>NC_067312.1:3183747-3792497 GCF_020740795.1 Apus apus | reverse complement strand
CAATGATCTATGAAAGGCTTTTAACAGGGCAGACTTTGGATCACAGCAAAGATGAAAAATAAAATCTATTTCAAGCTTTCTTTAGCCTATTACATGTATTTCATGCCTAACACAATTGCTGAAGTAATTAGGTGCTGCTAATTCTTTTGCTTCTTTTTCTTCCCTTTTCTGAGGAGGCAAAGAGATTAGGAAAGTAGGTTAGAGCAAAGAACACATCATATTCCAGATTTCCCACAGATTAGAAGCATCAGCCATCACGTTCCTAATTTTTCTACTTCTATCTAAAAATCTATGCTTTTCTTGAGCTCTTCTTCTATTCTGTCTCCATTTTAATGCCCCTGTCTGCACTGGACCATAGCATCATTGCATTTTTTTAAATTCTATTATTTAAGAATTCCCTAGAATTCCATTCTTCAAGGTACTTTATACAGTCCTACTTTGAAGGTGCAAAATAAGGAAGCTAAGGAATGAAGAAGTACCTGAATTTTGATTTATTTTTTTTTAGTTCTGAATTAATCTGGATTAAAGAATCCTGATTTATTCTGTCTGTAGTGCACTTGGTTTCAAGATGCATTTTTCTCTGACAGATATTGCATAAAGCTTATTCATTAATTATTATTTAATACCTTTTTTTGGGGTTTCAGAAGTCACTGGATTTAGAATTAAATCTGCAAGGTTTCAGCTGTTCTAGATTTCTTCCCTGCTGTGCCTCCAGAAGATTCCCCCTGTTAAGTCATTACTAGAGCACTCATGTACTACGTAACCGAGGTGCTCTTCTCTTCTTCAAGTGTCTCCCTATGAATTGTGCAAGAGGCATTAGAGAATCATAGAATCCTAGAACCATTCAGGCTGGAAAAGGCCCTTGGGATCACCCAGTCCAACCATCATCCCTACTCTGCAAAGTTCTCCCCTAAACCATCTCCACCAACACCACATCCAAACGACCCTTCAACACATCCAGGGATGATGACTCCACCACCTCCCTGGGCAGCCTATTCCAGTGTCTGGCCACTCTTTCTGTGAAGAAATTGTTCCTAATGTCCAGTCTAAACCTGCCCTGGTGCAGCTTGAAGCCCTTCCCTCTTGTTCTGTCGCTAATTACCTGTGAGGAGAGACCAGCACCAACCTCTCTGCAATGACCTTTCAGGTAGTTGTAGAGACTGATGAGGTCTCCACTCAGCCTCCTCTTCCTCAAAGTAAACATTCCCATTCTCCACCATGTGCAAGCCCTGTTTCTGGCTTTATGCATTGCTGGTGGTGCTGGACTTTGATGTGGATCACAAGTGGGCTCATGAGGAATTATGTCATGAAAACAATTTGAAGCCATCCCTGACCTAATCTGGCTTGGAACAGATCAAGGGCTCATAACATCATTACTGCCCTATAAGGCTGAGCAAGTTTGTATTTTCTAGCTTCAGTAATAAGGGCGAACTATGTAGGTGACTCACCTGCATATCTTTACCTACAGCAGCAGCAAAGCACTAAACTTATACCCTGCTATTGTGGCTTAATGTCTCCAGTTTTAAGAATCAACTCAATCTAAACACCAGTGTCATGTGTAACATGTTCTCATGATTCATCTTTTCTGGTTACTAGACTGATCCTTCCTGCACACGATTTTTCCATTGTCTGTGTCTAATGTCTTATTTCAGTCTTAGCAATGTATCTAATCAATAATTCTCTTCACCTGTGTGAATGATTCAGAGCTTCTTCAGGCTTCTTCAGTTTCAAGTAGCAGATTACAAACTTTGTCTCAATAAAACTTGCGATACTGGAAATATCTTCTGGATATGTCTCAAAGGGATCTTCTGTAGCAGCACCTTTACTGCAAAGCTGTACCAGACACGGAAACGTTATTTACTAATGTTATCACACACTTTTGGTTTGGTAGAAATGCTTTTTGTAACTGATAAATGGAGGAAACTGACTTCTAAGTAAAGTATACCCTGGCTTTAACTAGAGTTAGCACTACAAAAATCAGTGTAAATACACATGAACATGACATAAAAGGCAGTGTCATCTTCCTGGAAGGGACAGTGGGGAGACCAAATAACAAGCTAAAAAGTGAAAAGCACTGTTAGGAAAGAAACTACGTTTTCCCTCATTTTCAAAAGTAAGTATTCAGCTTTGGGCTCCCAAAAGCTGTGGCTGTCT
Source organism: Apus apus (assembly GCF_020740795.1). Taxonomy (NCBI): domain Eukaryota; kingdom Metazoa; phylum Chordata; class Aves; order Apodiformes; family Apodidae; genus Apus; species Apus apus. The sequence goes on along the minus strand of NC_067312.1, from coordinate 3,790,343 downwards.
TGAGATTGATGTGGAAGGAGGGGAAAGCCCTCAGGAATTTCAGCAAGCCAGTGGTGAACTTGCCATAAGCTCTGCTGCCATTGTCCCCTGAGTAGGACAGCAGAGAGCGATACAAAGCTAGGAAACCAGAAACTCTCCCTCTCATTTAATGGGAAGGCTTCTCCTTCCAGAAATCTCCTCTAGATGGGAAAAAAGGATGAGGCCAACCATCTTTTCCTTCTTCTTGAGCCAGATAGGATTCAGTAGAGAAACATCATATTTTCTGTTAAAATACTCTTCCCAACAGATAAATCACCTGCAGTTCATCACAGCCAGTGACTTCCTCATTAAATCATGTTCTATTTCATAATGTGCATTGTTAGAATTAGCTAACCCACATCTCAGAGTTCTGGAGAGTTGTCAGCACTGGCACATCTATGATACTGGGCAGGACCACTTTTGGTCCTTAAATCTTTACTTCATTAATCTACAGGCAACCTGATTTCCGAAAGTTGAAATTAGCTAAATTAGCTTTTAGTTCTCAAGAAAATTCAACTGTAAGCAATCAGACACAACTATAAGCAAAGAGATGAAGTCTAAGAGCCTTGTCTTTAAAGACAACAACCATAGAGTGCTGCTAAAGAAAAATGTAATAGAATGTCCTTTGCTTGGATGAACATCCCTGTGGATGGGGGTATAACCAAGGCACTCTCACTTGAGTTTGGTTTTGCCAGACTCCACAGCTTTAAAATGGAAGGGGGAGGATTTGGCCTGTTTGTCTAGCTACTCATCACTAATTAATTTAGTTATAATCCTCAGTTTCTTGTGGCTATGTAGTTAAAATGTAGTAGTTGACCTCGAGGGGAGGACAATGCCAACTCAGCAGTCTGAGATCTCTTGAGAAGATTAAACGTGTCAAGAAAAAATGCCCTTCACTACAGGCATCTTTCTTCTTGTGTGTGATCCTCAGCAGCAAGAGGCATTCTAGAAGAGCCTCCACACTTGGCACCTATAAAGCTAACCCTCTCTCCAGGGTTTTTGGGCATTGCTCAGGGCTCAGCTCAATTCCTTACAGGAAAGAAGGGTCACTCAAGGATCGTTCAGGTGTGATATGTGTTTTTTCTTTCACATCCCTTCTCCGCTGAGTGAAGCTACAGCGTATACAACAATGCCCAGGCATTTGAGGTTTTCTGTCACCTTGTTACCAGCAGAAGTTACAAGCCAGAGAATTCACCACTTCTTACTTTGCTCATGCTGCCACGTGTACCTGCTGAAGTGTCTCTATGGGTAAGACAGGCTTTATGTAGCTAAAAGACCCAGAGAATTATGTTCACATGAGTGAACACGAAAGCATCCTCAAGATTTCCTGTAGTAACACTTTTCAGCTGAATTAGCTGTGCTGTGACCTCTGTTAAATTCATGGGAATGAGAGATTTGAGGGTACTTCCTGGACTTCCAAGTTCTTGAATGACTGTGAGAAGAAAAGAATCATTTAGGGATCTCTTCAGTATAAAGTGCCACGATTTAGAGTTTCCTCAAGTCTTACTGTTGGTATGAAGAGTTATGTTTAGACCTGTGTAACCCCCCCCAGTTATCTTTGACAAAAACCAAGACATGAGTCCCTGTAAACCATATCTGAACAGATAAGGATTCAGAACAGACATTCAAATCCAGTGAAGTCTGGGTTCTGCTCAAAGAAACTAAGAATAACTCAATCTTCAGTCTCTCAAAATCCAAGTAATACTTTGAAGGGATTTGCCTGCCTTTGGGACCATCTGGCTTGTAACCTTTTTACATCCCAATCTCTCTCTTGATTTTTGTGAAGCGTTGGTGCAGTAGATCCACATGTTTGGGATAGACCCCTCCACACCCACTCCATACAAACAGCAACATGCACCCAGAGTAAGATCCAACATAAGTTTACAGAAATGGCTCCATCTGCACTAAGCAGGAAGGTTAAGATTATACAAAACAGCCCTAGTGTCTGATGTTGGTGAGAGCCACAGTTAAATACACTCAGTGGTGAAAGGGACTTTTTTGGTAGCAATACAGACACCGATGGAAGAGGTTTCTGTTGGGTGAACCATCTCAGCACAGCTCAAAGGGTACATCTTTGTTTTCCAAGCTGTGAAGGAGACGATTCCTTCTGTGTTTCATCACCCTTTGCTGTATTTTGCTGGTCTTTTGGATGAAAGGACTTGGCTATGCAGCAGGAGAAGGGCTGTTTCCTTGTGCTGTCCTGTCTGCCACTGAATATGGTGTCTAACTGAGCCTTTCTGAGGGGTTAGGCAAAGACAGGGCCAGAAAACACCTGGGAAAACTCATCCGTGGAAGTTCCCAGGGAAGGATTTGGGCAGTAAGAGGCCACTGAGCTGGGATTTTGCAGCACATGTGGGGATATGGAGAAGAGTTGTAGAAGGGCTCACATCTGAGTTTCAAAAGCGAAGAGCAGTAAGAAAATGTCCTAGGGATCCAAAGGAGCCCCTGTAGCTGCAGATTGTTGTCACTTTGTTATAAACCCTGCTGGACTGAGAGCAAGGGAAGGAGAAAGGCTGTGCTAGGCACAGACATAATGAGCAGGGAGATTTGTTTGCAGTTTTCATGTTTCACCTAGTGGAACTGAGTTTTCTTTATCTTGCTGTAGTTTGCAGCCCAGAAGATCTACCTTTGAAGATCAAAAGGGCTGTTGGTGGGTTTGCAGTGCTGTAAGGAAAAGGCAAAACCAGCTCCATCTCCCTCCTCTGAATACCTGAAGGTTTTGCCACAAGGACATTTAAATGTAGATGTAAGTTTGGAGAGGCGGTGACATTTTGTACCACTGAGGGTTTGTTTTCCCAGAGCTATGTCATCGAATTGTATTTTAATTCCAAACTGGGAAATCTGGGGGTAGATCTTACCTAAGACTTTGGTGAGCTTTTGGTCTGCAGAAATCTTGCCAATATATCTTACAGGCTATAGAGGCTATGAAATTGAAGCAAACAACTTAAACACTGGAAGCTTTACAACCAATCTGGGGTTAAAACCCTGAAATGTTCTGGGTTTATGTCCTTTACCACAGCTAGCAAATCTAACAGTATTTTTTACTTTCAGACTTGGTCTACCTGAGACTACTCCTGTCAGTAGACAGGAATATTTTTCCAGAAATTGAAAGAATCCTGCCAAAGGATATATTTTCCTAGGGGCTTTTTTTAAAACTGGAGGCCCTTGTGTGGGTTTTCTCTACATGCATCCTTTATAAATCTGCTGAGATACCTCTTTCAAAGAGCTGTCAAGTATATAAATGAAATGTAAGGAATGAAGGCACTGCCTGCAGTTTTTGCCTTAGTGGTGAACTGACACTACTTATGTTATACTTTCACGGGTAAAGGAGGTTTCTCTTGCATCGTGTGGGACCCTGGAAATATATTGCTGGAACCACAGTCAAATGCTTGTGCTAAAGTACTTTGTCAAAGGTCAGAGAACAAATCTGTGACACTGTGAACTTAGCATAGATCTTGTTGTGGTATTAAGGCTTTAGTTTAGGCAGTAGCAAGCAAGGAAATTTTCTGAGTAAAGATCTCCCTTTAGCCAATAAGAAAGAGAGGTAAAGATTCCCTCAAACCCTCCATGGCTGAAAACAAGCTACTTTTTGCATATTGTCCTGTAATCCACTCCTTACAACTACTAGGCACTATCAAAAATGCTGCAGGAAACCAGCATAACAAAGAACCAGTTAACAGTGGTTTTGTCTCAGTGGAGAGAAAGAAAAAAAATTCAGGATGGAGAACAAAAAGAGAGATTTTCTCTCGATATGATACCATGCAGAATAACTTTCCAGCTTCTATTTGAACCTTGCTGGTGTGCTAGGAACTTCCTCTTTTACTCTTTTCTTCTCATATTGTATTAGTAAAACTCAAGGCTGGCTAAGATTTCAAAAAATGTCAGAGGTCTTTAGTTACCTGCTTTTGGGGCCTCAGCCTGAAAATGGAAAGGGCCTTGCTTCTGAAAAAAGAAAAACCTACTGATTGAAGAACAGACCTGCTGAAGACAGGTCAAGGCTGAGCACTTAAAGGCACGAAGTACTGAACATCACAGATTTTTTTCCAATATCATAGCCAAGGCTGTATTATTTCCTTATTATCTCATGTTGGCAGGTAGTCTTTTCTTCCATAAAAAGACCCAGCTCTGAACTGCTGAAGGGAAAGCTGACTGTCTCCAGAGGTTGTTGCTACTGCTGGACCTCTCCTTCCTCATGCAGGAGAAAATAAAAAAGGATTTCTACACAGATCCAGTGCATGGACAGCTGGATAGACTGAGAACTCCTCTGATCACTGAGATCACACAGAATCTCAGACTGGTTTGGGAACCTTGAGGATCGTCTAGTTCCAACCCCCTGTCATGGGAAGGGACACTTCCCACTAGACCAGGTTTCTCCAAGCCCCATCCAACCCAGCTTTGACCACTTCTAGGGATGGGGAATTTTGATAGAGGTGGAATAAAAAGAGGACCATTTCCTTTTTTCTTTTCTTTTTTTTTTTTTTTTTTCCCCTTCTATGGGATTTAAATTTCCTCCACACACACAGTTGGTGGCTTAAAGAAAATACAGAATCACCTGAGAATTTCTGCTCAGTGAAGTGCCCCATCTCCTTCTAGGATTTATTTATAGCTGTTAATTTTCAGATCTCACATGAAACTGTATCTGAGGATTTTTAGTAAACGAGGCCCAGTCAGTACAATGACAGCTTTCCATTCACTTCCCTATGGTGGTAGTACATCTTTAACCTCATACCTCCCATGCTTTTGAGAGCTGTTCCACTGCTGCTTCATAGTTGTTCTCCCTGTAGCAAGAGCTGGCTGCCTTGAGGGTCATCTGCAGCTGTTTATCAATCTGGGGCAGAGGGATGTCATCAGATGTGCCCAAAGCTTCTTCTTCAGATCCATGACTGGCTGATTGTGTACTTGTGGGCTCCACAGGATCAGCAAACTCAAAGGGAATGTCCTCTTCATCAGTGTAGACCAACTCCATTTCCAGGTCCATTATGCTTTTTGGAGACATACAAGACAGGGCTGTTGCAAGTGACTGATCCCCAGCCTCTAACAATTTTTCTCTTTTCCCAGCTACTTTGTCATTGTCATTGTCGTGGCTTCCTGGTTTCTTCTTATGTCTTTCTCTGCCTGCAGCTTCAGTTTGGTTTTCCTCCTGTACCTTTGCCACGTCTAGTCTCCTCAGCTGTGCTCTGAGCTCCTTGGTGAGTTGTCCATCTGGAATATCCTTCCGTCTTTTTGCTGTCTCAGTTGTCTTCTTACTACCACGCACTTGCTGAGAGGTTCCATTCTTGCTCTCCATGCTTATGAGAGATGGTTGGAAGTCAGTGTTGCTCTCTGATGCTGTAAATTGAGCAAAGAAAGAGGCCTAGGAGAAAATGCAGAACCAGTAATAGTACTTCAACACTGCAAAGCCAAACACAGCAGACAAATGCTTTCTGCACCAGGCATATTGTGGGCACCATTATGAGGCTGAACTCTGCAAAAGTTAGTGCAGACAGCACCAGACTTTCTGTAAGTACTTTCTCCTTCCTGTGTACAATTTTAGGGCACCTTTAATATTTTTGATAACTCTTGGTAACAGACCTTTGTTTATGTAAAGTCATGCCACTTGATTAGTTTGTTTCTTACTCTGAAGCAGGTTCCCCTGCAGTGACCACCTGATTACAGCCAAGCTGGACTCATGCTCAGCCACGGAATGTGACCCATAAATGCCTTGTTAAAACTCAAAGACAAGTTAGGCATGAGATCAGGAGCCAGCTGTAATTCCCCCTACCTGATCAGAACTGGCAGAGGTTTCTCTTGTCACTGCTTTGTTTTGCTTTCACTTCCTCTGCACGTGAGGTACAGGCTGCCTCATTCAGGGTGGTCTGGCTGTACCTCGTCTGCTGTCCCAGCAGCTCTAGTGCCTAGTGGTCCACTTGTGTTTTCTGCTCTCTGTTGGGAATGTTCAGCACTCCAGTGTTTCTAGAGGATAACATCGCAACATTTGCAGCTGGAGTGTGACTGTATCAGCATCACACATACATTTTGTGTAAAGATGTCCCATCTGTCTTTCACTTGTGTGCCAGCAGCTGTATCGTTGTGTGAGCCTGATACCCCCCCAAGGCTAATTCACCCTGCTAGAAGGTACATAGGAGGGCACCTGCCATATTGCTATGGTGCTTAGACAGGTGGGGCTTTTTAAGAGAGTCAGAGGAACCAAACTCTTCCATCTGTAATACTCTTTTTCTCCCAGAAGGCCATTGGAAATCACAGGGCAGTCAACTGCTACAGTTCACTTCAGTGCAAAAGTTGGAAAAGGCAAAACTGCATCCAAACCTATGAACCTATTGAAGCTTTCCTGTGGCTGGAGTATTCACAGTGTCTCTCTCTCTCCTGAGATTTTTCCTAGTGTATAATTAGGGGGTTGTAAATGATGCAGTCATTTGGAGATTGGATCCAGGGAGCTCCAGATAAACAATAATGAAGCAGTTTTTTATTAAAAAAAAAAAATAATAATTTTTTTTAAGTCAGAGTGAAATGGGATGAAAGATGCAAAATGGAAACAAAAAAAGAAATAAAAAAGGAGAGGGCTCTTCTCTACCTAAATCTTCCAGGCTGGTTTGTTTAAAACTTAGATCGCTAATGGGAGAAGAAAATAGTCAGGCTGAAGAGAAAGTAAAGAGGGATTTAAACAAGTGCCAAGAAAGTTCCATGCTGCCAGGCAAGCTCCCTGAATGGAGGAGACTGAAATGTAAAGAGATGGAGTTTAGGTGACTGAAAGAAACAAGGCATTTTGCGTAGGATGGAGAGGAGGTCACTTGGCAAAACCCATTGCTGTCTCTGGAAAGCGCTGAGGCTGGACTGTAAATTTGGGTGGGGTAAAGAAAATGAAAATCTGCTCCCTTGTTATTCCCCACCCCATTAAGCATTAAGGTAATAGAGAAGAGGTGGGTTTCTTCTGTGATGGCCTGGCCTTCCATTCTGTCACAGGACAGCCTCTGCAAGCACCAAATGTACAGATACCTCAGGAAGAGAAAATTTGTTACTAATACCCTGTTCTTGCTCCAAGATTCCAGGTGTGATAACCCAGACCCCACCTCGAGCCCTTCTCAGATTTCTCACTTACCCACCAGGCCTGCAGCTTCTGACAGCCAGGTGGAATGCTCAAAAGACAACATTCCAGGTGCCCTTGGACACCCCACACCTGGTGTTCCACACCTCCCCAAGTTCTAACTGCCTCCTGACCCTGGCATTTCTGCATTCTCACCACCCCATGTGGCACCACATCCCTGCTGTTCCCCATGTCATTCCACCCAATGTCCTCATAATCTCAGTGTCCCCATCACCCTCTGGCCTCTCTCCTTCCCCATCACCTGGTGTTCCCTACATTCCCAGCACTTCCCCCTTCTTGCCACCACCAAAGCTACAGACAGCTCAGGAAAAGCAAGTTATTAATACTCAGCTCTTGCTCCAAGGGAAAGGTTCCAGGTGTGATGACAACCCAGGCCCCACCTAGACCCCTTCTGTGCACAGCACAGAGACAGGCAGATTTCTCACTTACCCACCAGGTAACAGCCAGGTGGAATCCTCAAAAGACAACATTCCAGGTGACCTTGGACACCTCATGCCTGGTGTTCCACACCTCCCCAAGTTCTAAGTGCCTCCTGTCCCTGGCATTTCTGCATTCTCACCACCTCAGGTGCCACCACTTCCCCAGCATGTCCAGGTGCTCACCACGCCTCAACCCCAGCCACCACTCCTCTACCTGCATGGCCATTCCCCAGGCTGGGCAAAGCAAGAGTGGCAAATCTGTGCTGTGAATGCAGTTTGGTGTCATGGAAATGTAAAGCCCCAGATAAGCAGCAAGTCCAGCCCACCCAGCTTGGGTTAATTATGATGGGTGATACCCCAGATTTGAAGGTCGTTATCAACTTGGTGAAAGTAAGGTGAAGTAATTATCAGGCTTATTATACACATTGTCAGGTTACTCAAGCCCCCTGATTTAAGTTAAATAAATATCCTAGTGCAGATGGATTCCTCACAAGATGCATTCAAAGTTCCTAGTCCAAACAGCATCATTTTTAAGGCCAAGCATTCCCTATTCAGCAATGTCTGAATCAAATGCTTTTTATGGATGTAACTAGTTTGTATAGTTGTGTGATGATGCACCTAGGAACTGATTCACAGGATTGCTTCTTTCTTCCTTGACAAAGTAGAGTTGTAAGAAAAAGCCTATAAAGGTTTGTGGTGGTTAAAAATGTTCATGAGAAGTAAAACTTCAGGTTTAGAAAAGCCACTTAAGGAGAAAAAAATGGAGTTTCCAAATCTTTCAAAATTTCTCCACATCTGGAGTATTGTGTCCCGTTCTGGACTTCCCAGTTCCAGAGGGACAGGGATTTGCTGGAGAGAGTCCAACGGAGGCCACAAGGCTGGTGAAAGGACTGGAACATCTGTCTGATGAGGAGAGGCTGAGAGACCTGGGGCTGTTCAGTCTAGAGAGGAGAAGACTGAGGGGGGATCTAATTAATGTCTATAAATACATGAGGGCATCAAGAAGGCAGGGACAACCTTTTGTCACCTGTGCCCTGTGACAGGACGAGGGGCAATGGATTCAAATTGGAGCCCAGGAAGTTCCACCTCAATATGAGGAGAAACTTCTTTCCTGTGAGGGTGACAGAGCCCTGGGACAGGCTGCCCAGAGAGGCTGTGGAGTCTCCTTCTCTGGAGACTTTCAAGACCCATCTGGATGCCTTTCTGAGTGACCTGCCCTGGATGTTCCTGCTCTGGCAAGGGCATTGGACTTGATGACCTTTAGAGGCCCCTTCCAACCCATGACATGCTGTGATTCTGTGATTTTACTGTGCAAAGAATTGTAGTCTTTAAGGCTCGTAAAATAGATTAAGAGTCTGGTGACATGTAAGAGTGGATATTCTCAGCACCCCAAGCCAGGCAGCACTAGAATCGACCCACAGCTCCCTTGGCCCCCAAGACCAGCAGCCCCATGTGAGGGTTAGAGCCCAGGCCGGGTCAAACCCCCTCATCTTGTTAGCTGGTTTGTTCAGGAGCTTCTGACACCAAGACCACCTTTTGGTCTAATTTGTCTGGTGGGTCCACCCCTGGCTTGGGCCCAGCTGGCTCCCACTGGGTGTCACACAGTCATTAAGTTCCTCCAGCAGAAGACATGGTCAATACTGTCATGGACTGATAGTCCTCTCCTCTCTTCTTGAGGAAGTCCCAATGATTGAGGAAGTGGTTTCTTTTTTCCCACTGAATGCTGCAATCTTTTATGTACATATACACCTACTCATGTTGTAAGAGTTGCCTCAATTTGTAGTGTGGTGAGAAGGACAGGGGCTGAACTAAAGGCATATATTTAATTGGAGCAGTAATGAGAAGAAAATCCTTTTCTCATTCGTTACAGAATGAAACCAAAATAACACTTTTCAATTCACTGGAGCTACTTTGCAGCTGCATCAACAGCTCTTAAAACTCAGCTGAGCCTCAGGTTTTGGGGTTTTGTAGTCTCTTAAGAAAAAAATAATGGTTATGAGATGTCTTGGAGGAATTTAAAAAAAAAAAAAAAAAAAAAAGGTTAGAAAAAAAGTGATTCTGTAAACAATTCTAGTCTATTGCCAGATCAGGTTGTGGAATTATAAGCTAAATAATTATTAATATTGTTCTGTTACTTAGCCAACTTGTAGAGGAACTGGAAAAACACCTTACTGATTATGTAATCCCTAGATATATGCTTTTGAGATTATTCTTTATATTTTCAGATCTTTTATGTGTGTCAGTTCTGCTAAAAGGATGAAACTGGCAGCAAGTTTAAAGCATTGGTAGCAATGTCAGATACACACTGAGGATAATCACAGCTCCTTCACATCTAGCAGACCTAGTAGTCTCAGATATGAAAATAAGACTTTTGACAACTAAAAATGTTTGAGAAAGTGGGGAAAAGCCAAGGAACGTTGTGTCATATCCTAAGCCTGGGCAGCTATTCCATGCCTTGGATCTGAGTAGGGTGTTCTGTGCTGCACATATGCTTTGCTGGTGATCTTCCCAAGTGGCTGCATCATCACCGTGGCTTCCTCCCTTCCCTACGGTGGCAACTAGATTTTTAGAGGTTTCTTTAAGTAGTAGCACTGCTTTCTTCCAGGAGAGTAATAAGATACTTCAAGCATCAGGAACAGATGTCACAGAGTCCTCAAACCCGCCACCTGGAAGTCGTGTTAAACTCATATTGAGGGATAAGAACGTTGATTGAGATTCACTTGCATCTGCATGATATAAACATGAATTCAAAGCCAGGCAGAGTTTGGCCCAGTGATGCAGACAGGAGACAAAGTCTTCTATCTATGAGCTCTTGTGTGGTTTTTGGAACACTTTTGTTCCATGTAATACTCACTGATGAGCAGCTCAACTTGATGATCATTGTGAATAAGGGGGGGAAATTTAGCTACTGGCCAGTTTTAGTTGTAAGATGTGCAAAGAGGTGTGGAAGTGTGTGTGTGTGTGTGTGTGTGCCCCTGTGTCAGTTTGGCACAGCAGCATGTGCCGGGTGTGTGTGGGGCAGGGGCTGCCTTTCCCAGAGATGCAGGTAGAGAGGCTGCAGCTGCCAATCCATCCTTGGGGCCCTGGCTTGTTCTTCTCCACCCAGTGCCACAGAGCAGACTGGAGCATCTGCCTTTGCTTTTACAGCCATCTGAACAGTGATTAAAGATGAGACTGCGTATTCCAAAATCACAAGCATTGCTCCAGAGCATAAGCCAAGGGCTTGTTTTGTTTGAAAACAGAGACAAACACACCATGTTTGTGCATTGAACTTCTGGGTTTTGAGATGAGCATTCTGGGTTGGAACCCTGTTAGTCACACGGACCTGAGGATTTTAAAAATGCATCATGTTTCACAGACAGGTACTGCCTTTGGAATCTGTACAGAATTTACAGACTGCTCTGCATCCAGCAGTGCCACTAAGGAATAACACTGTTCTTCCACTTCTACTAACTTCTCAGGAGTGGCATTTTGCTGTTACTGTAAACACATCTGTCTGATATAAGACTTCTGAGTATTCTTTTCTGGTCTCAGCCTTAAACTAATCCCTGCTTTTTTCTTCTTCATTTTCTTCATTAAAGCTATTTGAAAATCTCAGATGAAATGTTCCCCCGGGTCAGTGAAAAAAAAAAAAGGAAAAAAAAAGAGTGGACGTGGGAGGTGGGAGGTGGTGTCTGCACCTGCAGCCCCTGGGGCCAACCTGGCCTGGCATGGGTTGATAGGGGCAGGTTTGGAAATGCTCCCCAGGGCAGCCCATGGACTTTCTCTGGGCTTTCCCTTCCCGAGAGCAGCCTCCCTCCCCTTCCTTATCCAGCCAGACTGTCCTGGGAAATCGGGGGGGCTTGGGCAGGGGGGAAGATGGTGAAGGGAGGGAGCAATGGGAGGTGGGAGCAGGGTTAGCCCACCCCCAGCCTGGGGACTGACAGGAGCCTCCCTGGGCTGAGAGCAGGGCAGGGAGAGGAGAGAAATCCCCAAACCTTCCACTGGCTCCACTCCGGGGGCCTGGGGGGGCAGCACCTTTCCTGCAGCAGCTGCGTGGGGGCGGCTGCGCACGTTGCTGATGGATGGATGGAAGGATGGATGGATGGATGGATGGATGGATGGATGGATGGATGGAGGGATGGATGATGGGTGGATCGAGGGATGGATGGATGGATGGATGGGTGGATTGATGGATGGATGGATGGATGGATGGATGGATGGATGGATGGATGGATGGGTGGATGGATGGATGGATGGATGGATGGGTGGATGGGTGGATGGATGGATGGGTGGATGGGTGGATGGATGATGGAGGGATGGATGGATGGATGGATTGATGGATGATGGATTGATGGATGGAGGGATGGATGGATGGATGGATGGATGGATGGATGGATGGATGGAGGGATGGATGGAGAGATGGATGGGTGGATGGATGGATGGATGGATGGATGGATGGATGGATTGATGGATGATGGATGGATGGATGGATGGATGGATGGATTGATGGATGATGGATTGATGGATGGAGGGATGGATGGATGGATGGATGGAGGGATGGATGGAGAGATGGATGGATGGATGGATGGATGGATGGATGGATGGATGGAGGATGGATGGATGGATGGATGGAGGGATGGAGAGATGGATGGATGGATGGATGGATGATGGATGAATGGATGGATGATGGATGGATGGATGGAGGGATGGATGGATCATGGATGGATGATGGAGGGATGGAGGGATGGATGAATGGATGATGGAGGGATGGAGGGATGGACAGATGGATGGATGGAAGGATGGATGGATGGATGGATGGATGGATGGATGGATGGATGGATGGATGGCAGAGGAAGGTCCTGCCATCCCAGCTCTGCTCCCTCCAGGCATCTTTCCTCTCTGCTTTGCTGCTGCTCTTCATGCATGTGTGTTTTGTGGTTGGTTTTTGTTTGTTTTTCTCCTTAGATCTCCCTGGGGATTTTGTGTTTTGCAGCTGGTTTTCCCCGCTCCCTCACTCTCCTTCCTGCTGGGAATACGTTTCTCTTGCCAAGCCTGTAGTGGCACCGCTCGGATTCCCCACCCCCCATTTGCTGGAGCTGTCGCTGTGCCTGTTTGCACAGACACACACCTATTGCAATTATTTTAAATTTTTATAATTTTTTTTTCCTCCTTTTTTCAAGGAAGTTTGGATTCTTCAGGAAGCTGACGGGTACTGAGGGGGACGATCCTAAAAATCTCCTTTGGAATCTGTAAAAGGGGCGTACGAAGGAATTCTTGAATTCTTCCAGCAATCCAGCTTCTTCCTGAGCACCTCCAGGTATTCGTGGTTGCAGAGCAGATGCAAGCAAGGATTAGTCCTCAGGTAAGGGAGCGATTCGCATCTTGGAGGCAGCAGCTTTTGCTCAGGGTTGCCAGCAGCTTCTCTTGTTGTTTTGTTTGTTGTTGGTTTTTTTTCATGCAGTCTTGGGCTGATTTGTTTGCATTTTCGGTGCGGTTCTCCCATCTTCCCAAGCCTCTTCCAGCACGTCTGCTTGCTTTTCCTCCCTAAAATGCACATTCCTGTCTTTGGGAGTTTCATGGGGGTGCGCACGTTTTGGCTGCTTGCTTTCCACTTTTCCCTTGACAATCTTTCCAGGATCAGCAGCTGCTGCCGTGGCACGGATCTGCCTGTAGGTGTTACCGGTGCAGCTCACGACGTGTCCAGCTGGAGCTGCGTTTAATGCTGCTGACGCCTCCTTCCCTGTGAAAAAAACAAGTCATCAGCAATTGCTCCGTTCACGACGGTCACTGCGAGGCTGGTAGCTGCCAAACATAATTATAAAGACATGTGGATTATATGTCTGGTTGTTTGTTTTAATAGCCATACGCAGAATCTGGCAAGATTTAATGCCTTGTAGCCACGAAGGAGGCGTTTGAGTGAGGTTAATGGAATCCAAATCTAAAGCTAATTTCATGAAATGTGTGTAAATTTAGTGCTTTCTCTCAGCCCCCCTGCATAATGTTTTATTAGCATGAAATACCTCAGAGATGCTGAGTTCAATCCTATTGTCCTTATTCAAGCTAAAATTTCCATAGGTTTCATGAATATGTATGTGAAGATGTTTTCAATTAGAATTTCCAACCGTGCAAACAGACAATTTAGATGGCAAATTTGATGCCAAAATCACTCATTTAGAGGCAAATTGTCGATGTTAAAGTTCACCATTTATCTTCATAAACTGAGAGCGTTCCCTGGTGTCATCAACACAGGCACAGTCGTTCCCTCTTTGCCAAGGAACTGCTACTCAGTGAGGACAGACTTGGATTTGAGCTTTTAAAATCACTTTCCTCTGAATGTCAGGAGCATTTAGAAAACTGGCCATTCCCTGGAATTGTTTTCTCTATCCCTTTCTGCTATTCATTATCTGTTACATGGTGCGTGCATCTGAGCATGATGGAATTCTTGAATCAACTGGTCATTGTGTGAAGAAATTGTTGATTTTTTTCATAGAATAATAGAATAGCTCGAGTTGGAAGGGACCTGTATGGATCACTGAGTCCAGCTCTGTCTGAGCATGGTCTTCCCCACATGTTGCAATAATGATAATTCCTTAAGCAACAGTGAGTTGCAAGTGAATGCTCAAGTTCATGGGTCAACACAGCGACTTGTGATGAGAGAGAGAATATTGCTGGTCAAGGGGGAATGGCAAATTAAGCCTCCAACTGCAATTTCTAGTAGAGATAACACATTTCCTGTTTAGGCCTTTCAGTTAAATGAGCTTTGAGAGTTTTTCAGAAGATAAACAGTATTACAAGACTCTCTTCTTGAGATCCACAGGATGGGGGTCTAGAATTTGCAGTGGACAATCATAGATAGAGTCTTATAGTTACTGATATTACTCTTTGATTCCATTTGAGTTTTACATTAAATCTCATTATACTTTTTGGTAGTGGGCAGCTACCAGTACCCTACTTTTTACTGATGGGAAAAGCACCTGAAGCATGTGACTACTAATGCAGCCAGTCAGTAGCAGGTGTAAACAGCAGATCTGAAGCGTTTCTTGCTCAGTCCCAGGCTGTAGCCACTAGGTGGTTATTAAGCTTCTGCAAAAGTTGCAAGGGTTTCTGAGGAAGAATGAAAACAAAATGTCTGATACCTGGCAGAAGTGAGTTTAACTGAAGGAACCAGAGGTGTGGATAACAACCTTGACCTGCTTTTGATAGTAGTTGGTTGCAAATTCCATGAATGGTGCAATATGTCAAATGTACATTTCTTGCCCAGGCGGATGCTGGGGCTGTCACTCTGGTCTCAGCAGGGAGACCTCCAGGTGCTAAGCCTTCCACTACCTGGAGCAGCAGGACCTGCCCACTGTCAGACCACTTCAAGCCTGGTGTCCTGCTGGCTGTGAGGTGCACACTGTGATGTTCATCTCCATCTCTCCCCAGGATGCAAGAGCAGGAGGTTCAGAGCATCCACATGCAACATGTGGCTTAAGTTATTTTTACAACCCCACAATCTCACCACAGCCAGCAGGATGAGCTCAATAAAGTACACTGAAGTTGTGGCCACTGAAAATGGCACTCATCTTTGCTTAGAAATGCCAGAATTAATGAAAGCTACTTTCCCAGACATTTTGCCTTGTGGAGTGAAACGCTTCTGCAGTTGAAACACTCCAGAGCCTGCTCTTCCATTCACGTTTCTCATGCCTGAAAAAGTATTGAAGCTTTTCCTTTTTTCTGTTGGGTTTGAGAGAAGTTTTCAAAGTCTTGCAGAGTTTCTCCTGCGTTTTCTCACTTATTTTCAAAGAACTTTCCTGTTCCAAAGATATGCTGGGCTGAAATCACCACCTGATTAAAAAAAAACTAGCATAAGTGCACACAAAGTATGGTTGTGTAGATCTTGCTGCTTTAGAAGACCAGACTGAAAGTGCAGCCTTGTGTAGGTGATGTATTTCCTCACACAACAAGTTGGTGAACTGGGTGGCTCACTTCGTTGCTTTTCAGTACATGGGGTAAGAGCTCACTGCTGCTGACAGCTCATGACATTTCTCCTTGGCTCCATGTACTGGAGGTCCAGACTTTTAAGTCTGAAAATTACTCTGTGGAGTTCCATGCAGAGCACCGGAGTAATTGCCAGAAATCTGCTGTGTATCAAAAAGTTTAAGACTATGGTTTCGTCATAGATAGGATTGAGATTTCACAATAGAACAGTTTTAGTTATGGAAATGGCCGTATTGTTGTGATATCAGATGTTGGGGTGATTTCTGCAGCTTTCTACAAAATGGCAAGACCTTCTCATCTGTGCTGACTCTTGCACTCTCCTACTCTGATGTTTTGCCTGGGTTCAGGTAACCTGTCAAAT
Source organism: Apus apus (assembly GCF_020740795.1). Taxonomy (NCBI): domain Eukaryota; kingdom Metazoa; phylum Chordata; class Aves; order Apodiformes; family Apodidae; genus Apus; species Apus apus. Next base: position 3,774,481 of record NC_067312.1, on the reverse strand, counting down.
TCAGAGAAGCAGTAACAATGATACTGCATTGGCTTAGTTTCAGGAAACAGAGTGTGAAGCTGCTAGTAGAGTTATACATGAACACCAGGAATGTGTCATCTCAACCAAGAAGTTGTGCCTGGTGTTAGCGAACCAAAAGCTGCTCAACATGTGGCCGATCATGTCCTGGAGCTGCCATTTTGCAGTCCCACAGTAATGCAGAAAATAGCTGGTATTTCAGAAATGCAAGCTGCTTCTTCATCAAAGCAGTGGGAAATGTGTAAATGCTGGCAACAAGTCCTGTCTTAGCTTTGGTCGTCTCGGAATACAGTGCCATGTGATGACACCACATTGAGGCCTGTGGTGCCTTCAGAGCTGCCAGCTCTGCAGACAGTTTCACTGCTTAACTAAACCACGTGTACGAAAATAAATTTTACTGATAACCGGGTCTGGTCCTGCACAATGCTGAGTTTCCATAACCAGATCCTAAACGGAAACAGAGCAGTACCTGGAAAACCTCGAGGTCAGTGCTGGTGTCAGCACCAGGGGAGCAGCTTGCCCAGCTCTTGGCCATGGAACAGCTCCAAGGCTGGAAGGGACAGACAAAATGGGAGGGGGGGGAAATAAATAATGGTAACCTATTGAACACTGTCCAGGCATGACAGTAATATTTTAAAGTTAAACCTATGTTTGGTGTGTTGATCTGTTGGGCAAATCTAATATTTGGAGGTCTGTGACTAGTGGAGTCCCTTGGGGGTCAGTACTGGGACTGGTGTTGTTCAACATCTTCATCAACGACCTGGATGAGGGTACAGAATGTGCCCTCAGCAAGTCTGCTGATGACACCAAGCTGGGAGGAGTGGCTGACACACCCGAAGGCTGTGCTGCCATTCAGTGAGACCTGGACAGGCTGGAGAGTTGGGTGGGGAGAAACTTGGTGAAATTCAACAAGGGCAAGTGTAGAGTCTTGCATCTGGGGAAGAACAACCCCATGGACCAGTACAAGCTGGGGGTTGACCTGCTGGAGAGCAGTGTAGGAGAAAGGGACCTGGGGGTCCTGGTAGGCAGGAGGATGACCATGAGCCAGCAATGTGCCCTTGTGGCCAAGAAGGCCAGTGCCATCCTGGGGGGCATTAGAAAGGGGGTGGTTAGTAGGTCAAGGGAGGTTCTCCTCCCTCTCTATTCTGCCTTGGTGAGGCTACATCTGGAATATTGTGTCCAGTTCTGGGCCCCTCAGTTTCAGAAGGACAGGGAACTGCTGGAAAGAGCCCAGGGCAGAGCCACAGAGATGATGGAGGGAGTGGAACATCTCCCTGATGAGGAAAGGCTGAGGGAGCTGGGTCTCTTGAGCTTGGAGCAGAGGAGACTGAGGGGCGACCTCATCCATGGTTACAGACACGTTCAGGGCAGTGTCAGGAGGACAGAGCCAGGCTTTGTTCAGTGGTGTCCAGTGACAGGACAAGGGGCAGTGGGTGCCAACTGGAGCACAGGAGGTTCCATGTGAATATCAGGAAGAATTTCTTTCCTGTGAGAGTGACAGAGCCCTGGGACAGGCTGCCCAGAGAGGTTGTGGAGTCTCCTTGGCTGGAGACATTCAAACCCACCTGGACACGTTCCTGTGTGATGTGCTCTGGGTGACCCTGCCCTGGCAGGGGAGTTGGACTGGATGGTCTTTCAAGATCCCTTCAACCCTAAAGATTCTGTCATTGTGTGATTTTTCCTGCGTGGAATGCTCCTAATGGATAACATTCAAATTCTAATCCAGCCATTTTTCTAGACTGTTGCAATAATAAAATATTGCAGCTTATAAAAAAGGTACTTATAAATTGTAATTTTCACCTAGATCTGTAACTTTGGATCTTCTATTTGCTATAATAGTGTAAATACATTTTATACTTTGTACTGGACCCCTCTATTTGTATTCTCAGTTGGTACAGTGTGGTAGATGGTAGGAACACAGCTAGGGCTAATTATTCTTTTCTTTGACCACCATCCACCCTTTTTTCTCTTCTAGTATTCCCATATTTTAGATGGCATTAATAAATATTCTCTTACATTACTGAGAACTGAAATGCATGAAATATAATGATTCTGGGCTTCATTTGTAGAGTATAGTTATTTAAGTAATTCTTGTGCAGGGAAGTTCAGAGGTTGCAAAGTGAAGTCAGGCTGAGCTGTGCAGGTTGCTGTATTTACCCATACTTAAAAATCCAGAGAGTAGCACAGCCCCACACACACACACGAGCCACCTCTCAGGCACTGGTGTAAAACACTTGTAATCTGTATGCTAGGACAGACAAAAGAGGAGAGAAAGGAAGTATTGCCTTCAAGCAAAAGATGAATCAAGCATTTGCTTAATTGCTTCTGCAGGTAGTCCAGGGACACAGAAGCAGCCTCTGGCAAAGTGAGGAATTTAAACTGAACCTCTGAAGACCTAGTCCAGCACCCTGTTCATAAGATACTCCCTCCTCTCTTAAATCCTACTGCCACAAAAAGTGATCTCTCTACACTAAACACTTTCAGTACTAGATTTGTGTTCTACTGCTGCTGTAGTAAAATTAATTTATTTGCAGGCTTGCACACACTTACACAAATCCTTTCCTTAGGGGCTTTGCTGATAAGGCAGCATAACAGGATCAAAATCAGCTCACGTGGAGCTGCAGAGTTATTAAGCTGTAGCAGTTTAAGTGTATTCCATCTGCCTGCTTAAGAGATTTCCAAGACAGGTACCTGCTCACACAAGTATATGTAGAGCGTGTGTGAATGTGCACTGATGCATCCAGACACTTCTGGACTGTATATATACACATATATATGCAGTTACTTATCTCAAAGTCAAACTTAGAAACTGCATTTAGACTTTGTTAGAAGTGGAAGAGCTGAGAAATTTCAGTACTCATAGGGCAATCTGCTTATTTTTACATAAGAGAGATCAGAAAAGCACAATTTATTTGTTGCTAGGGCCTGAGTTAATGGACTCACTTCCCAATTTCACACTTAGACTGAGTCTGCTAAGAAAATTCTTCTAGTTCAGTATTTTACAAGTGATATTGCCATAATTAAATGGTAAACAAGTTAGTTTTCAAGTTCCTTCTTTGAGGAGATACAGAACAAAAGTTTGCTTCAGCAATGCGTTTTCCCTTTATTACACCCTGAAATTTCTCCCTTATTAAATTATTTGAAAATACTGATAATTCCACTAGTTGGCTTACAAATCAGGAATAGGGAGGTATAGTGGTCTGACCCAGCAGTGAGCTGCAGCAGTTCAGGCCCTCTCTTCGTGCTCCCTGGCTGGAACAGGTGGGCAGAGGCTCAGGAGTTGTAGCTGAGAGTTATTTGGGTCTCAGTGACATCTAAATTTTGAACTCAGGTGATGGAGTCCTTAGGTCACTTTATACAGAAAAACCTGGCCAGAGGAACAAACTGACCTTAAGCACAAATGGAATCACCCAGCTGGTTCCCTTTCTTTACAAGATCTCCTAGGAAAGTTGTGTGTGTGTCAATACAACTTTCCTTGCTCCTGCATAATGCAGCAGCACTATGACCAGTAACGGAGGATCTGCAGATTTCTGTACCTTTACAATCTTTTATTAAATTTCAAGAACTAAAATTTTTCCACTTTGAAACAAAAGCAGGATGTTGTGTTTGGCAGTCTGTATAGAACCAAACAAAACAAAACAGCAACAAGTGAATCATAACCTGAAAGCTGGAAATTTTGCCATTAGGTCTTCCAAACATATTCTTTCACTCTGCCAGTTCAGATGCTAAAAGATTGTCAGAAGTGACCCAAACAACCTGAAACAGTTGACGGATGCTCCTTGGTGTTTTTAGTGTCATTGATGTCACAGTTCTGCTTTTTTATTCAGTTTTTACTTTCTTTTTTGTTTCAAAGACCAAACACAAATAATTATGATTTGGCTGGTTGCCTGAAGGACATCTAGATTGGAAGTTCCTGTAAAAAGGCTTCAGTTTTTCATCAGGTCAAGTGCAGTGCTCTTAAAGCACCATCTGAAACTCTCATATGCATTGCACTTTCTCAAAGGCTTTTCCAGATATGTTCTCTAAGTGAGGCTATTTATCCAAGAACCTTCTCTCAGCCAAGCATGTAGAAAACAGTAACTGTTGTTTGCATCTTGAAGGAAATTATTTACTACTAAAACAAAATGAGTCTCTGCTAACTCACTTCTCTGTGCAGGGTGATATATTAGAACCTGGAGAAGGATGAAAAAATCAAGATGGAGTAACTGGGCAGCAGAATGGTACTTGCAATCCAGTCTGTGTAAACGGAACTTGGTGCAGATGGGTGGCTTGTGGCTTGTCTGTGGGACAGGACTGGAAATAACCCTGTAGAGCTACAACCAAAACTAGGCAGTGTGACTTAGCTCAACTGAGGCTTAGCCCAAAGTCCCTTGAAATCCATGGAAAACTTCCCATTGATGTCAGTGGTCTTGGATCACTTTTCAGTAGCTCTGGCAATGTTATGCTCTCCACTAAATAATTACATTCTAATGAAAAATGGACATCCCTGTCTGTAGTGCTTCTGTAAATACATAAAGATGTAGATTCTGGCATGTGGTTATGGAGCAGGGAAGCATATTTTTCCTTTCCAATCCCCTCAGTGGAAGCTGACTGTGTCTGCAGCCTCTGCACTCCAGTGAACAAAAAGACCATTCCGGGAGTAGTGTCTTTTAAAAGAAAAAAGAGCCCCATAGGCCTTAGCAAATGCAAATATCAAGGAGATACCCTCATTTTACTTCTCTAGGATGCTCAAAAAAACCCCAGACCAATAAGATTAGATTAAATTTAATTGATTTTTTTTTTTTTTTTTTAATGTATTCATATTGTGTACCCCAGAGAACAGGAAAGAAGCTACAAGGAACACAGGAGTTATGTGTCTTCTGTCCCTTCTTGCAGGGAAGTAGGAGCTGAGGTTAAAGGGAGACCTGGAATCTCCTTAGTGCCTTAGTTCAGCTCACCCTGCAGTAAATCTCGTCCTGTCCCCAGCTGGAGGTTTGAGCTTAAACAAGCACAGGAGAGGTGTTGAATCTTCTGTTGGCTCACACAGGAATTAGAAAAGAAAAGGCCTTCTCTTGAGAAAAGAACAAAAAAAACTCAAGCAAGTTCATTGTCCATGTGGAGTCCTCAAATGCAGGCCTGCTACACCTCTGGCTGCTCAATGCTCGTGAAGGTGTCCGAGTCACCTTGCTGGACCCCGAGTGTCATGTTGATCAGGAGGGATCTATAGGAAGAGTAGCTCAGCCGGAGCTTGCAGGAGTGTCTGGAGGCCAGCACCATTAGCCGGCAGTGTCTTGACTCAGGCAAAAGCTCCCAGGCTACATTTAACACCATTTGAAACCAGAAGTAGGTTTTATCCATGTCCAGGTAGGGGCCAGTGCAGAGAATGTCTAGGAGGCTGGGAGCCTGATGCTTTTCCAGCTCCTCCTCAGGGTGGTGGAGGAAGCACAGCATGTGCTGTGTGCAGGTGCACTCCAGCTCAACACGGAGCCTGTAGGTTCCCACAGGCATCTCCTCCTCACTGCACAGCTCCAGATGGAAGGTGTGCCCACGGGGTGGGCGGATGGGCACAAGGACCTGGTAGACATGATCATCCATACCACAACCTTCTGAGGTGTACTCCATGACGGTTGCTGGCAGCAGTTGTGGCACAAAACTGCTACAGCAAATTCTTTGGCAGTTATGAAGAAGTTTATGCACCAGGTCCTCCACCATGGCAGACAATCCTGGCACAACCCGTGCTACACTGGCTCTCTCTTCTCGGTTCATCTTCCGTGCCCTGTTTCCTGAGCTGCCCTCTTTCCTGCTGATGGCTGGCCGACAGCTCCTCTTCCTGAGCCTCCGGCAGAGCCCGCAGAGCAGGAGCAGGGCTGCAGCAACGGCCCAGAGCTGCCACTGCTGCAAGGCCCACCAGACAAAGCCACTCTGCTCCTGGCTCCTCAGATTCAGGGCACTTTGCTCCTGCTCTATCTCCCGCAGCAGCCGGGTCATCTCCCGCTCCAGCCTCCTCTCTCGCAGCCACATCTGCACCCGCCTCTCCCCATCCAGCCCGTCACCCGCTGGCCGTAGGGCCCAGGTGAGGATGAGGACAAGCAGGGCAAGGAACTTCACAGCAGCCATGGTCTGCAGGAGGAGGGAGAGAAGGGCTTCAGTGGGGCTGGCAGGGAGGGCCTGTGCCCCGGCGGGGGCAGCCCCGTGCCCTGCCCAAGGCGCTGCCGCCAGCAGCTGGGCCCTCGGGGCAGGGCCAGAACCCACCCCCCGGGGGCCGCCTTTCTGCCCCGGCCCTGCTCCAGCCCGGCCTCCCCCTGCCTGCGCACTCACCTGGCCAGCTAGCACTGGGGCACAGCTGCTGCTGGCCCTTTTCTAGCTGCCCTCATTGTGATGCCATCGCACCCACGCCCGCCAACCAGCCCGGCACTGACAGCCCCAGACAACAGACCCCCCCAGACAGGCAGGACGGGGCTCCCAGGGGCTCCCTTTGCAGAGCAGCCACAAGTGTCCCCGAAGCCCCCACCAAACATCCCGTCGGCTGAGCTGAGCCTGGGCTGCTTTGTCCCTGCACATCCCCTCCCGTCAGATGGGACCAGCTCCCTTGGCGCTGGCCTCTCTGCTGCTGGACCAGCCGCTCTGCTCCTGCCTCCTCTGCTTCCAGCCAATTCCTTACCTGTTGCCTTTCGTGAAAGGCGTGACGACCTGGTTCAAGAACGGCACGGCGGCCACTCCCAGGCCGCTCGGTCCATCAGCACACAGACACCAATGTGGTGGACAGCAAATGGCGTTTTATTAGTGCGCAACACAGCTCTTTATACCCCAAATTATATCTTAGATTAGTGTAACTTCCGTCTGCTTACTTCATATACTAAACCCCATTGGCTATCTAGGGATGGGGGGCCCTGTCTTTCCGTACAACGCGAAATCTTCCGACCGCCGGTCCCTGGCTACATTGTTTCCACGGGCTGCGTTTTCCCACAATTCCCCCCTCCCTATGCCTAACTAAATTGCCTAAAATATAACTACCTTAAAAAATTCATGTATCAAAATCTTAAGACTTAAAACTTCTTAACCTTCATCACTTACTGGAGATATCTTTACCTTATTTTATGTTTTTATAACAGCGTTAGTGTATCTCTTTAAACTAAATAGAAAACATAAGACATGTTAAATACGAGGTAGTTAGAGGGTAACAGGATAGAGCTGAGGATAGTTAATGAAAAACTGAGCAAAAACTTTCTTAAAGCAATTGTTGGCGTCTCACCACCAAAATGTTCACCTTTTCCAGCCGGCTTTTGACACATGACACAAGCTTGTTAAATACACAGGGTCCAAAAATCAAAAATGCCACAATCGTTACGATCGGCCCTGCCAGGGTAGATATCAGGGCGGTTAGCCATGGTGAGTGGTTGAACCATGATAAAAACCAGTTTTCTTGTGCCTCTCGTTCCCTTCTCCGGTTTTCCAGTCCCTCCCTTAATTTGGCCATTGTGTCCCTCACTATCCCGGTGTGGTCCGCATAAACACAACATTCTTCTCCCAATGCTGCACATACTCCTCCCCGCTGTAAAAACACTAAGTCTAGCCCTCTTCTATTTTGCAAGACTACTTCCGACAGTGACCTAAGTGATTGTTCTAGGGCACTGATTGACTGCTCAATTCTAGCAAGATCCTCATCTACTGCCGACCTCAAGGCGCTAAATTCTTTGTTCTGTCGAGCTAAAGATGCCACTCCTGTACCTGTTCCCACTCCTCCTAAGATCATTAAAGTACCTAAAAGATCTTAGGGACTATGGTTACCTGGACACAATATTCGGAGGACTCACTGATCCTGTCCAATGGCACACATGGTGTAATTCCTGCGAGAGAGTAAACCCACTTGGTATTGTTAGCTGGCACTAACCACTTGGCAGGGGTCTTAATTTGGATCAACTTATCACACAGTTGTTCTTTGTCTTTTGGGACTTTACCTACACACATGCCTCTTCCCACCACCTGCTCTAACGTAATCCCGTGCTTCTCTGTGTCCCAATTACACTGAGCCGGATTTGCACTGTTCTCAAGTGTGGGTGTGTCGCTGATTCCCACAGCCTCATAAAAGGGTGGCTTTACGCCGTAGCACAGCCAACAATGCTCTGTAAAATTTGGGTTAGTTTTGTTTAGTACCTGATAGCTAGCCTGCATCATTTTCCAGAGAGAGTTGTCACTAAAAGGATTGCTAGTGGGCATTACAGGTGCGATAGCTGTAAAGCTAGCCGTGACAACTTTTACATCGTACTGTGGGGGTACCATTGGGTTGAAAACCCGGTTAGGTCCGATTGATTGGGGTGCTTGGGGTAGTAGAAACCTACGGTACAATGGTCTCACATCCCCAGTACCCACAGAAATAATACCCTGGATAGTGGCAACGGGTGTTGCCTGGATTTGAGCTTGGACACCAATATGTTCCCCATAACATGTCTTCATCGGGTGTTCCAAGCATGGGAAACAAGTCAAGCACCTTTACTGTAAATATTGGAGCACCTGCTGTTGTGTTTTCTCTTATCACTTGGTCTCGGCTTTGTAGGACCCACTTGAATGGCCGATGAGGGTGGTATCCTGACTTTGCCTGTGTTTTGGTGATTAGCCCTAAAATCAAGATCACACAAAGGCTTCGCAGCCCTCCCCCACGGGGGCTGTGTCGCTGCTGATTGGATTCTGCTAGTGTAGAGCTCTCAGGTGCAGACCGGATGCTTGTCGGCTTGTCATCCTCTTTTGGCAGCGGGATGTATGGATTACGAGGACGTCCGATGATCCAGTCCTGTAAACAAAAACTCACAGTTTTCATTAGTAATGCTAGCGTGGGTGATGGAACCCAATCGGCACATGCAATCTTTATTTTTTTCCAATCGGTGAAAGGGATGTTTTTCCCTTGCAGTCCCTTTTTATTTGGGATGGGAATGTTTTTGCTTTTGACTGTGTATATTCCCACTTCCTCCTCCTCCGAGTTTGAATCGGTAACCGGCCACTCATCCTGGCTGGTGTCCGATCCCAAGTCAGAGCTCGACTGACCGGCTACTTCCGGTTTCCAGTCTCTTTTTGTTGAGCTCCAGCCCCGCCCACTTCCTTTGCGGGCGGGCCGCTCCGAGCTCCGGTTTCGCCCACTGCCCTTGTGGACGGCCCCCTCCGAGCTCCGGTTTCGCCCATTTCCCTTATGGGCGGCCCTCTCCGAGCTCCGGTTTCGCCCACTGCCCTTGTGGACGTCCCACTCTGAACCCCGGTTTCGTCCACTGCCCTCGTGGACGGCCCACTCTGAACCCCGGTTTCGTCCACTACCCTTGTGGACGGCCCACTCTGAACTCCGGTTTCGCCCATTTCCCTTATGGGCGGCCCTCTCCGAGCTCCGGTTTCGCCCATTTCCCTTATGGGCGGCCCTCTCCGAGCTCCGGTTTCGCCCATTTCCCTTATGGGCGGCCCTCTCCGAGCTCCGGTTTCGCCCACTGCCCTTGTGGACGTCCCACTCTGAACCCCGGTTTCGTCCACTGCCCTCGTGGACGGCCCACTCTGAACCCCGGTTTCGTCCACTACCCTTGTGGACGGCCCACTCTGAGCTCCGGTTTCGCCCATTTCCCTTATGGGCGGCCCTCTCCGAGCTCCGGTTTCGCCCACTGCCCTTGTGGACGTCCCACTCTGAACCCCGGTTTCGTCCACTGTCCTTGTGGACGGCCCACTCTGAACCCCTTGGCTCATCCCCCCCTCCGGGCTTGCTCCCCGCCCGGCTTGGCGGGGGATTTGCCCTACGGGGGCATTTTTTCAGATAACGACTCCGGTTGGCTTTCTGCCCTTCGTTCCTGCTCCCGTCCTCCTCCGTCTCGCTCATGGTCCCATCCTCCTCCGTCTCGCTCCTGCTCCCGTCCTCCTCCGCCTCGCTCACACTCCCCTCACATTCTTTCACCTCCCCCCTCCTTCTGTGTGCACTTGCTGATACCAACTTTTCCTCCCTTTTACCACCACGGGCATCTTTACCTCGCCCCCCCCTTTTTTGCTCAGCGCCATTTTGGGGTGTATAGGGCGGCGGTTCAGCCCGAACCTCCTCAGACTCTGCTTTCTCCGCGGCGCCCCGAGCCTCCTCCGCCAACCCGCCCCAGAAGGACCGAGCTTGTTTCTGTCCCTCCGTAAACGGCTCGGGGTCCGGGGACCGAGGGGACGCATCACCCTCCCTCAGCTCCACCACCCTTAAACCCTCCACAGACTCAGCAAAACCATCATCACCCGGGGGGTGCAAAGTCTGCGTGGCTGCCCCGACTCCCAACTTCGGGGTGTCCTGCAAGCAGTTCTTTGCCGCCCTCCAGGTCTCCTGCTCCTGTATCGCCTTCTGCAACGCCTGCACGACTTTCCCCCACGCCTTAAGGTGCTTCCCACAACTCGAGAGCATCGTCTCCTTAGCCAACGCTTTAGTGCATTTGTCCCACACCTCAGGGTGGAGAATATCCACCGGCTGATCAATGACCCCGATTTCCAAAAGCCTCGCAACGGCGAGAGTAAAATCTTTAGACTTACAATCTATCCCCCACTGCTTATGTAATTGCAATACGACCTTAACAAGGGCTTCCATCCTCCTTGTCGGTCCGCCCCTCCCCGCCGGGCTGGTCCTGCCGCTCCGGCCGCCGCTTTCCTGGCTCCAGGTGAATTTCCCGATCCCAGGCGTGCTCCCGGGTTTCGGCACCACTTGTTGCCTTTCGTGAAAGGCGTGACGACCTGGTTCAAGAACGGCACGGCGGCCACTCCCAGGCCGCTCGGTCCATCAGCACACAGACACCAATGTGGTGGACAGCAAATGGCGTTTTATTAGTGCGCAACACAGCTCTTTATACCCCAAATTATATCTTAGATTAGTGTAACTTCCGTCTGCTTACTTCATATACTAAACCCCATTGGCTATCTAGGGATGGGGGGCCCTGTCTTTCCGTACAACGCGAAATCTTCCGACCGCCGGTCCCTGGCTACATTGTTTCCACGGGCTGCGTTTTCCCACACTTACCCATTGAGTGATCAAGCACATCTCTCTAATTTAGAGACAAGGATGTTGTACAGGACTGTATCAAGTGCTTTGCACCAGTCCAGGTAGATGACATCAGCTGCTGTTCCCTCCTCCACTGGTGCTGTAGCCCCTTCACAGAAGACCACCAGACTTGTCAGGCACAAATTTCCCTTAGTGAAGCCATGTTGGCTGTCACCAGTCACCACCTTGTTCTTCATGTGCCTCATAGTTTCCAGGAGCATTTGCTCCATGATTTTGCCAGCCACAGAAGAGAGACTGACTGGCCTGTCTTTCCTTTAATCTTCTTTTTTTCCCTTTTTAAAAACTGAGGTTAGGCTTCCCCTTTTCCAGTCACCACACTGCCATGACTTCTCAGATATGATGGATCTGGACTTAGCAACTTCATCCGCCAGTTCCCTAAGGACCCATGGATGTAGCTCATCAGGTCCCATGGACTTGTGAACCTCCAGGTTCCCTAGGTGGTCTTGAACCTGTTCTGGCCCTACTGTGGGTGGTTCTTCATTCTCCCAGCTCCTGCCTTTGCCTTCTTTGTCTTGGTCAGGGTGGCTTGAGCACTTGTCGGATAAGACTAAGGCGAAAGAGTCATTGACTACTTCAGCCTTCTCCATATCCCTCATAACCTAGTCTCTCTTTTCCTTCTGGAGAGGACCCAATGGAAAAAAATGTGGAACAGAGGCAGTCACACCACATGAACAAACCCCACTGGTGGTGTTTTGCAGGACTTCTGCAGGAAAGAAGGCCTGCCACAGGGACATCTCATCCCACTGTCCTGTGCTGGGTGTCCCAAGTTGACAGGCATCTCATCCTGCCGCTGGAGAAGGACAGGAGACCAGCCCCCAAAGCCTGCTCTAAGACATGAAGGCTTTTTAATGAGAAAGAGAAGACATGAAAACTGGCTGGGCCTCTGGGGGGCAGAGCTCAAGGTTTGGTGCAGAACTGCTCCCAACAGCAGCCCTTGATGTTCTCTTCCCACCAACGCTTGCCTGAAATCTCAAAAACAAGCCTGGGGAGACTAAGAAGAGGGAAACAAAAAAAAAAAAAAGGGGGGGGGTAAAAAATGCATCCCACTTAGCAGCAGGTTGGTGACTATGACTTGCAGCTCCTCTGGTGGTGGCGTGGGCAGCATGGGCTGCAGGGCAAAGCTGCTGTCACTGCACAGGTGTAAAACTGCTACCAGAGACGCTAGAAGTTCACCTTGTGCCTTGGTTCTAGAAGATCCTCTGGAGCAGCTAGGCCCAGACAGAGAGAAAAACAGAAAACTGATTAAAAAAAAGAGCCAGTATCTTTAACGAGATACAACCAGGGAAAGTAACACCAGTCCCCATTTAATAACTAAGCTGGCTTTAAACTATTGCCTCAACATACTGCTTTAAATTATTGCCTCAGTGCTTGTTCTAGTCAAGGCCACTTAATCAGGAGCTGCTGCAGCACTCACATTATTGACTACTGTGTAGTAGAGATCCTGATTTATGTCCTTGTGCCCAGTCATTATCATTCATCATTAAACTGTGCTTTGTCTGCACACACACTCTAGTCTGTCATCCTAAACCAGTACAGGACAGTGGTGCTTGTCCAGGGCAGGACCTCACCTTCTACTTTTGAAGGATGGGGAGAAGTCAGCGTCACCCCTCCAAAACTTGGCTCTGCCATGTGGTGCCTCTGCTTACCTGGGTATAAAGCCCCATATCAACACTTTTCTGGCTGGCAGGGAGCTCAGATCCTTATGGAAAGTTTCTTCCCTGCCTTGTGCCAAGTGCAGGTGGGACTGCTTTAAAAATTGCTGTACTTCTTCCTCTTAGAAACAGCTGGAGGAAATTGTGCAAGGAGCCAGTTGTTCTGCTGCTCCAACTGGGATGGAGTTTTTAATGGCCTGTGACTGTGTTTTGGCCACATGCCAGCCATACAAAATGCTCCCATGAGGTGTGGAAGACAGCCAGGTGTGTTCCAGGGGCTTATCCTCTGTTTGCAGTGGAGGAAATTAACTAAACAGCATTTTTAACTCACCAAGCCTTGTCCGAGACGTGCTGCGAGCTGCCTTTTGTCGGAGCAAACCTCCACCTGTCCCTGAGCACCTGGGGAAGGTTGTACCGTATCTTCTCTGCTTCCCTTCCTGCTCCTGGCTCCCACATCTGGCTTTTCCTCAGCCAGACCTGGTTTCTGGACATGTAGTAGTAGACATTTAGATTTTTCATTGTTTCAGAGCCTGATTTTAATGACAGCTCTCTGGGAGGCTGGTCAGACAGAACTTGGAAATGGTTTCTACAAGCTGGTGCTCCCGTGTCTGATTATCCTCCAGGATTTTGTCTAGATAATCTCCATCTTTTTCCTATATGGAGCTGAAAGCAGTTCTCTGAAGAGCTGTGGTCCTTCCACAGACCAAAGGTGAGCTCCCATCATTGCCTGTCCAGCCTAATTTTCAGCATGGGATTGGAAATGTGACACTAGCAGTCCAAGAAAAGATCCAGCACACATAAAGAATTGCCAGAAATAAAGATTATTTAAAGATTATTTTTAAGGTTTTCCTTCCTTGGAACACATCTCATACACAGGCAGGCCCCATCTCCCACCCTTGCTCAGATAATCAGACACCATCCCTACCAGGGATGTGTTTAAAAGCTGATGTTGTGGCTCCCTCTGTCCACTGTGCCAGAGATTACCTTTCTGCCCAGGGGTATTTTTATTTGGCATTTTTGTCACATGTAGTCAGGAAGAGTGTGAATAAATAGACCTGAATGAGAAGTGTAATCATGGGGAAAAGCAATAAAATTACCTTTTCGTGGATCTCTGTCATGTCCTGTGCCAGGTAAAATAAGCTTTGACTGAGAACACAATACAAGTGACACGTTTCCCAGTTGGATCTTGAAAGCAGCACTCCAACCCAACCACCTCTGACTCGAGAGCTTCTCTTTGGGTGCACAGGATCACTGATGCTTGTAGCACCACAGATAAGCATCTCCTATGCACCTGCAACCCCAGAGGTGAGATCTGGATGAGCCCAACCTTGAACATGGAGGTGCCCAGCTTCCTGCTGCAGCAGGGGGGTTGGACTTGATGATGTTCTGAGCTCCCTTCCAACCCCTGTGATTCTATGATTCTATGAAAAAGGGAAGTCCCTGGAGGTCCGTGCTGCTGAATGCTGAAGCATCCAGAGCCCTGTTGTAATGAGGGGGGGGGGAGAATCATGTGTGTTTCAGGATGCTGTGAGGGTGGGTACCCCTCCTCACAATAAGAACTCATGTCTCTTGGAGCAGTGGACTCCATTATTAAACGAAATGGATTTTAAATGGCCTGCATGCTGCCCTCAAGGGCAAACCTGAAGGACAGAGCCCTGAAATGAGGGACAGCACGAGATGGGGAAACAGAAACAGTGTTTCAACAGACACTTGGTGGCTCACACCCACAAGCCTCTGCCGGGCTGTATTGTTGATGTAAACAAGGTAAAGCCGCGGGACCCTGAGGAGAAGGACAGTCACAGAAATACGAAAGACAGCCTGGGAGCTGGGCTTCGCTGGTTCTCCACCCTTCAAGAGAGCCCGGTCCGGAAAGCTTGCTGGCTGAGGGGTTGCTGACAGACTGAAGGAAAGACTCCTAGCCCGAAGAGCTCTCTGCTGCCCAGCAAACCTTCATGGAACTCTGTTCCTGACAGCTGGGACCTTCGCGGGACCTTCACGACTTGTCTGGCACTGCTGGGTGCTGGACACCGTGACAGAATCACACGGCACCTGGAAGCCCGTCCGCCGTGCTCCACCTCTCCACGGGGCAGGCAGAGTTGAGAGCTCGTGCCGAGGGAGAGGATCCCTCTGGAATCTATTAAATGCCTCGGACCCTCTCAGGACAAACATAAGCTGGTCTGTTAAAATTTCCCAGGTTCATGGTCCTACATCCCCATACCTGCAGGCACATCCTGACCCTCCTAAAGGTAAGTCCCGTTGGGCTCATCCTCCCAACCATTATCGTGTCATTGGTTATTAGTCTCTGTTTATTTCTGATTTGCCTTTCCTGAACTGCCATCTCCCAGGTTTGTTAATTATCCCTCTAATAAACCCTTGAGTTGGTAAATCACAGATTGGGTGTCACCTGCAGCATGGTGACAAAGCCAACATGAGCCTCAGCTGAATGAGATGGCATTTTGTCAGAGGCATGCAGAGGAAAACCCCTGGAAAAGGCACCAGTTAGACTCCAGGCGTTCTGCATTCAATTTGCATCACCTACAGTAATGAAAAATTAATTTGACTCTGACTTGTTTCTTTTTCCAGCTCTGATGTGGTTGCCCTGGATTCATCAAAAGTTATCCTCCTATGCAGACAATATTAAAAAAATTACCTCACATTAAACTTTCAGACAGTTTTCCTTTGCCCACTCCAGCTTTGTCCTGACATTTACGGTCTGAAAGATCCTTCATTCCCAGTAGGTGGCACTGAGTCCTAATTTTAAACTGAATTGCAAATCCAGATGACTAACCAGCTCCAAGAGAAAGCTTCCAAGGGGCATTTATGAATCAGTAGTCGTCAGGACCCTCAGGAATGCATTTATACTTTTCATAAACTCCCTGGTACACAGACACAGACCTGGGGGGGGCGGGAGGAGGGGTTGGCCTCCTCAGCTGCTCTTTAGTTTGAATAAAAAGAGGGGGTTCACCTTACTTGCACTGAAGAGGAAAGTAAACCCAGGGTTTGTCCCTTTCAAGTTTGCAGCACTTTGCAGGCATGCTGCTCCTTTCCTTTGCAGACAGAAGGGAAACTGCATCCCTGTGATGCTCTGGAGAGAAAGCCATAGCAGCTGACATTCACATAGGATGATTCTGAAAAGGAAAGCGAGAAACAAGCAGCATTTCAGCAAACGGAGGTGATGGACTCAGCAAAGGACACCACTTCAAGGTTCATCTGCAGAACTGGAGAAATGATCCAATTACTAAAACACTTTCAGTTCCCATTTCAAGGCAGACAAACTAAATTTTCAGCTAAAAAAATTAATTTGCATTGCAACGTTTTTGCTGGATAAAGCCATACAAAGTCTAACCTGTTTGGGTACTTTTTATCAGTTCTTGTATGGCATCAGAAATGGTAGTTCCCAGAAAGCAAAGCAGCCTGAGCCACCAGGGACAGGCTGAGTGCTGGAGAAATGTCAGGCTTTCCATTCCGTGTATCCCGACGTCCAAGGACTCTGGGTATCTCTTGGTGGAGGTGGAGGAGAAAAAAAGATGCAGGAGCTATGTCAGCTCTCATCTTTGCACATCTGCACCAAACTCCACAGCACAGTTCTCTTTCAGCTGGTGATCCACGTGAAATAAAATCAGAGTCTGGTGTCCATCTCCACATCTGCCACCAGGCCCAGAATTTGTGTTTTCAAGCTTCATAAAAGCCAAGAATTCACTGGGGCTGAAAAGCCAGGTCACTTAATCTGTGATCAATCTTGACATTTAAAATAGATGGATGAATAAACAGCTCTCCTTATTTGCACCACCGAGAGTCTTCTCATGTGATAAAAACATCAGAAATACAGCAAGCTCCCCTACTTAGCTGGAAACATAATGGATTTTAATATGCCTATTATTCATATTCCCATATTGGCTCTGAGGAGGAAGGCGGGCAGCAGGACCCTAACCTTAGCACCACACAGTTAAGTAATTACCATCCTTCTCTTTATTTACAGGTATAAATTTTCTGGTATTAATGTAGTGGTATTCCAAATGCTGCACAGCCTGACACCACCTCTCCTGATCTGTGAGGACCTCCCCAGATCTCCACACTGGTTTACAGATCCATTTCCAATGGCAGCTTCTTGGCCCTGCCTGGCTGAGTGAGAAGATCCCAGGGCATCGTTGGTCTCCTAGTCTGATGTTCCCCACTGCCCAGCAGAAGACAGCTGTGAGGATGGGAGAAGGGGATGCATCTGGGAAAACCAGGACAAAGGTTGGTTGGGCACCTGAGGGACTGCAGTGTGTGGGAAGATGGAGGCTGAGCAGAAGCCACATCCCTAGAAGGGATTCTGCAGGGCACAAGGAGCAGCGGCCGCTCCTCACACATTCCTGCGCTGCGGGGACAAGGGGTGATCCTGCTCTGGTCTGGGAGGTGACACAGGGTCAGAAAATCCCATTTGCAGCCCAGAACTTTCAAAATTAAACACATGACAGCAGGCACCAGTGCTGAAATTGGACAGCTGTAACCCATTCCCAGAGCTCAAGGCTGTATTTTGGAGGTGTGACAAACAGCAGTGCACGGAATGAAAGGGGGCTGAAAAAAATTCCAAACAAGTTGATGTTGTTTAAATAATACACTCTATTTTATTTCATCTTAAAATACTTTAACCTTTATGCTACAGACTTGTTTCAAAAAACAGAAGGTCTCATCTTGCACCAAAAATATATATATATATATTTTACATATATATAACACTCTGTTTTATTATTTTTTTCTCCAAAGACCATTAAATACTAGATGGAAAATGAGAACTAAACAGTGAGTGTTGAGAAGAACAGATATTTTTTTTAAGTAGAGTCACGTGTTTTAAACATTTATATTCTAAGCCATGATTTGTCTTCACTACAGAAGATTCCAAGTTCACAATTTAGGAACTGCTATAACCATGAAGGGCTTGAGCCAATGCACACTGAAGTCGATGGAAAGCCCTGCACCAGCTCCAGTGGGTTGAGGATCAGGCCCCAAGTGCAGTGGTTCTTAGCCATACAATGGCTAACATTTCTTTCCTGCTGAGAAGACCAAAATCATCCAGGCACCTTTTGCTCTCCTAAAAAAGCAACAACCACCCACCCCCCACACCCCCCCACAAAAAAAAAAAAAAACTAAACAAAAAAAAAAACCAAAATAATATTAATTGAAAAAAAACCACACACAAAACAAACAAACAAAACCAACCCAAACCAAGCCAAAACAAAAAGCCCCAAGCAAAACCACCTGCTAGCTATCCAGTGATTGCAGGTTTCAGATCACCACCCTTTCACATTTGTGAAGAGTAAGAGAAAATACGTAGTGTTTCAGAGAGAAGAAAACCTGCATCAGAGCACAATAGGTGAATTGTTCAAACAAACACAGCGCACATCAGAGGAGGTTTGGTGAGGACGCAGTTGCTTTTATACACACATGGAAGTCACATCATATACAAACTGAAACACAAGCCAAGGAGTTTGCATTTTTCATGGAAGGACTACAAATGGGTCCCTGCAGCTTTCTTCCAGAACCGACCTTTACAAGCCTTTTTAACTGAAACAGGAAAAGCAGCCACGCCAGATGACTGCTCCAAAGCCACCGTCACAGGACTGCGTGCTAGCCCACCAGAACAACGTCGGGCTGGTGTGGCTACAACAGGAGCAGGAGAGACCCAAGAGCCACTGCTGGCTGACCCGGCGCCCCAGCAGCGCGGGGCTCTCTCCTCCTGCAGCGCCAACCGGCTCCATCCATGCGCTGCTCCCGCCCTCCCTCCCGCTCCCGGGGAAGGAAACGGGTCACTAGAAGCACCACATGCGTTTTGCTGGCCATGCCATACACTGATGTTGAATGTTACAGAAGGCTTGAAATTGGATTATCAATCCCCTTACCTAGCTGTTCTTTAAAGTGCAGTCACAACCGTTCTGCCTATTAAAGAAAAAGCTGCGTGTTATTAACTATGTTACCACTGCTGGCTTGTTTGGGTTTATTTATTGTTGTTTTTTTTCCTTTAGCCTATGTGACAACAGAAGTAATTTAACTTTCTTCCCCCACAGAAAAAAAATAAAATTATTGGAAGCCAAATTCAGAAACCAGGCAACGCAAAAAGAAAACGGAACTTCCCATGTCCTGACTACCTACCCCCCTGTTCAGCCCTAAATGGCAAAAGATATGATGATACAGCTGTACAAAACCTCCACTAGAAACTTTTGAGTACAAAGGAACGTTTTAATTGTACAATAGGCATTAAAAGTGGGTATCATCTTGTTAAAGTCTGATCTTTGGTTTTTGCCTCGAAAAAGGCTCAAAATGACAGATGAGAGGCAGGAATTTCTATATACACCACAGGAACTACAGTGTGCTCAATCAAGTAGTTCCACTGATTTCAGTAAATGTTCTGGTAGAATAAAACTAAGTCCAAAACTAGCGTAAGAGACATGCCCTAAAAGCAAGGAAAATGGTGCAGAACTAGTTGCTGATTTTAAAAAAATCATAATTAAAAAAAACCCACAAACAAACACAGTCTCAGGGCCTGATTCTGCAACATCTTTTAGGACAGAGTTTTAAGCATCCAGCAAACACTGAACATTACACGTCTGCTAAAGTGCTTTGCCAGACTGGGGCTTTGCAAGGTTGGCTCTTCTTCTTTCTTTAAGTTGGTCAATGAAGCAAACAAGCAACAGCAGAAATGAGGAATATGAACAACATGTTTCATTTCTCTCCTCCTACTCCACACGAGACTGAGATATAGGTTAAAAAGTTCAGCTATTTTTAAAAAGGAGAGGGATGATGGGCCTTTTTATTACTTTTCTTGTCCTTGTGCTTTTGCAAGTACCAGCTGCTAGGAAGTCACTACTATTACTATTTAAAACATAACAAGCTGTGGGAAATAACCTGTGAAGCACAGTAGTCAAGCAAACAGAAGACTCAGCACTGAAAGGAGTGTAAACTATAAATTATATTGAAAAATAATCCTTTAATTAAAAGCTGTTCAGTGCACATGTTACGGGCCATTTGAACTAAAGACAGTCCCTTCTGCTGGTAACGTAACTAAATCAGCTTGGGTATGAATACTCGTGGCCCAAGTTTCAGAAGTGTTGAATACCCCCAGTTCCACTGGAATCAGTAAGGACACAGCATTTCTCAAAACCACTAATGCTTACACAGCAAAACACTAACTGCTACTAACAAACTCAATATACTGATAAATTAAACATGTTCTGAAGTTGGACGTGGGAACGGGTGGGAGGATGTAAGTTTGCACCCAGTTAATTCTGCAGATTAACATACACTCAAATTAGTAACTGTAGCTGTACTTTAAATTTGGAGCTATTGGCTTTTAATTCTGGGAGGAATCCTCCTTTGAGAAGGCAAAACCATTTTAAATGATACTGAAATTCTACTACGTTCTTACAGAAACAAAAAACTTTGTGAGTTTGAATTTTGTAATGCCAGGAATCAGGCTTCTGAAGCTGAAGCTGTAACAACAAGCTTCTGTGGGTGAGAAGGGCTGGGGACACAAACACAGTGACACTGCATTACAGTAGATATTTGCGCCTGGTATCCTCATCCAAAGTGAGGTCTACTACTTCTGGGGGTGAAGACCAGTTCTGCTGGGGAGTCACAGCTGTCCATGATGGTGTTTGCTGAGCGGTAACGTACTGTGAGCCGGAGCCATGCTTCCAGGAAGACACACTCTGAATCACACCTCCCCTGGGATGCACACACCTGTAGAGCAAGGCAAAAAATACCAAGGATTAAAGCTACTACTGAATTCAAGCACAAGATTCTTAGATACAGTGGTTTATCACTTAGGCATCTCGGTAAGATGCCCCTCTTAAAAACGTCCTTGTGAATTTTCAATTTGTGGAGTGCATGACATCTTAAACCACAGAATCACCAAATCATTCTGGTTGGAGAAGACCTTTAATATGGATTCCAACCACAGCCTAACTCTACCAATCATTAACCTAATGCTACCAAGTCCAGTGCTTAATCCACATTCCCAAGCACCACATCTACATGTCTCTTAAACACCTCCAGGGATGGGATGGAAACTCAAACACTTCCTTGGGCAGGGGGGTCCAGTGTTTCATTACCCTTTCAGCGAAGACATTTTTTTCTAATACCTAATCTAACCCTTCCCCAAGTACCCAGTAATAAAGCTGAGACCAAATTTAAACTCAAATTTAAACAGGGAATTACATTATTTTCAAAACTGAGTTCTGCCAGCGGGTGTAAAATGTGTGCATTTTGATGTGCTTCCATATGTGAATGGATCCTACAGATCTTGAACAGGTCTGCCCCATCATGCATAGCACCATGCATTATTGAGGAGTTTCCTGCCAGCAGTTTTACCCACTGGACTCTTACAAAGAGACAAATTCTCTGGTGAGGCTTGATGAGACAAAGAGAAAAGCTACCTTCCTATATAAAATCAAAAATATGTGAAAATAAGGACATAATGAGACTTTCATAACAGAAACTACAAGAGACACTGTATCATTACATTACAGACATTACACTTGATTTTTATTTGGTGTTCTTAACTAAAAATTAGGAATGTGCTGGGAAATGCTCACTGGTAACAGCACAGCCCTACTTCAGAAAACCTTTAGGCTTTCAATGATTTCAGTAAACGAGACTAAAGAATGTATGTAAAGATAAGCACACACTCCAGTGCCTTGCTGAAGTGAGGTACATACCTACTAATTTGGACAGCATTTTTAGATGTTATAGTCGTAACAGATACGTGACAACTGAAGTACAAGCTAACAGTGCTTAGAAAAAGAAACAAGATGAAAGACTAATTTTGTTACATGATGAAGCCAGGACAGAAATTTACTGGACTCTTTAAGATGACCGCTCCATTCCCGCTGTAAACCTTAACCAACTGCTACTAAAAATCTCTACCTAGTGCCTCAAAAAATTGTTTTGCTCTTGTCAGCACCAGCGGTGGCTGAGGCTGCTTCTGGCTCCATACTCATGCAGGAGATGTGTGGCTGTTGGGGTAACCTTCTCCCATTTCTTTCTGAGGGCACATGCACATTGTTTCTACAGGTTTTCTGCACTGGTCATACATCTCTGACATTTACATTTTATTTGTTTTAATTTAAGGTGATGCAAATTGTTTTCTACAGAACTATGTAGGTTATACTCGTCTCTCTTGGCTCTGGTTAGAGTTTAATGAAACAGAATGAAAAAAATATCACTCTCTGAGTTCTAACTTCTCTGAACATAAATGCCTCATTTCTGTCTCAGACTGCTAATTAGTTTGGATGTGATGTTCAGCATGACTTTTTTTATAACTTCTTCAGTCTTAAAAATACATAATTAAAGTAGATACCTACAAAGAACAGACTGGAACTGGAAAAAATGGAGTGGATTCTTTTTTTTTTTAAAAAAAAAAAAAAAACACAACAAAAAAACAAACACCTTTCTTTGAAGGAGAAATATTTTTAAGCATAACTGACAAGAAAGCTTGTAGCCAAAGCAAACTAAATACAATGCTCAGTCTCAGGGACTAGGGTCCATCCTCCTGACACAGAACAGTCCTCAATGCTTGGGCAAGGCTAATACTAACTTTGCTCCCTGAAGGTGACACAAAGCAAACTACGAATTATGTCACAGAAATGATACCTTGCAAAAATTAGTGTGTATTCTCAGACAAATCACACAAGCAGCCTGTCACTGGGTTAAGTGCTGGACCTGGCTCAGAACAGGACACATCCAAGAGCCAAACATTAAATTAAAGATTAGCTTGGGGTACATGCTTTTCAATCTGCAGCTAAGGGATGATACGAAGTACGTGGGAGGAAAAAAAACCTA
The DNA here is from genome assembly GCF_020740795.1 of Apus apus. NCBI lineage: Eukaryota > Metazoa > Chordata > Aves > Apodiformes > Apodidae > Apus > Apus apus. The sequence goes on along the minus strand of NC_067312.1, from coordinate 3,751,963 downwards.
GGAAAAACCAGAGGAAGACTGTTGCATACACATGCATGATAAAACAAATAATAAAAAATATTAAAAATCTACTGGTCAAAAGTTAAACAAACTGAAAAGCATGACTTGGTGTCCTAAGTAGATGCTGAGTTATATTTCAAATATGAGTCACCATCAATTCACTAGCCATCCTGCCACTGATGGACAAACTCTAGGATGTCACAGCTCACACCAGTTCAACAACGAGATGGAATATGGAGCACCATATAAAAACAGCATGAGCAAGAGAACTGAACCCAACAAATAACAACTAAGCATGCAAAAAATACCAATCAAAACTCTAAAACTTCTCCAAACAACAACCCTGTCAGAAGCCCATTAGTACTTCAAAACTGCAAGCCTAGACATGCTAGAGAAATAAAACTCTAAATAGGATTTGAACAACTGAAATGTGTGAGTATTCAAGGGAGCCAGTGAGAACAAGCCTTTGGGAGACGGCAGATGGTTACATGAACAAAGGAAAGCACAGAAATCTGCTTTATGTCTGTCTTTGCTGATGTTATTTCTGTCCACATTTATTAAAACTGATTTTAAGCAGCAACGCTGCATTTCTGCACATGGTAAATACTATTCAGGCAAGTAGCACAGAAAGCTTCTGTACAGGGGATCTCAGGAAGAAGGGCTGTGTGCATGTGGTGCTAGCAGTGGAGGACAAGTCCACACTGCTTATCATTTTGACTAAGATCCTCTAAGCCCAGGGCCTGCCTGAAAACAGCAAGCAGAGTTACTTCCTAAAGAATCAGCACCTCCCCTAGAAGAGTTAGCCATGCAAGGACTTCTCTACTTGGAAAGTGAAGACTAAATCTCACTTGCTTCAGCACCTTAAAATTTCCTTTTTTCCACATCCAACAACACAGGCTTGTGCTCACACCTTCTGTACAGTTTTCTGTCTGGGAAATTGGGTCCTGCACACCTTCCCTCTTCCTTCTCTCAAGAAAAAAAGTGATGAAGGGACTACGAGAAATCACGCTAGTCCTCGTCCCTCACAGCCCTCCAAGCATCCACCAGGCACCAGACTAGTTTTCAAGAGGGGCTATCTTATGACATTAACTGGTGAAAAGCTGGAAGCTGATTCAATGATTAAAGTAACTATTTTAAAAGGAAACAAGAACCCACAAATATTTTTGTTTCTGCATCTGCATTTTCACGCTACTCCCTCAATCTGAATCCCTGCTGTATATAAATTTGGTATTTCAATATTTGTACTACATAAGTACTACATATGTTTATCCTGTTAATATCTGATATCAAATCACAAACTTAATCTGAATACTTACCAAGTTGGTCATATTTTAAAGAAAAACACATTCTAAATTACTGTCACCAGCAGAATAGAAAAAAGAAGTGCCAAGGTTGCCTACTTTTGGGCATCAGTCATGGACAGGTAACTGCAGAACTGAAAGGCAGCAGGTTTGGTTTTTTTTATTTCTTTATTAATTTTGGCAGTACAGATATTCTGATAAAATGAAAGAAGTATCAGAGCAAGCAAAAGGAATAAATACCTGGCATGTTCCTGAACTCCAACAATCTCTACTTCGCTATCAGAAGAGGCGATATTAATTTCTTCATTGATCTGGGCATTACCAGAGGAGGTTTTGTCACTTGCAAGGAAGCCTGGATCCAAATGACCTACAGATGGGGAAAATGCAAATACAGTCAATGTTTAACAGCTTGCACAACTCAGAAATTATCTGGAACAGGAATTTTCCAAGCTAACAAAATAAAGACTGAAACGCTGAGACTAGAAAATTGTATTAGGTCAAATTATCCAACTTCTGTTGATCACTTGATACAGGATGACCACTGGATTTATCCAGTCTCAGTAGCTCTAGTGATGGTGTTACCACACAACTGTGGACAGAGACAGACTATTGCATCAACAATACTTGATGTAATTAGGCTTTCCAGCTGTTGTTTTATGGCAATGCTAGGAGTTAGACTGTGCCTCAGTCTCTCTGAAACAAAGAAACAAAGCAATCTACTGTCAATAAATCAAACTCAATGATACTGTGGCAAACAAAGCTTATAAGCTGGAAAGAAACATCATATACACCAAGAAAAATGATATTTTTTTTTTCATTAAAATGTTTGTCATTAAATTGCAGTTTCATTCTTAATTTAATTAAAAAATATATTTCAATTAAAATACAACTTCTAATCCCCCCCCCCAACAACAACAAAATTACTTCTGCTGTCTCTCTTCAGCAGTGACCTGGGGGAAGCTGGGCAGCCCTGAAGCAGATGACACTACCTGCTTCTTGGAGACCATTCAGCTGCATCACACAGGGTAAGAACCATTTGTTGAGCCAGAAATTTGAAATTAAGATTAATGTATTACATATGTCTGGCTTGACTGGACACCTCTTCAAAGATGACAGGAGGTGGATGAAATAACAGAGAATTTCAAAAGTGTGTGAAAATTCAGAACTGGTTAGACCCCCAAGTAAATCAAGAGGACACAGAGTGAAATATTTGAACTTTAAAAAAGGTGCCAGGAAAACCTTCTAATGACTGCTTTAGTACTGGGAAAAGATGCAAGCAAATAGAGGGGCACAATCCAGACTGTCCAGTTTTCACAAAACAAAGACCCTTGGTGCAACATCTGATCAGGGTTAGCAAGGGAAGGAAACCTGTGTGCTTCCATTTACCGGAAGGAGGAATTTCAACCTCAGAAGACTAAAAAGACTGGTCAGCTGAACTCAAATTAATAGCCCAGGCAGTCTTTTCCTAACATTACAGTTCAGCTGAATGCTTCTTGGCAAGTATCACTGACTGCCAAAAAGTCCCAAAATGTGTCATGAGTATTTCTTTAGTAAGAGTGGCTGTGCACACTGTGAAACATGACATGGGATAGCTTGGAGGCTCTGATTCATGTGCTGGTGATGCAAACCAGGGGCTTTACGTCACCACCACCCCTGTGACTGGCATCATCCTGTTCCTACACATCCTTGATGCTGCAGCACAGGCAGCAGAACTGACACACAGCCCTTGATCACTGACTGACACAAAATGTTATGGACATCATCCTGCCTTAATATGTTGTATTAATGATGTACCAGGACTCTGCACTGTTTGCTAGACAGGGTGATGCCTGGCAGAGGGGCAAAGCAGACCAGCTCTTAAATAGCCCCCAAATGAATCCCAACATCTATAAATGCGAGCACCAAAAGAGCCTTCATGTGTTACCACTGCTTTAAGTTTAGGCAGCAAAAAGTTAATCAGCAGTGGAGAAACCATGATTAGCATAGTGAATACTGCAACAATAGCTGACAAAAGTCAGGATTGTAGCGCACAGACAGATTTACAGCCTCTGGCCATACAAATTTCATGCCTAAGAACATGCCTATGCTGTTAATTTCTTTGCACGAACATTAGGATGATGCCCAAAGGAGATGGTTTGTTTGTCCAACAACATCAGGGCTTGCAAAACAGCCCCAAGTACTTGCTCATGCACAAAGATGTGATAGTATGACCTAATAAGATTTTTCATGTAGATAAAGCTTATGTTGTTATTTTCTCATGGGGATACATCATTTATTGTCTGTTAAACCAGATACTGGCTGAAGATTACATTTGGGAACAAAAGGCAAGATCTGAAAATTCTGCTTTCCAAATGTGCAATGGTAAAAAAATGAGACCATGGAAGAAAAGGCCAGTACTGACAAATACGCCGTCAGAAACATAGAAAGGCTACAGAAGAAAAAGACATTCATCCTTCCAGATGTTGACATGGCCACAGCACTAGAAGCAAATTTGTTCCTATACGTTCCTATACAGGATAAAGAAGTTTCCTGAAGCCTTGTAGTTTTCTTTTACCTGCCAACCTCTTCCTTGCAAGTCCCTTGGATACAGGTAGAAGAAGGAAGACAAGTTTCTACCTGCACTGCAGCATCGTAAGTAAGAAGTGGAAGAAAGCTTGGTAAGAAACATTACCTTTTATCTCCTTACACTTCTTTGACTTACCAATCTATTAGTGTTATAAAATAATCTCAGACATTCTAATTGTTTGATAAATCACTTTACAAAGGAGTGGGCTTGTTAGAGGTCAAATAGGTATCAGTCAGCTGCTACACTGCAAACAGTACTAGTGAGCTTGGAAAACACTGGCTGGCCTCAAAGAGGATGGAACAACATCCAGCCACAGACCACCATGAAAAAAATGCAACAGAGATCCTCATTTTCAAATAATGGACTCATCCACTATGCAATAATGGAACATTTCTTTCAAAATCTGCCACTTACTTCTATTTCAAAAAAAAAGGCATCAAAAAGTAGTTCAAAGCTACCAGGACACTTGCAGTGTAGGTGTCCTGCAAGCTCATCTAAGGAAAACACAGCACGAAACAAAAAATGGCTGTGCTCCAGCACTGCAGGCAAGGCTCCACGTCTTACACAGCTAAAAATCTTAACCTGGTATTAAAAACAAATAGTGGGAATGAAGGCATATGTTGACATGCAAGGCTATGGAATGGAATTGATAGGAAATACTCTGTTAGCTTTTTGCATCCAAAACACGCTAGCATTTCACATTGTTGTTTAACTCTTTTGTTAGTGAAAAGTTGCAAGCACTTACTAAAGCTGAACAATATTTATGAGTTACATGAACTTCTCTGAATTCTTTCACAGTATTCCTGCTCTTGCTTTCTTGAAGGAAAATTCTTTGTTGTCTCTTGATGCTAAGCCCTGCTACCAGCACCCTTCATCTGATGCTGTGCCGGCGGCAAGGGAAGCAAGCAGTCCAGAATCAATGTGACTGATAAAGCAAGCTTTGATTTATTGAATACACAGTGTTACTTTTATACCCTTTTCCAAACCTACATATAGTGAATTCATTGGATAGTAACCACGCATAGTGAATTCACTGGACGGCAACTACCTGCAGTGATTTTACTGGATAATAACACACATCTGAGTTCCAGGGTTCTTCCTTGTTTTCTATCATTCTACTTCTCTACCTTGTCCTTGAGTTAGTTTAAGCTAACAGAGAGATTGTTTATACTTGTGTTAGGCTAAAAAAAAGAGATTGCTTGTACAGCTGCTGTTTGTGCTACACTCTCAAGGCCTCTCGAGGAGATAGCAGGGGCCCATGGCCCTGCTGCTCAAGCCATTCCGCAACAATGCTGGTCTGTCTAATTTTCTAAGGTATGCTAGAAGTGTTAATGGAATATGGGAATGCTTAATGCTTGTGTTTTAAAGAAATAAAGAGACAAACAAAACAGACATCCGCAAATACAATACTTAAAATGAGATTATGGTTGGGTAACTAGCTGGTAATGTGGGTCATCATAATCAACCATTCAGTAACAAGCTTAATTCACTTTCATTTAAAAGAAAAAACAAACCACCACCAAAACCCCAGACCTAAGTTCCAAGAAGTAATTAGAGAGAAAACGAAGAGAAAAAATAATTAAGAAAATTAGCGTCAATAAACACATTGCGGGAATCTCTGTCAGTTTTTATCAGTTGTGTTTTTCAATAAATGTCAGACATTTTTAAAAAGCACTAATACTGTTTGACTGCAAAATCCACACAAGGAGCTTTTAAAGCTGCGTAAGTTGCAAAAATACTAAGAGTAAGAAAGGGAGAGACACCAACTGAAACTCTAGAACACATGCCAGAGGAAGAGAATTTAAACAAACCTGTATCAGCACTCAGCTCATGTAGCAGCCCTCTGGTCCTCCAGGTAGATCCCGAGTCTTGACTTCCTAAAGAGTGATTGTGCTCTTGAACTACTGCAGCTGCCAACAGACTGTCCACATTTACCACTTCTGGGTCTGAATTTGTGTCTGATATATCATAATGAGCTACAACGGGAGGTCCATCTGCAGAAGGAGAAAAAAGCAACGTTTATTAGAGGTCAGCATGCTGTGAAAAACACCTTTAAAAGTACAAATAATTTGTTTAAGGATTAATGCAACCTCCTACATTAATCTCTTTGAGGAACTATAAATTATCTGAATTATTAAATTTGAGTTAATGAACACAGTCTGAGTTTACAGAGACATTTTAACCTTTGCATACACAGAAAACACAAATGTAAAAAAACCACGTTTATCAATGTATCAGTTATTTGTGTATTATCTTTTATATTAGCATATAAACATATCCGTATCTGATAACATTGCATTTACAATCTTAAAAAGATAAAACCTTCAGTTTAAAATAAAAAATAGTAAGTTACAGGACATTAAATTTGGCAAGACATTTTCTAGAGAATTTTACAAAATTCAAGCAATAGCTTACATTACTTTAGAGTTGATTGAATAAAAATAACTTTCTGATATAACTGATCCAGTGACAATAAATTTAACATTAGGCAATTTTCCTTTCATAACATTTACCTGCCAAGGGCAGGGGAATTTTCCAAAATGGCAATGTTTTTTGGTGTTGCTTTTTTAAGATGAGGAATAACAGGAAGCAAAACTATGATGTGCAGTGATACATATGCTTTTAATTCAATTTTATTAACATATTCACTTTTGGCCACCAAAGTGAAGGGGAAAGAGGGACAGAAAATTGCTCACATGACTCTAAAATCTATTATTGAGGAATAACAAAAAGGTATTTTAGGTCTATTCTGTTAGGATGGACTATTTTCTTTGTGAGGAATGAAAATAATTTAAAATGGACAAGCACACTAGAAACAGAAGAGGCTCAGAAAAAAGTTAGATTCAAGACAAGGATTAATGTGGAAGCAGCAGAGAGAGAAAATGGACAAATATTGTAATTCTAATAACTCAAATGCCTCATCTCAGCTACAGTCTGTTGACTCAAAGTGGGTGAAAGTGGTTGGGGTTCCCACTCCTCAAATGGCAGAATCAAAACTTCCTTTAGTCCAAAATTTCATCCACAAAAATATGTGTGAAATACAAAAAAGAGATTGGGCCAAAGCTCATCAACTTTGCTACTGAAATTCTTTTAATTCCAAGGAAGTTCTGAGAGTGGAGTGTCTGCAGGAGTTTTTTGTTATGGGTGTGACACATAGAGGGTATAATATATATGGGATTATATAAAATAATCATAAATAAATAATGTGTTTAGGAAGACAGAACCTTTAGAGTAACAAAGTTACTAAATAAATACTTAAAAGACATGAAGAACAAAAGGAAAAGTTTTCAGAAAATACTGATTTCTTTTAGGAGTGTTAAGTGGCTGTCAAAGACAGAAAGAACATTTCAAAATTTCAAATTTAGTAAAAAGCAGCTTCTACAGAGGTTTTTAGAGTGCTCTGGTTTTGTTTTGGGGTGGGTTTTTGTTTTTTTGTTTGTTTGTTTTTTTGCAACTTGGTCCCTGAAACAAATTCAACTCATTATTAAAAAAAAAAATCCTATATTGTGATTAGCAATTAAAGAGTGACCATATTCCTTAAGTCATACTAAATACCAGTTTTGTAACAAGGTATGAAGACATTCACAAAATATTTCTGGTCAGACTTGCCTCCAAAACAACAATGGCATAAAACAATGCTATATTACAAACTTAAAACAGAACCAACAAAAATAAACCGGTAGTTAAATGCCAATGTATTAAAGACCAAACTGTTTGAAACACGAAATGCTGATGATTATGACCGGGGAATTCCTGATAATTAACTGAAAGGCAATTGAAAAACAATGGAATACCAAATTCAGCTTAAGCTGGCTGTTGTTCAGTTAATTATTTGTGAAAACCGATGATTAAATTACATGCAGAAGTTACAACTGGATTGAATCATGAGAGGCATTATTTTCTTTCAGCCTCATCACCCAAGTTCTGTGGGAACATATAGTATGATCTACAAAAATAAAACAGTTGAGTGCAGAAGATACGAGGGTCAAGTACAATATTGACTATTTGACCATTTTTTCCAATAGGTAAACTAAAATTTCAGGAGCTATGTACTGTTCCTTCAGGTCTTTGATTCTCTTGCTTCTTACTAAGATCTCCAACAGCAGAAGCAAAATTTGATTTTAGATACATGTGTCTACACAAGTAAAATTATATTTGGACAAAAGGCACCAATAGTCTCAAGTCAAAATTGTACCACTCCTACATGTATAATCATGCAAAAATGTATAATAAATGTATATACATGCAGAGTGATATTCTCATCACCTACCCATAGAAATAACTTGTGTGAAAGTCTTCATCAGTAGGAAATACAAGCATAAACTTGTTATCTGTAGCTCCACTCTTGTATCTTCCACACTTCCAAACAGCACACCTTATAACTTAGCTTAAATTTAGTATACATCAAACAGACAAAAATATTTTCAATATAATTTACATACTGTATTTATATTTTTCAATGTAATAGCCACCAATTTAACAATCTAGAAAAAACAAGCTGCCAGTTTACAAAGTAATCACAGCAGAGATCTATTTTTGCTTTTCTCAGCCTTGCCTTTCAGGATCAGATTTAGAAATTACAGACTCCTGACACCAGGGTTACTCATACCTATTACCAGTAAATGACCAACAAGGCCAAGATAACAGCAATGATGCTGCAACAAATCCTTGGATTTACAGCATATATAAAAGAAGAAATAAGCAATAAATGCCTACATGTTCTTAAAACCAAACAAAAACTCCCCAATATGCAGACAACTCCCAAGCTGCAGACAAGTACAACTAAGTGAAAGTTGCAGTGAAGGCATTATTTAAAAAACCCCTCTAAAAATCCTTCATTCTTAAAAGCCTGTTTCCTTTTCAGTTCCTAAAAGGTCAGGAGGGGTTAAATTTGGAAATAAATAATACAACCCCAGCCAACTACATGATCATCCAAGGATGTAATGCAAAGTAAATGTGTGGTACCAAGAAATAAGGACAACTGGCTTCAGCCAGGAAGTCAGGGAAAAATGCTTTCAGATTGAAAATGTAAAAAGATTAGTAACAATAGCTGTGACTTTTATCTGCAGTTGTTTAGACTAAAAAAACTCCTTGTAACAGGATTTCAACAGATAGAAAAACAGATCCCAAAACAAACCATGCCAGAATAAAAATTCAGTGTAGCACAATTAAGAGGTTCCCAGATAAGCAATTTAAACAACCTACATAAGAAAAAAAAAATAGCATCTTTTGAGAAGCCAAGATAGCTGGAAGACTTACATTTTCCTGATTATAAGCTTTAATTAATTTCTAAAGCATTAAATGCTTGAAAAAGACAAGGCTGAAAGTTATTAAGTACCAGCAGCAAAATACAGCTGTTGACATTTAACATTAACGGGGGAATGGAAAGACTGCTTTTTTTCTTTTTTTAAAGAATTCATAGGCAGAGGTCATCACGGGGACAGCATTTCCCTAAATTTACAGAGCTCATCACAACTAGTTCCATGCAGGACAACTGAATCAGAAGCCACATGCATAAAAAGTCAGGTCTACACATACCAACTTTTACTTTAAGCTCGCAAAATAGAAAATTCAGTAATTTCTTATCTGCTAGTCACTACCATGGCTTTTCACAGAGCCAGATCTCAACGTTCAGCAGTCTAAACTGTGTGGTAAGATCCACATTCCTGTTATCCCTTAATTTATTACAGTGGCAGGAGAAGCAAAAAGGGGAAATCAGTAGTAACATTTCAACTGCAGGTTAAAGCATCAATCCTGTAACAATCACTGTACCTTGATGCTGAAACTTTACCATACTTTTGTGCTTCACCATGGGAAACAACACACGTTAACTAGCAAAACCTGGATGGGAAACTGAGTCCTTTAAGTCATTATTTCTCTTTAGCTTTCTTAAATTCAGGCATGTAGATGCAGCTTGCCACCTAAATTTCCTCCCACTGTGGCCAGAGAGAAGAACTTCAAGGTCAGATAATCTCAGCCTGGAAAGTGAAGGCTGGAGAATCATGTCCCCTCTTTCCCCAGTGAACAGAAAGAGCTGTGACACCACCTTAGTCAAGGCACCCAACTTGATCACTGCAGAAATTCAGCAAAATTAAATCCAGCCTTACTGATGGGATTTAAACTTTTCTATATTTTCTCTACAAGTAGTGTAGAGAGACTGAAATCTCCAGAGGACTATCCTGATTGAAATAAATTCAAAATTAAAAGCCTAATTTTGGTGGTCTGATTTGCCCTCTGGAGTCATCAGTGTCTTCACAATGAGATGTGCAGCCTTATTAAGACATTAATACCACCATAGGCTTTAAAATACACAGAACAGGTAAAATAATAATAGCAATAATTGCAGCACTTTATTCTTACAAAAGGCTTTCTATTAGTAGATCTCTGAGAGCTCCAAGGTAGTTATTAACCTCCTTTTGGCTGTGGGGGAAACTGAGGCAAGCAGAGATTTGCAGCTTGCTCAAGGCTAACAAGCAGAGGAGCTCAGCCTTGCTGAAAACAACACTCCCCTCAAATTAATGAGCTATTTTTAACTGGTAAGTTATTGAGGAGTTTAAAAATAGTGCTTGGGAATGCTTTTGTGAAACATGCAAAAGTTAAAAAGGCAACAGAGGGGCAGGCACTCAGGCACTTACAAGCCCAAGGACACACAGTTTCTTCCACCCTCCCCTCTACATCTTTACTGGTGAGTGCAGGCACTGCTCTGTCTCAACCCCAGTACTCTAAACTAAATGGTATTTATTTTTATATAACAAAAGACAATACTGAGATGTTTTAAAACAAAAAAAAGATGTATAAACACCCTCATTTACAGTTGACACTTAAGAGGTAACTCTATTCACTTAAAAGATTAATGAAACACAGAATGGACTTTAATAGCTGCACAAATGTTAAGATCAGATGATCATTACAGTAATCAAAAAACTAAAGGATTCACCCTCAAAATAGTTTTACAGGAGACATATCAGCACCTTTGATCCAAACAGAACAGACAAGACTTCAGGCTGAAGCTTTTTTTGCTTTCAGATAAACAATACAAACCTGGTATTATTTAAAACATGATCCAGAGCTGAGGTTTCAAGCAGGTGCAGTTCAAATAGCATGAACTAACTGAACCCTAAAACAATCCCCAGATGGAAGTGGGGAGTAGGAGATCTGTGCGGTTTTATGTTGTTTAGCAACATGAAACACTTAATTACTATTTTTATTTATTTATTTATTACAGGTTACAGTAGTTACACTTTAAAATTTACAGGGTTAGGCAAATAATGCATTGTAAATACAATACAAAACAATAGCAGTGTAACAACATTCTCTCTAAAATCATAAAGGGAACAAGAAGTTATTTATCTGCTTACCTCACATTTGCATCAATTTTACACAGTAAAGCTTTCATGGTTTGTTTTTTGTTTGTTGGGGGTTTTTTACAATAATAAAATAGTACAATCAAAACAATATGATCAAATGAGTATCTGTGACTAGGCTGGATAATTTTTAATTTAACATCAAAAGAGATCTCAAGAGTTCAAGTCTTGCTGATCAACATTCATTCTTTCAGGCTTTTTGACAACTAGATGGAAAATATCTTGGATTTGTTTTAGCAATAAATAGATATAAAGACAGTGTCTTTTTCATTGTGCGTTAAGCAAAGGCACATGGATCATGGCTGTGTACTGGAGTGTACAACAGGAAGCGTTGTGCACTTCGTATGTCATGATAGGATTTATTTTCCCTGATGCCACCTAACTGTTCATTAATTATGTAAGCAGATTTATTAGCCAGATGTCTTCCCCAGTTTTACTTGCAAAAGTGTATCAGGAGGGTTTTGGAAACCATCACACTCTTACATAGCTTTGACAGTTAGAAAATAGTAAAAAAACCTTATGTAGATACAACTTAGATGACGAAAAAGGAGGCAAACATGCAGGCCATACACAACTTCCCCCTCCCCCGAAAACATCACACTTCTGCAAGTCCGAACTGCAGCTTCCTGTGGAGGGATTGGTCCAGCCTCAATGCCAAAACTTTCTCTGGTGCAGTCTGAGCCACTGCTCCATCACCCTGCGAGGTTTAACTCAAAATCACTTCTAAGTTCACAAGCCAGTTTTCCATGTGCCTTCATTTTGCTGGTCTAACACGAGGAGACTAACCCAGTTCGGGAGAACAACCAGTTTCTAGCTTCATGTTGTGCAAGGTACTGTCCATCTCTATCAATCAGCCTGAATATTTGAGCTTAACAGTACAAATTACACAGCACATTTCTGGTAATGCTGCCAAATGCAGCCACCGTGGTCACAGTGCAGACCTTGATTATTTTAAACACATCGACTTGACTGGCCTGATTTACACACAGTCATCATGCAAAGACTCCTCTTAAAATCAGCTAAAGGATTCTCTGACCCCAAACTGCAGAATAAATTCAGTTTCTAATGAGGTGAAATGCTAGCTCCATTGAAACTAGCAGAAATTTACTACCAGTTTTAATGGGGCTAAGATTTAACTTCTTAATGCCCTTGCAATACTACCTTTTTTTTTTTCTTAAAAAAAGGGATTTACAGTAAGTGGATACACGAAGAGAAAAAATATATTAACGAGAGAAATCAGTGATAATAAATACATTTCAATTTGTAAAAAACCTGCCAAATATAATCCCATTTCATTGAAGTTAAGATTGGTCCTCCAGTCTTAACTCTAGCAGCTCAGATAAAAATAAGCTAACAAGCTTGCAAAAACACTAAAAGAGACTATGAACTTAAAAAAATTGGGATGTATATTTCTGCCTGAATTATTTGTCCTAATACTGTTAAAAATAACACTGAAGAGTAGTAAGCCTGAAAGGTTTAAGATACTTCTTTTTTTTTCCCCTGCTCAGTAATTTTTTCCAACAGAAACACTGAATCAAGTCTCACTGCTTTTACTTGAATTTATGTGGTATTATTACCTTAAATAAAATCTGAAAATTCAGATGTTCTGTTAGAATCATGTGAAGCAACACCTGAAACCCTCAGATAAAATGGTGTGTGAAATATGGAAAGTCCTATAGACCCCACTTGAGGGGAGGAAGTGGCACAAACGCCTGGGGAAGAACCTGCAGCCAAGCCTACAAAAATACTGCACATTAAAGCCCCTGGACTTCCAAAGACTCCTACATAGGGCCTAATTCTAGGAGCAGATCCTTTAATTTTTTATTTACTGAACTGTCAGTTTGACATTTAGTGGCATTTGAGTCTTTTTATATAAAAGACCTAGTTCTTTTGCACTTGCACAAAAAATACTAACAAAGTAGCTGTGTTTCACCTGCTACCAAACCCCCAACTCTGCAGCTGCATGGGTGCCCAATGATTCCCATGCTAACAGCTGCCACATTGAAAACATATCAATGTATATTATAAGCGGCAATACAGGAATTTTAATAAGCCAGTTCAGTATAAACTGGAACCATCTTCCCTGGAATCATACCAGTCTACACCAGCTGATCTAGCTAGATGCTTTTAGTCTTTCAAACCACAAAAGAAGTAAAATTATTTCAGCAAACCAGAATGTTTCTTTACTCTAATCACCCTGGGTGATTAGAGAAACTCTAAATTCTCATCTGGGATTATTCAAGTGTGTGCAAAACTCCTACTGATTTCTGCTCTACTTGTTAAATTTAGTGAAGAAATTTGTTGAGATGTAAGCATAAATATACATTCAAAATGTAACTCTGGATTGAAAAGTAGAAGAGTTTCCTTCAGATAAAATAGTCTTAAATGAGGCAAGAATGCTTTAATGTAATATAGAATGAGTAAGATTAATAACTACGTTAAAATTTGAGCTGGAGAAATTTTAACTCCCTGAAAAATTCTAGGCTAAATAAGAAAATTACAATCTTAACTGCAGCCATACCATATAGCAAAATATTTCCAGGAGGAGAGGAAAAAAACCAACCTAAAACACCCCCTCACAAATCTGAAATATTGTATTAGGAAGAAGTTTTCTCAAAGTGATGCCAAAGGCTGTTGAACACATTTAAAATAGACTCATCACTAGTATTGGTATCACAAGGCTGGTTTCTTCAGTGCTCTGCACTGCTGAAATTCATAGCGCAAAGCAACAAGAGAGATGCTCCTGTTTAATTTCACAGCCTGCCAAGTATTTCTACAGGTGGGTTCTACTACACCTGAGCAACAGAAAGGCAGGGTTCCCCTCTCAGCCTCTGGAAGGAGAAGCACACTTCTTTACATGGAAAAGAAGCTAAGGGATCAGACAGTCAACCATGTAAATCAACATGTATTTTCAGTTTCAAAGGAGCTGAATGACAGCTGAACAGTCTTGCACAGGTGTTCTTATTTTAGCTTTTATGGGGAAATGAAAGTAAAATTATATCTAATATTAATTATTCCCTCAGTCTTCTGGGTGCCTCGGAATAAGTTTGCCATGGAAAGACTACAGCTTTAAAGCCTGTGTGCTTGACTGCTGTAATCCTCTGCTTGTTCTTTCACATTCACAGCTTCTTGCATTAAAAACAACAAATAACAGTAATGGATAAAAATGTTTCAAAGTTTTAAACTTTCTCTGCAGTAACCAAATGCAGATTTTAATCTATTAATACAATGAATGATTTCAATATTTTGGGGTTTTTTTTTTAAACATAACCTAACCGAGACATTGAAAGTTGGCAGAAGTTTCACCAGCTACACCCCTAACAAAGTTATTATCCATTTACAAGACCAATACATAAAGGTCTGTTTCAGTCTTAGAAATAAGTTCAACTGATCTCCTTACACAATTTGTTTTTGAATATGTACTTGCTCCATATATACTATTTTATAAAAAAAGGTTAAGGGCATGCTTACAGACATACTGAGTTAAGTGACCCTTACATATTAAAAGAAACCAGTCACTGCAAAAAGCTGCTTCTGCATGCACGGGAGGACTTGTGAAGTTGTCATGCTTTAAAATACACTGCTCTTATCATCACCATAAGGGTGTGTATGAGTAGATATATATCTCTTTATTTCAAATCTATGAATACCAGAAGGATATTATTATTTTTTTTTAAATCAGGAAATCCTCTTCCGAAGGATCTTAAATTGGAAACAGATGAGAACAAATTTATTAAATTGCAATAAAACATTTAAACAACTAGTTTCACTTTTACCTATAGTTTAGTTTAAAATGCACACAATGTCAGACAAGGGAGTTTTCTTACAAGTCCATATCAAAATCTTTGTATCAAAATTAGGCATGAAGGTGATCTGTAACTAATCTATTCCAGTACTTAAAAATTAGCTCCTTTATAGTTTTTCAGTTACTCTGAAAATTAAGCAGCTCTCTAACCTATCTTTTTTAATGAAGGCAACACATATGTTAGAAAAAAACACAGAATACTCTAAGTCTAGGCCAAAATTAATGTTAAAATGCCAGTGTTAGTATTATACTGGTAACAAAAAGCACTTATTGAGTTCCTGTTACAGGTTTGATTCAATCCCCTATATAAATTGATGGAAACACTCCCACTGACTTCAGGGAGGAAAAAAATATCAGCCCTAGAGAAGACACAGTGATTATTTCCAACAGGAAGGAAAAGAGTTACTGTACAATAATAAGAAAAAAGTGACTGCTGTTTAAAAGTAGAGTAACAGAGCTAAAGGAGAAGCTATAGCGTTCTCTTTACTTAAACTATGTCTATGCAAAGACTTTAAATTTCCAGTATTATAATTTTAATTAGAAACTTTTAGCAAATTCCAACTGATGATACATACACATTTTTAGTAGCTATGGGGAAGCTACTTCACATGAAGAAAGGTCTTAATAGACAGGTGACCAAAAAAATCCCTGCATGTAGTAATAATAGTAAGAATTAAATAGAGATTTCTAATACATAGTTTAAATTAATCCTACATTAAACATCACAGTTTCAAGCCTGCCTATTCAGGGTAACTATCAGTATTTAAAAAATCCTCAAAATAGCTAGTTATTGTATTAATTAAATGAAACAAATGTTCTGGCATCCCCCATCACAAGTAAATAATTATTTCAGTGGCATTCAGATATGGTTAAGAAGAAGCTATTGCTGTCTCACTTAGACAAGCAACCCCTGCCTTGAGACCACCAGTGTTCAGTAATTTGTCAAATCTTCCTTTAAATTCTTGTGCCAAGGCTCAGTTCATCCACCGACGGCTGCTTCTCTTAGGACTGACAGGACTATCTGTATTCCAGCATGAAGGATGCAGCTTGACTTTATATACAGAAGGAAGCAGCACTGCTTTGCATGCACAGGTCATGCATGCACACGCAGTTGGGTGTGATTCATCTCGCCTAACTTTAGCTAAAAATTACCTATCCCAGATTGTTTGTAAGGGAGCTTTACACAACTAATGGAAGAGCAAGACAGGGCCAGGAGGTACCCTCTGTAGGTGCTTATCGCTCCCAGGAGATACCCTCTATGGGTGCTTATGGCTTCCCACTGACTCAAGAGAGTCACAGAGCAGCAAACCACACACCTAAAATTAGAGGAGATGACTTGCACCCAAGCCAAACACATAAAGCATGTGTGTGTTTGTGCACACAGTATCAGACAGCTGCTTCCATAAACGTGCCATGTGCAACACAGCAGTGATGTTAATAAAAACTCTGGACAAAAAATGAACTACTAAATGGGAGACCAAAAAAAATAATCAATTGTGCACATTTGTTCCACATAGCTATATCTTTAGGGTAAGCTTACTTATTACTTCTGCCTAAACATGAAGAAGGAAAAAGCTGATATGTGACAGGGTCAAGCTGCAAAACTTGGGAGTAAACAGACAGTTAAGGAAAAGTTATAGGACTGTATGTAGTCTGGTTCTCTAGGGTACTTTGTATTTCTAAATACAAAACTTACTTCCTTATATAAATGTTTTAACATGCAAAACCAGCATTTGGATGAATAGTCTGAATGCTTCTCTTGTAGCAAACATACATCTACTGATTTGGGAGTATCTAAACACGAATTCTAAGTTATATTTTCCCAAGTTGGTGATGAAAGCTTTAGGGTTCCCCCACACACCTTTAAAGATGTTTGTGTGTGTGTGCTGGCACATGCACATGGGTATACTGTGGGTTCTTTTTTTTAAACTACATATATATTCTCTATTAAAAAAAATAAATAAAATTATTCCATGGCAATAAAACCCAAGAGAAAAATAAAACATATATACAATGAGAAAAGCAAATCTTGGTTTTTTTTTTAGCATAATCCAAAGTAACATCAAGATTGCAATGATCGATTTTTAAAATGAGATTTTTTTTTTAGTTTATTATTTATTCAGATCAGGCTCTGCAATATTCCCATTCTCTGGAAAGATAGGTGGAAAATTGTTATTAAAAGTTGCTGGAAACTCTAGCGTAGCATCAACATTTTGGTAACCCATGTAAGAATTAAACGACTGCTGCGGAAGTACTTGGCTCTCAGGCATCTGTATCAAAGCCCCTGACTGTGTGGTAGGGGGGATTCTTTGGCCAACTAGTTGGATTTTAGGTTCCCTGGGCTCCAGTTGTTGCTTGCTTTCTTCATCCGTGTCAAGACGGGTTAACTTTTCTATCCACATGCGAAATTTCTCCTCTGTCTGCCTCTGCATCTCGGCAAAGCAGTTCATGGCCTCTTCCAGGACATTGCCTATGCAGTTCCTATCCCACACGGTGCCCCTGTCAAGCAATCCTGGAATTTCCCTGGTCGCTCCTCCAGATCCCCCAGCACGACTGAAGCCAGCTTTAAAGACATTGAGGCCATTTGATAAGACATCATTAAGTAAGAACATAATATTGTTTATTAAGGCACGTTAACTCAGGAAAACAAACTTCTAATTGTGTCGCTTGCATATGACAATGGAGGAGGAATTGGCAAATGTTAACAGTATTACCATAAAAAAATAGTTCACTCTCACTGAGGTTATAATAGAAATTTTGGCTTCAAAGTTTTTTATTCTAGACAAATTAATTTAATTCTCAGACAATTCTGTCACAAAGGTGTTTTGGGTTGTTGTTTTTTTTTTAATAAACCAAATTAGTCCAATTCCCTGGCAATTTCTTTTGAATTCAACTGAAGGTGTCAAAAGCATTTACAATAACATGTTTAGTTCTGTTAAGCTGCGATGAAAAATACTACTGTTTGACTAAGAAACCTGAATAATTATGCAGATTTTACTTACATACTTGAACCCTTTTATATAAAACTGTTAAACGTCAACAAAATTGTACACAAGGTAACAAAGATAATAGCTGATAACAGAGATGATAGCTGACTGCAGCATCTAAAGTCACCAAGCCCAAAGCTCTTGGTCTGATTTTGGAAAACACAGTGAACACTGATGAAGAGAATACAGAACACACACACACACAAACGTGAAAAGGTATGAGAATGCAATGCTAATACATGAGGTGAAAGCAACTCCTGTTGGGTCTGATGGACACAGGTACAGCACGGGAATAATCCACAGGACAGGCAGGAGTGACCAGCCTGACACCAGTTAGATGCCTGCCCCTCACCCCACGAGCCTAGCCCTACTTCTAGCCAAGGCAAAACACAGGTGGGACAGAGCTGCGAGGAGACTGCTCTGCCCCATACATCCAAAAGATAGTTAAAATGGCAAGCTTTGGGATTTTCAGGAAGAACTTCAGCAGCAAAAAGAGAAGGCAACCCTCATTATCTTACTCTACGTATCAGTAAGAAAAGGCAAGTAGTAGGTGTATTTTTAAGTTTAGAGTCCAGACAAAAATCCTCTAGGAAGCAATAAAACCTCAAGAAAACAGGCTCTGTACGGGATAAGAATAAGCAATGTGTGCATGCTGTCCAAACACACAGACATTACCTATGGTAATTCCAAAACAAGACAAGCATCACATTAAACTACACAAAGCAACTACAGAACCTGATAGTTTAACTGTAAACATGAAACTTGTGGGATCCCCTAAGTTAAGAATAATAGGAAATATTCTAAGAATCAGAGAACTCATTGTACAACCTAAGCAAATATTTACTAATAAAAATATAAGGCACTAAATCTTTATTGGAATATTACCATGTGCACAAAATTACAGCATTACTTAAAACATTCTTTTTAGGAGCTATTTAAATGAGGTATAAGTAAGTCCTTCAGCTAAACAAAGGCCAGGTTTATTCTCTTACTTCATAGCAGTAGCAATGCTACCTGTGGTGGGGCAAAAATGTTCTATTAAAACCCATAATTTTTAAGTCTTCTCCCATCTGTTTACCTGCCAGACAGGCTAGAAATTCAGCATTCAAGTACTTTGCTCAAAAATAAATTACTTTACAGCAACTAATTCACATCCCTCTGACTGCATTTAACCAAAAGTAATTAAGTAAAATGGTACCAAAACACAGTTTCTTTTGTATATTCAACGTATTTTGCCTCAACCAAAAAAATCTTTGTCATATAGCTCTAGTGTTGAACATCCAATATATTTCTGTTTATTCATAAGTTTCAGTTATAATTTAAGTTAAAACTATTTGTGGCGATTTGTGAGAGACAGTCTAGCTAGGCTTTTAAAGGTAAGAATGAACTAGCATGGTCAAAGTTGAGGAAACTGTTTGGAAACTGAAGAGACTCAGTTTTGAAATACGTGTTACCCTGCAATACTCTTTTTAAAAGGCGTCATTCACAGTATATCTGCAATTTACAATAGCAGGAAAACTAATGTTTCAAATGCTTCCCCTGCAGTTCTTGTAACAAGCCTTATGCTATCTTTTATTTACTAGCGGCCTTCAATGTTAAGAAAAATCAAGTCTAAACTATGCATTTTTATTATTTTTTAAATGCTAGCATTTCTCCAGTTGGTCCCTCTGCTACCTGTAAACTTGCAGCTCTATAGTTTTTGCACTTAGGCGAATTTAAAAGGTGAAGAACTCTACAGTTACAAAAGGATCTGAATCCAAGTCTCGCATCTTATTTTAAAGACAGTACCTTCTGCAAAACCGCTCCTAAAAATGCCCCACATTTCTGTCTCTTTATGGGATCTATTAAGAACTACCCAAATCCAAAGATATTTAAGAAATCTGCCAACATAATTTAAGAAGACGTCACATCTTCATTCTAATTAGCAATGGTGGATTCCTTCATGTCATCATGCTATCTGACATTTCCAAATGAATGTTTTACTACAAATCACTCAATAGATTTTTTTTTTCCCTTTGTTCTGATGCAATTGTAATTCTGAGTTAACTTCAATCAAATTTAAGCCATGCAGGATGCTTCCTGCAAGGTCTATGCATAATTCCTGGAAGGAGGTAACCTGGCTGAGATACCCTCATACACACTGTGCCCCTCTCTTTGGATTTCTGCATATTAAATAATACTTTTTGCTTTATCTTTTTTTAACAAAGTGAGCTGCAACACCTTTTTTAACATCAATATTCAATTTTTGAAGACTTTTTGAATGGTTAAAACATGAGTCACCCATATTTCAATTCAGATTTTTCTGAGTTATAGAAAGTGTAAGGCAGTAAAATGCCAATACTTTCATATTACATTTGAATTTTTAAAAAGCTCTTCCTTCTTCCCCAAATAAAGTGTTTACACAGAAATAAATACTGATTCTCAGACTTGCTCTCATGCCATTTTTATGCAGAGTTAATTTGCATGGCTAAATTTGAAATGGTTTATAAAGGAAAACCTTTGAACAGCTACAGCAGAACCTTTTTGAGGACTCAAAGATAACACTGTTATGCCCAAAGTGAATGCTATCTGGTGTTCGTTCAATAATGGTAAAATCCTAAATGCCAACAGAGAGGCTCAGTCATTAAAAGATAAATTTCTCTTCATGTCCAATAATTCAAAATTCATGGTACTCCTTGAATTAAAGAGCTCAAGCTTGTAACTGCTCAGGTCAGTGACAAGATTCTCAGCAGCATCCATGAAGCTTAGACTGAATCTGTACTTTCAAGTATAAATTAACATCATATACTCAGAGTAACATATTATGCTTTACTCCTACTAAGCTCACAATATTTGTAAGATCTCAACTCTTTACTCTTTAGTCTTCGCTGAAAACAAAAACAAGCATGTCACTATCTTAATCCACATTACACTGGAGTTCAGCAGAGAGAACTGACATCCTACTGCACAATTGCTCTGTTTACAGCTTGGGTTCATGCACAAGATTTAGATAGTAACACTACAGATATTCATAACTTTATTACATATTTCATGGAATATTTCTTCAATAATTTAGGCAAATATACTCCAGAACCAGCCAGGTTTGAAAAAAACAATACAAAACCAACAGCACTATTAAAATGGAAGAGTTTTAGTAATATAACATGAGAAACTGCTACAGTATTCTCAAGTGTGGCTTTTTAGTTTTCAGATTCCACACAAGCCAACCGTCTCGTGGCATGCTACATGTGTTGACAGAAGGTTAAGAGCCAGAGTATGTACAACCTGTGTACATGAAGACCACAATGAATTAACTGTCACAAAAATCTTAGAGCATCTCTGTTGGCAGAGCTATTTTTCAGGCAACAGACGTTAGAAAAGCAGTCCCAATAATAATCTACATTTAGACAGTAACCAAAGTTACAGCTGAAGTGTACAAAACCAGTAAGACTAAGGGGAACACAGACTAACTGTAAAACACTTCTACATCTATGTGTACAAACTTTTTCAAAAGGGGAGGCAGAATTCTGCTCATGCTTATGTCCTTCTGAGAGGTGCGCTTAGTTTTCCTGACACTGAAGTTCAAGTTAAACCTGTGGTTTTCTCTTAGCATGTGACTGTAGAGGACACTTATGGCCTGAATTTCCAGTAATGCTTTTTGATATCCTGTTTTATTTTCTGATTAGGTGTTCATTCCCTAGATTTTGAGAATACTCACAGTGTAACACTAAGTGCATTAAAATGGCTTTCTAGTAAAAAAAAAAAAATAATAATACAAGCACTTTACCACTTCCAAAAGAAGGAATTGCAGATGGCATGTGAACCTATCACTGTGATGGAGAGCTGGAATCCCTACTTAGTCTCAGACCTCCACTACATCTGTTAAGACCACACGTTTCATTAACCCACAAGTAGCACAGGATGTGTTTTTGGTCAACTTTGTCCTTATCTCTATAGATAATATTTTTCTCAAATTTGGAGACTGCTTCCCACTAACCAAATTTGTTTCTGTTTAAAGGAAAACTGCAATGTGGCAGACATGCATTGCATCTGATTCCAAAAGGACAGCTCAAGAGTTTTGATGTCTTAAATGTAATTTAGTATCAAGCAGATGATATGTAGTATGAAATAAAAATAAAGGTCATTGGTCCTCAGGATGGTTATTGCACTCCCACATCTTGCATAGCAGGTAAAATTGGGCCTTGGCGTAATCATCACTAAATCATCACGTTCTTTCATGAGCTTTTCACTGCAAGCTCCTACTGGTTAAAAGGTTGTGAGCTCAAATACAGAAGAGCTTAGTGACACACAAAAGTACCCTAGGGTGGTTCCAGATGTCTGCAATGGAAGCCAGATCTAAAAATACCATGTGGTGCCTTTCTGTGTCACAAAGTACTTTTATGGCTTAAAGAACACAAACTGGGGGATCAATTTTATGGGGTTTGGGGTTTTTTTTTAGGGGTGGGGAGGAACCTGTCTCAAAATTCAATTAAACAGTCTTCTTTAACAAGCTTTAAAATCAGACTTTAATTGCCCAAAGTGTAAATATAGTAAATAAAAAGGCAAAAAATTATGAAACATATAAGTTTTACTAACTACTAAACTGGTAAAAATAATTTTAGACCTCTACTGAAGTTTACTAGACAATAATTACAAGACTATGGCTTTCCTAGACTTTCTAATAATATTAACTTCCTTTGTGCGACCTGCTTCCTAACAAAATGTGGAGAAAATGCCAGTTCTCATGGTGAAAGAATCATTCACCATAATCAAGTTGGTTACAACACAGTTACTTCTAAAATCTGCTGCAAAAATCTGCTGCAAATATTTTAAATTAATATAACAAACGTTTGTTCAGCAACTTCAAAGTAATTATTGCAGTTTTCCTTTAAATATTTTGCCCTATGCAAGCTGGTATTTATCTCAAAAAAAAAAAGTATCTAGTACAAGAAGCAAAAAGGCATGTAACCCCATAAAAATTGGCAAGCCAAAAAGTTTATTTATGTGATTTTATTTTGATAGCCATAGGAAGATGGTTCTATCATATAATACGCTGCAATAATAATTTGCACAAAATCCTGTCCACAGCACTTGGGCTAATAAAATAACAAAGACTTAGCAGACAACTCGAAGAATTTGTATTTTCTTTGCTAATAAAGAAATAAGAAATCATGAGAAGGCCCCTATCATTTTCTTCCTCCAATCTTAACATGGATATATCAGGAAATTAGTATAGAAAGTATAGATCCTTACGACATAGGGAAAGGTAACAGCTTTGTCTAAAATGTTGAAAATTTAGGTGTGGATATAGCTTGGGCACCTGCATAAACAAATTCATATTTATGTCCTAAAATAGGTGACCAGCTGCAATCTGCAAGAATTTACAGTAAGGCTGAGTAGGTTTGTCATGCACTGAAACGTAGAGCTGAAAGCACAGCCTAAGTGCAATAGTGAACAGGGCCCTACTGTAACACAGGCAAGAGGTGTGCCACGTTATCTCTAACACAGCTGCTGAGCTGTGGTCTTAATATATTAAAGCAAAGCTGGCCACTTATCTTAAGAATGTATTTATTAGATTATCACCGTCTAACGGGATTTGACAACACTCCATATAGGCTTACAAAGGAAAAGAGCTGAAAATTCCAGAATTCAAAGATAGTCCTTCCTCCAATTAACCATTTCTATGCTTTGTTGGTGTGCAAAAGTGCACTGATACCTCAGAACAGATTGTAAAATTTGCCCATGTCTTGTTAACACACTGCAGTCTTCAAATTTACACAGAGCTGCAGTTGTCCTGGTTTTTCTCAAGTGTCACTCATGTAATTTAGCATGACAGCTGAGAAACGATGTCAGATGCGTTACAGTTCAGTTTAAAAAACATCCTCTACCTGGTATCTCTGCAGTGATTGTCTTGCTGCTCCCTGAAACCTCTTCGTCCTCATCTGATGAGCTTGTGCTGGAGTCACACGTCAGGTCACTGTCGCTGGTACTGCTGTCCTGCAGCAGGTTGTACTTCTTGCGAGCAGCTGCCTCCCGCTTCTGTCTTAACAGCCGGATTCTTTCTTTGTGCTTTTGGCTCCGGTGACCTTTTACCTTGGTAACTCGACCATTCTGCTTATCACTAGACTGTCGGTTTTTCTTGGCAGCCATCATTGAAGTTTCACTTTCGGATCTGGATCGCCTGGATTTCCTCCCAACTGCAGCCCCAGACACCGCAGAAGGGTCTCCCTCCACAGCTGCTTCTGCTTGACAAGGCTCATTCTCTTCTGTGGAAGACAAGGTGTCTGAGTCAGCCAAATGCCCGCTGGAAGAAGGGGAAAGCATGCAATGATTGGAAGAGTCACTCTCGTAAACTCGGCCACCTGTTGGCTTGTCACTCTCTGTAGATGCTAGCTGAGACTCCGAGGAGTCTCGCCTCAGTTCCATCAGCAAGCAAGGCATGGAAGAGAGCACCCCAGGCTCTGCTGCAGTGGGCACTGTGTCTCTCTGAGTTTGTGTCTCCAGTTCTATAGGTCCATCTTCATCAGGAACCATCTCTTGCTTTTCAGAAGTCTTTGTTGGAACTTCCGAATCAACAAGTTCCTCTGCTTTTCCCACTCCCTCCATCTTCATTTCAGAACACCGAGGTCCTCCTAGTCTCAAAGCATGGAGCACACAGTAGGGAAGACTGGGTGAACTAGATATGGACTTCAGTAATACAGCAGCCTGCACAAGAACAGAACAGTAAGAAAAAATTACCCAAATATATCACTCAGTCCTGCTCTTCACAGTATTATCTGATCAACTCAATGCTTTCAGCTACAGACAGAAGGGTTCAGTATTGTATGGGTTTTCTTAATTTACTTTTTCCCAGTGAACTCATCCCATTACACCAAACTATTCCTCCTTACACACACTCATGAAAGGTGGTACTGAAGTCACATGAAATGTGGTTCAGCTCCCTAGAATAATCAAAATATATCAGAAAATAATAAAAACATTTCTAAACTTACTGTATAAAGTTTACTCAATGTATATCAAATATTATAAGAAACATATGCTAAACTTATTTATCTAGATATTTAAATATATTTTAATGGATAATTTTAGTCCTTGTGAACAATGCCAGCCTGAAAATTTCCAGACTTGGCAGTCACCCACCTAGACAGACTAAGATATAGTTCAGTTTCCATATCTATAAGAAATCTGCTTTCAGTTGAACAGGACCTCAAGCTTATAAAATTACAATGTTTTCATGGTAATTTGCAAATTTACAGTACCAACATAACATGGAAGAAATCCAGTCCCTTTGAGCAGAAACAGAGTGGCTGCTGAACATGACAGAGAAAGACTACAACCACTTTCCTTTTCCAGGGGAACTGCTCTGCTAGCAGATCTGACATAACAAAGATGTATTTACAAGAAGTACCATGAAGTGATACTAAACCATCACGGACACTGAGCTTACAACATCTATAGGCATGGTCTTTAGAATCATCAGCTGTGTGTAATGCAGGTTTATTCACAGCAGAGAACCACCATGCTAGTAGGTCATGTAAAAACTGTTTAGCTGTATCTAACACACCATCCAGATGCTCCTTGAATGTCTCCCATGCAAGTTCTGGTTGCATGAGAACACAGAAGCTGACCTTAGTTTCTCTCAAATTTGCCAGGAACACAGAATCAAATAGCATGGGCTGCAAGCAAGAAACAGTATCCACCCACACCGTTACCCTACATTTTAGAGATATAATTTAATAAATGGCATTGCTTCAGTGCAAACACAAAATACCAAGCTATTTATCCAACTCACGACTTAAATGTTAGCAACCCAAAAGTACCTGAAGCACCTTCAGGGAAGTTTAGTTTTAGAGATCAATATCTATATTATTATTTGTGCTCTGCCATACACCTAAATTTTCAATTGGATTCAACAGAAGGATCTTTTAATTACCACATTCAATTACAAACAGTATGGAACAAATAATTTATGTGTTTACAAGTGTAGTAAATGATAAATTTATGGCACTTCAAAAAAGTAGATAAGAAAGCAGTGTTAAGATTTAGTCTATTTTTTAAAAATAAATTTCTGCAGACAAGGGTAATTAGTACTTTTGTCAGCCTGAAAAAACATGGATTGTTGAGAGAGATTTTCCAGCTCCCTGACATTCCGTCTTCAGTTTCCTGATCCACCCCAAGCTGCCTATAACTGTAAGCATTTAATTGTATGCTCCTTCCTTCTTCCTCCATCTGCAAAATGAAATAAGGCTACTTCCCTACTACTAAAAGGTGCTGTGAAAAAGTCAGTGTTTGACCTGTCTGCCCCAACCCCTTGTGAAATTTCATTTTAAAAGAATATTAAAATACATTTCACGCTTCCTTCAGGGTAGTATATGAAATGCTGGATGGTGCAAGGGAATTATGAAAATATTTATGAGAAACACCAGTTAAGAAAGCTTAACTGGTATCAGACAACACAACAAAGATGGGGATGACAACTCTAGGCCTGCAAAATATGAAAACAAAACAAACAAACAAACAAACCACACACACACAAAAAAACCAACCCAAACAGCAACACCAAAACCAAACAGCAAAAAAAGCACTTTCCTTCCAGAAAAGAAAAAAAAAGAACACGTATTGTAAAATATGTGAACATATGCATAAGAAAAACGTTTGCCAGTACTGGGACTGAGTAAAACTTTCTTGAAAGCAACTTAAAAAAATGTTCTGGAGATTACTACATAATTTAACATAGTAAATAAATATGTCAAGAACCAATTTAATCCCAAGGCCCCAGCACAGCATCAAAAAACCCAAGTGGTGAATAAACATGTTCTGAGACAAACACATCCCAAACCTGTAATAAAAGCAGTATTTCTATATATTTAATCTGAAAATATACATTATCAAATAATTATCCTATTATACAGTAAATAAAATACAGCTTTGATGATTAAATGACAGACCAAGAGTTACACACAGTAGGGTATGTATTGTTTCTGCTAGTGCTGGTTTTGCTGAGGCCATGCAATTTGAAAAGAGCAGCTCTTTCTAAGAGCTTTGAAACGTACTTTGTTTTCATGCAAGGGAAAACCTGCTAGCTCCAACACACAGAGGAATGATATCAACCTCCCCAAATGAACCGTGTTTAGAAATTAATACTAATAAGTGAAGAACAGTTTCTGAACTATTCATCTTTTTAGCCTGGGGAGCACGAAGGACAGAGCTTGACACAAAGCTAAAGGGCAGAAAGAGTGAATCAGAGACTTTTTTCCACAAACATCCTACTTGGGAACATATCATAGAATCACAGAACAGTTTGTGTTGGAAGGGGACCTTGAAGATCATCCAGTTCCAACCCCCCTGCATGGGAAGGGACACCTCCCACCAGACCAGGTTGCTCCAAGACCCATCCAACCTGCCCTTCAACACTTCCAGGGGTGGGGCAGCCACAGCTTCTCTGGGCAACCTGGGCCAGGGTCTCCCCACCCTCACAGCAAAGAATTTCTTCCTAACATCTAACCTAAATCTCCCCTCTTCCAGTTTAAAACCATTACCCCTTGTCCTATCATTACAAGCCGTTATAAAAAGTCCCTCCCCACCTTTTCTGTAGCCCCTTAGGACAGTGGAAGGCCACTATGAGGTCTCCCTGGAGCCTTCTCTTCTCCAGGCTGAACAACCCCAACTCCCTCAGCCTGTCTTCACAGGAGAGCTGCTCCAGCCCTCGGGTCATCTTAATCCAAGAGCTCCATGTCCTTCCTGTGCTGAAGGCTCCAGAACTGGATGCAGTACTCCAGGTGGGGTCTCATGAGTAGAGAGTAGAGGGGCAGGATTACCTCCCCCAACTGCTGGCCACACTTCTTTTGATGCAGCCCAGGACATGGTTGTCTTCCTGGGCTGTGAGTGCACATTGCTGACTCATGTTGGGCTTTTCATCTCCCAACACCCCTAGGTCCTTCTCCTCAGGGCTGTTCTCAATCCATTCTCCCTCAACCTGTATTTGTGCTTGAGATTGCCCCAACCCAGGTGCAGGACCTTGTACTTGGCCTTGCTGAACCTTCATGAGGTTGGCATAAGCAAACCTCTCAAGCTTGTCAAGGTCCCTCTGGATGGCATCCCTTCCATCCAACGTGTTTACTTCACCACACAGCTTGGTGTCATCAACAAACTTGCTGAGGGTGGACTCAATCTCACTGTCCACATCACTGACAAAGATGTTAAACAGCACCAGTCCCAGTACTGACCCCTGAGGAACACCACAAGTCACTGGTCTCCATCTGGACATCAAGCTGTTGATCACCACTCTCTGAGTGCGACCATCCAGCCAGTTCCTTACCCAATGAGCGGTCCATCCATCAACTCCATATCCTTCCAGTTTTGAGACCATGATGTCATGTGGGACAGGATCAAATGCTTTGCACAGGTCCAGGTAGATGACGTCAGTTGCTCTTTTCTTGTCCATTGACACTGTGTCCCCGTTTTAGAAGGCCACCAAATTAGTCAGGCAGGATTTGACCTTGGTGAAGCCATGCTGGTTGCCACCAACCATCTCCACATTTTCCATGTGCCTTAGTAGAGCCTTCAGGAGGATCTGCTCCATGATCTTACCAGGCACAGAGGTGAGACTGACTGGCCTGTAGTTCCCTGCATCTTCTTTCCTTCCCTTTTTGAAAATGGGGGTTAGGCTTCCCCTTTTCCAGTCAGTGGGAACCTCACCAGTCTGCCATGACTTCTCAAATACGATGGAAAGCAGTGTTGCAACTTCATCTGCCAGCTCCCTTAGGAGCCACAGATGGATCTTGTCAGGTCTGATGGACTCATGCACCTTCAGGTTCTTTGGATGGTCTCAAACCTGCTCTTCTCCTACAGTGGTCGGATCTTCCTTTTCCCAGTCTCTCCCTCTGTCTTCTGTGACCTGGACAGTGTGGTCAGAGCCCTTACCAGTGAAGAATTATGCAAAAAAGTTGTTCAGTACCCCAGATATCTCCATATTCTGCATGACAGGGTCTCCTGTTTCCTTCTGCAGAGGGCTCACATTTTCCCTGCTCTGCCTCTGATGACTGATGTACCTGTAGAAACCCTTCTTCTTACCCTTAATGTCCTTGGCCAGGTTTAACTCTATCTGGGCTTTAGCTTTCCTAACCTGATCCCTGGCTGCTCAGACAACTTTTCTATTTCTCCCAGGCTACGTGTCCCTGCTTCCACCCTCAGATGACTTTCTTTTTCTAAGAATGTCCAGGAGCTCTCTGTTCATCTATGCAGGTCTCCTGGCATTCTTGCCTGCCTTCCTCTTTCTTGGGGTGCATTCATTGCTCCTGGGCTTGGAGGAGGTAATCTTTCAATACTGACCAGCTTTCTTGGGCTTCTCTCCCCTACAGGATTTTATGCCATGATATCCTACCAAGCAGATCCCTGAAGAGGTTGAAATCTGCTCTCCTGGTAGCGAGCTTGCCTTGGACCTTTCTTGTTAACCTGCAGATCCTGAATTCCAACATTTCATGGTCACTGTAGCCAAGGCTACCCTTAAGCTTCACAATGTCCACCTGGCCACCCTTGTTGGTGAGAACAAGGTCCAGCATAGCACCTTTTCTGGTTGGTTCCTCTACCATTTGGAGGAGGAAGTTGTCATCAATGCATTCCAGGAACTGTCTGGATTGCAGGTGCCTTGCTGTGTTGTCACTCCAGCAGACATCAGAGCAGTTGAGATCACGGCCTGTGAACGGGAAGCTGCACATTTCAGCCTGTAGAGGGCCTCATCCACTCGGTCATCTTGGTCAGATGGCCTATAGCAGACTCCCACTGTAATATCACCAGCCCCTGTCTTCCCTTTAACCCTGAGCCATAAGCTCTCTGTCATCCATCCCCAGGTGGAGCTCCATGGACTCCAGCTCATCACTGATGTAGAGGGCAACGCCTCCTCCTCTTCTCCCCTGCCTGTCCTTCCTAAAGAGCTTATATTGATCCATTCCTACACTCCAGTCACAGGAGTTGTCCCATCACATTTCTGTGATGCCAGTAAGATCATAGCCCTGCAGGTTTGTACATATTTGCAGTTCCTCTTGCTTATTTCCCATGCTCCTTGAACTTGCACAGAGGCATTTAGGCTGCGCCCCCATTGACGCTGCCTCATTGCCTGGGATTCCACTATCCTTCATTTTGGGTGTTCTGCTGCTGGCTTGTGATCCTTCAGGCTCAGGGCATCTCTTACTCAAATTGGCTTCAAAGGGGTGGCAGTGGGATGGATTGAGGATCTCCTCTCCCAGCAACTCTAGTTTAAAGCCCTCCTTACCAGATTGGCAAGCTTAGCAAGATGCTCACACCCTTCCCTGAAAGACGAACCCCATCAGACCCTAGGAGACCAGGTTTCTGAAATCAAGTCCCATGGTCTAGGAAGCCAAAGCCCTGGCTGTGACACCACTCCTGTACCCATTTATTGATTTTCCCAATGCAATTTGCCCTTTCAAGCCCGTTCTCTTTAAAGAACATAATCTACCTTACAGGTTCCAAGGGGACTTGTACTTGCTTTTCCATCTCACTGGTTTATCAGCCAGAAAAATTCTGTCTCATCTACATGCTGCCACCTTGCTAATAGTCAAATTCAGTGACTTAGGATTTTTTACTAATAAATAGGATCTTATTTTAACTACTCAAACCATGCTGGTTTGATCCCTCACACGGAGATCAGCAAATTATATTTTCAGTAATAAGTCAACACACAGACTGCTAACTTCACAAAAGTATATCTGGTTAATGATGTGTGTTTCTGTGTGTGTTTCAACAAGACACTTGCTCTGATGCTCTGATGAGGTTTGAACTCTCCAGGTCCCTTCATCTTGAACTTAAAAATTCAACAATTCTAGTATTAGTACATATATGAAAAAAAAAATAAAAAAGAAAGAAAGAAAAAAGGAAATTTTATCTTTATCTTCATGGAAAAAGTCTGTTGTGACTCAGTCTTTGCTGCAGGGAGGAATACAGACAGTTCAGGGGAAAATACCTATGCCAAGAGAAGTTGTCCCAAATAAAGAAAACACATAGTGATCTAGATCTGCTTAATAAATGTATAGAGCAGAGAGAGGAAGACTGTATTGAAAAATTCCCATTGGTTTCTTGCCACTCACTCTTCTAGTAGCAGTACTAGAAAAGGTAAACTCAGGGTGATGCTAGAGAACAACTAGTTTCTTACTTATTAAATGAGAACAAAATAGCACTGAAAAATAAGCTGTGAGCCTTACAGACAGATACTTAGACACTGCTCAGAAATGTCATTCTCCTTTTTCTAATTCACAAATATGGCACTGATGATTTTAAAAAGCAATTCTGTTAAAAGTTCCGTGCTAGATTTTTCCATCGTAAATTACTTCATTTTCCATCCACGTACACAAAACACTAGTATGTAGAAGCCATTAGATATCTAACTGTATCTTTATCAGAGAAGTATTTTCAAATTGTGGACTGATTTGAAAAGGCATGCAATTTGTATGCTATGAAAACAGCACTTTAGTGAAGAAATACAGAAGGATTTTGAAGGTCAGATTAGCAGACAGCCCTGCCAGTCTGCCTGGCAGGAAGATGAGGGAGGACAGGCAAGCAATAAGCCATCCCTTCAGAAGAAAAAAACAACCCAGACCTGAATAAAAACTACATTTTGTTTCATCTCATCACACCTTGAACTCACAGGTTTTGTTTGACTAGACAGAGAAGAGGGTACCGAGTGTTTCTTTCACAGCACTGTTCGTTCTGAGATTTTTGAGGATAAAAATTATTGAAAAGCAAAAAATCACATTCAAGCAGGGGTTAGTAGCTTCCTAAAGAACAACTATAGTGGAATATGTGCTATTAAGTAACATATACTACTGCACAAAGAGTTATATCAATGGTGGCATGGATGCTCTTCATCAATCAATAAATGGCCACACATATATCCTTCAGAATATTTTTGTTTGGTTTGCTCTCACTAAATGTTGTTCTTCATAATTATATACCCTGCAATGTGAGAAGGAAATGAGTTTCATCCAAACAGTAATGCCTGAAAGTTAATAAACACCATGATACCCTAACCTTAATTGTACATTATCATTTTAGATGTTACTGAACAAAGTAATGATAAAGAATGTCTAAGCTTACATAAAGCAAACCAGTTCTTTTTGTCAGCAGCTGTGCATACAACAGATTCTTACTTCTGAAGTACCTTTTTCACAGCAGCTTGCTGCTAGAAGTCACTTTAGCTCATTACTGACACATTTCCTCTTATTCAGAGATCAACAGACCACTTGTTTTCCCTTATTACTGTTACCCCTCTCATGCGAGTTGTAGCAATTGTTTAAATGAAAAAAAGTATCCAGCAGAACAATGTATTTCCATTTTATTTTAGCAGTGAAAGAAAACAGTTTGAACAACCTACTTCCTTGCACCACTAACCATTCACTTGCAAGCTGTAATTTTTTAAAAATGAAAAACCCTATCTAGGTTTTGCAGAATATAACATCAATTGCATTATTTGAGCCTTTGTGACTATGTAAATGAAAAGTTAAACTGCACTGCTGCACAGGAGCTACATGTTCAGTATTCACAGCTAACTACAGAGATCCTTCCAGAAAATCTACTACTTTACAGCTTGAGCATCACAGGAGTCACTATTTTCATCTAAATCTGAATGCTTTCGTATTTCTACAGAACTAAAGGCTGTAGTGGTTCGTACTTACATAAACAATTATTTCTATCACCAGTGAATCACCTTATCTCATTTACCCAACATAACTGAGCATGGATGGAGTAAATCAGCTGTGAGAGACGTAATTACAAATTGACATATTAACAACTGAGGCTAAAAAATTATGTAAAAGATCTGACTTTTTAAAAAAATGTAAACATTCTGGCAAGCCAATAAAGAACTCTGAAACAAACTCTTGACAGACCGTGTGTCTAAGGATGGTGGGCTGGGAAAGGACCAAAGCAGCACATGACAGGAAAACTTTTGGCAAAGACCAAGGTTATATCCTCTTCTGGCAGAGAGGCACCTAACTCTGAAGATGTGACTGGCCACTTCCAAAACAGCACCAAAATCCTTTCCAGGTGTATCTGCATGTTGGCCATATTTTTTTTCCTATTCCAATCACTTTCCTTTCCATTAAGAGCCAGGACACCTAATTCAGTAAACTCACCAGTGCCATTCTAGTACAATTAACAAATATGGATGTGCCCAACAACAGAATGTCTAAGTAACTCAAAACTAATCGAGCCAGATAATTAGACCTTTAATCTGCATCCACACAAATGCAGAAGTACCAGCACTTTCTGTGCTTCCCAACTGCTGTTTTTTAGATTTGTTCATCTCCTCCCAAATATACCATACATTTTTTTTTGTTTTCATGCAAGTGTGGCATATACCCATGCTTTTAAAACAACAGAAGTGTGAACTGCGCTCGATTTAACTCAAGAAAGTTGACTCAGCTCTGTGTGGATGTGTGTGCAGGATGCTGGAGAGGAGATCTTTCATAACACTAAGCCACCCCCACATGGATACTGTGCAATTTATATAGTGTTCCTTTGAAAGTGTTGCCCTAAAGCTGACTCACTGGTACACAATTTTACCTAAGGCACATTTCTGGGAGTGGAGATGGCCCTTTATCAGATGATTCATAAATCAGGCCTGGTAGCAAACCTAAAGAATAGGACTCCTGTAATAGAATTGGGGTGAGAAACAAAAGAAGAAAGGATTAAACTAATGCTGTGTTTCAACGGGTTTTACACAAACAAATTAAGGTTACAAATAGGCTGCTCCTACTGAGTGCTCAACAGGCTGCATATAGAAATCATCCAAGACAAAAATAAAACCAAACCAAACAAAAAAACGCAAACAAAACCAAAAAACTAAACCCAACAAAAACAAGCACGCGTTAAAATTAAGGTTTGCAAAGCATCCTTTGCAACCTTGAAAGGTAATGTTTTTAATCTTAAATAAGACGCAAGACTTTACATTTGTAAAGTCCAAATTTTTGCATTGTAATGTTTAATGCATCTAGTCTGCTTCTTCCAAATGCAAGGTAACTACCAGGTATGGGTTAGTTCACAAGGTTGCACACAGGCTTCCAGGAACACTCAACAGCTGCATTGGAATCCCACAAAAAAAAAAATCAGTCCTTGTAAAAATACATTAATTAGCATACCAATGAAGGCACAGAGGGTTGGCTGCTCTTAGCCTTCTGAAATCTCATTTCTTTCTCATAGTGAAACCATTTTTCTCAAGAGCACAGTGATTTAAAGTCTACAGTGATCCCTACTCTCAAAATCTGAGGGGGCATATTTTTATTGCTATCTGCTCCTAAATCTAAGAGCAAGTCGCCCAATTTTTTTTTCATCATTCTTTCAACAAAACTAGCAGCAGAAATCAATGCTAGGAGAGCCATGCTTAGTTTATTTTTCTGTCTGCCATATACTTGCTTGTAGAAGTGCACTATACTGAGCACATTCATACAGATGTACCATCTTTTTCTATGATTTTGAGTTTAAAAAATGTTTCTACTTTACCTATCCATTTCTGTTCCTCAAAGGAAACGTTTTCTGTGCTTCCTCTACTGGTTCACGCTATTCTACATGAACAGACCTCAAGAACTGTTGGTCTATTGTTCTGTCATGGTCAATAAAGTAATGCTCACAGAAAAGCCACACTTAAATTGCTTGAGCATCACAACTTAATCCTGACATTCAGAGCATAGATTTTCTTTCTATTATGAACATTTGAAATATACTGAAATTAAACATTGCGTTATTGACTAATAGCTCAAAATGGCAGATGAGGACAACTGCAAAGGAACTTCAAAGTAGTAATCTTGACATTGCAGCGTTCATTTAAGAAGGGCTTGTGCTGTCTCCTGCAAAAATCAAAGCTGGTCCAGCACGGACAGGCACAACTGCACCTCACTACCACTGTTATTTGGATCTTGAGCCAGCAGAGTGCTGTACGAAACAGGCTGCAGTTCCAGAAGTCTGCCAATCCATCGCCTAGTCCACTGCCACTGTAAAGAGGCAGAACTGTCAGCTTTCTGGGACAGCCAGCACCCATCAAATCCTTTTGTAATTCCAGTTTCCCAGAGGAAAGCTGTCCACCTGCTTAGCAGGCTAGGTGGATGAATGAGATGAAGGAGAGAAGGATCATCATCTCACAAAACAGACAACAGGGACAGGCCTGGAGCAAGGGAGGGATTGGGCGATTCATCTGATCCTGCAAAACACCATGCCAAACCTGCAGAACCTTTGACCTCAGGACAGATTTCCTCAGCAGGTGAGAGAGCTGTTTTGTCAAGTGTTATGTTTCTTTTCACTAACAATGCTGCCTACCTAACCCACGCTACAACTGCCCAGCCTGTCTTGCCAGTACTTCCACAGATGATGCAGAGACTCACTAGCATCTCCTCATCTCTTACACCTAAAAACTCTTCCTGGCACTGAGCAGCAACATTCCCATTTTACGGTCTGGTCAACTGAAGAAGAAATATCAGATTATTTTTATAAAGTCATGTACCAACAGGACAAGGAGGACTGGTTTTAAACTGAAGTGGTGAAATTTAGGTTAGATGTTAAGAAGAAATTATTTCCTGTGAGGGTGGTGAGGCACTAGAACAAGTTGCCCAGAGAAGCTGTGGCTGCCCCATCCCTGAAAGTGTTTAAGGGCAGGTTGGATGGGGCTTGGAGCAACCTGGGCTGGTGGGATGTGTCCCTGCCCATGGCAGGGTCTTGGAACTAGATGATCTTTAAGGTCCCTTCCAACACAAACCCATTTGGGATTCTATGACATGCCCATATTTTACAGAAAGGCTGTAAAATACTAGCCTAAAATGTAGTTACTGCAACATTAATTTGCAGTAGGTATATTACTGAAAAATAAATGGCATTACTACACTAAAGGCAAAGTCATGTTGCATTCAAATTATGAAGATTTTAGCAACAGTAAGACCCAACTGCTGTGGGCTGCTCTTGACACCAACCCCTTGATTGTGTTTTGACCAGTAATGAGGTGACAGATTGATAACAATCGATACTATAGTCTTTACATGTCCAAAGTGCTCCTAAAGAAGAAAGCACTCATTACACTGGTCTATCATGACCTAATTAGGACTCCTTAAGCAATATGTATGGCTTCACTAGAAATGACAATCTGCTTTCTCACTAAGAAACCTTAGCAGTGCCACTGAACCACACTCAAGAGCTAACTGCAGACAGCTAACCTTTGAATCTTTCTCTTTACAAATCCTAACACTCTCCTCCTTAGCTGAGCTTTCCTAAGAAACTAATAAAACAAAAAAAGTTAACTTCTTGTAGGACACCAAAGACACAGACAAAGGTACATGGACACATTTGACAAAAAATAAACAATATGAAGTAAACACAGGCTGGTTCTACGAATGAACAAAAGCAACCTTGGGTATTTAAAAAAAATATAACTGACTCAGCCAAAAGCCTGTGACAAGTGCATTATGAATAATGCCTCTAGGAGGGGTTTTACTATCAGGTACTTCCTACAGTATTTACTCCCAGTTGGCAGAAGTGAAGAAATTTGACCTCGAGTTTGAGAGAGTAACAGACAGATCAGGAAACAGACATTTCTTTCCCACAATATAAATGAGACTTTGCATATATTTGACTACAGAAATTGAGTAACAGCATGCAAGATGATACCAAATTACCAGCTATAAAAAGAGAAAGGAAAATTAAAACCTAGGTTTCATCAGTACCATACAAACACTGACAGAAGAAAACCCAAAAAAACGAACCAAAAAAAATCTTACATACTCTTATATAAAAGCACCATTTACCCCAAATTATTGGTTGCATTATTGTTCTTCATTAAGGAGGAAGAGGCACACCTGGTAGAGCTTTCTTAAAAGTAAAAATAAGGATTAGCAACAGGAACCGTAAACAATTTAAATACTGTCCTCAACAAAAAGGGAGACAGAAGAAAAAGAGCATCCAGTCTGGAGGACTAATTCAGCCTCATTCTGTTCATTCAACTCAGTCTTATTATTGTAGCTTGATGGGTGCCACACTGACCAACAGTGAAATCCACTACAGGTGTTAAAAACTAGAAAAATCACTTTCATGGTGTAAAAATAAAAAATGAAAATCAAGTGTCTGTTATCAAACCAATTTTAAATTGAGGTGAGGCCTATAACCTCATAAGCCCTCAAAAATTGGCTAGTTCTGACAAAATACTCATTCAATTTCCCTGGCTTACTTTTATGGTATTCAACAATTTTTTATTTTCTTTATTACAGTGAGTGGATCCAAAGCTTGTGAATCCCCTTTACGATGACTTACTATTATTAGTAACTGGAACCATGGAAAATAAAACTTCACCTTAAAAGCTTTTTAAAAACAACACTGAAAGAAATGTGGAGTTTTTTTATAACTCCTCACAGATTCTATGTAGTGCTGATTAAAAGGTATTACTAACTCTGGTGGAACCACAGCTATTCACAATCGTATTTATCAGTATTTTGGCTCATAGGCACTGCTACCCAGAAACCCATTCTTCCCCACAATGACAACTTCATTTCCAAAAGGCATCCTATTAAAACATGATGAAGCCTCAGGCTATTAGTATTTCATCCAACTTTCTTCATTAGGAGACAGCCTCTTAGCATCTTACACTGAATTTCCAATCACTGGCATATGGAATTAACAGACAGCTTCCTGACCAACTCTCTATCAACCTTCTTCCCTAACATTTTTCTTTAGCCAGATTACTTAGAACTCTATCAAGAGCTGACATTCCCAGAGAGCAAGAGTAGTCAGAAGATTACCAGCTGATGAGAAAGCTGAAGAACAAGAAACTAGAGCTGTCTTAACCTTACCTGCATATCATGTTAAGTTGCTTTGTTTCACTTGGGAAAGTCTGACAATACTGGAGCACACAGCACCAACATGAAACTGATATAATGGAAATGTAGTGTTCTCAAATGAGAACAAATGGTAATAACTCCATCATCACACAGACAACTGGTGTTAGAAAGTCTGGCTCTTAGTTATTCTCAGCTCTGCTACTGTGAGTCACTTGGTCTCTCATTTTGGAAGACTTAGAAGCAAAATCTGCCTTCTCTAAAATAAGCCTTGAAAGGCTAATGACCAAGCACCATGAAACTAGACATTACACAAGAAATGTCACAAGAACACTTATTCAATCATAGTCTGGCTCTATCTCCTCATTTCCAGGAAATGCTGAAGCATCAAAGCATAAAAGCATTGTGGAGGATACTGCAGAACTCTTGAGGTCAAATCCATGATCGACGTATATTAAAACAAAAATGCCAGCCTGGAAGAGTCTTAAATACTTGCATTTAAATGAAAAAGTGACCACCTGTTCTCTTAACGTTAAAAAGCTGCCAGATTGAGTCCTAGCAGTTTTTAAGCTGTCTTCTTGGAGATCAAACATCACAATGCATGATATGGCTGAAGCCTATACACTGCTAAATAAATTTCTGGGCATTCAAGAGACAGATTGCAAGGTAGAATTCATATAAAACCCCAAATGACTTCAAAAAAAAAGGAATGTTAGGTCGGATCTCTCTGAATTTAAAGCTGACTCACCACAGGACCACAGGCACATTACTTGACCTCCCTGTACATTCAGTAATGTATCCTCAGCAATGTAAAAGCAACACCTCAGCGACTGAGTGCTTCTCATTTCCAGTCCAGAATGAGTAATCAATGTGTGCCTGAGCTGCAGAAAGCAGGGCACATCCCTGGACATGGACACGTTGTACAGGCTGATCAGATGTGTGAAGAAGGAATGCTAACAAGTGGGAATAGGCAGCCACAAATTTCAATTCTAACCCTTAGCAGTAACACTGAGTAAGTGACAAGGTATCAGTCACCTCAGTCTAGCTCAGAGATGTACTCTGCTATGATAAGGCAACAGCAAAGCCTGACATTTTACACTATATGCATACATTACACAGTATTTTCATTTACAGTCTCTTTCACCCAGTTTTCTTTTTGCTCAGCATTGCACATTTGTTGAAGTTACATTCTGGACCTTGAGTCACAGACTGAGAACTGCATTAGTTTTTAAAAACCTGGAACATTGATGTGATGGAAAAACAACACAAATCACCACAAAAATTATACTAAAGTCCCTGCAATAATATTTGCTGCCACAGATTCCAGTGTTTTACAGTTTGGACAGTGGCTCTACCACCCAGACCTACCGGGGAGGGGGAGTAGGGAAAAGTGAGAGAGGTCCGGGGCTGAAGTGAAAACAGAAGAATATAATAATAAGGAACCAATACTGACCCCAGTGTTAACCAGGATACAAAGCTACCTCAGCCCCAGTCACAGAGCTGAGCTCTGCACTTCCAGCAGAGGAGGCTGGATGCCCAGCCCCGTGGCACGACAGCTCCACCCTGAACAGGTCACAGCCAGTGGAGGACGGGCCTCAGGTGGGGGTGACTGAGAGACCAACGAGACCTCCGGGGAAGGCAGCCAGGGTAGTAGTAAAAACATCCCCCTGAACCTCCTAATGTACACTAAGGATGACAAGCTGGCCAACTTGGATCAGCTACCCTGGGCCTGGCTCTCCCACCCACTGCACCTGCAAGGTTCAAAACTACCCTCAGCCTTGGTCACTGCAGAAACCTGCAAACCAGATAAATGAAAACAATGCATCTTATCTCACAGAACTGGACTCTGCAGTCTCTCAGAACCAGTTTCTCTGAAGAGAAAAATTATTTTAGAATTCTGTCTCAGCAGAACCAGGACATGGTGTCACAGCAGTTCAAATGCTGCAGAGTTATGGTGCCAAAGTTAAAGGCATGTCAGTTGTCTGCTGAACTCAAATTCACATAATGAAAACCAAGACAAAAGTGGCTTCCTTGCCACGCAAGCCTCAGGTTCTCTGGGATCTGTAACTTCACAGCAACATGGACCATACCACACAACTTTATACCAGAGCTCCTTTCCAGCATTATGCCTCTCCCTCTCTCCCACTGCTGCTTTGTTTTTCCTTCCCCTCTGCTATCGATAATGCTCAAGCCAGGCACGTTTTGGTACTTCTTTTCCAGAGTGTTTGTTCTGTGGTGCAAGTTACATGGTTGCAACTGTGGCAATTGAATCTTTTAACTCTGATCTACTAAATGTGTTATTAAATCTGCTGCTCAAGTTTCTGTCATGTTTACAGTTTTGTAAGTAATTTAGACAACTGCAGATAAAAACACAGAAGCTGAGATTGACCATAGACCCAATTCTGTCAAAAAGGACCATCAACACACTAACTCTGAAATGTTACAGAAAAGGAAATACAAGTTGCTTGAAACAGTTTACACATTTCAGAGTTTCCAAAGCATTAACATATAAAAGGGTCACATTTTGGTCAACCAGTTGTGAATGCTCAGCCTGCAGCTCCTTTCACAGTGTGGTATGTAGAGTCTCCCATTGCATGAAGAGATGTTTAAGTGAGATGTTGATATATAGGTGGATCATACATGGCACATACATTTTTGGCAGAGCAAGGAGTTGACATGGTAATACACAAGAGAAAGTGAAGAAAGTGAACAAAACTAAGGCAAAGAAGCCTAAATTTTAAAGGTAAATATGCAGCAAGGAGGTGGGGGTTAGGACAACCAAGGCAATTGTTTCTTGTTACTCTGATCAAGTTACAGCAACTTCTCTTCCCAATGAGTTCAAAGCCCCTCATGATTCTGTTTGCTCTTTGTCCATCCAATTGTACCTTACCTCATTAATCCCCACCACAGGGTCAGCAGCCAGCATGATGTGCCCATTTGTCAAACACATACAAACATCCTTCCTACCTCTACTTTATCAGTGGGAACAGCACTTGGTTGCCGTGTGCTGTGACCACGCTGTACCAACTGTTTCCAACGGCCCTGTGGTTGGCTTCAGGTTCCTTCCCTTTTCCCCTCCCTCTGCAGTACCCAGTTTAATGCATCCACTCCTTTCCCAACTCGTTGGTGCACTTTAATTTCCACCCACCGGGCAGCCTTCCTGCACCTGCAGCACCTGGGCTGCAGCATGATGCACATCACACACCTGACTGGGTAAGACCACAGTCCTTTCCTCTTCCTGATTTCTCAGGAATTCCTCATCACAACTCTTCACGATGCCAACTAGCAATTAAGCAGAAATAGTCACCACATTATAATTACAAAAATAAAGTGGTTAAAAATTAGTCAGAACTGCTATTCTCATAGTTGAGCATAAAACACCAGCTGCCCAAACTCACATGCTACCTTCCATCACCCCACATCCCTCCTCCCAGTCCCCTAGACAAAATAGCAGTCACTGGTACACCAGAACCACAGAAAACATAGTATTTCATTAGCTTTTAGAAGCCACACAACCACCCAGTCCGGAGACCCTTTTGCCAGCACCAGGCTCCTCTAGGTAACTATACGTGAGAAATGCTCAGAAAATTATGATAAGAGGAGTTAGGTGGACAGCTGAGCTCTCTGTACTTCATCTGCTTTTGTGTCCTATGTGTGTAGGGGGGATGTTTGGCTTTAGCAAACACATGACAAGCAACTTACTGTTCTCCTTAGAGCTTTTTTCAAAACTACTCCCTCCAAAAAGGTGATGCTTCCCTCCTGCAGGGCAAGAGGGGGGGAGACAAACTGTTGTGACTGACTCCCTTTCAGCTCTTGGGTCACAGAAACAGAAATAAAGAGGTGTTAACTCGGGCAGGAGAACCACAAGATAAAGACCTCAAAACAGTACCATACCCAGTTGCCACCTCAAGGTCAAACATGAAGTTTTTTAATACTTATGCAATGCAAATTACTTTAAGAGGAACACTTTAAATTTAACACTTGTTTGCTGTTCTAAAAGGAGAGCTGCTACTGTTTGTACTTAAAATATTACCTTGAACACTGGAAATAGCCTAGCACTTTCCTGTAAACTATTATTTGGTCTTATGCATGACAAGTACCTAGGAAGACTTAAAACCAAATAACATCTATTAGGGAGGAATTAAAATCCATTTTACATTTTTAAAGAGATGCTCAGGGGTTCAAAGTCTTACTATTCATTCATTTTTAAAAGCTAGAATTACTCACCAGAGGAAAAAAAAAAAAACAACAATGCTAAACAGGGCTGACTTATGCCTCAGCACCTCTACACATAGGTTTTTTCAGCCTTTTGAAATGCTGTTAGGTACTTTGTGCTGGTTTAAAGTATGTAACTAGTTGCAAACAAGCCCTTAAGTTACTGCAGTTAGGGTTTCAAAAAGGTACCAAAACCTTTAATACAATTAGCCTTGTTCTACTACTGACAAACTAAGACATAAATAAAAATAATAGTTAAGAAAGGGAGAAGCTCTCCTTACTATCGATATAATGTAAACCCTAAAAACAACCCAAACAAATGGCCTTTTAAGCAGTTGTCCAAGAAGCTCAAGACTAAGCAAGTTACAATACTGGAACTAGACAAGTATTTACAAGTCCACTCAAGCTGCCTTTTTCCTTTTAAAAAGAACAAGTAGCACAGCTAAAGTTTATGTTCTTCTCAGATGGCTGTGTCTCTGAAAGCCACATCTGCAACTCATTAGATGTTACGAGCTCAAGGGGAACTCAGGCTAGATAAGCAACAAACAACATGAACTTTTTAATCACACAAAATATATATTCCCACATCAGCCAAAGTAAACAAAGAAAAACAAAAAAACAAAAAACCTAGAAAAGCTGAAAACCCAAACAATTACACGCCTCGTTTCCCAAAAGGTCTTCCTCCCAGCAGCTCGCACCATCCCACAGCACACGACAGGAACGCTGGGGACGGCGAAGCAGCGAGAAGTTGCTCCCAGGAGCTGTGGCAAGGCTTTCACCTCCTGACCC
Organism: Apus apus; assembly: GCF_020740795.1. Lineage (NCBI taxonomy): Eukaryota > Metazoa > Chordata > Aves > Apodiformes > Apodidae > Apus > Apus apus. The sequence continues at coordinate 3,709,137 of NC_067312.1, read as the reverse complement.
CACCAGAGGAGAGGACAAAAACGCGGCGGCGGGGCCGGACTCCGGCCTTTGGGGCCCGTGACGGAGGTCACCCCTCCCCGAGGCGCTCAGCCCGGAAAGCCTCACATCTTTTCCTGAAGCTTCCCCAGCTGGAGGGAGCGCTGGAGGCCAGGCGGCACGGGGGGCTGGGAGCCAGGGGGGCTGGGAGCCGGGGGGGGGGGGGCTGCAAGCAGGTGATACCGAAGGCGTCTTTCAACCCAAACCGCGTTCCACGCCGCTAGGAAACCAACCCCCTCGGCCGGCGCGGGGGTCAGAGCTGCCTCCCCGGCGCCGGTGGGATGAGCACCCCCGAGGCGTCCCAGAGGCAGAGGAGACCCCGCACCAGCCCCGCTAACGGTTCCGCCGCCCCCGCGGCCCGACCCGGCCCGACCCGCTGGAGCGGCGAGACCCGGCCGCGCCCGCCCTCACTCACCCGCGGGACGCAGGGCCCCTCCTGGCCTGGCCCGCGGGGGGGCAGCCGCTGGGGCACGGGCGGCCGGGAGGAGCCAGGTCTGAGCCGCACCGCCCGCGGGCCCCGCCGCGCCCGCCGCCGGAGAAAATGTCACCGGAGGCCGCCGAGCTGCGCCGCCTTGACGCCACTTCCGCTCTCCCCCGCGGCAGCCGAGGCGAGGGGCACGGCGGCCCCCGCCCGCGACAGCGCCGCCCCGCGGCGGGACCGCGCAGCTCCCCCCCCCTCCCCGCACGCCCGTTCGGAGACGCGGCGGTGGTCGCGGGATGCCGGGCCGGGGTGGGGTGGGGGTCACCCTTGAATACCCCCCGTCCCCGCCCCTCGACCCCCAAACCTGCCGCGGGCAGGGAGGTTTGCTTGCCCAGAGCCCCGTCCAACCTGGCCGCGAACGCTTGCAGGGATGGGGCAGCCACCGCCTCCCCGGGGAACCTGTGCCAGGGTCTCACCAGCCTCAGGAAGGAATTGCCTCCTGGAACCTCGTTTAAACCTCCCTTCTTCCCGTTTTAATCCATCCCCCCTCATCCCATCCCTCCCTGCCCTTGTCCCCAAACCCCTCCCCAGCTTTCCTGGAGCCCCTTCAGGCACTGGAAGGTGCTCTCAGGTCTCCGTCTCCTCTCATGACCCCTGCCAGTGCTTTAGGATAGCTATCCTAACTATATAACTGTGCTAAAATATACGTAGTTCAAGTGTTGTACAAGAAGCCGTTGCTTTTGCTGCGTGTCCTGTGTAAAACAACGATAAAGAACTTTTTCACTAAAACTCTCCAGTAAGAAACTGCTACGACTTGGACTGACTTATTCCCATCAATATGCCGGGAACTCCTTGCCCCTCGTATATCCCTGCTCAGTAGGACTGGGTAATGCACAGTAAGGCACTTATATGCGTTTTTACCAGTGAACTAATTTGCTAGAACATTCGCAGTTGGCAAATCCACAGAGAGAGAAAGGCAGTCAAAGGAATTTAAACGTTCAGACCTGCATCTGTGAAAGCCACTTGGAGCATTAACTTGGATTTGCTTTCGGCTTTGCAAAAGTTGCCTGATTTCCTCCAAAAGGGGAGGCGGGGAGAAGAGAAAGGGAGAGAATGCAATAAAAAGCACACGAGGTCATTCCAAAAACAGGAGTTAGATTTCAGTAGGGTCCCTCAGTCCTGATCAGGGATGTGAGCACCTGGAGAACTCCAGCGTTAAACATACGTGGTGCAGCAGAGGCAGCCGTGGAGGATCCTGCTCCTGCTCAGGGAGCAGGAGCAGTTACTGGGTGGGTAGCATAGAAACGTGTGTATGCATGAACAGCCCCCCTCAGACAAAAAAATATACACGGCCTTGGGAATCACAGGCTGACATCCAGGAGAATTTATCACACTGAGGGGAAATAAGAGGGAGATCCAGGCAGAAGCAGAGCTGCCTCTTCGGGAGTTAGCGGTTCTCCTTTAGAACAGTACTTGGCAAGGTGCTCCTCACCAAACGGGTGGAAAACCTGCTCTGTGGGAGCACTGCCCTCCTCGGTGCATCCCGTGCTGGTGGTGCCGGCCCTGGGGGGGAACAAGCAGAGCACTAACAAAACCCACACAAAGGAGAAGATAGAACCTTGATGCTGCTGGGGGCTCTAACCCGGAACCAGCTCTGATGTCCCTTGTGGCCCTCCCACCAGCTAAAACCAACCTCCACACAACCCAGCCGGCTACTTCTGGGAAAATAACCCAGAATTGGTATTTACAGGGGTATGTGCTTTGGAGGCACGGCTCCTGGAAGACATCCAGAGGAGAGGTCGCTGTGGCACAGGCACTGGGGCATGGCAGCGAGGAGCAGGCAGGGCAGGCTTGAATGGGGAAAGGGAAGGGAAGGGAAGGGAAGGAAAAAGGGAAAGGGAAAGGGAAAGGGAAAGGGAAAGGGAAAGGGAAAGGGAAAGGGAAGGGAAGGAAAAAGGGAAAGGGAAGGAAAAAGGGAAAGGGAAAGGGAAAGGGAAAGGGAAAGGGAAAGGGAAAGGGAAAGGGAAAGGGAAGGGAAGGGAAGGGAAGGGAAGGGAAGGGAAGGGAAGGGAAGGGAAGGGAAGGGAAGGGAAGGAAAAGAAAAGAAGAAAAGAAAAGAAAAGAAAAGAAAAGAAAAGAAAAGAAAAGAAAAGAAAAGAAAAGAAAAGAAAAGAAAAGAAAAGAAAAGAAAAGAAAAGAAAAGAAAAGAAAAGAAAAGAAAAGAAAAGAAAGAGAAGAAAAGAAAAGAAAAGAAAAGAAAAGAAAAGAAAAGAAAAGAAAAGAAAAGAAAAGAAAAGAAAAGAAAAGAAAAGAAAAGAAAAGAAAAGAAAAGAAAAGAAAAGAAGGAAAAGGGAAAAAAGGGAAAAGAGGGAAAAGGGAAGGGGAAGGGGGAAAGGGGGAAGGGGGAAGGGGGAAGGGGGAAGGGGAAGGAGAAGGGAAGGGGAAGGGGAAGGGGAAGGGGAAGGGGAAGGCAAGGCAATCCAGAAGGACACAGGCGAGGGCAGTGAGCCTCTGCCTTGCATTTGTGAGAATAGGGATAAATGGGAAGGAGCTCACAGGCTGAAAGGAATCGACAGCCTGCAGGCATTGTGAGGGAAGGAAAGCAAAAATAGAAAGAAATCCTGACTGCTGTAGGTCGAACGGAATTAGTAAATTAAGTAAGGAGACATCAGTGATCTGTAAATATCTGAATGAAGCTAAGTGGCATGAAGGGCGAAGCATGGTGATATGTTAATGATTTTAATGGGGTGAAATTAAGGAAGGGCGTGTTTATGATGAGAAAGCTTTTGAATGGAAAACTGTAGGCTGGAAAATTGTCCCCCTAAAGGAAGCAGTGAAATCTTTGCTGCCTGAGATTTTAAATGCCAGGATAAATACCAGGGGACTCATTCTGAATTTTCAGGGACATAAGCTGAAAGACTAGGAAATGAAGAGGAAAAGCAAGAGCTTGTACTTGCTCCAGGAATTTAGGGAGTACAGCCCCAGCACCTCTTCAAGGCTCCTTTGGCTCTGTTTTATCATTCTTCGTCCTCATCTGCCAGGAGTGAAGTGATTTCAGCACTAGTTACCTCCACAAGGAAGCGATAAGGACTCCTCCACAAGGAAGAATTTGGTTGAGAAGTGGGAGGCTCAGCGGGACACCTCTGGACAGGCTCACCAGGGAAGGGAGCTGCAGAGGTTCCCAACAGTGCAGCCATGCTCTTCCAGTGGGATTGTCCCCCTCCCACCTCTTCCCCTCCACGGCACTTGCAATTTGGAAAAGACAATGGGAGGAAATTAGCTCAGCGCTGGAGCAGAGGGCAGGAGCAACCTTGAATCTTGTTTCTGTGTCAAAGTAAAAGCTGGTTGTGAGGGCACTTTGGCTTCCCCAACCTGAGTCTTGGGAGGGGGAGCAGAGCTCCTCCATCCTTGCTATCACCTCAGAGCCAGCCCCAGAGCAAAAGTTTCCCTCCAGCTCCAGGCTGGGAGAATGACTTCTCAGGAGCCAGTCCTCATGCTCCTGACAGCAGTCTCCATAGGCACAATGACTAAGCATCCTTCTGCAGGAGGAATATATAGAAACTTCACCTTCCGAGTAACATTTAAACAGCTCCCGTTTTCCAAGCTGGGCTGCCAAGCATCTGAAGTCACAAACTTGGCTGCTGAAACCCAGCCAAGCCCTCCCCTCGCTGTGCACCTGCCCCCTGGCCAAGTCACCCGGGCTCCTCGGCAGCCACCGGCAGGGCTGCTGGGGACCACGAGAAGGGTGCCTGGCACACCTGTGGTTCATCCCACCCCTGAGCTACAGCCCACATCTCCTGGGGCAGGAAGAGAGATGATACCTTTCCTTGCTACTGGGTTTTACCAGCCAATATTGGCTAGCATCAAACATATCACTAGCAAGGGCCTAGAGGAGACGTGTATTAGATAAGGTGTTGGGTTGTTTGGTTTTTGGTGTTTTGGTTTTTTTTTACCAGAGATTACAGAGTTCAGGAAGGACAATGGGATGCTGAATAGCTTGGAGGCAGTGCTGTATCCTCCCACATCCCAGGTGGCACCCAGCAGAGAGGAGGAACCACAAGTTGTACTTCAAACACACAGGGTGAAGCGTCTGTTTACTCCCTTGTTTTTGTTGTTTGGGTTCTTTTTGCACAGAAGTATTTCTGAATGGGAGAAATTCTTTCAGTCTGATACTGATATTTGAGTGTATAAGAAAGTGAAAAATATATCTAAAGCTGCTTGAAGATACGAACACTAACTGCATAGTGAGGGACAAAGTGAAGGATTTCCTGCAGCATGCAAGGCCATGTGAACCAAGATCACTCTTATTTCACTACTGACCCTGTATTTAAAACATTCAAATAATATCTCAGAAATACAAAATCGTTCCCAGACCTGTAAGACCTATTCAGTACTAGATGTAATTAAAAAAATCTCAAGTGCACTTAAAATTTGACAGGTCACATTTCTTGCTTGTAAGTACCCAAAACAGAATTGAGTATCATAAGAATATTTGGAATGTTTAACTGGAGATTGTACTACATGCAACCAACTTACTTTAAAAGTGAATCTTCAAACTATTTAAATATTTTTTAAAATTGTATTTAACTACAAAGTCCCCTGTTAATGTTCTGTATCTACTGAAGGATTTATATGAATGGAAGATAATTTTGAATGCTTTTAAAGGAAGAATGAAAAGCAACCATAATTAAATGTTTAAAATAAATGGAGTATTTTTATATTACTAGCTGAAATATATAGCCAAAAGAGGTTCCATCCACACCTTTTCATCCAAGGTATTTTGAGTAAATCCATAAGTGTTTCAACTCAGTAGCTTTATATTTTTCTCATGTATTTTGCATTTCTTGAGCATCTATTATTGTTATGATTGTGGTTTTAGGACCTAAATGTTTTATTTTAAATAAATCTCTAGCCCCTAGCTCATTTTTAATTTTTTTTTTCCTGAAGCAGTTTTGATATTGGCCTGAAAAGGACAGTGTGCCACTCTGTGGTAAAACATATGCAAGTTTACACTTGAGCTGACCATTGGCTTACACATCAAGTACATAATTTTTATTATTTATTTATGTATTTATTTAAACTCAGGTGGAGTCTGGATCCTCCAGGAGGAGGAACTGAGGGCATGGTGATGAAGCCTCCACATCTTCTGCACTTTGTAAAACCAGGGGATCTGCAGCACAGCCCTGCTCCAGCTCCAGCCCTAGAGCATCCCACACCCTGGGCAGCTGCTCTGGAGCTGCAGGAGCCTCATGCAGAGCTCCCAGTGAGCACAACTGCTCCCAGCTTGCAAGGTGTTGGTAGCTGGGTATCTCCAAGCAGCAGGCTGGAAGTTCAGCGTGGAGCAGCTGGTGTAACCTGAGGCAAAGCTGAAGCAGTGGAGGCCTCTCCAGGCACATGTGTCATTCCCAGTTGGGTCATTGCTTTTGACCGAGGGGTCCAGCTGGCAGTCCCCCTTGCAGGCTGCCACAGCTCCCCACCACTCATTGAGACCTCCATGGAAACACTCAGCATCTGCCAGGGCAGAGGGTGGAGCCCCAAATCAAACATTTTCTTAGCCAAGCACTCAGGCTGGCTTGCTCCTGTCTCGGCAGGACCTCTGCGGGGCGTTCCTGCGTCCCATCCTCACGCTGGGAAAGCTGGGCTGCCCACACACCAGCAGCGAGGGAGGACAACTCCAGCTGCCCTCTTCCCATCCAAACGCAAAGCCAAAGAGCTGAGAAATCTTACTGACAGTCTAGGGGCTGCATAAATCTTGTTTATTTGCCTTTCCTTGTTCCCAACCAAAGCTGAACTGCCAGCACGTGCTGCAGGTGGCTCAGCTGTGGCACACAGCTCGAATGCAGCTGCTGGCTCTTTTTTGTTCCTTGTGTTTCCAAATGCTAGGAACCAACACGTGGTTGTCTTTGGACAGCTTCTGAGTCAGTCTGCCCCTGTCTGTATTGGGTGGGACACAGAGCATGCTGTGCCACAGCAGCAGCCAAGGAGCAGCACAGCTGCCCTGGGGCTGCAGGGGCAGAACAGCCCCCACATTTGCCAGCTGATGCAGTGTTATGAGATGAAGTGGTGCTCAGGGAGTGCCACAGCCTCAGGAAATCCTCCTTGAGCCTTGAGTCAGGGCGAGCCATAAAAAGCTTTCTTCATCTGATGTTAGCTGGGTCAGTCTTGAGGCTCTAACTGAAAGGCAGAGCTGGTGGCACCCTGAGCCTTCATCTAATCCATCTTGCTATCCCAAAGCACAGTCAATATCCCCTCACGGTATAAACACTTAAGCACAGCATTTCTGATCTGCCCTTAAAAGCCTCCAGCGATTAAGATTCCTCAATTGTTGGGCCATGACCTCTAGTGCCTGACAATGGCTTTCTTCTTACATCATTTTCTGTTGACTACCCAGCTACGTTCTGATGCCTTTCAAGACTATGACTTTGTACCCCTTCCACAGCTGGAAACATCACGTCATGCTCTTGCTTTTTCCAGATTCAAAGTCCCCCCTTGCCTTTTTTTGGTTGTTGTTTTTTGGGGTTTTGTTTGGTTGTTGAGTTTGGGATTTTTTTTGTGAGCAGTAGCTGCACTGTACTCATCCCTCCACTACCGATGACCCCTCTGGATTTGACATCAGTTACCTTGGAGGTGATTTCCCCTTAGCCAGCTTAGCCCACATGTTCAAAAGATGGCTTGTCCCCTTGCTCATGATCTTGATTTCTAGCCCAGAAAAAAAATCAAACATCAAGAGTCATGAAAAGAAGGCAATTAACCCTTCCCTAACTTCTTGATTTAAAAACCTGAAATTAAACAGCAGCTCCCTCCAGGTTATGGAAGATGAGGCAGAAGATTCCCACGAGCAGTGGCTCTGTGAACATCCTTCAACTCTTCCCCACCACAGTGAAAGAAACTGGACAAGGGAGGCACTTCACTAACACCCTGACCTCGCAGCATCTTAGAAACCAGAGCTACACCCTAAACATAATCAGACCTCATGATCCTGTTACTGCAAGGGGGGACATGAAGCAATGGAAAGGATCTGTCTTCTTGCAGATCAGTGAAATCAATTTCTGCAGTGAAGTAGCAGCTCCCGTGGACAGGCACACCAGGCTAAATCATTACCATAAACCCTTCGTTCCCGGCTTCTCTCCCTGCTTCCCCCCAGCGGCACAGGGGATGGGGATGGGGTTTAGAGTCAGGTCACAGGCTGGTGGGTCCTGCTGCTCCTTCCTCCTCAGGAAGAAGGATTCCTCACAGTCCTCCCCTGCTTCCCCACAGGGTCCCTCCCATGGCAGAGAGTCCTCCACGAACCTCCCCTTCATGAGTCCTTCCCACCAGGCCCGGAGCTGCTCCAGCCTGGGCTTCCCACAGAGTCACGGCTGCTTCGGGAACAAACTCCCCTGGCCCGGGGGCTTCCCAAGCTGCATGATCCAAGTCCACTGCAGCAAATCCAAGTTCACCCCTCCTGGCGCCTTCAGGGAATGTTCCACCATGTTCCTCCATGGATGCAGGGGCACAGCTGCCATCTCTCCATGGGTTGCAGGGAAACTTCTGCTTGGGCACCTTCTGCCCCTTCTCCCTCACCAACCACCCGGGATCTTCACCCCAGCACTGCCTTTCACCTCTCCTGCTCAGCTCTTCTTTCTCACTCCTTGCTCTGCTCAGCTCTTATCTCAGTTCTTTCCTACATTAATCAGAGATGAATCTGTTGTCCCTCTAAAGGCTCCTCAGCTGGGTTTGGAGCAGGGGGAACTTCTCAGATTTTACTGCAGCCAACCCTGGGGCCCTTCCCCCACTATTAAAAAAACCAACAAAACAAACCCAAACCAAACCTGCATAGCAGCCCATTCCAGTGTTTACCCTTTCAGTAAAGGGTATTGGTTTCCTCTAATACCCAACCTAAACTTCCCCCTGGCACCTCCCCTAGAGGCCAATTACAGGTGTCCATCACATCTGGAAAAAGAACTGACAAAGAAAGCAGGAAACTTGTGGGATATTTAATGAAAAATAGGTGATATTTACAAACTGAAGGCTCCAAGAACTGTAGGCTTGAGTGTGCTTGCTGGAAGGCCTCGAGTGCACCACCCAACAACAAGAAGGGTAAGGCAGAAAGCTGCTGGTGCAGTAGCAAGTCCAAAGTGCTTCCCCAGTGCAAACGAAGAGGCAATAGAAAGCAAACCTTCCACATAGGCCAGTTCAGGTGAACTGCTACTTAATGAGCATCTCAAAGATCCAGCTTTTCAATCTCCTTTGACAACTCTGCCTCCGCAGCTCTCTAGCAGAAGGAAAATACAAGAGGAATCAGCAACCATGAAACAGTCTTCCTACATCCTTGTTAGACAAACATGGCTCAGACGACCAGATCTGGGGATCTTATCAGTACTGATGAGCCCAAGAATTGAACTGGGAGCTGTCACTGCTGCAGACAGCAGCAGTCTCTGTAGACAGCTGCAGAGAAACCTCCAAAGGAAGGGCTGAGCAAGCTCAGCTGCTTTTATGCTGTGCCCCAGTGTGCTGGTATCAGACACTTCCAGCTGAGCAGGGACACTCCAGAGCTGAGCATTCTGGGCTGATCAAAGCCTCAGGCTGCTGAGGTCAACTTGTAGTTCTGAATCAAAACCCAGTGGTTTAACCAAGCTGAGCAGTCCCATCTGCAAACATTCCAAATCCTCTCCGAGACCTGTGGTTTCTGATCTCAGCTCTCAGGCTCATCACAAACACCCTGTGCTTTCCCTGTGGGCCACAAGATGGTGGCCTAAAGAACCCAAGGCAGGCTTTGTGCTCAGATGGGGCCCAGCTCGCTCAGGACAGCTGCCTATGAGCTTCCCAAACAGCTGGACATGGCTGTTCCCCAGCACCCAGCCCTGCAGGTGGCACAAGCACGGATTTAAAGGGGCAGGAGGCTTGACAGGGGAGGATCCTCATGGCAGCCCACAAGGCAGCTGCAACATGCAACATGGGCCCTAGAGCCCTCCCAGCTCAGGAGCAGCAAGGAAGGGGGAGACACCACGAAGCTGCAACAGAGCTGAGGGAATAAATACCCAGGCAGGGGAAGCAGACCAAATCCAGAGGGATCCAGAGACCTAATCCCCACTGACCCCATCACACCCAACCGCCTTGGTAGCTGAGGTGTCATTCCTCCAGCAGTTCCTCTTACCCACACACAGCTTCTGCCTTACTAGAGCAGAGTTTCCCTCTGCAGATCACGGAGATCTGAGGAAGATCCACTCCCAACCAATAGTATAGACAGCTTGTTTTGGAATGACAGCACTCATGTCAATCCCTGTGAAAGATGAAAAACAAAGGCTTACCAGCTCTCGTTTGACTTCCTCAATCTTGACTCGTGCAAGGGGGAGACTCTAATGAGAGAAAATGGCATAAAAATCAGTGTTTCAGCTGGAAACAGGGTCCCCGCATCATTGCGAGGGTCTGATGATGTGCAGCAGGGGAATGTGGGGAGAACAAAATCAGTTCTGTGCACACCCTTCACAGGCAAAAGGTACTGACATCCAAAGCCTAGGACCAGCTTGGTCTGGGCACCATTTTCCAAAAGTCTGGCATGGCCTAAAGCCTAAAAACCCCTCCATTTTTAAAAGTTTTCCAAACCTCCCAATCGAGGGCCTGTCCTTGAAACACACCCAAGGTGAGTTCTCAGCACCCACAGGAGAAATCAAAGAGATTGGTGGAGCAGCCAGTGCTCACACAAGTCTAGGGGACAACTCCTACCTTTGGCTGCTGTGTCATAATCCTGAAAATCTGGCTTCAAGCTCTAAACTCTGCACAAGGTTGACACCGTATTGACAGCCCGAGGACATGTCGAGCTAAGAAGCTGCTAAGTCTCAAAGTAAGTTGTTATACTAAGGAATGATATTTGATTCCATGTTCCCTTCTCTAATTCCAGGCTAACTCACCTTCACACTGAGCTCACCCAGTCAATCTATGCACGTTGTTTAAACACAGTTTGCCTGGCAAACATACTTAATTCATTGCCTGGCTCTGATTAATCGACATGTGCAGCCTCCTGTTCACACCATTAAGACCTGCAGGACATCTACCTGTCCACTGAAACCATCACAACAATAGCTTTTACATTCTCAAGACTGTTCAAATTCATCTGATGGCAAACACAATACAACAGCGGAAAAAATAATTACAGGAGGTAAATTTAGGTAAGACTCCAGTTTCTTCTGCAAAGAGGCAGTTTCTTGCTGCAGTCCAGCCACTTTCTGCAAAGAGAACAAGGCAGATTATATTCTAGACTTACTTGTAGAAGGCAAGTCAATCGGTTCAAGAGATCCACAATTACCTACAGCATTTCAGAATTCACAAACGTTGGTCAGAGCTTTCATGAGCCTTCTTAAAACCCAAGGGAAACTCAAGACCTGCTTTTCCTCCAGTTATCAGTCAGTTATTTTTACACAGAGGCATCAGTTAATTTTTCTTGGGTCTGAAAACATCTTCAGACTCCTTTTCTTACACTAGAACCACCTGACCTCACCTCCCTGTAAGGAGAGGGGGCTTCAAATGAGAATTCACCAGGGGACTTGCACTGTCAGTGTCCCTGGCGGCCAGAGAACTGAGCCCAAGGAAAGGGACACACTCTCATGCCTTCGGCTTCTGTGTGAGAAGTTTTGCACACCTGGCAGCAAAGACTCCTCTGACACTTGTCCTGCTTTGCTTCTTCTCTAACAAGGGGGAGTCATTTCTCTTGGGGGCTGAAAATTGAGCACCCTCCACAGCCCTCAACTCTTTTCAAATCATCAACTTGAAGGAAAAAGACCAAAAGCCCCTCACTCCAAAGAGAAAGGAATTTGTGCTGCACAATTCAGTGAGCTCCTGGCAAAGTAGACACAGAAATGTCAGCAAGTCAACTTGCCCTCGTGTTCAGCTCCTGGAAGACAAGAGGCCCAGGAAATTGCCTGTGGTTTTGTGTATGTAAAATCCCAGCAGGAATTCCTCTGGCTGAGCTCTCTTCTGAAACCCTGGGCCATGTCAACTTCGCCACCCAGTGCCCGTTCAGGAGATCGACAGCATGAACACCAGGAAGCCTCTTGTCACTCTGCAGTTACACTAACGTGCAGGAAAACCCAGCAAAGTGCCTGGGGAGAAAGACTAAGCTCTCATCACAGGAACAGCAAATCATACTGAAATGGGGTGAGTGCAGAGGGAACACCACCAAGGAATGTTCCATGTGTGCACATGGTTCAGCACAAAGCTGGAGAATCTGTAGCTTGCAACTCCAGAAGGGGCCTTTTCTTTTAACAGATTTTCCTGCTGGGCTTATAATACAGCCAAAAATGTTCTGTGTAAAGACATGACAGAAAAAAACAGCCTTTGGTGGCTCAGCATTTGGGCTTCACTAGACTTCCTGCCTTTGCTCAGAAGACACTGGCTCAGGTAACCACAGAGCAAAGTGCATTTCCTGCAACCACCCAACAAACCAGCCTGGTCTGTGCCCCTGCAGAAGCATCCCTCTGCTGCCAGAAGACCTACCTCAGACAGGTTCATGAGGGCCTCATGTGTCAGCGACCGGTCCAATCCTGTAGCAGTGATCTGCTCCTGCACACAGGAGAGAGCTGGTTGGGAACTGACCACACCACTTCAGAGGGAGGAGAAAGGTTTGGCCCTTTCCTTGGCTTTCGGTCTAAACAGGCACACAAGAATGCAGTTTGGCAACCACAGAAACATCTGCCATTTGAACCACAGCTGCTGCAGGTAGATGAAGTCAGTTGCTGCTAGAACTGGCATCCAGAACCAGTGGCAGAAAAGCACAAGGCAATGCTGGGAAGATGCTTCTCAGTCCAGTGTTGCCAACCGTGCGGACACGTTTGCATCTCCTGCTTGTCAAGGTCCTGGGCAGCAGCCAAGTGTTAATTCAAGCATTCATGTGCCCTTCATCAGGTAGCAAAGGGGAAGGAGAAGACACCACACCTTTGGGCTTTTGTGTTTCATCATTCCCACATTTCAAAGAAATGCCCGATTCTGGATGTTGACACACAAAGCACCTCAGTGTGAACCAGCTACTCTGCTGGTGCTGTCTGTGCACTCTTCTGTGACAGGACCTGACAAGAAGCACAAGGAAGTCCAAGCTACTTCAGGTCTCAGGGAAAGAAGAGACATGTCTTGGCACTATCCCAGGATGTCCTGGGGAGAGATCAGGAAGGTATCAGGAAGAACTCCAGGGGAGTAACAAATTGTCCTGTTAGACAACCAGTCCTGTTAGCCCAGCAGTGCCCGAGTTTAGGAAGCTCCTGGATGTCCCTGTAACTACAAGATTGGGCCCAACCAACCACGACAGTGCAGTCCCCTCACAACATCTTCTCAGAACATTCGTTCCACCCACCTCAGCAGCCCTGATCCTGCTGCCAATATCCACAGATTTCCTGCTCAAGAAGTCCAAGTTATGCTCTCGGTTGTCAGCTTTGACTTCTTCTATGTCCAGGTGTTCTTCTGTTTTTTTAATATCCCTTAAAAAAGACAGAGATACAAAAAGAAACAAACTTGACATTCCAAGAAATACCAGAACACAAATACTGCTACCTTAGCTATGCTCCAGCTAAACCAGGCAACACAACCAACAGCAGAAGGGAGAGTGGAGAAGCACTTGCATTTCCCTGTGAAACCTCCCACTGGAAACACCCACAGCTCTGACTTCCAGACTCCCAAAGGCCAGGCAAGAAAGACAAAACAAAGGGCAAGGCTGAAGCCATCTGCAGGAAAGCACAGTGACAGTCCTCTGCACATCTCCTAACTCCAGCAGAGACCTGCTGTGCAAGCCAAGCTTCAGAGCACAGCCAGGGGCCACAGCCAAGCTGCAGAAAGCACACGGGCTGGGACCTTGCCCACCAGCAGTGCCACAAGCACCACTTGTAAAGGCTAAACCAGGAGATCACTAGACTGGGAGGTGGCTGTGGAGAACATCTGGGCCAAGCCCCACCCAAGGCAGGGGCTGAGGCTGCTCTGCTTGGTCAAGCACTTCAGCTCACATCCTCTTGGGAGCTGACTTGAGAACAAAATTGTTCTGGTTTTCCCAAGTCTCCCACATGCTGCTGGTTCCAGGGAATTCTTGCCTGGCAATGGGTCCTGTTTTGCCTGGTTCCTTCACTCTGATGACACAGCCCATGCAACATGTGGTCAGAAAACCAGGTTTGCCTTCAACTTCAGACAAAAGCAACTGGTGGCTGATGCCAGCCCCGATCTGAAAGCTGCTTGGAGGCCATGTCTGCTTTAAAACAATGGCTTTGATGGCCCCCAAGCCTCTTGTGACTGCTGCGTGTCCAGAGCCCATGGCTGCTAACAGCTGCTGCCTCATGTTGTGTAGCAGAGATGTGTCACACCCCTGAGCACTGGCTTATCCTGGTTAGTCACCACACCCAGCGTTCCAGGCTGCAGATACCAGAGGTACTTCCTGCAGCTTTCCCTTTTCCCATCCATTACTCACTCCTTTAAACGCTCCTCCAGCAGCAGCACTGCAGTCAGTTTTTCCCTCATCTTGCTCACTTCCAGTTCCATTTCCTTGTTTTTTGCTTCTGTTGCATACAGCTCCAAAGTCCTATCGTTGATGGCACTGAAGAAGCTGGTGAAAGGACAGGTGCAAGGGGCAGGCTCAGGAGTCAGCTCTTCAGACACTCAGATGAATCACGATTATGATCTCCACACTTCACAGAAATTACTTCCTTTAACTAACAAACACTGCATTTGGCAGGAGAAATGGCCCAGCAAGCCGAGCAGGAGGAAGTCAGCAAGACCTGGCACTCCAGTGAACATCACCACTGGCTTGCACACCACCTGATGCTCCACTGCTGACTTGTCAAATTGCCTTTGAGAGAAACTACTCAGTCCCTGAAAATGCAGGTCCCCAGGGCATGACCAGCAGTATTTCAGTCTCCTCCTCTTCCCACGTGGCTCAAAGCTGCTTGCCCCTCCAACTCAGAAGAGCTCCAAGAGCCACGGCCCTGAGCAGCCAGCAACCACTGGGTGCCAAGAGAGATTCTGCTCCTTCCTTCCTGCCAATGCTCAGCACCAACCTGCTGTTCTAAGGCCAGGCTGGGGAGAGGGGCCCAGGAAGAACAGAGTATCAGCTGCCAGTTTCTGTGGCCAAGGAAAATTCCTTAGGTTCACTGAGGCCAGACAAGAGAAGGAACAATGAGGAGCTGCTGCTGAAAGTCGAGTTACAATTCCCTAGCCCTTGCCTAAGCAGTATGAAACCTACTCCAGACTGTGTGACCTGGCACAACAGTCTGAGTGGAAGCATCCTGCAGCCACTGCCTGCAAAAGCACAGCCAAAAAAGGGGGATTTAGCTCTGGCCTACAAAGTTTTCAGGCTTCAGAAACTTCCCTGCTGGGTGTCATGGTTTGAGCCAACAGGTAGCTAAATACCATGCAGCTGCTCACCCACTCACTCTCCCTCTGCCCCCCAGGAGAGGGGAGAGAATCTTCAAGAGACTCGGGAGAGAAAATCCATCTCATCATTGAAATAAAGCAGTAAGAGCAGTAATTCTTACTCTACTAGAACACACAAACAGGTGATGTGCAGTGCACCTGCTCACCCCCTGCTGACCCTTGCTGGCCCCTCCCAGGCTTGTGATCCTGCAGGAGAAGCCCCCACACTGCAACCCAGAGAGAGAGGGAAACTCCCCCTCCAACTCCCAGCTACATACTGAGCCTGACATGGCCTGATATGGAATATTCCATTGGCCAGTTTGCATCTTTTGCTCTGGCTGTGCTCCCTCCCAGCTTCCTGTGGGCCTGCACATGAGGAAAGCATGGCAAGTGGAAAAGTCCTTGCTTTCTCACCAACAACTCAACCCATCAGTGGTTCTTCAACATTCCTTCCTATCAAATCCCACAACACAGCACTACTCCAGAAGGAAGTTGACCCCATCCCAGCCAAAGCTGGCACACTAGGATAACCAAGAGCTAAAGCTTTGTGCTCTCTCAGTTCCTCTGCTCTCCAAAGCTGCTCCAAGCCTGCAAAATAAGCTGGACCAGGCAGATTCCTGGTGAGAAATGCGAGTTTGAATCTGTTGAACTGAAAAACCAGAGGGAAGGAGCACAGACCATCCCCCCTGATGCACTGTGGGAAAAATTACCTGGTAAGAGAAGTGTCCTTGGTTTCAAGTGCCAATGCACTGCTCACCAGGACATCCAGACTGTTGCTGGCTTCTTTGGACAGACTAGAGAGGGAAAGGCCCAGGCCTTCCTTCAGAATGCCCTGTAGAGTTTTAGCTGGAAAACAAAGACAAGGCAACAGAGTAATTTTTTGTATCACTCTTCTTTTAACATGTGTGTTACAAATGGCTCATGGTCCCCTGAACCCCTCACTTGCTCCACAAAATCCCACATCCTCAAACACTCACTGGCAGCTCCAGCACCACTGAATCACCCTGCTGCTGTTCCAGACTCCTCCAGCCCCTTCCTGAACTGTGGATTAACCCCAGCTCAGACTCTGCAGTCAGCTCCAGGCTTGCTGCCCTGGCTACCCAGACAATATGTCAGCTGAGAACTGCAGCTTCAAACTCACCTTCTGCTTTATATGCTGATTCCTTCTCCTTCATATCCTCTATCAGCAAAGAAAGATCCCTGCCTGAGGCTCCACTGCCTTCTACCATCTCATACAAGGCACCAACTGCACTCTCTTTGTGCTGTAGGAGAAGCTCATTCCCATTCATTTTCTGTAGCCACAAAGACACCTGTCAGAGAAGGAAATGAAGAGTAAACAGTCCAGTGGGACAACACAAAACAGCTGATAGATGTGAGAAAGGTAAAGTGCTGCAAGCTCTGCATTGCTGAAGAGCAACTCCTGCGGCTCCTTTGTTTCTGATTCCAGCACCCTCTGAAGGTCACAAACCCCTTTCTCTCTTCACCTCCCTCATTTCACTGAGCCCCTGCTCATCGACAGCTGATGAAATAGTACCTCTCTATGGACGTGACTCCTTTCCTACAGACACACCGATGAGCCAAGGGATGTGAAATGGGCACTTGGGCAGCTGGTACAAATGGCTCCAGGGCAGCGCGGGACAAACCTGCCCGAGCCATGATCCTTGGGAACAGTCTCTGTGGGCTGGTGGGGGAGAGAGGGTTACTGCCCTGGACAGGCATGAGACCTGCAGAGCAGCTGTTACCACTGACAAGGAGGTCAGGAATTACAAAGAGACCAACACAAGGCTCAGCAGGCAAGATTAGGTTATGACTGGCAATTATTGAACACGTGGAAGTTGAACACTGAGGAAACAAAAACTCTTGTCTAAGACACCTAAGCAGCCTGATGATGGGACAGAACCCAGCCTCATCCCTTGGAAAGGCATTTCTCTTCAGCATCTCCTGCTTGATGCTTCTACCATACCAGCATCTCAGCTGGATGCACACAGCAAACACAGACTCAGCCAGAGGTTTGGGTTGGAAGGAACCTTCAAAGGCCACCCAGGCCAACCTCTCTGCAGTTAGCAGGGACACCTGCACCTAGACCAGGCTGCTCAGAGCCCTCTCCAACCCGACCTAGAATCAGGTTTCCAGGGATGGGGCATCTCCCACCTCCCTGGACAACCTGGGTCAGGGTCCTCAGAAGCAACCAGCACTAGTTGTGTGTAGATGGAAACTGACATTTTGAGAAAGCCGAGCTCTCTGACAGAGGATGAATTGCACCCTTCTGCCATTTCCTCCAGGGAGAAAGACTTGAAACACAGAAAACTTCAAGCTCCCAAGACCTTCAGGAGCTGGACCCTTGACCTGCTGTGAGCTAACAGGTCAAGGTTAGTCAGCTGTGGCTGTTATCTAGTAAACGGCAGAGGATGAAGTGGGTGAATCCAAACTTCACTGCTGCAAAACCCACCCAGGGAGCACATCTTGCCTGTCCCCCAGGGCTGACAGGGGCAGGCAAACAACACGGGCTTGTTCCTCGTCCAAGAACCAGCCCAGAGGAGCCACCGTCACAGAATCACTCTCATTGGGAAAGACCCCTGAGGTCCTCGGGTCCAACCACAACCTAACCCTACCAGACCCAACCCCCTCCCCGGGCAGTCGGCTCCATCATCCTGCCGGTGCAGGAATGTAAACCTCCCCCGGCACCACCCGGGCCAGCAACCCGGAGCCTTCTCAGGCGTCCCTGGAACGTCCTGTCTCCCCACCCTGGCCGGGGGGTCCAGCCCAGACCCCCCCCAAGCAGCCTGCCCTCCCGGCCCTGCCCCTGTGAACTCTCCGGGCCAGAACTAACCCACCCACCCACCCTCCCTCACACACCGGGCGGCTCCACGCCCACCCGAGGCTCCTTCCTCACCTCCTCGCCAGGGCCCAGACACGCCGGCCGGGAAGGCACGAGCGGGACCAGGCCTCCGACAGCGCCCCGGGCCCGGCCCCGCGCCTCTCCCCGCCCGGCCGAGGAGCCGCGGTGCGGGGCAGACCCGCGGTGCGGGGCAGACCCGCGGGGCCCGGCCTCGGGAGGCCCCGGGAGGAGGGTCCGGCTGCCCCGACCCCGCGGGCCCAGCGCTCGGCCCCGGCCCGGCCCCGCAGCCGCCGCCATCGCCCGCCCGCCCGCCCGGCCGCGCGGCCCGACGGGAGCGGCGGGACCCGGGGGCGGGATCCCGGGCGTGGGAACCGCCTCCCCGCGGCGGGACGGGGCTGCGGGACGGGGCTGGGGCTGCGGGACAGGGCTGGGGCTGCGGGACAGGGCTGGGGCTGCGGGACGGGGCCGCGGGACGGGGCTGGGGCTGCGGGACGGGGCTGCGGGACGGGGCTGGGGCTGCGGGACGGGGCTGGGGCTGCGGGACGGGGCTGCGGGACGGGGCTGGGGCTGCGGGACGGGGCTGCGGGACAGGGCTGGGGCTGCGGGACGGGGCTGCGGGACGGGGCTGGGGCTGCGGGACGAGGAGCGTCCGTCGTGCCGGGGCACGGCCCCGCACGGGTCGTGCAGCCGAGCGCGGGCTGCTGACGCCTCCCGAACACGCAGGCACAGCCGCAGCCCGGTGAGTGAGGGTCCGTGTGCCCCGTTCCCGACGGAAAGTTCCCTGCTCTGTTTCCCGCTCCCCCCCTGCCCGGGCACTGCGGGGTTTGCAGCCCATCCCACGCTTCTAATTATCCCGTAAGTTTGCCGCCCCTGTTTACACGTGCCGTTCTATCAGTTTACGTTTTAAGGTATAATTCTGACCTTTCTTGCCCCCTTGCCTGCCTTCCCAGTTAACAAGGTGATCTCTGCCTGCTGGTGCCATCCTGCCCTGAGGAACAAGATAGAAGTGGCTTTGTTGGGTCTGATCTTGGGCCATCAATCCTGCTCCATGTTCGGATCCCCCAGATGGAGCCCAATTAAGTCCCTCAGTTTCTTGGGCCATAAACCACTCTTGGTGTCATGGGAATGTGCAGATATCTCACTTCTCTCCAGCAAACTATATATTCCTAACACTACAGTATATCTATATCTATATGTGTACCAAACCCGACACCACGTTTCTAACACTAGAATGCCAAATCAACACTACATTTCATTTCTAGCGCTGTCAGGCAAGGCAGGGTTTCCTCGGGTGGTTTTAAAGGCTGCCAAGCCTGGGACAACCGGGAGGAGGGTCGTTTGCTGGAGCGCCCGGTGTGACCCGGCGCTGCTCCTGCAGCCCAGCAGCGCCCCGAGCCAGCCCCAACACCTTCCCCTCCACCCAGACGGCTCCATCCCCCTTCTCGGCTCCCCCAACTCGCCCTTCTGGGACTCCAGACCGCAGCTTTCCCCCTTCCACGGGCTCCCTACGGGAGAGCAGGATCCTCCAGTGGAAAGAGCAAACTGCTGCTCCTGATCTGAGGGTTCCTTGTCCCGGGGAGGGGGGAGGGGGGGATGCCTCAGCACGGGTCCCTCTCTCCGCTGCTGGCACCCCAAAATCTTTGCCCTCTGGCCAGTTTGTAACCATCCCCGCCATGCCGGGGGGGCTCCCTGTTGGAGCTCGCTGTGTCATCAGAGCCACCCACCCGCTCCAGGCGGCATCGCTGACCTGGGGTGTCGAGGAGACCCTCCCTGGAGACACCAGCTCAATCATTTCATTTATGTATTTATGTATTTATTTATTTATTTATGAATCTATTTCAGTCGGTAACTGCCAGCCCCAGGAGGGCCCCTGCTTCCAGTGGCTGGCACGGGGATCCGTCCAGGCATTGAGCCATGACAGTCCCTCGGAGCAATGCTAGAAGGACCAGGAGCACGGGAGAGGTTCTTCTTCACTCTCCACCTCAGAGGAAGGGGTTCGGGAAAGAGATGAATCAAAGAGGTCAGTTCCTGGCTGTGCAGCTGGTAGTCAAGGCTTTGGCTTCGATGATGGCTGGAGGTACCTTTGAGCAGCTGGATCCCTTAGGAGCTGATGGCACTGAGCTGACCGAGTGGGACAAGAGCACCTTTGCCAACAAGCTGGTCAGACTTGTAAAGAAGAGCTCCAAGCTGGACTTCGTGGGGGAATGGGGTGAAGTTTTGAGTAACTCAGAAGAGCCAGGGGCTGCTGACGGATTAGAATCCAACAGGGAAACACCTGTGAAGTGGCTCAACTGAATCAGGGCTTCTTCCTCTCCAGAGGTGACACAGCAGAGACCTAAGGGGTCTCTACCAATGCACGTGGCATGGGGAAGAAGGAGCTGGAAGCCACTATGCAGCTAGAAAGCCAGGATCAGACATCAGTGCAGCTCGGTGGGACAAATCACACAGCTAGAACACTGCAAGCAATGGCTCTAAGCTGTCCAGGAGGGATGGGCAAGGAAGGAGGCTGGAGGGCTGTCTTCTGGGAAAGACATTGGATTGATAGCACAAAGCTGCCTTTGCAAAACAGGGATGAACAGGTTGAGGGCTTATGGGTTAAACTTGAAGGTCAAGCCAAGAAGAGAAACCTTGTGGTTGGTGTTTCACAGGGGTCACCAGATCAACGGGAGGATGCTGTGAGATGGCCCACTGGGAAGTCTCTATCTGCACCCCCTTGTCAGCCATGGGAAATGTCTCTTTGGAAGCAATGTCCTCTGGCAGTGGAACAACAGGAGCAGACAGCTTCCCAAGGACCGGCCCCATCCCGCCAGCACGATGGGTGGACACCAGCACCCACCTGCCCCTGCGTGTCAGAAAGGAGGCAGGAGCAGAGCGGCTGGTCCAGCAGCAGAGAGGCCAGCGCCAAGGGAGCTGGTCCCATCTCACGGGAGGGGATCTCCAGAGACAAAGCAGCCCAGGCTCAGCTCACCCAGTTGGATGTTTGGTGGGGGCTTCGGGGACACTTCTGTCTGCTTTGCAAAGGGAGCCCCTGGGACCCCCCTCCTACTGTTGGGGGGTGTTGGGGCCCTTGTTCCCCAAAGGTGACTGGCTGGTTGGCGGGCGTGGCTGCGATGGCATCACAATGAGGGCAGCTAGAAAAGGGCCAGCAGCAGCTGTGCCCCAGTGCTAGCTGGCCAGGTGAGTGCGCAGGCAGGGGGAGGCCGGGCTGGAGCAGGGCCGGGGCAGAAAGGCGGCCCCCGGGGGGTGGGTTCTGGCCCTGCCCCGAGGGCCCAGCTGCTGGCGGCAGCGCCTTGGGCAGGGCACGGGGCTGCCCCCGCCGGGGCACAGGCCCTCCCTGCCAGCCCCACTGAAGCCCTTCTCTCCCTCCTCCTGCAGACCATGGCTGCCCTGCTCTTCCTTGCCCTGGGGGCCCTAATCCTCAGCCAGGGCCCACGGCCAGCGGGTGATGGGCTGGATGAGGAGACGCGCGTGCGCATGCGGGAGCGAGAGGAGATGCTGAAGAGGGAGATGGCTCGGCTGCTGCGGGAGGTGGAGAGGCAGGAGAAGGCCCTGCATCTGAGGAGCCAGCAGCAGAGCGGCTTTGTCTGGTGGGCCTTGCAGCAGTGGCAGTCCTGGGCCCTTGCTGCAGCCCTGCTCCTGCTCTGCGGGCGGCTCAGCAAGAGGCAGCCAGCCAGCAGCAGCAGCAAGGAGGGCAGCCCCAGCAAGAAGCCGCAGAAGAGGCTGGTGTGCAAAGCCTGGCAGAAGGTGCCTCTGGCCTCGCTGGACTCCCCTGCCGCGGTGCAGGACATGCTGCGCAAACTTCTGGACACCTGCCAGAAACTGTACCACCGCACCTGTGTGCCACGGCTGGGGCGACCCATCATCCTGGACGCCCCAGAAGGCTGCAGCACAGGCAGCTGTGTCTACAAGGTGCTCATTCCCCTCTCGGCACCCCACGGACAAGCCTTCCGCCTGGAGCAGACGCCCGTGGGCTTCTACAAAATCGGGGTTTGGCAGCGCTGCGCCTGCAGACAGCGCCTGATCTGCTTCCGCCACTCCCCTGAGGAAGAGCTGCAGAGGTTTGGGGCTGCCAGCATCGCGGACTCCGACCTCTGCCGTGGCCCCTACCTGGATCTGGAGAGAACCTACTTCTGGTTTCACAGGGTGCTGGCCGAGTGCTGGAAATTATTCCCGCAGTTCAGGCACTACGAGCCAGAGGTGCTGGCCTCCAAGCGCTCCTGCACGCTCCGCCTGACCTCCCCTTCCCAAAGTACTCTCCTGATAGAGATGACATTTGGGTTGCAGATGAAAGCGGGCGTCTTCAAGGACGTTCATTAGGCAGAGCTGTAGCAGGACAGTCCGTCTCTCCAGCTGCCTGCCTCAGGTTCTCTCCATCTTTCAACTGCTTTTTGCCTCTCGGTTTTACAGGCCCTCCCTCATTGTCTTTGTTAGTTAGTTTGACATCAATGTTTCTTCATTAAGTGTTAGGTGTAAGGTTTTAGGATCCTTTTAAGCCAGTCAGCAGTGTTCTAGGTCTAGGATAAGAGGTGTTACTAGGTTAGTGGCTGGGATTTAATGGTAGAGCTTTATGGGTTCGTTTACCTCTTAGTGATAGACGTTCTTGTTAAGGTCCCTTTTGCAGTGTTGCTTCAGCCTCCTGTTCTGATATCCCAGTTTCCCCACAGCCCGATTGAGCTGGTGGCTGTTGCTTTAAAAGGGTTTAGACCCCAGTGCTGTTTGAAATAAACCTTGTTCTGTGAACATGCATCTCGTCTGCTGTGTCACTCCGTCTGGGACAAGAGGCCAGCGTGTGTTCTCCCTGTTGCCACCCGGACAGCAACTGCCCTCCTTCTCCTGCAGAGTGCATTGCTGCTGGGAGCTCTCCTCTCTCCAGAGCTATCACAAAATGGCCTGTTTGACCAAGTGCTGTGTCTGGGTGTGACTGGGCTGGGGAAGGCGAGCAGAGGGTGCTGCCTGCTCAACTGCCACAGGGTCCGGGAGCATTCTGAGGAAGAGCTGATGTGGTGCACTCTGCGCTCACCGGTTCCTTCCCTGAGGCTCCCCTGCCTGGCTGTGCTCCTGCGCTGGGGCACTTGCCATCAGTTCTCACTCCACAGCTCTGCTCAGCGTGACTTGTTGAGTGCAGGGATCCAGGAGGGTGGGCAGCACCTTCAAAGTGTGGCATCCCCATCAGGATGATGCAGTCCCTCCATGGGCATGCTTTCCTCATGGAGCTGGGCACCACATGGGAGACATTGGCAAGGGACTCCTGCGTCTGTGTGGAGCTGGAGTGGACCTGCCAAGGGGAGTGGCTGGTGCAGAACCTGCTGTGCTTCCTCCAGCACCATGAGGATGTGCTGAGGAAATCCCTGTGTCACTCCCCTACCAGGTAGGTGTGCTGCCTTCCTGCCACTCTTGCAAACTCTGGCCAGTTGACACCTCCAAGTGGACTGTTTTCTTTGTGGTTATGTTTTGTGGGGAAAAAGGCAACTCAGACATCTTCCTAAGCGTTTAGTAGGACAAGGCCATCCTCACTGGCTTTTACCTTCTCTTGGATGGAATTATACTTTTTAAGGGACACATGGCCATCTCACAAGGTCCTATATTCATCTTTCCCTGGGTCCTTAGGACTTTAAGGTCTGTCTTTTAGTTTTAGATCATCTTTAGCAGGAGATGTGCTACTTAGGGTAGCCAGAGCATTAGTGTGTGGGAGCTGTGTGCCTCCTCCCGCCTGCATATTTACCATGCATCCAGCCTGGCAATATTTAGGTGCCTTGTATGTACATGGTGTCTCATTTACCCCCCTTTATGACAGAGGCCAGATGTCATCTCTCTGGACTTAGGAAAGGCCTTTGACATGGTCCCCCACAACACCCTTCTCTCAGTATTGGGGAAGTTTTATTTCATTTCAAATACAGATTAGGCGGAGAATGGGCTGGGAGCAGCCCTGAGGAGCAGGCCTTGGGGGTGCTGGGTGATGAGAAGCTCCCCATGAGCTGGCACCGTGCGCTGGAGCCCAGAAACCCCCCGTGTCCTGGGCTGCATCCCCAGCAGCGTGGCCAGCAGGGCCAGGGAGGGGATTGTCCCCTCTGCTCTGCTCTGCTGAGACCCCCCTGCAGGGCTGGGGCCAGGGCTGGGGTCCCCAGCACAGGAAGGACATGGAGCTGCTGGAGAGAGTCCAGAGGAGGCCCCGGAGATGCTGGGAGGGCTGGAGCAGCTCTGCTCTGGAGCCAGGCTGGGAGAGTTGGGGTGTTCAGCCTGGAGAAGAGAAGGCTCCAGGGAGACCTTAGAGCACCTTCCAGTGCCTGAAGGGGCTCCAGGAAAGCTGGGGAGGGGCTTGGGACAAGGGCAGGGAGAAATGGGATGAGGGGAGACAGTTTTAAGCTGAAACGGGAGATTTAGGTCAGCAGGACCCAGTCTGCAAACTCACAATTTTTAGTGCAATTTGGACATTTCAGCTCGGAATGCTTGGGTTGGAGCTGCCTGTGGGAAGGCACTAGATGGCACCAAAACCAGAGGTTACAGGCTGCGGGCTGCCATCGTACTCAAGTTGGTGCAAAGGTAATTTGAGAGCAAGGAGCGGATTTTGTTAATTAAGAATTTGCAGTGCCCTTGATTAGCTGCAGGAATTGTCGGGTTTTGCAGCGAGGCTGCTGCTGTGCATGTTGCCACCAGAGGGATTTCCTTTCACCTTGATTCCTGAACTACCCACAGTTGCATCCCAAAGCCACTGGTGAGATACTGAGATGGAGAGAGCATCAGGAGGGAGACCAGCGAGGGAAAGACACCAAAACCTCTGCTCTCCAAAACTACGGGTATTCACCCACGAGTGCAGAGGGAGCTGGCAGAAATAATTGCTAGGCCATTCTCCATCATCTTTGAAAAGTCCTGTAGAACAGGAGAGGTGCCTGAGGGCTGGAGGAAGGCCAGTGTCACTCCAGTCTTCAAAAAGGGCAAGAAAGAGGACCCAGGTAACTACAGACCAGTCAGCCTCACCTGCATCCCTGGAAAGGTGATGGAACAGCTTGTTCTAGTGCCATCTCAAAAAATGTTGAGGAAGAGGGTCATCAGGAGTAGTCAGCATGGAGTCACCAAGGGGAAGTCATGCTTGACCAGTCTGATAGCCTTCTACAGTGGCATAACTGGATGGATAGATGAGGGGAGGGCTGTGGATGTGGTCTACCTTGATTTCAGCAAGGTTTTAGACTCCGTCTCCCACAGCATCCCCACAGCCAAACCCAAGAAGTCTGGATTGGATTGTTGGGCAGTGAGATGGGTTGGGAACTGACTGAAGGACAGAGCTCAGAGAGTTGTGGTAAGTGGGACGGAGTCTAGTTGGACACCTGTCTTTAGTGAGAGACAGACACCCAGAGATTGGTACTGGGTACAGCCCTGTTGAATACATTAATCCATGACCTGGGAAAAGGGCATGAGCCAGTTCCCTGATGACACCAAAGTGGGAGGGGTGGTGACACACCAGAAGGCTGTGCTGCCATCCAGGATGACATAGACAGGCTGGAGAGCTGGGCAGGGAGAAACTTACTGAAATTCAACAAGGGCAAGTATGAAGTTATGCATCTGGGGAGGAACAACCCCATGGATCAGTACAGGTTGGGGGCTGATCTACTGGAGAGCAGCTCTGGGGAGAAGGACCTCAGGGTCCTGATGGACAACAGGCTGACCATAAGCCAGACATGTGTCCTTGTGACCAAGCAGGCAAATGCCATCCTGGGGGGCATTATGAAGAGTGTGGCCAGCAGGTTGAGGAAGATTGTCCTGCCCCTCTGCTCTGCCCTAGTGAGGTCACATCTGGAATGCTGCATCCAATTCTGGGCTCCCAGTTCATAAAGGACAAGGAACTATTGGAGAGAATCCAGCTCAGGGCCACAGAGATGATGAGGAGACTTGAGCATCTGTCCCATGAGGAAAGGCTAAGAGAGCTGGGGCTGTTCAGCCTGGAGAAGAGGATACTGAGGGGGGATCTCATTAGTGCTTATAAATATCTACAGGGGGTGTCAGGAGATGGGACCAGCCTCTTTTTTGCAGTGTCCAGTGACAGGACAAGGGGCAATGGGCACAAGCTGGAGCACAGGAGGTTCAAGTCAAACAAAGGAAGAAGTTATTTACTGTGAGAGTAACAGAGGCTGGGACAGGCTGCCCAGAGAGGCTGTAGAGTCTCTTTCTCTGGATACTTTCATATGTTTCTGTGTGATCTACTGCACGTGATCCTACTCTAGCAGGGGGGTTGGACTAGATGATCTTCAGAGGTCCCTTCCAACCCCAATGACTCTGTGAATCTGTGACTCTCTGACAGAAGAAGTAGGATGACTTTGGGGACATTCTTCTTGAAAATGGGTCATGCAAAATATCCTAAAGTCCAATCCTTGCCCACTCCATAGGGAGCCACAGGGCTGGTGTTGAGGATTCAAGGTTAAAAGTGTAATTTGAAGAAGGCATTTAATCAGCCCCAATATCCTGCTCCAAACTCACTGCCAAAGAAACATCACCAGGTCTAACTATCATGTACCAGAAAAATTGCTTTATTTAGTAGGTGGCCATATCCACACAAACGGAGAAGTAAATTCCTCAAAGCAAAGCAATTCAGTTTTAGCAAAATGCTGAGAGATAAGTAGGAGCATCTCTGCTGATTTGGTTTGGCAGGATTTTTTGGTAGGGGAAAGGGCCCCAGAGGTGGCTCTGGTAGAAGCTGAGAAGCTCCCCTTGCTCCAAAACCCACTAAGGAGCCATTACAGGGACAATAGAATTGCCTCTGCAATTAACATATGAAGGAACTGAGAAAAGAGCTGAGCAGAGGACCACTTAAGGGAGAAGAGTTGTGCTGGAGAGGGAGCGAGGTGCTGGTGGTTGGTGAGGAGGAAGGGGAAGAAGGTGCCCAAGCAGAAGTTTCCCTGCATTCGTGGAGGAACGTGGTGAAGCATTCCCTGAAGGCGCCAGGAGGGGTGAACTTGGCCATTGGACTTGGATTTTGTGGCCAGTTGACTCATATTTGCTTCTAGTGGACTTGGATCATGCAGCTTTGGAATTCCCTGGGCGACGGGAGGTGCCAGTTCCCGAAGCAGCCGTGACTCTGTGGGAAGCCCAGGCTGGAGCAGCTCCTGACCTCGTGGGAAGGACTCATGGAGGGGAGGTTCATGGAGGACTCTCCCATGGGAAAGACCCCATGGGGAAGCAGGGAAGGACTGTGAGGAATCCTTCTTCCTGAGGAGGAAGGAGCAGCAGGAACCACCAGCCTGTGACCTGACTCTAAACCCCATCCCCTGTGCCACTGGGGAGAAGGAGGGAGAGAAACCAGGAACAAAGGGATTTGGGCCTGGGAAGAAGGAAGTGATGGGCCTTAAGGTATTTCAGCTCTGCTTTTTGTGTTTTCTGTGTCCTGTGTGCATTTGATTAGTGTTCGGTTATATTACTATTTTTCCCCAAGTTGAGTCTGTTTTGCCCGTGACCTTTAATCAGTGAAGATCCCTCCTTGTCCCTTGTCTTGACCCATGAGCTTCTAGTTGGGTTTGTCCTCCCCATCCCAGAGTGGGGGGGGGGGTTGGAGGTGAGTGAGTGGCCTCGGGGCTGGTCCTTTGTTGCCCTCTTGGGCCCAAACCACGACAGCATCACCACCTCCTGTCCTGCTTTGCCACAATACATTTTGATTCCTCTTAAATGAGCTCAGGAGGGCACTGGGTCCCTCCAAGCAGATGAGAATTCCCAGATATCCCCAGTTTTGGGAATAAAGGAAAAGCTGCCTCCTGCTTTTCTCCATAGAAAGTCCTGCACCATGTATCTGAAATCTGCTCTGGCAACATAGGAGCAGGGTGTTTCCTTTCTCACCTCTTGGCTGGCTGCTCCTTGGATGTGAGGTTTTTACCTGTTTTCTTATTTTTCTCCACACAAAACTGGAAAATTGAAATGCTGAAAGGTTTCATATTAAGCTGATGCACAATCACTGTCTCTACTTTGCCCCTCTGTTTGGTTTGGTGTTTTTTGTGGTTTTTTTGTGGGGGTTTTTTGTTGTTTGTTTGGGGTTTTTTTGAGAAAATAAAGAAAGAAAGGGGGTAAAAGGCAAATGAGAAAAAATATTAGGAGAGAGAAAATAAAATAGCAAAATAAGCATGGATTAAAACCTTTGCAAATAAATCTGAAATAAAACCTTTTCATGAACCATGAGCAGCCCCCTCCCCACACACCCCTTCTCCCCTCCACCTGGGTTTGGGTTGCTGTTGCTCCCAGGCACAGTATGAGGCTATAGAGTTTACTGGTGAGATTTCTTCTCCCTTTTCACCTGTTCTCTACCCATTCTTTACTTTACTGTTAGTTTTTCCACCTTCACTCTTCCCTGCAGGTTCTGTTCCTCAGTGTTGGTCGCTCAAGCCCAACAGGCTTTTCATCTCCCCCCATCTAAGCCCCAAGATGCTCAAAACCTCAGACCTGTTCTTAATGAGGTTTGGAAGACACACCGCCCTTCCCACAACCTTGCCCTAGAAGCACCATCCAAGATCCAGCCATGGCCATGTCCTGGTTGTATCACCATTGACATCAAGGTGTGCTCCCAAGGAAATAATTATCCAAAATGTAGCTGAAGATCAGAAAATAATCAAAGGCTCAGACCATCATCCAGCAAAGAGTTGCACTGTCTGGTCTGCGTGCTTCACCTCTACCAGAAGCAGTGCATTAAGATCTTTTCATGCCGTCATTCCCGTTGCTCCCCATCCTGCCATAAAATGGCCTCTAGGGGTGCAGGATGTTCATCTTCTGCAAGCCATGGCTTCAAAAGTGCCAGAAAAAGTCCTTCCATCAGGGTTTTTCTGCCCGCCTGCCAAAAAGACCCCACATTTTCAGGATGCTGTCTCATCCATTTCTGGACCAGTTGATCCCATCGCAATTTCCCGAAGGATTTCACACGGCTTCGTTTTGCAAAGGAGATATAAAAATCCTGTTTCACATTGAAATCACCGAGGGCTTTGAGGTGGGCAGAGAGAGGGTGAGTCCCAGGTGTGGCAATGAGCTGAGAGTTATGGTCACCCCCAGACCTGCCCTGAGGACAGTGGCTGATGTGCCATACGTACCCCAGGACCTCCCCAACTGCTCTACACCATACCTCTATTTATTAAATATCCTCTGTGCCTGCATGGCTAAAGGGGAGAAACCTTCCCTGTGGGACTGGGTGTAAAGCACCCTTGGTGCCCTGGTGCCTCCAGCATCTTCAAAACATCTACTCCATAGGTACACCGGTGCCACGTGTGACTTCTCCCATGAGGCTGGAGAACATCACATCTGAGAAGAATTCCACGGTGTTCCTTTTTAAAGAGAGCTTGGGGCAAAAGGGGGAGGATGCCCCAAATGGCGCCTGCTGGGACCCCAAAAGCCACACTGGGGGACACCAACAGCCACTGGCCATGCAGGAAGGAGGATGCCAAGAGCTAATTATAAACACCAATTTGTGCCTGCAGCATGTGCGTGACATGCAAAGCCCCAGCAATGGATTGGGTGTCCCAGGGACGGGGGGGTGGGATCCTGAATGGATGGAAAGCAGCAGCAGCAGCAGCAGTGAGCCCCATGAAATACCCACCACAACTGCTGTGGTAGGGCTGGGGGCCACCAGAGCAGCTGCAAGGCAACCAGAGCAAGCAGCAGGGTTGCAGCCCCCCGGCCCGGGGCCAGCAGCAGTCCCAGGGGACCAGAGAGGGAACATCAGGGAGATTTGCAGGAGGGTCCATGCACATCCTGCAAGTCACCCCCCCAGGGCCCATCCTGCAGCTGTCACAGTGGGGATGAGTGAGAGGGGATGAGCTGGAAATCCCTCCATGGTGGGTTCACAAGTGTGTTCGGCTGTTTTGCACCTTCCAGGCCTTTTAGAGCCTGAAGGCTTGTCCTCTTAGGGACACGGTTTAGCACTGGACTTGTAATGGTTGGATTTGATGATCTTAAAAGTCTTTTCCAACCTAAATTATTCTATGATTTATAGGATGTGTTTAACACAGTGAGCTCAAGCAGATTGCACCTTCCTGCTGGAAACGAGTTCTCACCACTGGCAGAAATGGGTGGAAAGTGGCCATTTTTTCATGTTGGGCCACAAATGGGCCATGGGAAGTGCTTTGTTATGTTACGAGCATGGAAAAACAAACAAATACCAAGATTGCTCCTGCCTTAGAAATGTTTGTCATGGTGTGGACTGCATGTGGTACCTGCAAATGCTGAACATCTGAGAGTGGTTCTGGCTGAGCCACAGTGACAGCTGGGGACAAGATCCAGCCTTCCCCACGGGAAAACCCTCCTGGGGTCAGTACAGGGGGGACAGAAAAGTCCAAACTGGGATGTAGTGGGGCGGGCACTGGGAGGCAGTGAGCACCTAGGATATTTCCTGCTTCCATTCGGAGGGAGCTTGGTGTGAAATCTTACCCAAAAGAGCCTTTTTCTGGTGAATGTCACATCTCTAGGGCAGGGAGGGAAAGGTTTTAAGGAAATCCGGGTTGCCAAGCCCCTGTTTTAATTCTGATCAGGAAAAAAAAATATATTAATAATACAAAAACAACGAAAAAAAACCACAACAACCCAACAGACAACAAACGCGAACAAACAAGCAACAAAACCCCCAAAATAAAGCCAAGGCAAACCTGACGCAATAATCCAGGAGGACAAATCCACTGCACACGTCAGGCGAGGAGGCTGCAGAGCGCTTAGACCTGCCAGATGCACGGGAGGGATAAAGCTAAGCAGGGATTAGGGGGGCTCCCGTGGCGGAGGGGGGGGGTGGGAGGGTGTCACACACGGCAAAAACATCCGCCAGCCTGGCCGGGGGGGGGACAGGCCACCGAAAAACGGGGCTTGCAGCAGGGCAACGCGCTGCCTGGGGACCCTGCGCCCTGACAGAAACACCAGCGGGGCCTTTCTCACCTCATTAAAACAATTTTAAATGAACAGGGATGAGCTTCTGGTTGTGGCGTTTTGGGCGTTTGTTGCTGTTGTTGTTGTTGTGTGTTGTTTTTTTTTTTTTTGGGGGGGTGGAGAATTGTCCTTCTTTAAGCCGTGAGGGTTCTTTGCCCCATGAGGAGGGTGGCCCTGAGCCCCCTGGGGTTCCCACATGCTCTTTCTGCCCCTCTGGGCTAGACCAGAGCCATTTTGCTCC
This sequence comes from Apus apus, assembly GCF_020740795.1. Lineage (NCBI taxonomy): Eukaryota > Metazoa > Chordata > Aves > Apodiformes > Apodidae > Apus > Apus apus. Next base: position 3,678,366 of record NC_067312.1, on the reverse strand, counting down.
AGAGGGCTGGAGCAGCTCTGCTCTGGAGACAGGCTGGGAGAGTTGGGGTGTTCAGCCTGGAGAAGAGAAGGCTCCAGGGAGACCTTAGAGCACCTTCCAGTGCCTGAAGGGGCTCCAGGAAAGCTGGGGAGGGGCTTGGGACAAGGGCAGGGAGTGAGGTGAAATGGCTTTAAACGGGAAGCGGGGAGATTTAGGTTGGACATGAGGAGGAAATTCTTTGCTGTGAGGGTGGTGAGACCCTGGCCCAGGTTGCCCAGGGAAGCTGTGGCTGCCCCATCCCTGGCAGTGTTGAAGGGCAGGTTGGATGGGGCTTGGAGCAACCTGGGCTGGTGGGAGGTGTCCCTGCCCATGGCAGGGGGGTCGGGACTGGGTGGGCTTTAAGTTCCCTCCCAATCCAAACCAGTCTGTGAGTCTGGAACCCATGCGGCCCTGCCCTTGTGGGACGTGCTCTAGAGGCTCCAGCTCTAGCGGGGGCCGGGCGGGATGACCTCCAGAGCCCCCTCCCGGCCCCGCTAACACCCCCCAGCCCCGCTAACACCCCCCCAGCCCCACTAACACCCCAGCCCCACTAACACCCCCCCCCAGCCCCATTAACACCCCCCAGCCCCGCTAACATCTCCCCCAGCCCCGCTAACACCCCCCAGCCCCGCTAACACCCCCCCAGCCCCACTAACACCCCAGCCCCACAACCACCCTCCAGCCCCCCTACCACCTGCCCCAGCCCCACTAACACCCCCCAGCCCCGCTAACACCCCCCCAGCCCCGCTAACTCCCCCCCTACCACCTGCCCCAGCCCCCCTACCACCCCCCAGCCCCACTACCACCCCCCAGCCCCACTAACACCCCCAGCCCCGCTAACACCCCCCAGCCTCGCTAATACCCCAGCCCCACAACCACCCCCCAGCCCCACTAACACCCCCCCAGCCCCACTAACACCCCCACCACCACCTGCCCCAGCCCCGCTAACACCCCCCAGCCCCACTAACACACCCCCCAGCCCCGCTAACACCCCCCAGCCCCGCTAACACCCCCCCCAGCCCCACTAACACCCCCCAGCCCCGCTAACACCCCCTCCAGCCCCGCTAACACCCCCCAGCCCCGCTAACACCCCCCCCCAGCCCCGCTAACATCTCCCCCAGCCCCGCTAACACCCCCCAGCCCCGCTAACACCCCCCCAGCCCCACTAACACCCCCACCACCACCTGCCCCAGCCCCGCTAACACCCCCCAGCCCCGCTAACATCTCCCCCAGCCCCACAACCACCCCCCAGCCCCACTAACACACCCCCCCACCTGCCCCAGCCCCGCAGCCAGCGGGAGCGCGCCCCGCCTGCCCCGCCCCCCTCCCCGCCCCTCCGCACCCCATTGGCCGGCGCGGCTGGCTGGGAGGGAGGGGGCGTGTCCTCCTCATTCCTCCCGTTCCCATTGGCCGAGATGGGGAAAGGGGGTGTGGCTCGGAGCGGGAGGGGGCGTGTCTTGCGGCGGGGCCGGCGCGGCCATTGGCGGCGCGCGCCTTTGTGTGGCGGCGGAGCGGGCGCCTCTGGCCGCCGCCTGGAGCCGGGGCCGGCGGGAGCGGGGCCGGGGCGGGCCGGGCCGGGCCAGGCCGGGCCGGGCCGAGCCGGGCCGGGCCAGGAAGGCCGCAGCATGGTCCTGGTGCACGTCGGTTACCTGGTGCTGCCCGTCTTCGGCTCCGTGCGCAACAGAGGTACCGCGCTGGGGGGGGGGCCGCGGGGTCGCGTCCCGGGGAGGGGTGGGCTGGGCTGGGCTGGGCTCAGCCCCGGGTCCCCGGGATGAGGGAGGAAGAGGAGGAGGAGAAGCCGCAAAACCTCCCACCCCCGTCTTCCGCCTCCTTCCATCCCCTTCAGCGGCCGCTCGGGGCTGGCTGGGGCTCGGTGCCCCCGGGCAGCCCCCCTGTCCCCCGGCAGTGCCCGGTGCAGGGGATCCCCTCCCTCCCTGCCCTCCTTCCTTCCCTCCTTCCTTCCCTCGGGGTCCCGTGTCTTTGCCCAGCTCCCCCCCCCCCCCCGCACCTCCCGTCTGTGCTTCGGTAGATCCATTTTCCTTTTTTTATTGTTTAAATTTGGTTTTATTTTTTAATTTATACACCCCCCCCCCCACTCCCCCCCTTCCCACTTCTCCCCGTGTAGCCTCGCCAACCAGGCCATTTCAGCGTAGCTGTAGACGATAACAGCCATTTTTGTACCTTCATCCTGTTTTAGCTGAGTACATTTGCACTGTAAATTCCTGTTAAGTGGATTCATTTTGCTCTGGTCGTGGGGCGAGGGGGGGGGGGGGGTCTCCCCAGGAATCTCGGCGCTGGGGGGGGGGGGGGGGGGGGCAAGCGCCTCCGAGTTTTGGCCAAAAAAACCCCAAACAAACAACCAAACACCTTCCCCGCTTCAACCCCCACCCCCGAAAACAAAACAAAATAAAACAAAACAAACCACAATAATTGGGATGGGGAAATCCGGCGAGGAATCCGATGAGGGGCCCGAATGAAAACAAAAACAAAACAAAACAAAAAAAAAAACACACAAAAAAAAAACCAAAACGGGGGGAGGGAGTTGTGGAGTAAGATCTGTGGTTGAACCAGGGGATAAAATCCACCACACCCCCTCCCCCGAAAGCTGGTGGCCGGTGCTGGTGGAGGGGTGCGGCAGCCGTGTGTGTCCCCCCCCCCGGTGGAGGTGACATCCCAGCCCTCAGCTGTCCCCTGGCTGCCCACCCAGCCCCCCGGGCTCCATCAGCAGCCACAAGTGTCCCGTTCCCCTTAGCACACCCCCTGGCCAGCACCCCTCCCCACCCCCTTAACATTGGATCGCAAAAAAAAAACCCAAAAAAATCCAACACAAACCCAAAACAAACAAAAGCACCACGACTGGCAAAATGGTTTTCCATTAAACAGGGATAAGCATTTTTTTCTGCTGTGCTAAATTTACTTCCTGTTCTTATTTTGTGGGTAATTTTTTCTGTACCGAATATCCTTTGGTTGTGTATCTCCCACCTTTTTTCTTGTACTAAAACTAAAGCATGGTCTGTATTTTTTTACATTACCTAGTTTCTGATGTAAATCTCTCTGTAGAGAACGTACCCTGCTGAAATGTAATGTGCTGTAGCCTTATACATCTGCTCAGTGTACGCTGCTTTTGTTCTGTTGCCCTTCCATAGCATGGTGGGCCTTGCCTTTTTGTATTGTGTGCATGATGACATTGTTACACACGATTCCACTAATACTAATATACGATCTCTCAATAAAGAAACTAGTTTTCCTATATTAACCTAGTGTGCTTTTTCTATTGCTGTTTTTTCCCATTTATTGTCGTATCCTGCTGTTTAGATTTTTTCCTTGCTTTTCCGCCATCGTCAGGTTTGAGTGAGTGGATTTTTTTCCCGTAGCGCAGACATGGGGGCTTTTTAATACTTTTTTTTGGTTGTTTTTTTCTTTTTTTTTGTTGTTCTTGTTGTTTTTTGTTTTTTCCCCCCTCTCCTGTCCCATACCTGCCCTCAGCGTTAGTCTCCTTAGAAGCACAGTCCTTTTTATGCCGTTGTGCCGGTGCAGAATTGTGTTTTACTGCAGAGTAGCCACAGGAAAAAAATCATCATCATAATAATGGTCATTCATGTATAAATTATTAATCAAAAAAAAAAAGAAAAAAAGACAGATCTTTGATGAAGGGTCTGCTGCTTTTTTCATTCTAGTTACACATTCCTTACTGGACTGATCCTTGAGATGAGAGGGGATGACCTCCAGATGGATGGGGGGAGTAATTTTGTTATGTATTTATACATATATATATATATTGATTTTTTTTTTTTTTTTTTTAAATAGATTAACAAGGGGTAAATAAACTTGGGAAAAAAATCCCTCAGACCTCCTAGCTGTATATTTAAACATGTACATGTATGCCAGTGCCCTGCCCACCATCTGCCAGGCCAGAAGTTGCTCTGCCTGGGTCCCGCGGCGAGCGGCTCGCTATAAATATCTTCACTAGACCCCTGCAAGGCTCGGCTCGTAAAACTGTCCCAGCTGCTCGTGTTGTAACTACATTTCCCTCCTCCACCATCTTCTGAATAACCCGATTTGGTCAAAAGAGGAAACTGGGGTTGGGAGAAAGTCACCGGGAACGTTAAAACGCTGGAAGCAGGGCGGGGGTGGATAACCGAATTGGGGCCAGCGAGCAGTTTTTGCTGCAGCTGCCAAGTGGTAATAGTAACAGTCACCTCTCCTTGTTGGTACACCAGACCTCCTCTCCCCCGTCTGAAAAAATGTTCTTCTAAAACCTCCCGATTTTGGCTTGGGTGCCACCAGAAACTGAGGGAAGTCAGGGCTTCTGAAAGCAAGAGATGGGGGCTGGGGCTGGGGCGGGGTGGAGGGGGTCAGCATCTTGTCTCAGTTCCCACCGGAGGGGGAGAGGCACAGGGTCGGTTATTTCTCTGTAATGAGAGAGGAAGACAAATTCAGCAGGTCGGTGGTTCCCACTGCTAAAATTTCAAGAGGAGCCCCTTGCAAACGAAACAGAAGCAAGTGGCTCCAGCAGCCCCCCTGCCCTGCCTTCCCTCCCCCCTGCATCCCTTGGACAGACGCATCATTTTGCAAGGCCGTGCCTCCCCACCTCCCTCCTGGCTTTATCCTGAGTTTGGTTGGTTTGGCTTTTGTTCCTTTTCGTTTGTTTTTGTTGGTTTGTTGTTTTTTTTTTTTTTCTTTTTGTTGGTGGAGGTTTTGTTGTTGTTTCAGTTTTTTTGTTGTTGTTTTGGTTTTTTTGTTGTTGTCTTTTTTTAAAAAAAAAAACAAAACACATCTATTTATGGTTTCCTTTCTCCACATTTCCATGTACCTCGATGACTGTTTGGCCATCCTGTTTCCCCCCTCCTTGTACGAGCACAAGCGGGTTGCCCCCCTCCCTGGATGTGGTGTTTGCTGTGGCCCTTTGTTCCCGCTCCACCCTCCTCGCCCCGGGCCGGCGCTGAGCTCCGTGGTGCCTGACATCTCCCCGAACGCATCCCGAGGAGGGAGGCTGTGCTTCTTGCTTGCATGAAGGGAGAGAGGCATGCATGCCTGTTGGGGCTGGTCATTTTCCAATGTGATTGGTTGGGGTTCGGTTTTGGTTGTTTTGTGTTTTTTCCCCCTTTATTTATTTTGCCTTAGTTTGACCCCCACCGCGCGCACACACACGCTCCACGTGAGACAACGAGATGTGGGTTATGGCGTGGGGAAAAAAAATAAAATCAAATCAATGAACCACCCTCCCCTGCCCCAGCCCCCCCACCCCCCATTCCCCCGACTCAGATAAACCCCCTTCCCCTCCCAAATGCACCCTCGCCCTGTGGACACCTGCCGGCAGCTGCCCCTTTGTTAGGAGCAGGGGATTCAGGATTCCCTGCGGCCAGCCTAACAACCCCCCAGAGCTGCTGCTGCGAATCGGCGCCGACACAGAGCAAAACTGTTTGGTCAATATACCCTTGAGGACACCTTAGTAATCTAATAATACAGAAAGCTGCTGGGTTAATGGCAGCTCGTGCTAAGCAATTTATCATCCACATCCTATTTTGACCTGTCTTGTTAGAAACACATTCTTACGAGAGGAAACAATTCCCCCCGCTTCCACCTCTCAGCCTTATTAGTGAGTAACCACCAAGCTTTCATATCTCATAATCCATCAAATGCATCCACAGTTGAATGACTTCATTCCTTTGACACTCCAAGTCTTGAAAAGCCACCTGGTTCAAAGAAAATAATCCTTTTTTTCGTTTTAGCATCCAAGGCAAATCATGTGCTGGTGGCGCTGCTGTGGGTGTGGAGGCACAGGCAGTGAATTCTGTAAGGCCTCGCATCTCTCCAGCACCAACCTGTATTCCTGGGCTGCTTTAAATAACTTCTTTCCATAACAGGGAGACAGATAATCCCAAACACAGACGAATCGGGCTCTGAGATTCATTTATGTAAGAGTTGTGTAAAGGTCTTACACACATCTGTGTGCATTTAATGATGCCAACGGGAGCTGGACCCATCTGTGCCTCATGTGGGGTTTTGGGGTGATTTCCATAATCTTTAAGGAAAAGGTAAACAAATAGCAGTCACATGTTGCTCATATTGGGAATTATCAACAAGGTCTGATGAAAGCTGATGTGGATTTACCTTGCTGGTCCGGGCCTGTGGAAATGTGTTATTTAAGAACTGGTGAGTTGGTGCCCAAGCGGGAAGGCAAAAGCAGTGCTGGAGCTGGGAAGGGCTTGGGGGGTGTTTGCCAAAAAACAGCTTGGGAGCTGCCATGGCCGGGGGTGGATGAGGCAGTGGGGACACAGTTTGGCATTGCTTGGGGTGTCCCAGACAGCGTGGGGTGCCAAACCCAGGGGTGGGAGGGAGGTGAGACCCGTAGGCACCAGATGCTGCCGTAACTGCCTCCGGCCTCGCTCCTCGCGGTGTTGCTGGTGTCGCGCCGCGTCCTCCTCCGTGAGCCTCCTCGAAGGACTGTCCTAGAGTAAGTCTGAGCTTCCTTTTTTAATTGTTGTTGTTGATGTTGCTTTAAACACTTCTTGCAATTTGCGGAGCATCTCGTTAGTTGGACAGGTGCAGGAGCCCCGTTCTCCCGAACCTGTAGGAGAACCCACCCCACAGGTGCCACAGAGAGCACCTGGGACATCCAAGACCAGCTTGTCCCTCTCCACCAACCAGATGGGTGATGGTCATAACTGCTGGAGGTGCAGCAGTGGAAGGAGAGGGCAGGACAGCTCTTTCAGGGGCCCTGTGGGGCATGACACTAGGTAGCAAGGGCAGAGGCATCCCCTCCAGGTTAAACCTGTGTGCTGGGGCTGCCTTGTGTCAAAACTGGAAGGTCCTCATCTCTAGCAGTGCTCAAAAAGAGACACGTGCCTTTCCTTAACCTGGGAATGCTCGTTTTGGGAAGCATTAAATCAATGTGCCAGAAATGCAAGGGCTGACTTTGCAGAAAGCCTTCTCCTGTATCTGTATCATCTCTGATACCTATTACCAGAGCTGGTTTTGCAGTTGGGAGAGATGTGATGGCACCACCCGATGTCGCGTGACTCTTGGGCATCTCGTGATATTTCAGTGTTTCTACGTAAACCCACAGCTCCTGGAGTCAGGCCATAGCACAGGGCTTTTCAATTAAAAGGTGGTATGTAAAGTAAAGCTTCAAATTGCTGCTTACAGTGCCCAGAAGGCAGAAGCTACAACATTCAGGAGGTTTTCCAGGGAGCTTAGTGGTTTGGGAAGGAGAAGGGTGACGTGTGGCTGCAGTGGGGCCAGGGCAGGGACCTGGAGGTGGGCAGTGAGCATCGGGCTAAGACCCAGTGGGGAAAATGGTGATTTTTGCCTTTTTTGGTTTCAGTCTGGGGAGACTGGGTAGGTCAGTTGGCAGAGGGGTTGAGGGTCTCCCAGGTTGTGTCACGCTGATGCGCAGCTAATTCTTTAGTGGTCTTGTCTTACTCCTAAACCTTCTTAGGAAGAAGCTCGGGTCTTTTGGGAGCAGCTAAATTCCTCCTCCACAGTATGAAAACCCGACATCAATTTCCAGCCAGAGCAACAGATTCTGGTCGTTTTAGAGACCAGGTTCCTGTGCCTGAGAGCCGTAGCTTGGCAGAGCACAGTAGAGCCAGGACAGAGAGAAAGCAAACCCAAGAATGCTCCGTGCCTTCCCATCACCTTTGCTTAACCCTTCCTTCTCCTCCCTCTACTCAATTTTGCAGTCTCCCAGGATTTTTTCCCACTCATTTCCCTGCCTGCTGGTCCTTTGCATTTCCCAGCCCCAGCTGGGTTGGGCTGGTTGGCACGTCCTGTCATGGATCCCTCTTGGTAAGTGTCCTTAAGTGATCTTGTTTTCTCTCCCTCCCTTTAAAGGCTTCAGAACGTGCCTGCAGGACAGTTGCACATGTATGGTTCTTAGCTCTTTAATGAAGGTTATTGCTTTGGTTTGGGTGAATAAGCCCATCAAGGTCAGGAGCAATGCAGATAGATGCACACAGTCAAGATGCAGGTTATGGGTAGAGGCAGTAAAGGGCAGGTTGGTACCCATAACCTATGAAGTGAGGACATACCTGTGGGGAAATGTTGGGATGAGGATTTTGGTAGCTCAGAGAACTACCTAGATGTATCATCCATCTCATGCACCATATCCCTGTGCTCCTGGCTGCTCACAGCAGCTGCCCTGCTTGGAGGTGACATCCTGAGGCGTAGGTGACTGTCAGCTTAGATGGTGCCACCAGCCATTGCTTTTTTTCCTGGGAGGGCTCAGGTGGTGCTGGGGAACTGTTACGGTGTGTCACTTCTCCACCTCCTTCCCCAGATGGTACAAGGAGCTGCCATTTCCTGAAACGAGGAGAAAGCCAGGCCATGGGTACCTCTGGGACTTCTTTGAAGGGACCTTGAGCTGGACTCAGTGGAACTGGACAACTCACCAGGCCACATGTCCAAGCACCCATCGCTGAGGCTGAGTCAAGAGCTGCTGTGAAAAACTGCTTGTGTCTTCTTCTCCAGGCTTGAGGGGGTCTCTAAATGGTGTTCAGAAAAACAGTTCCTTGGACACCCGTCATGCTGCAGCCGCTCCCCACGTTGGGGTCTTCCAATGGAGGATGGGATTGGGAAATGTCCCCATAGCAAATGTGCTTTGTGTTGCCTCTGGGCTTTCTCTTTCTCCTGAGGGCATCTGACATTTCCTTTGGTCACACTACTAGCTCAGGGACTTGTTATGTCCAAAAGGATCTAGGTTTGTTCAGAAACGGTGGGTGTGTGAGGAGGCACCACTCATGGGAACCTGAGAACTAGCCTGACCAGTTTCCATGGTGTGTCTGCTTGAAAACCAGGCATCTACAGACAAAAGGAAGCATTCTCCTCTTTTTTCTTTTTTTTTTCTTTCTTTTTTTGATAGCAGAGGAGGTGCCAGTTCCTGTTCAGCCCTGCAGCACTGGGTAGGATCTCATGTGCCTCTACTCCTTGGGACAGTGGAGGATGTTTGTCTGGCCCAGTCAGGGCTGATCATCCATCAGCAGGTGGGAGCTGAGGCTTAAATAGAGTTTCCTGCCAGCTCTAAACCTGAGTGAGGAGCAGCTGGAGTCAGAAATGAGCTGTGGGTTCCTGGTGAAGTTGCCTGGATGTGGGATCAGACACCAAGCTGGAAAGGGCTGGACTTGTTTATGTGTGCATAAATCCAAACTAGAACCTTAACTTTTAGAAGGGTTGCTTGGCATTTATCCTGGAACGAGTAAGATGAGAACGTACTTTGAGGTGTTGTTTTTTGGGGTTGTTTTGGTGGATTTTTTCTTTTTTTCTTTTTTTCTTTTTTTTTTTAACAAAAAGGAAGTAATTGCCATTAAACTGACCGGAGCCTGAAGGCATTTTTTGCATGAGGGTTTGGCAAGGCAGTTACCTTTGCAAGACTACCAGCACCTCTTCAGCCCTGGCCTGGCGTTTGCTGGCAAACCCGAGCAGGAGCTTTTTACATCTCAGAGCAGCCATCTGAAGGTAACGGGGACGCTAATGCTTCAGGGGAGGTGTCTGCCAAGCCTGGCAGTTTCCACAACCTCCTGGCAGAAAATACCACGGTCTCTAATTTGCCCGGCAGGAAAGGAGCTGTGAATCTCACACAGATTATCGCGCTCCTTGTTGTGGTTTGCTAAATCCACATTTCTCTTTCTTGTAGCCCGGCCTTTAATATTAATATCTTTAATTTCATTTATAAATTCACTTATCAGCTTTCATTAGTCACCCCGTTAATGATCCCAGGCAAGAAATTTGTCATCTGACGTCAAAAGGCAGATTAAGGGACTTCTAGAGCCTTGGGAAACGGCTTCATGCTGCACCGGAATTATAGCTGTTGGCATATGAGGCTAATACTACGTATAATTTGCATCTGCTGCTCAGGGGATGAGTGGTTATTTTGTGTATTTAGCAGAAAACATGAGCGTTTCTTAATGGTGAATGGTGTTACATTCCCTGCACACTCTGCAGTGTTATGAATCACTGGGCTATAAACATCTCATTGCCGGCATGCCGGCGTTGCCAGAGTGGTAAACCCTGGAGGGTCAGATCCTGACAGCTCACCTCCTCCTCAGGGGTTGTCACTGCATGGGTGGCTAATGGAAAGTAAGATGTTCCCTCAGTGCCAGGAGCTGGAAGGGACCAGGAGTGGATTAAGCTTTGCTTGGCCAAAATCGGATGTCGTTGGTTTCTGCTCTGCCAAGGTAGGAGGTGAGGGTGTTGGTAGGGTTTGGAGATGGGCATCTAAAGTTTGAGAACAGAGGGGAAAAAGCTCACCATGTTTGTATAAAACAGAATCACAGGATCACAGACTGATTTGAGCCTGCACGGGCAGGGACACCTCCCACCAGACCAGGTTGCTCCAAGCCCCATCCAACCTGCCCTTCAACACTGCCAGGGATGGGGCAGCCACAGCTTCCCTGGGCAACCTGGGCCAGGGTCTCGCCACCCTCACACTAAATGTCTAACCTAAATCTCCCCTCTTCCATTTAAAAAACATTACTCCATGTCCTGACTCTGCATGTCCTTATAAAACCTGGTAAAGAGCAGGTTTGGACTGAAAATGGATGAAATGTAACATTTCCAGGCACTGGTCCACTCAGCCCCATCAGGATGGCACTTAATGTTAGGAACGACCAGTGTGTTAGAAGAAGTCTCATCTTGTCCAGCCGTTATTTGTGATATCCCACAAATCTCCTGGGGTTGAGATAAGGAAAGAGGAGTCTTTCTGCCCAGAGATGGCATGAGGTGAGTGAGCTTGGGGTTAGAAGGCTTTTTCTTAATGGTGAAAGTCGCAGTTGCAAGTGACCCTGTAAAAAAGGAGCCCCTCCTGTGCTGGTCGCCTGCAAAGCCCACCAGCAGCCCTCACCTCCCTCCTCTAGGCAGGGCTTTGAGACTGATGGGCTGCAGGCAGGTGTCCAAGAGGCTGAACAGAGAAAAATGTATCCCCTGGGCACCAGAAGCACTGACAGGGCTGGTTTTGCTCAGACCTATTTGGTCTGAGTGGGAAACGTCTACGTGAACATGAGATAATGGTTGTATCGTGTGTCAACTGCAGCTCTGGGTGAATCTGGAGGTGGCAACAAACCTGACCAGGGTCTGCAGACTGACCTACAACACCTGGCATTTCAATAACCAGTGAGTGAATCTGGTCTGGGTGGGAAACGATGGCATATGTGAGCCTGGGTGGGCAGCTGGAGATGGGGGGGGATGTAGTGAGGTGAAGCTCCTCAACATCCCATCTGCAAGGGCTGAAGTGTGACCCACAGCCCAGGGAGTGAAACACCTTCCTGAAATGCCTTCAAGAAAGCAGCAGCAACACCTGACATCCACCCTGACTCTGCTGCTCAGCTGTCTGCCTGACTCCTTCCTGCACTAAATTAATGAGTGGTGGCCAGGCTTTTGTCTCTGAGGTTGGTCCTGGAGGCTGTGAGCTGAAAAAATAGCAACTCACTTGCCAGGTGGAGGAATATTGCCTGGGAATTGGGCCCTGGAGCAAGGGATGTCAGGTCCCCATGGCTGTAGGGAGGTGCAGGGGTGGTGGACCAGCAGCTCAGCTGATGGCACTTCTCCTGAACCAAGTTGCTGGGGACCAGAGCTCTGTGAAAACAGAGAGATCTGGTTTTGATGTTGATGATGATTATTTTCTGGTTCACTGGCCTAGAATTTGTTTTCCTGGGTTTATATTGTCAATGAGCTATTCAGTGAAAGGAGAGGTGAGGGGAGTGGTGGGGGAAAGGCTTTTAAATGGTTCATTTGAAGTGAGATGAAATAGGCCACAACCCCAGAAGTGTGAATCTTTCCTTTGGGTTTTTCATACAGAAATGTTTCAGCTAGATGTAATTTTTTTCATATCCAAGGGATGGATTCCATATTTTGTACTCCCTTGGTCAGGAATGGACTGCCCCCATCCCCTGCAGCCTTGCACTGCGAGAACATGTTGTGACTTCGGTGTGTGCAGGAATCAGATTTGTTTAATCAACAGGAAGTGTTTTAATGCCTGTGTTGAGTCTTGGAGAAGCAAAGGCTGTGTTCCCAGTGCAGTTGGCCCCTTAAAAAAATGAGGAAGATCACATTAGCCCTTGCCTCTCCTTTCTTCTCACCTCTGCTGGCAACAAGGGTTATTTCCAGGCTTGCAAGGGCTAGAGGCAGTTTCCAAAGTGAAGCTGAGAGCTGAGGTCTCCAATGGGATGTGCAACCACTGCTTTGCTCCTCACTGGGCTCATCCACCTGAGTCACTTTAGCCTGTAGGGACAAATAGTACCTTCTCCATCACTGTGTTTGATTTGAGTAGGAAAATCGGTCTGGCAGGTGGGATTACAGACTTGCCAGTGGAAATCCTGGGTGTTTTGCTGAAGGAGACCATAGGAGCACCCTGGGGATAAGGACATATCACCTTGCCCTGGTTCATCTGCAAGGAGAGTCCTGCATTGCCAGATCCAGATGGCTCATGATGCTATCCAGGTGCTTCTTCTATAGGGTGCAGGAGTGTCCTTGGGGAGGAAAATAGTACCAGGAGGCAGTTTAGAAAAACAGGACATGGACCAAGGGGAAAGGAGGTGAGTTATATCCCTCCGTCCCTTGGACAAAAACCACTTCCTCCTGAAAGGAGCTGGGGTGCTGCTAAAGAAGCCAAAGTATGTTTATTATGTGTCCAGGGTGACTCTGTTCTTGTGACAAGCAATTTTGATCCCCATGAACAAAATCAAGGGCCAGACTTCAACAGTGTCCAGGAAGCTCATATCAGTTTTTAGGATATGTGACACTGGCTTGTGTGTTCTTCCAGACAGACCATGTGGGACCAGCTGTGCTGACCCCCTGTCCTTGTCCTAGGGCTCCGCAGGCCAGAAACTCTCATTGGGCCTTTCTCTATTAGAAACTAAGCAATAACAGGAGGTCATTTCAGCCTGGGCTGACCTCGATGCTGGCAGGCCCAGGCTTAGGCCCATCCTCTGGCTTCTGCAGAGACACAACATTTGCTGCTCTTCAGCAAATGCATTACAAGGTTGGTTATATGCCAGACAAGAAGTACTCCAGGCCAGCCCTGCTGTTGGTATTACCTTCACTTGGCTTTCTTCTCCTTTACTCTCTTGTTTCTCACCATGTTTTTAAATATCTGCCATGTTTTCCCCTGTGGATGTGACCAGTTCTTCTGTATTGCTCCTTCCTTGCATTCATTCATTCCCCAAGAACCAAGTGCTTCCTCAGGGCTGGTTCTGTCTCCAGGGCTCAGACCTACTGAATACTCAGGCTCAAGCATGCTGGTCTGGGCATGTGTTGGTCAAGTGGAGGGTGAGGCATTGCTATCTGTAAGAAAGTGTGTCCAGAAGATGGAGGACCTCCTTAGAAGCTCTTTATGGGTTGAAGGGATGAGGAGGCTGGAGAACAAGTGCTGTCCTCTGGCTGCTGCATTGGGAGAAAGAAGTGATTGATGCTGTAATAACGGGTGCTGGGAGCACAGTGGTGGGAAGTCTATCTCATAGCTGGTCAAGGCATGGTCACATTGGTCATTTGGCCAGGGGAAAGGAGCATCATGGTGTGGTGGCAGGTGGGCTCTAGCTACACACCCTTCATCCAGTTTCACTTCTTGAAAATGCTGCTTTCAGAGGGGGGTGGCTTTGAGGGATGCTTTGCAGGAAATACCTGTGCAAAAGTGCTGCTGCCCTTTTATCATACTGAGCAGGCTTGTGCCTCTCCTCTCCCCCATCTCCTGTTCTTGGTGCATCAGCACAACTGGCCACAGGTTTCTGGCCCCACAAGGGGAATGAGGAGGCAGCAAGGGCTCCGTCCCAGTGCCCCACAATCCAGATGGGAAACAGGGGGATGGAGACACTTAGCAGAAACCCAGCTCACTGGCAGGATCCCTGGGGGGCCAGGTGGCAGCCAGGCCAGAGTGACAACCAAAGGGCATCAAAGAGGTGCTGAGACACTCCTGTGAGCCAGTGTAAGGCAGGAGAAAGGTGCAGGGGAGGAAGGATGTACCAGGGCACTCAGAAACTATCCCTGCTTGGAACTGTCACCTCTGCAGAGGACTTTGGGGAGTCCTCTTTGAAAGCAGCCCCTTGGAGGTAAGATAAACAGAATGAGCGGGTGTGCAGAGCTGGCCTCCTTCCCCCTGAGCCAAAACTCTCCCCTCCAGCCCCTTAATAGACCCAGCTCCTGGTCACTTTTCTTCTTTTCAGCATAAAGAACAACTCTGTTTCTAGCAATGCCGTGATGCACAAGTTTCCACATCATGCCAAGGAGCTGGGGCTTTGAGAAAACCCAGAAATATAGTGAGAGTTACTGTTCAAAGAAAAAAAGTATATAGACAAAAGGGACAAAATCCCAGAATATAATGATAACATGAACATGTGAAGTGTTTCCCAAGGTTCAGACACTAGAAACTCCATGAAAAGGTGCTCTGTTCTTACTGATGCCTGCCACGAGGGGTCTGCTCCCCACATCTCCTGGGGCTTGGGGTTGGCTGTGGGGGTTGCTCACTCTGTGTGTCCACATGCGTGACACCTTCCCTGGTGGGAAATGTGGCTTTCACCTCTGCTGTTCTGCTTTTTCCAAAGAGCAAAGCCTAAAATTCTTGGCAAATTTGCATCTGTGGGAAAGGCTTTATCTGAGCTTTGGTGTGGAAGTGCTGGGTGATGGTGAAGAAGGGAGGGCAACACACAGCAGGAAGCCCAGGAGGTTCTCAGGGCAGCAGGTGATAGTCCAGAAAGTCAAAGAAAAGCAGCAACAGACAGAGAAAGAAACCCCACACCATGGGCTGGGGATGCTCATCAGTGCAGTTAGGTAATGGCCAGCAGAACCCTGGGTCTTCACTATATCCAAGCTGTGCAGGGGTTGGGAGAGACTGTTGACTGATTTCCACAACCTTAAGACAAAAGGAGGCCTTTGCCAAGGCAGCTGAGCTGCTTTGAGGGGCTGGGCACTTTGGCTGAATGAGCCACTACTTGTCATGGAGAAAATGGGACATTCAGGAGTGTGGCAGCTCTGCCCTGTAACACCAGGGCACCTCTGCGTTTATAACTACAAGCAGGATAATGCTTTACACTGCTGTGCTGCCACCCCAAAACACAGAGAGCAGAAGCCTGTATACTCCATTAGAGCAGAAGAGTAAATGAGCTGAACTCAGGGGTCCCAGGAAGTAGTTTGCCATCCATACAGCTTTTATTCTCCCTACAAGATAAGAATGATGCCACTGTAAAATGCTGGAAAACAAGATGCATCCAGCTTCCTGTGTGAGGGTATCCAGGGCTTGGGGACTGCCTGCAGGCATCTCCCTGGGGGTGATGTTGGCAAATCTGCCAGATCTCAGACAGCTTCTGAGGTAGCCAGCACCTCCTAATGGAGCTCAGTTAGATTTGCTTGGCCAAAGTACTTCTTCTGAATAGAGGGACAGGATTAGATGCTTTCTAGTCCTTGCTTCTCAAGAACATGAGAGAAATTTTAGAAAAGCAGCGTGGAGCTCGGCTGGTGTTCTAGAGGCACCAAGCTTTTAATTAACATCACTGAGAAGTCCAGATCCCAACTTTAATTCATTTTTGTTTGTAACTGGGCACTCTGAGGAGTCAACAGATTTTGTGGCTTGAACAGACAGTTTTGGTTTTGTTTGTTTTTCCTAGAGCTGGGTTGGCTCTGAAATACACCTTTATAACTGCAGCTTTTCTCTCTTCTACTTGTTATTTGCCAGAGCCACCATCCAACGGCTGCTACCTGGGTTAGTGTTATTCATGATGCATCATTTCAGCTCAGGCAGAGGTCTTCTCCTGGATTCAGCAGTTAGCACTGTGAAAAATCTTGTAACCTTTTCCTACTCTCTCTAAAAGTTCAGTTACACTGTGGGCTGACAATATAAACAGAAAATGCACATCTAGGATAATTTACATTCTGGTCTTCAAGTGAAGTCTGAGCTCCTGTTGATGTGCTCTCTGCATGTGTGTGCATCTCCAAGCTCACCTCTTGCAAGTGCAGAGACTTTTTCCATGTTGGTGGAACTTTCAGAGCTGTTTTGTGCAGTCATGTACTCAGCTGCCCCAGAAGACGCCCTTAAAAACCCCCAACCAATACCATCTTCCTCTGGCTGGTAAAGTTGCAGAATAATTCAGCTGGTGAAGGGACCTGTGGAAGTTCTCAGCCAAGCCTGCTGCTCAGGGCAGGGTTACCTTCGTGGTCTCAGGGTTTTGTCCTGCCACATCTGGGCTATATTCAAGGATGGAGGTGACAGCACCTTGGTGATAGTTGCTCTCTGGTCGATAGGCCCTGAGGACACACCTACTCCCAGGGTTGGATGGGCAGTCAGGTGGTGTGGGCAGGGGTGCAGATGTGTTCTCCTCTGCCATAAAAGTCAATGTTGGACACTCTGTCCATTCTGCGCTGGGGTCATCCCTTCCAAACAAGGAGACTTTCCATGAGCAGGGAAATCCACTTCCATGGCCACATCTGCCTGGGGAAGATCCCAAATCACCATGGGTCTGGTCCAAGTGGGAGGTCTAGTGGGAGGTGTCCCTGCCCATGCAGGGGGGTTGGAACTATATGATCTTTGAGGTCTCTTCCAACCCTAACCAGTCTGTGATTCTAGGTTTCTGGGGTCACCATTGAGGAAATGTGTTACAGGAGGTGTCTGAAGGTTGTACTTAGCGATAATAACTTGGTGATATGTCTCTGCTTTCTTCAGGAAATAGATTTAGAAATGAAACAAAAGCTGGCAAAGTTGAGATTTTTGGATGAAAAATAAAAGCCTCAAATATTTCTTAGTGTTGTCTATCTATCTATCTATCTATCTATCTATCTATCTATCTATCTATCTATCTATCTATCTATCTATCTATCTATGAATGGTTTTAAAATTATGGGGAGGCATTTTCCTAAGGTCACCCAGTACAGTAGTGGGAACAGTGACTCGGGGCCCACCTCTCCTATGAAATCTGCTTTAAAATAATGATCTAGGTGAATAGCTGGCTGCTGATACTAATCATACACCTTCCTTATCTGCTCTGATCAATAGGTTTGCTTTTCCAATGCAGCTGATAGCTCTTGTCCTTTTGAGGCCTGTAGTGGCCTTTTGCAATGCCAGCTTGTAGGGGACCATGGAGACTTGTGGCCACTTCTCAATAGCAGGGGATTTGTCAAAGTAAATCATATCTTGAGTGACTGGTAGGGAATTAATGTGAAATGCCTTGGTGTTAGTTTTACAGTCACTTCAACAGGCATAACTACATTGTTAAGCTGATCTGCTTGCCTTTAACTCTTATTCGTACTTCAGTGGAATTACTGTTTTCCTTTAGGTAAGATTAATTTTACAGAGTAACAGAACTATTACAAACCTCCTAAATGCCTCAGCCATAGTGATGTGACAGCTTAGAACCTGAAACCCAGGCTCCTCATGCTGTGGTAGTGCCTTAAAGTCCTTTTTCATCCTCTTGGACTCATCAAACCACAGAATGGTTTGGATTGGAAGAAACATTCAAAGGCCATGAAGTCCAACCCCCTGCAGTGAGCAGGGACATCTGCACCTAGATCAGGTTGCTCGGAGCCCCGTCCAACCTGAGCTGGGATGTTTCCAGGGATGGGGCATCTCCCACCTCTCTGGGCAACCTGAGCCAGGGTCTCACCACTTGTGGTGTAAAATATTTCTTCCTTTTCTTCCTCCTCTTCTCCCCCACCTCAGTTACACTTTCAAAATGTCTCTGAAATGACGGTGTTGGATGCACAGCTGGTCAGGCCTCAGGGGCGTCCCACACAGCTTAAACTGTCATCTTGCTTCAGTGGAGCAAATCCTTCCTTCAGCCTAAGTCAGCTTCTCCATGTTGTTGTTCTATCACAGGAGAAAAGCCTCACCTTGACACTCAAATGAAGAGCTGATAAATTAAGACTCTCTAAGAAGGTGCAGCTTGTACTCATCCAGCACCAACATGAGCTGGCTGCACCCGTGGGTTTGGGTTAATTCTGCTGAAGAGCAGGAAAAGTGTTTCCTGGTGTTTTTTAGCAGCAGGTCACCCTTTTCCCATAAGTGACAGTAGATACACCACTTTGTGGTAGAAGTATGGAGGGAAACAGCAGGTGTGGAGAGGCACAGGGCCATTCTGGAAGGGGTCAGGAAGGTGATGGGGTGGGCACCCTCATTGTTAATTTCTCTGCCCTGCAATTGCCAGTTTCTCAAAGCTGCTTCCCGGCCAGCTGCAGAGCCCAAGGGGAAGGGACATGAGTGCCATAGTGTTGGTGGCTCTTGGTCTGTCAAAAGCAGGTGGAAATGAGCACCAAATGACTGGGGTAGACTTATCCTGATGCAGGATTCATGAGCCCTGCAACAAGGAGGACCTTGGAGCATCTTTAAATCCTCCGTATCTTCTTTCTGGTGGGACAGAAAACCTTAAACCTTGCTCGTAAAGTGAGGGACAGACACACATAGCTGAGGGTGGGGGCTGCAAACTGAAACAGAACTACCCTGCTGAGATCTATTTCTTGGTTTTCGGGTTGCTCTTTTTTGGTAGGCGTTTGTTGTGGGGCTTTTTTTGTGGATTTCTTTCTTTCTTTCCTCTTCTTGGCTCTGTCTTTCAACTGAAGCTCGTGCAGATTTGTCACAGGTCAGGGAAACTTAAGCCATGATTTGTAGGAGATGAATGGACTTTTAAAATCAATTTTGTGGTCCCTGGTGCCAGTGGGGTGCCAATCACTCTGTGCTGCTGCTGCCCGGTTCCTCTGCTGGTCTCATTAGGAGGTGTGGGCAGCTTTCATTACAGGGAGGCTGAATCTCATTGCTGTTAATGGAATTGAGCTGCCTGACCTTAATGTGTGACTAATATTTAATCTGGAGTTTCTCTGGTCACCAGCAGGCTGTAACAGAAACAGTGCAGGCCCAGTGACACAAAGCCTTAGCCTCAAGAAGAGAGCAAAATAAATTAAATTTACTAATTAGTAAAAATCCTCAGGGGCCTAGAGGTCATATTTGGAATGAAAAAAAAAAGTGGTGTGTTTTGTTTTTTTTTTTCCCCTTGCAACTGCAAGGGTTTCTGGTTCTGTCTTGTGTGCTGTGGGGAGTAATGTGGGTGCATCTGCACTGGTGGGAGGTGTTCTGGTGCTCCTGGCCCCACTCAGATTCATCTCCAGACCCATCACCATCAGCCTCCTGGTCTCCATTGCTCTGCTGAGATGCACAGCCCTGCACCTCTGAGACCCTTGTCTGGGGGGTCCCTTCTTGATCTAGTGGTGTGTTATCTGCAGGGATTGAGTCACCTCTAGTTGAGCCTTGGGGATGGTCAGCTGCTAAAATCTGCATGGGTATCCAGAGTGGATGTGGTCTCCCCTCCAAGGTGCTCACTTGTAGTCATTGCTGTGTTGGAAGTGCAGGCAGAGGGTTGACATGCCATGCCGTGCCATACCTGGGAACTGGGGAGGTTGCACTGATCTCAGATGCTCCCTTGATGAGGTTGTCCAGTATCAAGAATAGCTGTGCAGCTGGGTGATTAGCTGGGGATGTTTCCCTCCCTTTCCATGGGATTTTCAAGACTGTGGGAAGAAGCCCAAAGCTCTGCCTGCAGCTGATGACTTTTGGCTCTACCTAGGACCCAACTCTGGGCAGTCCCTGCCCTGTGAGTGCTGAAGGTAAAAGGTATGAGTAGGTGTCTGGGCTGGGACTACTAGCCAAGTTTACTGCCTGTTCCTTCTCCCCACAAGCCCCACTTGCTCCTTGGTGCAGTAGAGCAGGCAGGCAAGATATAGGCAAGATACAGGCGAGGGGTTCCCAGCATCCAGTTCTTGCAGGAAAAAGTAAATCTGGAGAACAAGCCCATCATCCCAGCTGTTTGGCAGGGAAAAACTTGGTCTCTCCTCAGTCTGGAGCAGATGAAGACATCCCTCTGGAGGCAGGACTGAGCTCTGGGCCAGCATGGTGCTGGTTGAAAGGTCAAATTATGATTTCCTAAACAGCTCCTGAAGGTCTCAGGCCATGACATTGTAAAAGGTGGTCTTGTCATCCTTTGGGAAGGAAAGGTCTCCACACCCTGAGATGCAGGAGTGATACATGTAGAAAAAGCTGAGCTATCTCATGGTCTGCAGGTCTGCTGCCCACCTCCTGGGGCTGACCCAACACCCTCTAGGATGAGTCTTCCTTCTCCTGGTCATGTGTGTCCATAGCTTGCAAGGCAGAAAACAGCCTGCTGCTGGGAAAAATGGTGCATGTAAGGTACCTATCTGGGCAGATACTGGTGGAAAATCAGCCCTCTTGTCCTTCTTTTGTTCATCTTACCAGCAGTGGTAACACACTAATCGTGGGGTGGTGTCTATAAGTGCCCTGCAAACATGGGGTGGTAGAAGAACCCAGGCAGGTCATAGGGGAAAAGTTGTCTTCAGTCCCTAAGGCATCACCAAGAGGCAGTGGGGAAGGGAACATCATGGCAGTGACCTATGGTTGTCACTGTTTCATGGGAGATACACAGAGGAGAGGGTCTAGTCCTGGATCCACCATCCACCATGTCTGCTGCCAAGGACAGCTTTGTCCTCAGCCCAGCTCCCACCTCCTACTCTGTCAAACAGGGTGCAGTACCCAGCCTGGTTCTCAGTGTGCTGGCTGGGTGTCCCTCCATGCCATTTAAGTACAGAAACAGCTAATTTGGGTAAGCTGTGATTCGCCATAGCACGAAAAGTCTGAAGGTCCTGCAGAGGGACCAAAGTCAAACAAATTTCAGATGGTCTCACAAACGAAGCTGAAAGGTCATAACCAGATCAAGCGGGAGGTCATCTACAGCTCTGCAAGCCTCTGCTAAATATCAGCCACAGATTATCCCACCCTCTCCAAAAGGCCAAGAGCTAGAAAGGCTCCCAGCTCCTTCTGTTGCATGTTCAAACTCACAGCATTTAAAAATGGCACAAGGTCCCCCTTTGAAAGAGAGATACAACTTCAGGAGCAGCAAATTCAAGCGAAAATGTCAGGCTGGTAAGGTGTGCAAAAATGAATTTGGAAAATTCTTAACATTTCATTTAAAAAAAAAAAAGAAAAAAAAAAAAGGGACTTGTAAATGGTGTGGCCAGCACTAATTAATTTGGTGTTTTGCCAAGCATCGTCATCCTGGTTTATCCAGCAGCTGTGAATCAGAGTGTTGTCCATCTGCCAGTCTCCTGTCCTGGTTTCTGGGGACAGCCTCAATGGATGGACAGCTGTTTTGAAAGATGAGTTCCTGGAGGTGGAGGAAAGCTTGAGCCTGAGATTGATTAACTACTTATTTAGGCCCCTTACAAGGTGGGAATGGTCAGTCCTGTTGGGCTATGGTCTGCTGTGTGGTTGCATCTCCTTGGCCATTTCTGGATGTCCATGAGATACATCACCACATCCTGTATAGGTCTGAAAAGCCTTTTAAAGGCTTCACCTGACATAAAAAATGCCCACACAGTAACTGTGCTGGAGATCAGTTTCTTCTGGGAAAAGCTGAGGCAAAGCATCAGTTGAAACAGGGACTTAGACTCTGGTGGAAAAAGCTCATCAAGGCTGCAGGCTACTCTCCAGAGCCACCAACCTTCTCCTAATAGTATTGTGCTAACTATCTGGCAAATTCCTCAGCCCTTTTGCTAGCATGGATGGCTGGTCTACCTGGGTTCAGTAATTCTCCCTAGACTAATTTCTGATGTCTGACACTGGGTCTCCCACAGCCTCCAGAGGTCCAAGTGCAGGAATTTGAGGAGCAGCTGAACCTCACACCCATGAAAACCACTAAAATCCCATATGAGACAACCAGCAAACATGACACAACTCCTAGGCATGAGAGAGATCTCCTCTCATTTGTGGCAGGCAGTGACTGATCCTGGAAACCTGTGGGTGGGTGCATCAGTTGAGTTAGGAAGTGCCTGGTGTGCAGAAAGCCCTGGCCACACATGCTTCCCCCACCACAGCAGCTCCCTTTCCTCCCTACAGCTGACAGCTCTGGTCATTGCCACCATTTGTATTTATGGGGCACTTAGCCAGCCTTGTAGTCAACAATTCACAGGTTATTCTGCAACCCCCAACTGAAAACCTCTTCTGTATTTTGTTGTCTCTTTCAAGAGCATCACTGGCAACCCCAGCAGCCAAATTCCCTTTGAATGCCCATTTTGTTTCTCAACAACAAGGCTAGCTTTGGAAAGCAAGAGAGTGGTGGCAACCTGGTGCTGCTAATGGGCTTCTCCAAAGGTGTTTTTCTGGTCCAGTAGGGCTGAGGGCTGTGTGGCTGCCCTGTCCCTGCTTATGCTGAAGGTCAGCCTGCAAGTTTGCAGGGTAGATGTAGCAAAAACAACATCCATGTGAGAGAGGAAAAATGTTTCTGTCTGAGTGGGCTCGGCAAAACTACTGTCAGGAATGGTAAAAATCATAAGGGAAGGTCAACTCAGGTCCCAGCTGGGCAGTTTGCTCTTGCATGAGATGGGGGGAGGCAGTTCTTTGAAAGCAAATGGCAAAGGGAGGTAAAGTTGCCTGCCATTGCCTCAGTAACCCACCCTTCGGGTGACTTAAGGCCACCTGCTTTGGCTTGTTCACCTTCTGAGAAGCATTTTCTTATCCCAGCAGCTCCCCAGGTCCCCATTGCTCTCCATCCCATGAGATGTCCATCATGGCCAACCAAGGGGTTGATGCTCCAACAGATCCATGTCCCTCTTACGTTCTAGGGTCCCCAACACAAGAAGGACATGGAGCTGTTGGAGCGAGTCCAGAGGAGGTAATGAAGATGATCCCAGAACTAGAGCAGCTCTGCTCTGGCAACAGGCTGAGAGAGTTGGGGGTGTTCTGCTGGGAGAAGAGAAGGCTCCAGGGAGACTTTAAGCTCCTTCCTGAAGGGGCTACTGGAAAGCTGGGAAGGGGCTTTTTATAAGCGCACAGAGTGATAAGATGAAGGGGAATGGTTTCAAATGGAAAGAAGGGAGATTTAGAGGAGGTATTAGGAAGAAATTCCTTACAGTGATGGTGGTAGCACTGGCCCATGTTGCCTGGGCAAGTTATGGCTGCCCCATCCCTGGAAATGTTGAAGGGCAGGTTGGATGGGGCTCTGAGCAACCTGGTCTAGCGGGAGGTGTCCCTGCCCATGGCAGGGGGTTGGAACTTTAAGCTCCCTTCCAACCCAAACCATTTTGTGACTCTGTGAGGACTCTGGATTCAGACCAGTTTCCCACCCTGAGATGCTCAGTGCCTGTACTAAATGGGGGGGAGCAGACTGCTAGAGGTTGTGTGTTGCTCAAAGGAAGGAGCAGACTTTGCTGCCGGGGTGCCTCTCTGCCATCCCTGCACCCTCCTCCCCTGCTCAAGCCCCTTGTTCCTCCCATGGCAGGTGGAGAAGGCATGAAACCAGGAGCTGCAGGTTTATGCATTGGAATCCCTCATCACCCAGCTTGGCTCATTCTGGGTTTGCCAGTTTGCCTTTAATATCCACGTGGATTAAGCTTTCGGCTCTGCGATGGCTTTTCTGACTGAGGTGTCTGGTCTTGCTTCCTAAGACTAGTTTAGCTGTATCACAGGCACTCTATTGCCTTCAATATAAAAGAAAAAAAAAACCCACAAAACATTCACTGATGGCAAGCACAGGGAGAGCAGACCCACCACTGCCCTCTTCCCTGCAGACAGAGGAAAGCTAGCGTGCATGGATTTGCAGCAGACACGCCTGGCACCGGCCTGAGCAAATGCTTCCCAACTGTGGAACAGGCCTGGTCCTTTCCCAAGATCCAGATGTTGGAGGTGGATCACCTCTTACGTGAACCAGAGGTGGGAAAACCTTGCTGTGGCTGGGAGTAGCTTTGGATGCAGAGTTGCAATTTACCCACCAAAAAAAAATCCCTGCAGTGGGCTCCTTGCAGCAGGATGATGCTTCTTCCTTGGGTGCAGTTGCTGTGCCACCTCAGAGTAGTTTCACACGAGTGACTTCTTGCTGTGACATCTGCCTGCTTTACAGTGTGGCTGGTGCTGCTCCAGGGCAGATGGCCCAAAGTGTACCTGTATATTTGGGGAGTTTTTCTTCCGATTCACTGCTCCCTCATTCAGTGACTCACAGGGAACCTGTGCAAATCCATACCTTGTGTGGGCTATCGCATTCCTACTGGAGATTACAATACACTGGGCTGACACCAGGCTGGGACCTTCTGGGACAAGGGGTGGCCTCACAGAGTGAGCTGCCAGCTTTTCTTCCAACAAGATAATTCCCCATACATCTCTTGCAAGTAATTCTTCCCAGGATCTGCTGGGATTCAGAGAAGCTGAAATGTGGGACAAGACGGTGGGGAGGCTCTGTGCATGTTACTGGGCTGCAAACCTGGCACTGAGAGGGAGAACTTGGTGGGAGGCCATTTTGGGGGAAAACTTCCCACTCTGTAAGGTTGCCTTCAATCCTCCTTTCCAGCAAACGTTGATGTGGCTCAGGGGGAATGATGGGTGGATTGACACCCCACGGATAGGACATTTCCCTAAGGTAGCCTCTGCAGAACAGTCCCTGGACCGCCTTGCACAACCCACAACCAGCATCAGCCCGGTTCCCCATGTCAGTGCTACGTTCCCATATCCAGCAACCTCTCAGTGCCTCCTGCAAAAAAATCCCAGCTTGGCTGATAACGAAATGTTTGGATAACGGCACCAGCTGGGAAGAAGCCCAGCATCCCGCTGGGGACACTCCAGTGTCTGGAGCTGATGGGATGTGCAAAATCATTGCTCTTTCTCTCTGCTCCAGCTGAGGTGGACTTCTGAAGGGTGGCCAAGCCCTGGGGCTGAGTGCTTGGGATGCCTCCTTGGCTTTTGGCCACTGGAAAAGCCTTGGCAGAGCAAAGTTTGAGTTTGGGGTAAATCTGAGGATGTTAAAACCCTGGCAGATAGCTGAAGAAAAACAGATCTCACCCAGGGGCTGGTTAGATAATTCAGGGCTGTGATAACTGCCTGAACTCTGGAGAGGTGGGGTGTGACAGGCATGCAATTAAAACAGCAATCCTTCTGCAAAATGTTACCAACATGGATTAAAGGGTTTGGGGAATTCTGCAGTGATTTAACTCTTCCTGAACATCAGGTTTCGTGTGCCAAATTTCGAATAATCCAGCCATTTGTGAGTGACCCTGGAAATCTTGGGATGTGATGCTGGTGCTATGCTGGGCAAAGGACATTGATCCCATTAACTGGTAGATACTAAAAAGGAAAGATAGTTGAGGAACTGCATTGTGGACCATGTGTCTCTGAAGAAAAGGGAAAAAAAAAAGTAGAAAAAGCTGCCATTACTTCGTATAAGCTGCTTCTCCAAAAATGTCTGAAGGTAGGGGGGGGGGAAAAATCACATGTATTTTTTCTTTTCCCATCTTACATGTCTAAGCCAGGGGGAAAAAAAAAAAAAAAAAAAAGGCTTATAAGATTTAAGCTCTTTATTACCAAATAAAACTGCATCTGGGCCATGTGCTTCTGTGCCAAGTTTTGGCCTCACAAGAGCTCAAACATCAAGAGTTATGAGCCCCTCGAAAGAGAGGCTGGTGACGGAAACATTGACTTAGTCTTAACTCTCTCAGGGATGCCAGATGCTTGTTGAGCTATTTCAGAAGCTGGCTGCAGGGAAATGAGGTGCTCCTGTGATGTGGAGCTGTACCTGCAGCACCCTACCTTGTTGCTGCTGGGCCACTTGCAGCCCTGCAGGATATTCTTGATGGAATAAGCAGGGACCTGATTTCCTGTTCCCATTGTGGAAAAGTGAGTTCCTTGCAATTAGACTCCTTTGACTGCAACAGGAGGGGAAAGTACCCACAAGTGGGTAGATTTTCATGCCAGAAGGAACAGCTGTTGTCACCATCTCACATCCCAAAATTAACTCTTGCCCAAGTGAGTGAGGGGACGTCTTTTAGGAAACATCCAGCCTGGGCTTTATCAGCCCTGGTGCTGAGGAGGGGATTTGGGCTCTGGGTGTGGGATGCCTGGTGTTTCAGCCTGTGTTGGCTGCAGGTCAGTCTCAGCTGATGGGTTTTGCCAGGCTGATTGCCAGGCTGATGAGCCTCATCCTGCCCATCCTGGTGCAAAGTAACATTTTAGGCTGTGCTCCACCATGGCTTCATCTTTGCTCTTTCTGAGGTAGAGGCACAGCTCTCCTGCATTGCATGCACGCTGCCCATGGGCTCCTCTCCAAGCCTCCTTCCTGGCTTTGGCATCAATATAAGGGGCTTATTGCTCCCAAGTGACCCCACCCCCTGCTTTTTATATAGCAAACACTTGTGCCTTCAGATGCTGCTGGGGCTCAGGGAGCTTGTGGTTTGCCGATCACTTTCCCTCAGATAGCCTGCCACCTGCAAATGGGACCTGCATGGTTTCTCCTAAATAGATGACTTTAAATTCAGCCCTATAAAATACATATTTTTTGCTGTGTGGGTCAAATTTTCCCTTATATGTTATTACAGCAGGTCTTAGCAGCACTAACTCATGTCTGGACCTCATGCAGAATTATAAAGAGCTATTTCCTCATTAAGAGACTGATGTTTTACTTGCAATTTAAACACAGCTCGCTCTCTCCTGGAGTGACACATACCTATAAAGTTTGGGATATTAAATTTAATAGGGAACAGGCTTCCAGGATCTTTGATTTTTAGCTGCAGATTTCTTATTGATGGAGCATAAAAGGGGAACTGCCAGGATGTGGCGCGTCAGGACTGGTGTTAACTGGGCTTTCCCAGACCTGAGTTCAAGGCAGCTCAGTGTAAGGTGCCTCTGAGCTGCCCTGACCTGTGCCAGCTGCCTGCTGGCACCCACTGCATCTCATATGGCTTCTCTTCAGCCTTTGTCCTTGGGTTGGAGCAAGGCTCCAGTTGCTGCTGTGGTGCTGGGAGTGCAAACACGACCCTGCACGGCACCTCCAGGCAGTGCACTGTGATGATCTAACCTCCAAAGTCCTTGAGGTTAAGTAAATGAAGAGGTCCAGTGGGGACTGTGGCCTTGCAGGAGCTCCACAGGTGCAAGCCCTTCTGCTGAGGGCTGCTCTTGGACCAGGTGATGGACTCAAGAGCTCAGGATAGGACCTTATGGTGTTGTACCCTAGCATTTGTAAAATGTTCCTGTCTTCTGTGTACTATCTCCTGGAAGAAGTGCCAGCTGCTGAATGGCTCATATCTGCGGGGGGGGGGGGGCGCGGAGGGGAAGGAGGAGCATTTTTTGTGAGGTTTTTTAGCAGTCTCTGAAAAAATTGAGAGGGACCTAAATGGTATCTTGGGTGACAGGTACCTCATGCTGCAGTGTTGCCCTCCTGGCCCCACTGAGGGTCTCATGCAGCCTGGTGAATGCTTTGCATGGCACCTGGCATGTCTCTGCAAGGCTTAGGATGAAGTCCAGAAGGTGGCCATACAAGGGATGGTCCGGTCCCTTGAAAAGTGGACATCCCATGTCCTGACTCTCCACCTTGCCTCTCACTGCTATGAACACTTTTATCCCTCAGAATCAGTAGTGGCAGTAATGACACACTCAACACTTGCCACCTCCCTTTCTTTAATATCCTGCCTGACTGGTTGCTGCTCCCCAGGGCTGCCCTCTCTCTGTGAGGTCAGACAGCTGGTTCTGGTGGCACATTTCTGCAGATGCTGGGAGAAACAAAACTCAGAGCAGTGGTCTACTGTCAAAAAGTTCTGACTTTTGGGCTGATTGGGGTTTTTTGGGTCAGAGAGCCACTAATGAAGAAAGGCTGGACTGTTTCCAGTTGGACTTGATGATTTTAACACTCCTTTCCAACCTAAATGACTCTATGACTGCGAAAAAGTCCCCATCTAACCAGATCTGCTGTTCCCAGAAATGGCAAAGCACTCCCTATGGAGGGGCTGGAGCGTGTCCAGAGAGAGGCAAGGGAGCTGGGGAAGGGGCTGGAGCACAAGTGTGAGGAGGAGCAGCTGAGGGAGCTGGGGGTGTCCAGCCTGGAGCAAAGGAGGCTGAGGGGAGACCTGCTGGCTCTGCAGCTGCCTGAGAGGAGGTTGGAGCCAGGGGGGTCGGGCTCTGCTCCCCAGGAACAAGGGATGGGACAAGAGGAGATGGGCTGCAGTGGTGCCAGGGGAGGCTGAGATGGGATCTTGGGCAGCATTTCTTGCTGGCAAGGGTTGTCAGGCCCTGGCCCAGGCTGCCCAGGACAGGGGGGGAGTCCCCATCTCTGGAGGGGTTTCCAAGCCATGTAGATGTGGTGCTGAGGGACATGGGGCAGTGGTGGCCTTGGCAGGGCTGGGGAAACAGTTGGACTTGATGATCCTAAAGACCTCTTCAAACCAAAATGATTCCATGATTCTATTACTGGTAGGAGGGATCTGCTGAAAGTCCCTGTACCCCTCCCTCAACCCCCTGCCCTCCACCCCTGCCCCAGCTGGTCATTAGGAGCCCTGAAGAGTGTTTTCAGGCAGGTGTTGATCACTTCCAAATGTCTGGGGAGGGCTTTGGACTCTGTGAAAGTAAGGAAACATTGGAAACGCAAGTATCAAATTCCCCTTTCCAAACAACTGGCTGCAGCCCATCGCTGCCCATCAAAGCCGAAGGCTCCTGCCTGCACAAGTGAGGAGTTTTTCACATTCCCAGGGGCAGGGATAGGGCTCACTCCAAGTGATTCCCCATTGCTCTTTGCAGGCAGAGCCAAATTATAGACCTCTGTCACATCAGGATTTTTTTTTAAATTATTTATTCATTTTTAAATTCAGGTTGAATTTCTTCCCTTAGTAATTTTCTTGTTTCCAGGCTGGGGACTAATTCACGTGGATATAGCACCCTGTTAATAATGTATAAACACAAAAAGATGAGCTCTTTTTACTCCTTTGACCAAAGATCCCCTGGCCCGCTCCAACTCTCTTTCGAAGTTTTGTTTTGTTCTTTAAAATTGGGCTAACCGTCCAAAACCTTGAGAAGAGCTTTCAAGACACCTGCCAAAAAACTGGTTAAAAAAAAAAATAATCAAAAAAATCCCTTTTTTTTTTGCTTTCCCCACTGTATGGCACATAAAATGGCTTGGGTCACACGTAGGAGCTGGCTGATGATGAGGGAGAAGGGATGGGTGAGCTGATCAAGGCACCTGGGAGATGGCCAAAGCCCCAGTAATTGCCTTGAAGTTCGGGCCAGACTTTCTCTGCCCTTGGCAGTGCAGGAGTTTTGCTGGGGCATAAGCTCTGCAGAAAGCCAAGCAGCCCAAAAATGTTGGTGAGACTGGAGATGCAACCCCTGCTTTTACTGCAGGTTTTGAGGGAGAGCGATTCCGGTCTGGCATTCATTCTCCCCCCTTTCCAACACCTTCAGACTGAACAGAATGAATTTTAAAAGTCATGTTTCCAAAGTTGGTTTTCCTCCAGTGCCCGGTCCTGGCACACGCAGAGGGGCTGGGCCCAAAGCCATGAGGAAGGGGATGGTTTGGGGAGGAAGATCTGGGCTTGGGTGGGAAACAACACACCAAGCTGCTGGGGCCACCTGTCCATCCAGCCATACAAGAGCCTGGAGTGGAAGGGAAACTGGTACCATTGAATCACAGAAAACATTTTGTTTCAGCCCAGTTTGGGTTGTTTTGGTTTTGCTTTAGGTTTTGGTTTTGGGGATTTTGTTTGCTTTGTGTGTTGTTGTTTTGTTGTTGTTTGTGGTGGGGGTTTTTGTGTGTGTGTGTGTGACAATACAAAAATCAGAAATCCACACTCAAATGCTGCACATGAGAATGAAGCTATAATTAAAACACAGTGTGAAGTACAAAAGCAAAAATACCATATTTAAGCTTAGCAATGCTACCAAAGTGTTTCTTCTTCCTCCTCACAAAATATTGCGGAATTCAACACATCCCTGTGAAACATCATCTTCAGCAGAACTCCCCCCTGCCCCCCCCTTTGAAGCTAGTGGGAAAGGGTTGCAGGAAAAAAGCCCTCAGCCAGGTCTGTGTAAACAGCCATCTCTCTCTTGTGACAGGTCCTGACTGCATGGCTCTCTCCCATCACTAGTTCTTGCTGCTCCCCATCCCCACTGCTCAGCATCCCTGATGGAATCATGCTAATAAATGCTGGTTATTGCCAGTTGTAAGCTGGGGAGGAGTCCCAGCTTGGCCTTTTTTTTTCAGGTACATCAAAGGCTGCACACCTTCCTGTGCAGGAGAGGAGATGCTCTGCCCAGTGTTAGGGACTATGGGTGTGTGTACAAGCCTGTCCTCCAGCTCATGTCATGCAGAAATTAATGGCAGGCTTCATTAGGATGTTGAACTGGGATAGTACAAGCAGACAGGGGCAACCTTCAGTGTCAGAGGTAGAATCACAGACTGGTTTGGGTTGCAAAGGACTTTAAAGATCATCAAGTGCCAACCCCCCTGCATGGGCAGGGACACCTCCCACCAGCCCAGGTTGGGAGATGTGTTGACGTGCTTCTCGGGGAAGGCTGAGCTGTGTTTTGCTGGGCCTGCACAGAGGTGGGGTGCAATGAAAGCTGTTGGGTGGCAGTGTTCATGAAACAGTGGTGAGAGAGCCCAGCTCAGCCCCTTTTTGCCCTTTGCAGCCTTTTTCCATCAAACATACAAGACTCTGAGCAGGGGGATGAGAAAACTCCAACACTTTGTGCTTCCAGCCAGGACTTAATCATGGCCCAGCAACCACCGTGCCCTTTTCCTACTGCAAGGGTCTCCGTCCTGGCTCAGTCCCTGGGGCTGCACAGTCTGGACGAGCAAATGAAAAATGCTCTGATGAGTGTGAGGGGCTTGTCCTTGCCTGGTCATGGGCTGGTTCTGGAGTCTGCTGCCCATTGCCTGGCACTAGAGGAATGGAATGGAATCCTGCACCCTGGGCTGGATTCGAGCTGGCTGCCTTATTATTTTTGGCACAGTTCTTCCCATTTGCTAAATGAAATGAGAAAGCTGTTGGCAAGGGTGCTGAAAGTGAGATGGATTCTTTCTCATCTGATCATGTTTTATCAAAATTTTCCCTCCTTCTCCTCCTCCTCCTCTGCCCTCCCCACCCCAGTCTCCTTGCCCTGCAGTCTGCCAATCTACAGTCAGAGCAGAATGGCTCATCTCCCTCCTTGCAAAGCTGCCACCTAATTATGCAGCTGGATACACTGTGGCTTTGCTCTGCGGGTTTGTTTTATTTTATTTACATACTTACTTTATTTTCCAGGTGCATTGTCACACCCCTGCCCACCCCCACTCCCCACTGCCCACTTCCTATTAACGAGTCAATTTAACCCATTTAGTAAGGGTACATTCACAAATGATTGGCAATTAGCAGCTGGTTTATTAAGGCAGTCCTGAGGGGCGTGCCACATGAAGCTGAAGCTGCTCCCCCACTTTTAGCCTATCCTCGCTGGGTGCCCTGGGGATGGATGGATGGATGGATGGATGGATGGATGGATGGATGCATGGATGCTAACTTCCTGCCACGTTCCTGTCTCCAAGGGGAATTTTAACTGCACGCCCAAGGGAAAGAAGCTGCAGGCGCCCGGGTTGTTAAAAGCCTGGCGAGCTCCCTGCAGAGCCCTGTGCTCGGAGAGAGACCCCGGGGTGGCTCTGGTTTGTGGGTTTATCTGCCATCCCAGGCAGGGAGAGGGAATGTGGGGGCTCTAATCAAGGCCAAGTGGCCCAGATGAGGCGGCCCCAGCCCCCGGCTCAGCCCATGGTGAGATCCAGATCGACTGGGGCTGCAAAACCTGTCCATGAGTGAAGCCAGGGCTTCCCCAGGAGCGGCCATCTCCTGCTCCACCGTGGTGGGATCGAGGTGTACAAATAGCCCCAGCATCCCTCCCCTTCCCTTGTCCCCCCCTCAGGTTCTACATGGACCCCGAATGCCTCCGAAAGGCAGCCAGGTTGCTTTACCCCAGGGAAAAATTCACACACATCGCAGGATCACAGGATTTTTTGAGTTGGAAGGGACCTGAAAGATCAACGAGTCCCAACCCCCCTGCATGGGCAGGGACACCTCCCACCAGACCGGGCTGGGAGATGTGTTGACATGCTTCTTGGGGAGGGCTGAGCTGTGTTTTGCTGGGCCTGCACAGAGGTGGGGTGCAATGAAAGCTGTTGGGTGGCAGTGTTCATGAAACAGTGGTGAGAGAGCCCAGCTCAGCCCCTTTTTGCCCTTTGCAGCCTTTTTCCATCAAACACACAAGACTCTGAGCAGGGGGATGAGAAAACTCCAACACTTTGTGCTTCCAGCCAGGACTTAACCATGGCCCAGCAACCACCGTGCCCTTTTCCTACTGCAAGGGTCTCCATCCTGGCTCAGTCCCTGGGGCTGCACAGTCTGGACAAGCAAATGAAAAATGCTCTGATGAGTGTGAGGGGCTTGTCCTTGCCTGGTCATGGGCTGGTTCTGGAGTCTGCTGCCCATTGCCTGGCACTAGACCTTAAAGATCATCGAGTTCCAACTCCCCTGCATGGGCAGGGACACCTCCCACTAGACCAGGCTGCTCAGGCAGCTTAACAGCCTCTGACAGGTTTTGCTCTCCCTGGGAAGGTGGCTGCCTGAGATACCTACCCCCAGCACCAGACCTGAGCCTTGCTCTGTCCCTTTCCAGGGGCCCGACAGCTTCAGAAATTCTGCTACCATGAAGAAGGGAGGTGGAAATAAATAGTTCTGCTCTCTGGGGGTTTTATTTTCATAGCATCCCCTCTGTCTCTCTGCAGCATTTACTCAGGGGCTTTGCATCCCTGAAGTGGGTCAGAGGTCAGTGAGCACAGGGATCCCTTGAGGGTGAAATTAAGGCTGGGTAGATAAATTCACATGTGCACATGCACAGTACAATCCTGACACTGCTAGAGGAGAATCCTGGTGACAGCAACACCCAGTACCAGACTAATAAATTTCTGTGACTCAAAGTCACACACCAGCCTGCAAAAAATAGATGAACTTGTCAATTACAGGGTTCACCTGGGGGCACGAAGGAAATGGGAGCATTTCTTTTGATTAAAAAAAAAAAATAAAAAAATCCAAGTTGCATCAGCTAAGGTATAGAAAAATTAAATATAACTGTAGAACAGCAGGGGAAAAGGAAAAAAAAAAAAAAGAGAGAGAGAAGAAAAGGAAAAAAAAATAGCTGTGGAAGTGAGAAAGTGGAGTCCAAGAGGACATGATGAGTTTCCCTGCGGGTTTCTGCTGCGTTTGGAGCTGGTGTTGAGTGAAGGGTGGAAACGATGTGGTGGACAGCAGCTGAACAGGTTCAGCTATCCACAGGCCTGCATCATCTGTTGCCTTTTCTACAAACTAATTTATACCTCCTTGGTTTGAGGCTGCAGCCTGTAAGGCTTTCTTCCAGCTAAGTGCTTTGGGTGCTTCCTGAATAGCTGTTAAGCATTCTTCCCTGAGGGCTTTTTAGCTGAAGAACATCTTCAGAGTGCAGGCAGGGAGATGGAGCCATGGTTGAGCTGTGCAGCTGTGGGGAATACAGCAGACTCAGTTCTGTGGTGGGTCCTTGGCATTAGGGCATGAAGCCACAGTGTCCACTGGCCTAGTGGAGGTGAGCCAGGCTGTCCAGGGCCTCTGCTACTCTGCTCAGCTGCAGGAGCTGATGGAGTCGTGATTCCCTCATCCCTTGGTCCCTGGTGCTGACCTTGGCTTTAGCATGTGATGGAAGAAGACCAGGGGGAGTGCATGTAGTGGCTACCAGAGCATCAAACAAGGAAGGAAGATGTTGCTGGTGCTCAATTAGATGAACAAGGTGGATGGTGTGTCTGTGACCACATTGTTCTACACCATCACACTATGCCATGTTCTCCTTTGGGGCAGGCACTTCAGAGAACCGTGTAGCTCCTCTTTTCTACTCTTCAGGAAGCTTGCCCAAAACCTGTTAGGCTTTAGACTTTCATGGGGCATTGTTTAGAGCCGGATTAGCCAGGCTCAGCCATTAGCTGCTTTTGTGGCTTAGCTGAGGCCAGTGGGGGTGTAAGACAACAAGGGGTGTCCAAGCTGGGAGCTTTGGGTGGGTGAGCAGACTGAGAAAGACAGAAGACTTTGCAAATGTGTGTGGTCAACAGAAGAGCATGAGGAAGTAATATGGAGAGGGAGAAGAAAGATAAAGATGGAAGTGAAATATTTCCCTGCTCTGCTGAGAAATAACTCTGCTCGGGTGCTTGCATTGAGACAGAGGTCTCTGATCTCAATGACATCTGGCCCTGGCCAGTTAATGGGAGGCTGCACATACCTGCAGCAAGTTGTCTGCTTTGCTGTCACAGATATGATACATTGCTCATCTCGGAGCTGCTGATCTGATGTTGCCCTGAGCTGTCATCATCTGCCACAGCAACAGCATTTAAATGAAAGGAAGAAGCAACAGGGCAAGGAAAGAAGGTTTTCTGGCTGGTGGCAGCCTGACAGGAAGCTCAGAGAAATCAGTCCTCCATGGCTCCAGAAATGAGCAGCTGGAGTTATTCATGGCACTGGGAGGAGGATGTCAATGAGCCTCACACAGCTGGGTGGGTCCTCCCCTCCTGAATGTGGGGACATGTGCTTCCAGGTCGGCTTCAGGGCAAAAGCCTCTCAGGGCTGGTGAGGACTGCATTGTCTCTGCAGCAAGGACACTGGGCTTCCCCTCTATCTTCAGCTGGAAATGACAAGCGTTTGCAGCAAATGTCACCAAAGCTGAGGGACTTGTTGGGTGCCTTTGGGGTAGGCCATAAAAAACCACTCTTGCTGAAATCAAGGTAGACCACAGCCACCACTCTGCCCTCATCTATCCATCCAGTTATGCCACTGTAGAAGGCTATCAGACTGGTCAAGCATGACTTCCCCTTGGTGACTCCATGCTGACTACTCCTGATGACCCTCTTCCTCAACATTTTTTGAGATGGCACTAGAACAAGCTGTTCCATCACCTTTCCAGGGATGGAGGTGAGGCTGACTGGTCTGTAGTTACCTGGGTCCTCTTTCTTGCCCTTTTTGAAGATTGGAGTGACACTGGCCTTCCTCCAGCCCTCAGGCACCTCTCCTGTTCTACAGGATTAAAATTAAATTTCCTTGAAGCACGTTACAGGGTAATGCTAGTCTGTTTCAACTCAAGTATGATCTAGGACAGGAGTGCAGCTTGGGAAAGAGAAGGATGTTTTACTAGTAGAATAGTCATTAATAAAAACTACTAACAGGAGATTCTCCATTACTGTGAAAAGGGATGAGTGCCTGCAAACCAGATCCTGTTGTTGGTCATGGTGACCACCTGGAGAAAGGCTGCTCAGCTGGTGTCAGCAGGGTGACTGGGTTTACCTTGGACTTGGAAAGCATTCTCCACCAAGGCCCCTTGTGGTCAGATCCAATGAACACAAGAGGATAAATTTGAAAATATATAACTCAGGGATTAAATGTTCTGTTGTGCACAGTTATTTGCTTGCTGGGGCTTTCTGGGGTCCACCAGTACCACGCTTGGCAAAGGCTGGCTCTTTGTTTTGCAAGCTGGGTCAGTTATGCCAGCTGTAAGATTTATGAGTGCTAATAAAGATGATTTTGTGGAAATATTCCCCAAAGTCTTCACTTTGCTGTCAAACTCCTCATCAGCAAGTGGATTAGTTGTAGGGAATGAAAAACTACAACACAAGACCTAAACAAAACAAATCTCTATACCAAAACAAAATGGGTTAGGCTTTTTTCTTTTATGTTATGTTGGCTCTGCACACTCTCTGCATGCCTTCCTGCTCAGATAACAAGAGATACCCGGATTTGCACTTTCTGGACTGCAGGGAAGTGCATGACCAAGTTCCTCACAAGGAGTGTTTTGGTGTGAGAGGAAAAATTCAAGTCAAAAGCAGTAAAAAGATTATCTGCCCACCCTGTGCTCTGTTGTTCATCATAGCTCTGGCATTAAAAGTCCAGTAGATGTTTTGCCAAACCAAGCTAAGGCCTCTCAAGATACAGCAAAAGTCTGGAAATCCTTGTCTAAGGTTGCACCAGGCATCAAGACATGAGATAGATACTGCAGGACAGCGGTGAGTCTGATCCCACCTCCTCTGCTTTTAATTAGCAGGGTAGCCAAATCCTACCTTTTTCTGACAGCATGAGAAATTTTCACCTTAGGAAGCTCTGCTGCTGGTGGCACATGCATTTGTTACCTGCTTGCTCTCTCAGAAGGGTGCTATGGAGGATTAGTTTGTGTTTAAGAGATGCTGAGTGTAATTACCTATGGACAGTTTTGCAAACCATTAGTTTCTGTCAGGTCCTCTCCCGTTGCTTCTCTTGCTGGCATCTGGCTTTCCTTCTGCATCTCCCAGTTCCACACAGACATGGACAGAACGTGCTCAAGGCACCCTGAGCTGGTGCTGTGGAGTGGCCCTGTCTGCTGGCAGAAGGGAGATGTAAGCAGAAGGGGTCTGGGCGAAGAAGGCTTTGTGGGCACGTCTAGCCTTTATCTTGGGATGACAATCAGTGTCTCTTGGTGCTGTTGTTCCTTGATTAAAAAAAAAACAAAACAAAACAATAAAGGTTTTAGGAAGATGAGGTGTTCAAAATGGCTGGGTAAAAGAGTAGGTGTCCTACCCTGGGGCTGAAGCTCAGCAAAGAGGCATCTCTAATAGCCTCATTCAAATCTCACCCTTCAACTCTGAGCTGCCTCTCTTCCTAATTTAAAAGGCAACATTTTTGCTGTGATGCCTGTAAATGTTCTGGGAAGGTGGGAATTAATGTGCCAGATTGGGCCAAGGGCCCATCCAAGCAAGGATCTTGAGGGAGACACAAGCCAGTGCCAGCTGTTTTGCAAAAAGCCTTCTCTAAGGATATCTTTCACACCTCATTTCTTCCTCATTCCCATCATTTTCATGGCAGGTCTCATGGCAGTCCGTGTTTCCTGCAGCCACTCTCCCTGCCTCCAGCTCACCAGGAATGGGCTGGTTGGAGGGTGTCAGCAAAGACACACAGTCTCAGTCCCAGGTCTCAGATGTGGAAGTTGTCTCATTCATGTCCTGCAGGCAGCGAGAGACAGTTTCTCAGATACTATTTCCTTGTGAGAGAGACATTTTTAGACAGACAAATAAATTATTTGAATTGCATGGAAAGTCAGCAAGATTTCAAAGCTTTGGTGAGCTCATAACCTAAGAAAACCTATTTCAGGAAACAGATTTTTATTCCCCCTCCCCCCCTCCTTTTCTAAAATGTTGAGGCTTTTTCATAGAACTATTGAATGGTTCAGGTTGGAAGGGACCTTTCAAGGCCATCCAGTCCAACCTGCAGTGAGCAGGGACATCTGCACCTAGACCAGGTTGCTCAGAGCCCCATCCAACCTGAGCTGGGATGTTTCCAGGGATGGGGCATCTCCCACCTCTCTGGGCAACCTGGGCCGGGTATCCCCACCCTCATTATAAAACATTTCTTCCTTATATCTAGTCTGAATCTCCCCTCTTTTAGATTAAAACCATCACCCTTTGTACTATCGTTACACGTCCTACTAAAATTGGTGTTGCTTTTCTCTTTACGACAGGCAAACCAAAACAAGCTGAAGCATTATTCATCAGTACACACTTCAACTTGGAGCCAAAAAGTCACTTTGAACCCAAACCTAAGTTTTGGTTCCAATGTTTTCTGGAGGAGAAAAACTATTAGTCAAAACCAATGTTGGTTTTTTTTCATGTAATCAATGTCAACCGTCCCGTTTTCTCTTTTTAACCCTTTAGGCAGAGGAGAGGAAACAGCTGCTTGCTCAGTTCTTGCCCTGGGCGTGCAACCACTGGGCTGGGGTGCTTCAGCCACTGCTGGCCCCCACGACAGCCATGCTTTTCTTTTCCAGGTGCTCCTTTTCAAAGGTCTCAGCATCCCCATGCTACCTCCTGCAGGCACTTCCACCTGGGTCCCCAGCCTCAGCTCCCTGCCGACTTCACCCTGCCTCACGCGGTGCAGCCCCAGCCAGGGCTGACCCCCCACATGGCCCCTGCCCACCAGCACAGTGCTCCCCTGCACCAGCCCCTGGCACCAGTGCCAGCCCTGCCCTTCCAGGATGTGGCTGGACCTTCCTTCCTACCTCAGGCGCTTCACCAGCAATACCTCCTCCAGCAGCAGCTCCTCGAGGCGCAGCACCGCCGGCTCATGCCCCATCCCAGGTAAGGAGGGGGGAGGTCTTGCCCTTCCTGAAGGATGCTGAGAAGCTACACAGAATCACAGAATCTTAGGGGTTGGAAGGGACCTGGAAAGACCATCCAGTCCAACCCCCCTGCCAGAGCAGGGTCACCCAGAGCACATCACACAGAAACGTGTCCAGGTGGGTTTGGAAAGTCTCCAGCCAAGGAGACTCCACAGCCTCTCTGGGCAGCCTGTCCCAGGGCTCTGTCACTCTCACAGGAAGGAAGTTTTTTCTGATGTTTGCATGGAATCTCCTGCGTTCCAGTTTGCACCCACTGCCCCTTGTCCTATCACTGGACATCGCTGAAAAAAGCCTGGCTTGCTTCAGCGAGGTGGCTTCTGCAAAACCCCAGCAGTACGT
This sequence comes from Apus apus, assembly GCF_020740795.1. Lineage (NCBI taxonomy): Eukaryota > Metazoa > Chordata > Aves > Apodiformes > Apodidae > Apus > Apus apus. Next base: position 3,640,055 of record NC_067312.1, on the reverse strand, counting down.
GTTGGCAACATCGGGTTCTCTTTGCACATTCGTCTCTGTGCTGCTAAATTGCATCCCCTAGAATCACAGAATCATCAGAATGGTTTGGGTTGGAAGAGACCTTAAAGACCACCCAGTTTAAACCCCCCCTGCCATGGGCAGGGACACCTTCCACCAGGTGAGGTTGCTCCATCCAACTCGGCCTTGAACACTGCTAGGAATGGGAAGCTGCAGGGCAGGTTGCACCTGCAGATGTTCCTTTAGAGTGGGGATCCCTACTGTGCTCACCTAGTATGTCCCAAGGTCAGCTATTATTGTCACTTGTAGGAGAATCGTGGTGGTAACTCCTTTATGTTGCAGCAAAGTTGTCCTGCATGGAAGAGAGCAGTAGACTGTGTGCACCAATTACTTCCTCATAGCTGCTGTTTCAAAGCTATGTAGAACGTTGGTGTCCACCTGTCCCATTAGGTTTTGCACATGAAGAGCTTTCTCCTCTGGGTCTAGGTAGGCTGCTCAGATGTATGATGGAATGATGTTGTCCTGAAGCACATTCAGTCACAGAAAGCAGCATAAATTCAGACTGGGCTGAGAACTCAGAGAGTTATTGTAACTCAGCAGAGGTGGAAATGGATGCCTGGCCTTGTCCTGACTGTGTTTCTTGAGAGAAGGGTTTAGATAGCATGTGGGAGAGAAGTGCTTTTTTTGGAAACATATGGAAGCTTTTTTTGTGGGTTGTACCCATGGATCAAGAATCAGAGGATGAGTCTTTGTGATAATGCTTCATTTGGAAAAAATGCTACAGACAGAAAGCACTTCCTTTCCATAACCTTTCTGTCTGAAAATTGTGTGTTCTTCTCATCCTTGTTTTGTTTTGCATAAGCTGGGTTTTAGGTGGATTTAATGATTAGTTAATAATTGGGTAGCAAATATGTGCAAGACTGAGGCACTGATGATACAAGTGTTTATCTCTTAGTCATATGCTGAATTCAAATAAAAGCATGGAACACAATTCCATGCAGAAGCTGCTTTGGTAAATGCTGTCAGTGTTCCATTTCCAAGTGAGTTGTGTTTTGGAACAAGGGAGGAACCCCTTGCCTGGTCCCACTGCCTATTTCTGAAAGCACAGGGACATCAGAGGAGGCTGTCAGAAATCTTACAGATGTGGGGAGTAAGGTCCCAGTAATGGAATTCTGAGTCATGCCTTTAAAAGTGAAGCCCCTGACCTGTGGCTGCATGAAAAATTATTTATATATGTCCAGCGCAGTTCCCTCCTTAATTTTTTTTAGTGTTTTCCTGTAAATTCACTTTGTGATGGCTCCACTGGTAAGCAGGGACTCTGAGGTGAGCAAGGGATATGTGTCTGTATTGCAAATCCTGCTTGTGCATCCACCTTGTCTGTCTTCAAAAGTGGATAGTGATCATGAAGTGCATGCTCTTCCCGTGCCCCTTCAAGTGGGCAGTAATCACAAGAAGAGACTCAAATACCCAGAAAAACCTTGCTATATTTTCTACCACTTTTGTTTCCATGCCTGCAAAGGCAGCTGAGCTGCAGGAGCAGGAGCTGGATCCCAGCCTGGCCTGTCCATCATCCAGACAAATATTGGCAAAGGCCAGAGAGAGTAAATTCTGCTTTCAGTTACTCCTCAGTAATTCTGTTATGAATGAGGTTCTCCAGGAGTTTATGGACTGCAGGGGGAGACAAGACCACCTGCAGCTTCTTTATGATGATGATGGATAGTCGCTGAAGCCGGGACATGGTTTATCTTGTGTATTGTTTGTGGGGCTGACAGTGGAGAAAAAGAAAATAGTGCAAACGGCACAAAGCTGCCAAGGAAGAAGCTCCTTTTCCTCCTTTTCTCTCCATGTTGCCACTAAATGGCATCTCTTGTGAGCTGAGAGTCTGTGGATGCCACAGGGGATGAGACTGGAGGTCCACGCTATGTCTGTGGTGACCATGAGTAAATGACATAGCTCTGGGTTCCTCCTGCCTTCATCCTTCACACCTGCCTGGGCTCTTTTCTCTTGGACACACATTCACAAGCCCAACCCTGTGGGTTTTCCCCTGGTTCCTTGGTAGGGTCTCAGAGCAGGAGCTGTACATGCCAGTGCAATCTCCCTGGCTAATGCTCTCGCTGGTCCCCTCCTCCCCACAGGCGGGCTCAAGAGCGTGTGTCGGTTCAGCCTCAGCGGCTACACCCCAGCTTTGACTTCAGCCACCAACTGCAGACACCACAACCCATGGGCCCCCAGCCCAGATACCTAGCTGAAGGCACAGACTGGTAAGTCTTCCATATTTTACTACTGAATGAGGTGCTTGGAAAGTCCTGGGGAGGCTGCAGGTGTTGGGGAATTTTGTCATGGGTCAGTGCTTTCGTGAAATCTAAGGGTTCAGCTCAGCTGATACAGTGTGGGGAGTGTGCAGTAGGAAAACTCATCTCTGGGAGGGCCATGAGGGCATGCTAAAGCCTTTATGCAGGTATACAGAATCACAGAACAGTTTTGGTTGGAAAAGATCTTTAAGTTCATCAAGTCCGACTGTTAACCCAGCACAGTCAAAACCACCACTAAACCGTGGCCCTCAACACCACATCTACACGGCTTTGAAATCCCTCCAGAGATGGTGGTGACTCAACCACTCCCCTGGACATCGTGTTTCAGTGCCTGACAACCCTTTCAGTATGGAATTTTTTCCTAATATCCAATGTAAATCACATTAAGGCATCAATATTGCCCATAACTCTCCAGCAGTGAATGGAGAGAGCAGCCAAGCATTAATTCCCCCCGAGGGGCTTTTCCCGCTGCAGGGCAGAGCCAGGGTGTTCTTCCTGTAGACCAGCATCTCTGCCTGAACTAGATCTTCTGCTGCCCATCAGTCTCTCAAAAAAGAGTGGCTGCACCTTTTTCCATGGTCTAAATTAGGTAGCACATTACTGTCCTTCCCCTGCTCGTTGGTGTGGATGAATTAATAGTTGTTAATCATTCTCCCAGTGTAGTGTTTGATATCATGGAAGGGTTGAGCAGGGAACTGATCCTTTCATTTTAAGAGCAGGTTTTGAGCTCTTGCACAGTTAATAAGTTACTGGGCCCTACTTGGAAGAGTAAGAAAACAAAAGCATGCTTCCGAAGAGCTGCTTGTTAGCTGAACAACGTCCATTCTGCACACTGAATGGAAAGAATAGCATGTGAACTTGTAATTAGAGACAGTCTCAATGTGTATGCACAAGGGGACCGGAATAAAATGTCACCGAAAATCTTAATTATGGCATTTCCCAACATCTGAGAGCTTCACTCTGCAAATGGAGAGTCTGCTTAACACAGGGGAGTTTTTTCCTCCCTCTGGGGTAATAATAAGCAACATCAAATATGGCCAAATCCTTCTGCCATTTTCCTCTCAGGTGTTCCCATTACTGGCACCACTGTGAGCTGGATTTGGCCAGGATGACATTGTTCAGATCAGTTTCCAAAGCGGTTCACGTACCATCTGGATAGAGCCATTCTTTCTGCCTCTCTTTCAGCTCAGAGTATTTAATTATAATCATTAGAAGGATCTGATAAAGCACTGCTTTATGTTCCCTTCCTCCTCCCTCCTCCACCCATACCCCCCTCCAGCCCCCCAGCCGGGGTTGCTCCGTCGCCTTGTAAAGCCTAAGGAGCAGGATGACAGAAATCATATACTGTGTGTATATATTTGGGTGACTCAGTTCCCCTTGGGGCACACACACAGTTGTGCCCTGTGACAGATATAAAAACCTTCCTCTGATGTGTTACCACAGCACGAGAAGCAGCAGCAATGCTCTCTCAGAGGCTGGAGGTGGTAGGGCCTGTCATGGGAAATGGGGATGGAAGGGAGATCTGAAGGTGATCACTCATCTCAGGCAGCCCAATCTGAGTTAAAACTGTCTGGCAAAGAAGAAATAAACTCCCCTTTGGTTCTTTAAGTTATCTTCTGCATCCACATTTAGTGACAGCCATCCAACCTTTCATCTAGGTCCTTATCTTTCACTTTTTGGTGGTTGCCAGCCTGTGCTACCACAGGCATCCTAGCTCTTGAACTGCACTGGATGTTGTACAGTTGCCCATGAAGTACAGGCCAGAAGATGATGCCTGGTTTTGGTTTTCTTCAGCTAATCTGCTCTGCTTATTCACCTCCAAACCCTGGAAAAACACCATTCCATGCAGTATTCTGCCTTGGGCCCTTCTGTAGACCCACAGCATCACTTCAGGGGCCTCAGTATCTGGTTTTAAGGATCTAGATGCACCAGTGCACAAACAGTTCAGCAGTGCTCTTATTGCAATTACTTGCGTATGTTAATAACAGCTGCTCATCTTTGAGAGATCTCTTCAGTCCTTGATCTCAAAGCACCCTGTGGATTATCACATCTATTTTGTGGACAAGGAATACAGGGAGGCAGAAAGGAAGTGATCAAGGTCATACACCACAGCAGTGACAGGACTGGGAATGGACTCAAAGCCTCCCGATTTCCAGCCAAGCCTTCCATCCACCTGGGAACAGTCTTTGCCTATTGGAGAAACATCCAAAATTGTCACACAGAAGCTGAAAAATACCTAGTCCTGCAGATTCTCACCCTGGTTCTCCTCCTGACAGTCACCTGCTGTGTTTTATCTTCTGATAGATTTTGTTTGTCTACAGGACATGGTTAGCACAGAGCCAGCAAAGATAGCTCCTCTCTTTGCTTCAGCTTGGTGTGAGAGGTCTTATTAGGGGGAACTAAACCTGCTGCCTGGTACTGAAGCTGTTCTGGGTAAAGGATTTCTGCATTTACTGTCCCCTCTCATCTGTAATCTACTGTTGGGTGAAGGCATTTGCAGCTGCAGCAAAACATGCCTGGGTTCCTCCTCACAAGCTGTGGCACTTGCTGCTGCAGTTCTCTGTGCAGGGGAGATGTTGGAGGCTGAAACAGTGAGCCACACCAGTGCTCTAATTATCTGAGCTTTGGCAAATGTGAAGTCCATGAGAGCACCTTTTGTAATTATGATAAAGTGAATGATGTTCAAATATTTTGTTTGCTGAGAAACACTTTGGCTGGAGAGAAGAGATTGGCTAATTGAATTGTAGCTGAAGATGCTGCTTTGGGTCTTCTTCTGTCTCCTCCATGTCTCCATGTGCTGGATTGGGCAGCACTGTGGTGTTTGCTGGGGTCTTGGTCATGCCAAGTCCTGGGACTGAGCTGGCTTACTTGCCTGGAAGGAAAAATGTGCCCAAACTCACCAAGATGAGCTCCAGGCTCACCTGCCCTGGCCAGGCTTCCTGCAGGCAAGTGGGACCACTGGGGGTGTTCCACTTCATCTGTGTTGGCTTGTTGGTCATGTGACTCTGTTTCCTACAGCATTTTCATCCAGAAATTCCTTAAAACTTTTCTATTTTCTGCACAAACAGCAGTTCTGGGGTTTTCTGAAACCAGGCTCAGGTGAGCTGCAGTCTCCCCTGTCTCCCTAGGTCTCCTGTGGCCTGGGCTGGGATACCTCTGAGGAGAGCACAGGCACATCAAAAATCCCCCAGATGGATGTCAGCTACCCAGAACTCCTAATCAGTGTGTCCCCCTAGTAATTAGCTCTGTTTCTGCAAAACACTCGAGGCAAAATTTAACTCTTTGCAGTGATGGCAGCACAGGAGGACCTGGGCTGGCCAGGTTGAGGACTGCACCTGGGGATTGGTCAGAGCCAGCAAAATGTTCTAGTTATGAAATTAGCAAGCAGATAATTGTGCAGGTCTTGTAGAGCTCTGTGACTCCAACTAACACAAATGCTAGCTGGCATAAAAATATCTCCTCAGTCCTTCGTGCTGCCGTGGTGGGTGGTTGCCCAAAGTGGAGGGGACTCCCTTTCACGCTGCAGCATCACCCCAGGCAGAGACACCCACAGCAGCCCAGAGGCCACCAGTGGAAGCTGCCCTGGGAGCACAATCTTACTGGCTGTAGGCCATGCAATGAAACCAGGGCGTCAAAGCTCTGTCTCCACCCTCCTGCCCACAGGGACCTCAGTGTGGATGCAGGACTGACTCACGCGCAGTTCCAGGTCCGGCCGGTCCCTCAGCCCTATCAACATTACTTAGCTACACCTCGGGTGCACCATTTCCCCAGAAGCACATCCTCGACACAGATGGTAAGTGAAATGCTTTTACTGAGAAATGTTTTATGCATTGTCTGCCAGAAAGCAGTCAAAATAAAGGCTGCTATCTTTCTATCACCTGTCTCCTGCAAATCCCACTTATCTCCGGCCGTGGGAGGGAGTGTCTGAAAGGATAATGTTGCATCATTGCACTCTGGATTAGGGAAAGGAAAGAAAAGCTCAGCTGCTTTGGAGAGATTCGTTCCATCGTGTGCAGCACCACGCTCACAAGCTGGTCTGCAAAACCTAGGCAGGACGTGAGAGACTTAGCAGTTATTACTGACAATAGTATTCGCACTGGAACGAACGTTGGGCTCCCAGGACTGTGTATGCAGAAGGGTTGGCAATAGGTTATTCCTTGCCTGGGGCCCAGCCCTGAGGGGCCTTCCCTCATCACATCATTGCTCTCTCCATCAGCCTCTATGCCATCTGCAAAGGTTTTGCACAACCCCTTGCACAGGTGGAGATAAATGAGAAGGTGGGCTGATGAGGGTCATCTGCTGGCTCTTCTCCTAGCAGGGTACTTGCCTTTGGAGCCGAGCCACACTGAGCACTGCTAATCCTTAAAGCACTCTCAGAAATCCCACAAGGGTGTTTTTCCCTCTTGCCCATAGCTGGACCCTGACACCGGTGTACTACGGTGAGGCTTAACAAAAAATATCAAAGCTTGGATAAAGAGAGATCCATCAATTTAAAAATAAATAAAATAAAATGCTGCTTTAAGCCAATCCATGCAGAGTTTGGGACTGCAGTGTTTTAGATGCAACAGGAGTTATTGTAACAGTTTATTTGGAAGAAATGCCTGCTCTTGGTTATCATTTATAGGCAATCTATTTAATTAAATGGCTTTTTTGTTGTTGGTGGTATTGAAATGCTTCCATTGGAAAAGGTGTTGGCCTGCTCTTTCAAGCTGAAATTTTAAAGCACTGAATTTGAATTAGGGCCCACAAGGGATTTCTGTGTGGAGGTACAAGTGGCTTTATTTTTCTCCCTCACTTCTCACAGGTTGTTCACGAAATCAGAAATTACCCTTATCCTCAGCTTCAGTTACTTGCTCTCCAGGGACTCAACTCAAGCCGGCACACATCCGCGGTGCGGGAGAGCTATGAAGTAGGTGTCTCAGGGACTGGGATTGTTATTACATTTTTAAGCACCACAAACCTCTGCAAGCCCTGGCGTAAACTTGTAGGACTGCTTTTGTGTCGTGTCTCGCAGCAATTTTAGTAACAACTGGCAGGGGAAGGGGTTGAGTGGGTTTGGTAAAAGGTGGTTTGCTTCAAAGTGCCTGAGTTTGGCTCGGGTGGACTCTGGCTGACTTCATGTCTGTCAACACAGTGCTCCAGTTCTGCAGGGTTTTTGTTTCCGAGCCTGTCAACCAGAATTCAGATTCCACCCTGATTTCTGAAATATTGGGACATCCAGCTCCCTGCTCTCTGCCCCTTTAGTTCTTGGTCTTAGAGGCAGGGATTGGATCCATCATTAAAGTATTACTGGTTTGGATTGGATGGACATTTCCACTGGGCCTTGAACCCTCAGTTACTGCTCCAAGAGCCAAGGCTCAAGTGTGTCATTAAAGCATGACTTGTTTGGGTTTGGTGGACAACTCCACCAAGAATAGGGGGTAGGAGGAAGCTTTGGTCCCAAGCAGGTGGGGTGGGATGGTGGGACCTCCTGCCCTTGGAGCAAGGCTGATGGTGCTTTGGTGCTGTTCCTGTGCCACAGGAGCTGCTGCAGCTGGAGGACAGGCTGGGCAGCGTGAGCCGCGGTGCCGTCCAGAACACCATCGAGAGGTTCACCTTCCCCCACAAGTACAAGAAGGTGAGTGGCCTGAAGCCACGGCATGGCCGCCAGCCCCTCTCAAGCTGGCCAAGGGTTTGTGGGGCATGGAGTGGACAGAGAAGGAGAACTTTGGTGGCTTGCAGTCCTCAGGGTTGGCAAACCAGCGTTGTCAATGTTCCCCGCAGTGGGGGAGGAATGTAAAATCCAGAATTGCTCCTTGAATTTTCTTGTGGGGCTCCCGGGCTGAAGCGGTGGTGTAGCTCAGCTGGCTGTTTCTCACTTCTAGGCTAGGAAGCTGCGGGCCAAATTTTCAAAAGGGTCTCAACCTTCTCCCACCCAGCGGGTTCAATTTCCCCCCTGTCCGCACCTGGTAAGAAAGTGCACACACCAAGGGGGCTTCGTGCATGCAAACCCACCCCATTCTGCATGCAAGCAGCACTGCCCGCGTGCCCTGCCATGAGGCTCCATGGCTTGGGGGAGCACATCCTCCCCTGGTTTTGCAAGAGAGATCTCCTCTGCTGGCGCTGATCTCCTGCCCATAAGGAAATGGGTGCCATGTTTTTGGGTCGTGCTAAACAGAAAATGGGAAAAGTGCTTGTTTGAGTAGTGATATCATGTGTTGGTCAGTCCCTGCTGGGCAGTAACAAGTAGGGATGTTGTGTTGCCCAGGTTGGAAGTGAGTCAGCTCCTGCTGTGCTTATCTTTGATCACATCTCCAGTGGATACAGAAAAATGATTATAACAATAGGAATGGGTGGGGAGGGAGGAGGGTAGAAAAGGGGAGAGCTGAGCACAGTGTGAGGTTGGGCTAGTGGCCAGCTTGGCATGAGGCATGGTGGTTGCCTTTCCTGGCAGTGGTAGCCCCACATGCTTTGGGGTCTCCAGGAGAAGCCTCCAGAAAAGGAGACCATGGGGCCATCTTCACTGCAGGAGCTATATTAGGATAGCAGAGGACAGGCTGCTCCTTGGGACACCACCACCAGCCCCACTGCCTCCAGCCCCGGGGACAGACATGCCCACCTGCAGCGTGTTGGTGGACTCCTCCCCTCACTGACTGTTTTGGCTGGGCGGACTTCCTCAAGCTGGCTGGTAGATGAAGCTCTTATTATTTGCCTTTCTGCAACTATCCAGACTTGGGAGAGTGTTAGAAAGTTAAGTCCTAACCACATTATGTCTTCAACCTTGCTGCAGAGAAGACCGCAGGAGGGCAAAGCTGAGCAGGAGGATGGAGAGGAGTCAGACACGGATGAGAAATGCACAATCTGTCTGTCCATGCTTGAAGATGGAGAAGACGTCAGGTACAACCTTTCCATCTGCTCCCAGCACCATCTGAGTTGTGTTTACTGGGATTAATGCCACCATGTGCTGGTGGGGTTATCTCTGTTCTTGTCCTAACAAACTCAACTTGGCTGCAACAGGGTGTGGAAAACCAAATACCATTTAGATGGACATCATTATGGGTGGTAGGTAGGAAGAGTTCTGCAGCAGTAGGAGGGACAAGTTGCTTTAGTATCTCCTGGGTTTGGATCCCTGGCTTCAGGACAGGTGCCAACAGGCTAGGTGGCAAGTGTCAGAGAAGCATGGGTCCCAGGTATCAGACAGCCATCTGGAGCTCAAGGACATCAACATCTGAGCTGGAGAGATGACTAAAGCAGGATAAAAGGGAGTGTGAAGTCCAGGGAAGTTTGGTTTGTGGTCAGGATGGAGCCACTTTATTGTAGAATAAGTGAGATTTCTCAATACTCATGGTCACAAGGAGCCATCCTGAGCCAACAACGAAGTCCCAGTTTCCCCTTACAGATGTTCCAGGCTCTTATCTCTGGTTGAGACAGAGGATGGCAACAAGCAATTGCAAGGGTCTAAGCTACTATGGCTGAAGGAGCTGCCGGTGAGCAGTGCAGCTGCAGTAGCTCGTCCTGCTCCTCACTCTATAGTTACCTTAAAACATCAAGAAAAACTCTGATCCTCTTGCTCTGGGTCCTTGGCGTTCACAGTCCCTCTGGTTCATGATGGTGGATGAAGAAATGACAAAGGTGAAAAGCAGCCACATTCCCTGGGACACAGCAGACACCCATATAGGAGTGATACCTGATTTCTAACAAGTCACACTGAGAAAGAACCAAGAGGCTTTGGAGTATAACTACACTCCTAACACTCCTGAAAGGTTAGAACACAGCAACCAGGGTAATTAATAATTGGAACAACTCAGTTCAGGAGGGTGTGGGGTTTTCTAAAAGGCTTTTGGCCAGGAAGGACACCATCTTGGTGATCTTTAAGGTCTCAGTGATCATCATCTTGGTGATCCATCACCTAGCTGATCTTCAAGGTCCCTTCTAACCCTAGCCATTCTATGATTTTATGATCTCTAACCTGCCATTGCTGGGGGAGCCTGTAAGACTGGTGTCACTATCCTGGTGTTTTCCCACCTTCCAAGAAGCCCTGGCTGCTGCTTTCTGGCTCTCCTTGGTCCTCTGGACCTCTTCCCTCCTAACAGGTTGGTACTTCTGTCTCTGCAGGCGGTTGCCCTGTATGCATCTCTTCCACCAAGTGTGCGTGGACCAGTGGCTGGCCACCAGCAAGAAGTGCCCGATCTGCAGGGTGGACATTGAAACACAGCTCGGCTCGGACAGCTGAAAAGACTGGTTGGACACACCATTTTCCTTACCAGGTCATATGGCCATAAACCCTTGCAGCAAAATTTTTGCCTTCTGAGCCATTTGATTGAGAGAAAATGTCTGCAGGCTCATGAGCGAGGAGGAGGACATGGCAGTACAATATCTAGTGGTAGGAGATATTGCACATACGCAGGATACAGGCCCAGGGAGAGGGAACTGGCATTCCCGGAGCTCAGAGACTCCATGTTGCTGAAGATTTAGTTGAATATGAAGGAGCTAGTTGTAGTAGTCTGGCCTGTCAATCCTGCATTTCATGGGGATTGTATATATATACCTCTCAAACACGTAGAAACATGTTAGGGGTCCTTTAGCTATTCTATGGATGGCAGCTGGAGCATGTTAGCTTAAGAAATGTTGTGTTTGATGCCCTACTCATCTTGTGGTGGACATGTTGCTGTTACCTAATTTGCACCAAATATTTTTTCATAGATTCCTTATTTTGGTGCCTGGTTAACACATTTCAGAGGGGGAACAAAGAGGTCAAGCTTCCCCACCACTGGGGGTGGAAGAGGCGAAAAAGCAAAATCCTGTTTACAGTCAGAAGGGTTGTGCTCTTTGCCTCAGCCATGTGTGCTTCCTTTCCTTGCATTTACAGTGTGTTACAAAATTAGAGAATCTTAAAAATTAAAAAAAAAAAAATAAAAAAAAAATTGGTGGTTAAATTAATGAAGCAATAGGTAGAAGCTTTGTTCCTGCTTATCTGCTGGTGCTGGACAACTCTCTGTATGGGCACAATATTGGGGTAGATGCTCTTTTCTTTGCTTTCTATATCTTAATGAAGTAGCTTGGCAGATCGAAATTCAAGGAAGGGCTGTCTTCAGGATTGCCATGGTCTGTGAATGCTTTGTCCTGTGAGCTGTGAGGTGGGTTGGCTTAAACAGCCACTGCCACCACCGGTCCAAAACGATGGTTCCTGGAGTCTGTGCCCAGAAATTGACACCAGAGAGGTGCTTGCTGGTGGCTTCTCTCCCGTGGAAAACCAGCTCTGATAATAGGAAGGGAGAAAACCCAGAGGGGAAGGCTGGTGAGACGGGGGGTTTGCTGTTGTTTGGAGGGGCTGGGTTGTGATCCTGTCACGAAGCACCGGCACCTGCACCTCCCCTGCAGTTTGTGTTCAGGTCTCAGGCTGGATCCACGCCAAGGAGCAGTTGTTACGATGAAGCCTAACTGCATTGGTGCTCGAAAAGAGAACTGGGAGGTGTTCCCGGAAGGAGTGAGCTCTTGCCAACCAAGCTCCCCCTGAAACTAACACCTCAGCACAGCAGCCATAGGACCAAGCTGAAAACCCTCCGGAGAACTGGCATTCACAACCAAAACAATTTAAAAGAAAACCAAATAACAAACACCACTTTTTCCTTTTTTCTTCTTATTTTTTCTTTTCTTTCTTTTTTTTTTCCCTAGTAGGCAAGCAAAGAAAGATGTGAACAAGCAAGGGGAATTAGTCATGAACATTATATATTGAAATTGCTAATGTGGCAGGAGTGATTTCTGTCTCCCCTGAGCATCCATTTTGCTGGAGTCAAATGATGCTCTCCAAGTAGAAACAATCATAAATTACTGTCTGAGAGATCGTGGGATTCCCAGGAGCTGTAATTGGAAAACATCAACTTCAGAGGCACCCCAGAGGTGCCTTTTTTTTTTTTTTTTTTTTTCCCCCCATCAGGAAATGGTAGAGAAAGAGAAGAGCCCCACGAGGTGCAAGGATCCAGGAGCCTCTCTCTTGCTGTGCCCATGCAGGTTGGAGGCAGTGGAGGGGGACACATGGTAGAATATAGGGAGTATTTGAGGAAGAAATTTTTTGTGCTGAGTGTGGTGAGACACTGGCACAGGCTGCCCAGAGAGACATCCATCCCTGGAGACATTCCAAGGTTGAATGGGGCTCTGAGCAACCTGATCTAGCTGCAGATGGCCCTGCTCACTGCAGGGGTTTGGACTAGATGGTCTTGAAAGTCCCTTCCAACTCCAACCATCCAATGGTTCTATGATTCTACAACATCTTTGCCACTCAGCTCAAGTGATGTCTTCCTGGGGGACGTGGTGGTGGTCCCAGCCCTGATGTCCATGTGTCAAGGAGTGGTCCCTCAGTCCCTATGGGGCTTACTCCAGCAGCAGCAGATGGAAGCAGCGTTTAAAACCATACTAATACGACTAATAATACGGACAAGCAAAGCAAGGCTTTGCTGGTAAAATACACTGTAAACCTGTCTGGTCTGTCCAGGCATGATCTGGGGATGAAGCAGGGGGAGGAAGGGGGGTGACTGGGACCCTGGCTGGGCGGGGAGGGAAGGAGGAGCTCTTCCGAACCGCGAGTGTTCTCAAAGCCTATGCGAAAGTATTACTATTTGCCTAATGAACAAGCACAGTTGTTTTTTTTAAAAAAAAAACCCAACAAACAAACAAACAAAAAAAAAACAAACAAAAAATTAAAAAGGGAAAAAAAAAACACCACACCAAACAAAAAAACCAAACCAAAACAACAAAAAAAAACGACCAACAAACCAACCCTTCTCTTGACGGATCCCCAGGGGCGTGGGAGTGGAAGGTGCCTCGGTGTGTTTAGGTTCCTTGGCATTCAAAAGGATTTGTGCCCGTGGGCTGGGAAAATAGGGTGAGCTTAAAAAACAAAGCAAACAGACAACGACAACAACAACAACAAAATCTCTAGTAACAAAACATTGATAGTTTACAGGGTTTTGTGAGTTTAAATGCCTTATATTTAACAATCATAATTTATGACTAACTTGTAGATATTGTGGGTTCTTATTTAATTATTTTTATAGTTGTTTTCTTTTTTATTTTCTTTTTTTTGCATTTTTAATTATGATTTATTTATTTAGAAATTAATACTATTTTTTTTTTTTATTACTCCTATTACCTCATTTTTGCATTGTTTCTGGGAATGGAATGCTTTGCATGCGTCGGTACTTTAAAAAAAAAAGAAACTACTCATGGGATGTGGGGGGTAATGCTTATCTTGTCAAAAAAAAAAAAAAAGAAAAAGAAAAAAAAATAGAAAAAAAATAATCAGGGTGTGTGATTACAAACTGTATTACTGTGGTGCTGTTACCTTGGATACATTCCATAAAAAAAAAAAAAATGCAAACCTTTGATTCTGTATGCTGTGACATAGTGGAAAACTGCAATATAGTGACTGTGTTTAGCACATATATATGAATATTATTTGCACTCATAATCAAACCCCGGTGATCCTTTCCCTGGCTCCCTGCCGCATTGGAGGCCCCTGCTGGCAAAACCAAACGGATTTGGGCTGGTTTCCTGCTGCTGCTGCCCTGTCCCCGAGGCCTCTGGTGATGCTGCTGCTCTTGCTGCATGTGTTACCCCGCAATAACACCCAGCAGCCCCCTCCCCTGCAAAGCTGTGCCTGGGGCAGTGCATGTCTTTAGAGCAAGACTCCGCAAACTGCTCCAAAAGCTGAGGAAGGAAGCCCAGGTGTGGTGGCTGGGTTCAGTTCTTGGTCACTACCAGGGCTCCGTCTGGCTCTTCTCACCCTCTGTGGGAGCGCCCAGCTGGGAGCTGCGAGGGAGGATGGAGAAGGCAATGGGTTGAGCCTGAGCCTGGAGGCAACAAAGCCAGAGGGATTCACTGCAATTTGTAAGGGTGAGCCCAGTCTAGCTGGGAGGGACTGAGATGGACAATTAAGGAATCCTTCGTTATGCCTGGCCATGAGCATTCGCTATAACCCAGCTGTAAAACACGCATGGAGCAGAATCCCCCTTCCTAAAAACCTTCCAGTTGGTTTCGTCTTCCCTGCTGAGAGGGGGGAATGTTGATTTGAAGCTTTTTAATCCACGGAAGAGCTGGGACCTGCACCAGATCCCTCCTGTCCTCACGGAGGGGACCAGCACTGAGCTGACAACCCCTTCGTGCGGCAGTGGTCAAGCATCCCCATCCCATCTCCATCCCCATCCTCATCCTCATCCCTCTCCTTACAGCTGTGCCACTTTCCCAACACGCTGCCCTTTACCCAAAAGGCTCCTGAATATCAAGTGTTCTAGCCTTGCAAGAGGGTTAGAGCACTCTTGATAATATTTTTAAGCTTTAAGCCATAACCACTCTTGGTCATCGCAGGTGCTCGGCTGCATATGGACAGAACTGAGGCCCTATGTCATGCCCCCCAAAGGCTTTGGATGCAATTCTCTTTTGGGTTGGAAAGGCACAAAATTACTGTACCTTAACATTGTTCTTTCTGTCCCTTCAGGGTGCTGCTCTGCTTTGTTGACTATGCCTTACCCTAGGTTTAAAACCTGCCTGTTTGTTGGGGTTTTTTTTTTGTGTTTTGTTATTTTTTTTTTCCCTTGCTGCTCTGAAACACTCCTTCCCTGTAGCCTGGAGCTGAGGTTTTGAGCTGTGTGGGGACAGGGGATCAGTTGTTGCCCCCTCACAAAGATATTGCAAAAGGGATAAGTAGAACAAGGAGCAAGCGAACAACAACAAAAAAAAAAAAAAAAAAATCCTCTCCTTTAATGATGGCAGGCTGGCGAAAGGATCACCCACATTTTTGTACTCCTACTGCTGTTCTGTTGTGCTGTGCAACATTTTGCTACATAGACTATTTTATAGAAGAAAGCTAGAAAAATATTTATTATTAATATTAAAGCAATAGCGCATTGAAGAAACAAAAAGACATTAGAACTTGTGTAAATGCTTAGATTCACTTTTGGTGGATTTTTTGTACTTTATTTATAACTAATAAAACAAACTGCATTGCTAACTATAAACCTGTGCTGCACAGAAGTCACCTGGCAGGGTGACCGCCTGGTCTTTGTTTAGCACCTGTTTCTTGTTTCTTTGGGTGAAAGTCAATTCTTCCTTCACTGCTCATGCCCTTGGACGTGCAATGGAGATGGTCCTGGGGGATAACACACTCTGCCCCGCTGGTTTGCAGAGGCTGTTGGTGCTGGAG
Source organism: Apus apus (assembly GCF_020740795.1). Lineage (NCBI taxonomy): Eukaryota > Metazoa > Chordata > Aves > Apodiformes > Apodidae > Apus > Apus apus. The sequence continues at coordinate 3,624,569 of NC_067312.1, read as the reverse complement.
CTCCAGGGCAGAGGCCAGGTGAGGCTCTCCACACCGTGCACACCACCACGTGTCATGTCCTGTGGTGATGTCCAGTTTTGTGATTAAGTGCTGAAGTCCCTGTCTAGAAGCAGGTTGGAAATTGCCTGTTAAAGAGACATTTCTCCTCTAAGCACAGCCCACAGTGCCCCTAGGATACCTCCTGCAAGTCCTGCAGAGACACCAACAGGACCCTCCATCCTCCTGGTGGAGAGGCATGTCCCTCTCTGTGGGTCTCCTGTCCAACAACTAAGGAAAGAGAAGCTTACTGGAATAAAAAAAACCAAAACAACAACCATCCTCCAAATTAATGCAGCTGTATTTGAGGGTATTTTCAGTTCCTTTGTTACCAGTTGGAGAATCCAATAGGCATAAACTCATCTGTTCATACACCAGACTGTGCATCCTGCAGTACTCCTGCATTTTTTCCCACAATGAGCAGTGTCAGTCTCTGCTTCTACCTGCTCTTGATTCCTCAAGCATTTCATGCAGAAAGGCAATGACCAGTCCCCAGCTTCCACTACATGGTTAGACCAAATAAGCCTTGGGGACAGTCAGCTGCCCACTGTAGAGATTTGGTTCCTGTAGCCAAAGGGAATTGCTGGCTTTCCAGCATCCAGCAAAGGCTGCAGGAGGGATGCACCATATTCATTCAATACAAAATTCCCATTATAGCAAGCTTTTACAAGTTCAGAAAACAGGTTAAAATGACCTCCTTGTCCATCTGGGGAAAACTGCAATTGCTTGCTGAGAAATTGATGGAGACAGACTTTTTAGCAGGGCCTGTAGCAACAGGACATGGGGTGATGATGATAGACTGAAAGAGAGTAGGCTTAGACTAGATATAAGAGAGAAATCTTCTACAGTGAGGGTGGTGAGACCCTGGCCCAGGTTGCCCAGAGACGTGGGAGATGCCCCATCCCTGAAGACATTCCAGGTCAGGTTGGATGGGGCTCAGAGCAATCTGGTCTAGTTGCTGATGTCCCTGCTCACTGCAGGGAGGTTGGACGACTGGACTAGATGGCCATTAAATGTCCCTTCCACCACAAAATATTCTCTATCTTGTTGATGTCCTTCAAAAGCATAACAGCACTGAAAGAGTTGCTCGGGATGGCAACTGGTTCTGCCTCAAAGCTGCTGCAGCAAACACTGATGCCATGATCTGACAACAGGCCAGCTGGGTGCACCCAGCAGCAACTGGTGGCTGTGCTGGGGAAGGAGGGGGGTTGTGCCTGGTAAGATATAACAGCACTGGGTCCAATGAGATGCAACAGACCAGATGCAACATCTTTCTTCATTGTGAGCATCTGGTTGGGAAGATCATAGAATCACAGAGCAGTTAAGGTTGGAAGGAACCTTAAAGATCATCAGGTTCCAACCTCCCTGCCATGAGCAGGGACACCTCCCACTAGACCAGGCTGCACAAGCCTCATTCAACCTTGAACACCTCCAAGGAGGGGGCATCCACAATCTTCCTTGGCAACCTATTCCAGCTCCTTACTACCCTCATGGTGAAGAATTTCTTCCTGATGTCTAACCTGAATCTCCACCCTTTCAGTTTAAAACCATTAACCCTTCTCCCATTACTACCCTCTCTGGTGAAAAGTCCCTCCCCAGCTTTTCTGTATATCAGCCCTTACTTGTGTTCTGTAGTATCAAAATGCTCAGCTGGCCCATAGCTTGCAGCTCAGAGCTATACAACCCCATCAGTACATGTCTTCTTGGGTTTTTTTTTTAAATGTAGCCTTTTCTGTCTCTCCACACACAGTGGGGCATGGGAGATTATAAAATTGGCTCCTCCCAGCCCTCAGTTATTCTGCCTTGTTGCATGTAAGGTTGGTGTAGGCATATGATGCCATAAAAAATGATTCACCACAATTCCATAGAGATTTTCAAATACTTCTGTGTCCTGCAGTCAGAGACAACCAGTCATTCTTAGCATCGAGCACTGCAAAGGACTCCTAGGTTGTATTTGTTCACACTGGCAGCACCCAACTGATTTTGTAAAAAAAGCATTTCTTTGAGCTCCTGAAACAATGGGGAACACAGAGATGATAGGGTAGACTGGTTCTGCAGAATCCTCTTACTCCCATCTACAATACTTTTTTTTGGATGAAGGCATGTGCACTAAACCCCCTCCAATTAGGATGCAAGAGCTCCATGTCTGCCCAACATACAGTGATAGGATGATTTTGGCTTTTCTTCTCCCCAGTTCTCCCCATGGCCAAGAAAGTGTTGATTTTAGTGGCTTAAAGCAAATCCAGCCCTTGGAAAACCTCCACACTTGCCTTATTTTGTTGTAACAGCAAAACGACTCCCCAGAGCCAGGGTGGAGTCAAGTTTTGCACAAACAAGGGGCATTTTTTAAGTCTTTAGGAGGAAGAGAAAGGCAGAGTTTTCATGCTTTGCCAAGGTTTTCTCCCTAGGAGGCAGTGAGGTTGCTGACCCCATATCAGCAAACTCCCTCTTACTCCTTCTTTATAGCAACATTGCCTGGAGGTCAGCACAGCTTTCATGTTGAACATGCCCATCCAGCAATGTCAAGTGGTTTTGAAGGCAACCCAGATATCTTCAGTCCCATCTCTCACCTGTGCAGTGATTTGGTGACTCTGAAGGTGTTCATTCCTGTTTCAACAGGACCTCCATCCATGGCTGTAGCTGCTTCCTACGTGTGATTACTCCCAGATGTGAGCACAACTCATACCCAAGATGAGGATTTATCTTTTCTCCTAGCCCCATGCAGGGATGGTGTGTGGATCAGGAGCTGCCTCACTTGCTCCCAGGAGCTGGAGGCATGGAGCAAGAGAGGTCCAAGGGCATCACACTGAATTTGCTGAGGGGCTGACAGGTGTTAAAGTGCTCCTAGGCAGTGATGCTTCAAAACCAGCAACTCTGACATCTCCACACCAAGGGGGCCACTGACTAGAGTTAACTGGAAACCTGGGACTACAGCACTTTAATGGGGAAAATCCTCCTGTTTTACTGCAACACACGTTTGTCTAAAAATGGGACAGATCCATTGACAGGGAGGGATTTTCCATATCCCTGGTAGACTGGGGTGGAAGGGAAAGCAGAGAGATCAAAATCCTGACCCTTCTTTGGTTTCAAATCCCCACCAGGGAAGCGCTGCTCTCCAAAGGTGCTCCACAAAACCAGCAAAAGCAAATGCTCCAGATTCTGCTTGAGGGACCCCTTGGCTGTCTGGGGAGCCTGAGCCCCATCCCAGCAGGGTCTCAGGGATGCAATATGCTTGCCGACCCCAGCACCCACCTTCAGCCCTCCTGTGAGCTCCCAGCCCCTGGCATGGTCCTTGCTTGGAGCTTGGTAGCACCAGTCTGCAGTGAGGGGGAAGAACACAGCCTGTAAAGGCTTCTATTATTATTCCCATCAGTGAGCAGCTGATCATTGATGAGGCTGATTACTGGGCTCATTTAAACAACTTGCTCTGCTCCAAAACCATCAGTTACCATAAAGGTTTCTAAAATGAATTAGTCTGTGCTATTATTTGCGAGCTGGCACAGACAGTCCTGAATAAGCTCAAGTCTCTTCAGTGGTGTCTGCTGCTGAACATGAAGGTGCTACATAGTATCTTATGTTTTGGGGTTATAGTGGAGCATGCGAGTCTGCATGAGGGGCAAGAAGACAAAAATATGACCTTTCTAGCCCCAGAACTTTCAGGTAAGAGCTTCTAAATACAGTCCTTTCATAGAGAAAGTTCTACTACCAAAAGACAAAATCCCAGTAGAATTAAAAACTGTTTCTGCAGCAATCTCATAACTCTGAAGTTGGTCTTTGTCTTGACTGGGTAGTTTCTGGGATTGGGAATATCTGAAGTGAGAGCCCCCTCAATAGGGCTTCGGTGGGATGCAGCAGCTTTCAGAAATCCAGGAGCAATTGACAGCACCTGCAATACACCCCTAACTCCTGTCTCAGCATCATTGGCCTTTGCTGGGGTCTCCTTCACCCACAGCCAGGCAGGGATTCATCACCAGATAGAAACACTGTCCCTAGCCCAAGGACTGCTGGGGTGGTGGGCTCAATGGGCTCATTTAACACCATGTTGACCAATTTGATCCCCATTTGCACAAAAGTACTTGTTTAAAACCAGCTTCTGGGAGAGGGAATGACATTCTTTGGACACAAGTGGTCCAGGAGAAAGGTCGTCTTCTCATGGCAGGTCAGACACCTTTCTCCTCCAAAGGGTGTGCCCTGCTGCTTTTCTCCCTGGAGAGGGAGGTGGGGCTCCAGAAGTAATGATTTGGAGACAGCTTTTCATGTTGGTACCTGCAGAGATGTGAGTAGCTAGTAATTGGTCATCTACAGGAGTACTGGCCCTTACTGTGGCTGGGAAACTCTTTTCTTCACCACAGAAAAAAATCAAAACAGCAATCCTTCTTGAAAGAAAAGAAAAAAGATTAATTAAAATGAATGGCAGCTGCTCTGAAACAGAGTTGGTGTTCAGGCCATATAGGGTAAGATTTTCCTGAGATGTGTTTGAATGCAGCAGGCACAGCTTCCTTGCAGTGGGACTGATGATCTGGTAGGTCTTTTGTTTTGGCCCCTGGACTTGTAGAGCAGACCTGGGCAAATCCAGACAGAGATCTGGATCTGGCTTGAGGGGGAAGCCCAAGGGTGGAAAACACCACCCAGATCCCACCCCTTGAGATCTGGCTGGGCTGGATAACAGGTCCTTCCCAACGTCCCTGCACAAAGCCCTGCCTACTGCTGCTTTCAGTGCTGTGCCTTCTGGAGATGCACAGGCATGCCGTGTTCACAGTTGCCAGAAGTGAGGAAAAACTGGGACCTGCAAGCTCAATTTTCTTAAATATATGGGTTCAATTCTCTTGTCCTCCTTACTCATCTAAAAGGGGAGTCCGTCTGGTGGAGGCCAGCAGATTTCCCAGCCCTGGCAGGGCAAAGTGTTGAAAACAGAAGATATCATCAGAGCTGCTGAAGAATGGTTTATGGCTCTGCTTGTTGTGGCTTTTAATCATAAACAAGCCAGAAATGTATTAATTTAATTCACAGTTTTATACGTGCTTAAGAAAAAAAAAAAAAAGAAAAAAAGCAGTGTTACTTTTACAAAAATCTTAACCCAGGAAGCACATCTTGCCACTAAAAAATCTCTCCATACAAAAGGCAGCGTTTTAAAAATCGAAATGCCATATAAAACAGTGTAAGGAGAAAAGCCTGCAGGCAAAAGGGGCTGCTGGAACCCTCCTGCAGCCTTGCCCTCCTCAGTACCTAGGGAAAAGCTCCCTCCAAATCAACCCATCCCCCCGGTTTTCATCCAGCCACTTTCCACAGGGAAAGATGGTGGTCACCCCGGTCGCCGAGTTGGTGATCTCCACCCTCTCCACCAGCCAGCCTGGTGCCAGGCCACTGTTGTCGTGCTCAATCCGGACCTTCTTCAGCTCCCCCATGTCCAGAGTTTCCAGGTAAAACCTGTCGGTTTTGCCCCGCTCAAAGAGGTTCCTGAACTTCTGCTTCAGCGCCCGCTTGCCCGAGTCCCCGTTCAACCCGAAGATGGTGATGAAGACGTTGGCGTCGGTCCCCGCACCCTTTTCAAAGCCTGTGACCACGATGGTCTCGTATTTGACTGGCACCAAGCTCCGGGCTTTGCTGGCAAAGCTCTCGGTGACCTTGGCACACTCAAAGACTTTGTAGTCCCGTCTCTTGTAACGCAGAGGGATTTTCACGTTGCACCTGAAAAAGTACCTGCCGAGGGAAAATGAGCAGCGTGTTAACGGTACGTATGGGCGGGTTGTTGGGCAAGTGTTATGGACTGGAAATGCCACTGACTTTCCCAGTATTAATGCTGTTTCAGTACTTTTCATAGAATCATAGAATCCCAGACTGGTCTGGGTTGGAAAGAATCTTAAAGGTGAACCAGTTCCAACCCCCTGCATGGGCAGGGACACCTCCCACCAGCCCAGGCTGCTCCAAGCCCCATCCAACCTGCCCTTCAACACTGCCAGGGATGGGGCAGCCACAGCTTCTCTGGGCAACCTGGGCCAGGCTCTCCCCACCCTCACAGCAAAGAATTTCTTCCTAATACCTGTATCTCCCCTCTTTTGGCTTGAAACTGTTCCCTCTCACTCCCTGCCCTTGTCCCAAGCCCCTCCCCAGCTTTCCTGGAGCCCCTTCAGGCACTGGAAGGTGCTCTAAGGTCTCCCTGGAGCCTTCTCCTCTCCAGGCTGAACACCCCAACTCTCCCAGCCTGTCTCCAGAGCAGAGCTGCTCCAGCCCTTGGATCATCTCTGTGGCCTCCTCTGGTCCATGTATGTTCAAGCACTAGACTTTGTCTCTAGAAAGACTCCTGTGATTGAACATTGCAACTTCAGCTGGAAAACCCAACATCTCCCCAGCACCCTGCACATGGGAGGGCTGGTGTGGGGCACTTGTCAGTCTTTGGCCTGTGCAACAAGATGTCCATCTACAGACCCACCCAGGCAGGACAAGCAACCAGCCCCACAGCTCAGGCAGCCCAGGGCTGTGGAGTGTAGCTGGTCTGAGAACAGGGACACCAGCAGTTTTCCTCACTGGTGGCATGGGCTGGAACTGGTTGGGCCAGGAGCTAGGGAAAAGCAGAGGGGAAAGACAGGAGAGCCAGGTTTAAATCTCCGCCTTTCCTCATTTACATCACCCAGAACCTGCTTAGCAGGCCAAAAAGAAAGCATGGAGCAAAGAAATTATAGGATCCAGATGTGGAAAACCCTTGGCTCTGCAGTGATGAGCAGGGAGCACCCAGCACATCCATAAATCACTGCCTACCTGGCGGCCGGCCAGAGGCTGGAGCACTCCGCGCTTAATGATGTTTTTCATTTCCAATGATGCAGATCTTTCCCAAATGAGGTTTTCTTCCTCCCTTCCTTTCCCCCCCACACACACCCCCACCTTCCCCTTCAACAAACTGCAGCAGGTCCCTCCTGGAAGGCCTGCAGCTCGAGTGCAGTGCGTGGGTGTAAAATAAACACCCAGAGAAAGGGGTGCTGCAGATCCAGCAGTACCGTTCCTCTTCAGCACTTCCAACATGTTTGACGTTCCCTGCAGCCAAAGTAAGACACTCCTTTCTCTGGAAAGAAGCTTTGTAAATGAGGTGTTCTGGTGGGAGCAAAATTCTAGGCTCAGAGACAGAAAAACTGCGTGAGAGTGAAGTGGAGGGGTTGCCTGATGCTGTAGTTTTATTTCCTGAGCTCTGTAATAACTCCTGGTTTGGAGTTATAACAGACCATGCCAGTCTGCATGAGGGGCAAGAGGAGAAATGCATGACCTCAGAAGAACTTCTGAATACAGCCCTTTCACAAAGATCTACTACTAAAAGGCAAAAATCCCAGTATAATTCAACACTATTGCTGCTGCAGCAATCTCATAACTCTTTTCACTTGGTTTTAGGATTGACTGGGTGGGATTTTTTTGTTGTTGTTGGGGATCAGGAATACCTGAAGTGAGAGCTTGCTCCCAGGCTCCACTCTGCTCCAGTGGATTTGTCTGCAGGGCATGGGAGGTGCTGTGTCTGCAGAGCTGGAGCCCTGCCTCAGGGCAGTGACAGGCTGCAGGCTCAGCCGTGACGCCCCTGGCTGCTCTCTTACATTTAAAACAACTTTAAAACCCTCTGTGTCTTTATGAGAAGGTCCTTGGCCACTTCAAAACACACTATTTCAGCAGTTTCAGCATGCTCCCAAGGGGTTCAGCACATGGATTTGATTGCACACCTGGACTAGATGATCTTTCAAGGTCCCTTCCAACCCCTATGATTCTATGATTCTATGATTCTATGACTTTAAGGGTTCCTGTTTTTTCCCCAACAGGAGAAAAGAAAATGTTTTAGTATGTAATTGACTGAGTTTTCATTCAGCAGATATTATTATGGCTCTTCTGCTGGCTGGTTAATTTGCTAGGAGAGACTCTTAGCTTCTAAAAAAAACCTCAACACTTCAAGAGTTTCTTCTTAAACACTAAAATGTCTCAGCTGGAACGAACTCCTTACAGTTAAGTTCTTAGGAAGCAAAGGAAGTATCACAGAGAAGAAAAGAAATCCACATTGCAGATATTTTCTCTGAGGAGGACTTTGTTCTGCAATTAGATGATCTTTTTGTGGTTCCTGCACAGTCCCTGTGCTATATCCTCCCCCAGTTGTGAATACCAGCCCTTCCAAAGATTGGGTTCAGACCAAAGTATGTAGGACCTGACAAGCTCAGAGATCTTCAAACACAGTAATTTTTCAGCTATGTCAGTTTTCAATCATATTCAAACTGGAGTAGCTGAGCTGCATGACTGCCAGCTTGCCAGTGGGCCTTTTGGACCATCCCAGTAGTATCTTGTATCCAAAGTAGTCAGAACAGGAAGTTCAGGTTTTATCTTACTCTCGATATTTTTTCTAGAACTTCTTTTTACAAGCCTTACCTAAAGGCCAGTTCCTACAAACATACAGTTTCTGTATTTGCCACAAGCTGAGACATTAATTTGTCATAGCTGCAAGAGTCACAAGCCAACTTGTTCATGAACTTCTCTGCACGTGCAAATGCCCTTTTCACAACTCAGAAATTGCACATGCAAGTTGGTTGTGTTCTCAACACACCAAACAGCTTCTTCTTAGCTTTCAGACAGGGATTAAAATTTGGTAGGACTTTCCTCCATTGCTTAAGCCTGAAATGCTTCAGGGGAACACACATGGAGCTGCTCAGCATCCTCATTCTCACCTGGAGCAGATCCTTGCAGATGAGAAGGCACTTACTTGTTGCAAAGCTCCATCTCTGTGACAATAATCTCTTGGACATGCCAGAAGACATCAGCTTTTGCAGATGACTTCTTCCCATCTTTTGGGCAGTGACCAACACAGATGGCTGCAATTTCACCCACGTTCTTTGAAGAAAACTGAAATGTGTCTGTTGCTCCCCTAGAGGAAACAGGGAGAAGATTCATACAGTATATTGAAGGCTGGCAGTGACTTGTCTCATATGGACACTGATTTGCACATGACTATAGAAGATGGAAGATAAGCCTTCATTTAAAGTAATTTGATTTAACCTCCAATCATGCAACACAAAGTATGATTTCCATATTTAAGTTTAGCATTTTATCTGATAAAGGGTGATACTTTAAATTGTTGCCACTAGGACTTTTCAGGATAAACTTGAGAGGTTCCACATACAAAATAAATTTGCCCCTTACAGATAAAGCTAAACAACACCTAATTTCCCCTCAGCACTTATTCATTCTTGACAGATACTCTATCTGTTACACTTCTACCCACCATAGCTGGTTTAAACTTGCTGGTTCAGACACCCTTCCTGAAGCTCAGCTTGAAAAGGGTTTAGAGAAACAGTAAGTCTCTGACAAAGCCTTGGCTGGCTCCCTGCCCTGGCCCCTCTATATCTGTTAGGTTTATCTCCTTGGATTGGTCCTTATTCCAATCTCTCCCCAGGGGTGGACTGTGACTAATGCTTTGGAGAGTGGTGTCAATAACTCCATTGTAGACACCATCAGCTGAAGCTCCTCCTGATTTTTCATGTTTCAGATGGAATCTCAGCCATTCATACCAGAGGCCACATCAGCTCTGATTTCACCTTCCTTAACAGAGCCACAAGAAGAACCCTTCCTCCCTGCAAAGAAACACACCATCAGCAGTGTCCCGTAACTTTGAAGAGGTTCCCTTCTCCTAAACGAAGCAGAAAATCCATCTCACATCTGGAGCACTTTGGTCCCATGTGGGAGATGGAATCTGCCCCGCGTTACGTAGCTGTGCCTGTGGCTCATCTGTGCATGAGGCTGATTTTCTCTTCCCTCAGGCAACAGTGATCTTCCAGCCTTACCCCCAGATGCGTCTGGAAAAGCAAATCTGAGCAGCTCTGACAACATTCAGCCTCCAACTATTTTTACTTTCTCTCTGATTCCCACTGCCAGTGAAGTGCTGTAAAAGGAACTAAAAACACCTCTAGCTTCCTCCTGCTCCTCCCAGCTCAAAAATACACAGCTTCTCCGTGGGGTCTCCAGAATCCCTCCCAGATGTGCTAACATAAAAGGGGACACACATGCAAACACACATCTACAGTTTCTTATACTAAAAGCTGGTTTCTTATCATTTTTAAACCTGCTCTCTGTCTGCCCATCAGAAACTAGTTTTACACCTTCCTTTTGCTGCAGGTGAGAAGCCATTAGTCTCTTTTGGAAGGGGAATGGGAGACAGTGTGGCACAAATGCAGTTCTCTAAACCATCCTGGAGAAGAGGTGACATTTGTGGAAGACACACAAGCAGGTGGGGGGATCCTCCAGACCACCGTCTAGTCACACTACCTTTCAAATCTCCTTTTCTTCGAGGAGTTTTCCAGAAGGAATTCTTTTGAGCGGCCCAGCTTTCCTTCTAAGATGATCCAGATGTTTTCCTTTGTTTCTGCACCCTCTCTGTCGCTTGTTACTGTGAGAACCTCGTAGGCTTTAAAGCATAATTAACACACACGTTAAACAGAAAAAGAAGAGCAGATGGCCAGAAAGATCTCTTCATTTGGCTGTCACTTTGCTTAAAAACTATCTTCCTAATATTTATCACAGCATACAAGAAAGCATTTTCAAAATAAGGGTGGAACCACATTGAAATCTGTGAGATTTTTTACTTCTATGTGTTTTCTTCTCAGAGTACATAAAAAACATGAGTACTGTTCGATCAGCTAGCAAGAGTAGACAGAGCTGCTCTTGAACAGCTGTGTCCTTATCCCTGCTGTGCTAGGTACTCCCACAAATCCTACAGGTTTTGTGCCACCATTCCTAGCAGGGACAAGTGAGAGCATCCATGTATCCAACAGGATGTGCTCAGATGCTGTGCTGGCATGTAAGTGCCCAAAGCAGCAACCACAAGGCTGTGTTTTTTTTTGCAGGGGCAAAGTGAAATCACAGTGAAGTAATGTGACTGTTGACTCTCCAGGACTCTCTGAAGTAAAGCACTGCAGTGCAGGAGTTCTTGAGATGCACTTTGCATATCATCACAGCAGTTAAATAACTCTTGTTCTCTTGCTCACCACGTTAGACAGCGGTGTAATTAACTTGGAGTCAATGGAATTACCCAGAGCAGACACAGGGCTATGGAACGTTAAACTCAACAGTCATGTTCAGCTGGGACACTTGGCAGCCCAAAACATGTTCAGGAGGAAGCTGGAGCTATGTTACTTACAAAACTTGAAGGACTGAACTTATTTTCCACCTCAAAAACTCAAGCCCATTAGCTCTAATGGAACCATAACTATGTGTCCTTATGGCTTACTGCTGGATTGAACTGCTGCAGATGGGCCTCTTTTAGGTTTCAACCAAGAACAAGATCTTTTTCTTTCTCTTAAATCCTGATTTGTTTCTTTCTTATCACAGCATTGCACTTTTGAACTTAAATAATCCAACCCTTGAAACCTGCAAATACCAAGGCCTGTTGTGTGGGAACTCTTAGTGGAGCAGCTTGCAGGAGATGTCGTCTCATGGCCTCTGAGGTCCCTCAGCAATTGCCACAAGTCCACTCTGAACTTACTGGTCCGTTCCTTCAGTTCCAGGATGTCATTATTGGCACAAGCCAGTTCCCTTATGAGCTGCCCATCATCTTCCCCTTTAGCCAGCCAGCGATCACACTGGAAGCGAAATGTCTTGTCCATGGCAGAGTCTGTCACATCGATATACTCCAAATGCCAACCTGGTGCAATACCTAGTAAAAATAACAATAATTAAAAAAAAAGATTTGGATGTTTTCTCATAGCTTGGGTAAGGAGGTGAGATAGCCCTCCTCAGTAGCACCCTGCTGTTGCTAGAAATGTTGTTTCGGATAATGCCACCAATGAACATGATGAAAGGCGATGCTGACTTGCTGAAACCATAATCTGATCCCCCTTCTGGAGTCAGGCCATGCTCTTGAGGGACTTGGTGGCTTTTGATCAGATACAAGGGTGTGGGAGCATGGTTCTGGATAAGCTAGATTTTAGGCTTTCTGTGAAGGGACCTTTTATTCTCCTTCCCCAGCACTTTGCCCAAGATGGAGCTTCTGCAAAACTAGTAACAGCAGAGGTGAGCAGGAAAAGGCAGGGCAAATTTAGGGGGTGAAAGTTTATGGAGCAGCTTCTGTCACAGGAACCACAGCTTACTCTTCTTCCATTTTAAGGGAAACAGGCCAAAAGTAGCATAAGGATTCATGTTCCATCATGCCTGTAGCTATTAAAAATGGCAGAGCAGTGTGTGCATGGTTTGTGGCGGTCCCTTCATGTTTTGGGAGCTGTCCACAAGCTGTAGGGTTTAGTGTCTTTCTCAGTGGCCTGTGTTAACCCAAGCCCTTCTTATTTTGATTTGAAGGTGAGAAGGGAAATTGCAACTCCTTTGACCCTGCCTGCTAACACATGCAAGGAAATTACCCATGCTATCCTGGCTTTGCCAAGCGACTGGGGTGAACTCAATAGTGCTGTGACTGGACATGAGCACAGGACAGACTATAGTGATGGATGCTCCAGCAGGGACCACCAAATCACCTAGTTGTTTTTTTTTTTCAGTTGGAAAAGCAACTTGAAAATTCAGAAAAGGGCATTTGGGAACACTTTTCTGATTTCTTTGTTGAAATGGAAGAACTTCTTGTGGAGCTTTGGGGGTCAGGAGGTTCTAAAAAGTCCTGTTATTAGTCAAACAAAGAAAGGTTATGTTCATGATGAGAGATCTCTGCTGACTTGTTATTTACATCCCAAAGACATTAAACAGCTCTTGATCTTCCAAGAACTCACTGCCCTGTGCCTACTTCCTTATTTTGCAAATACTAATCTTCTTTACCCCTGAAAAATAAATGATGGGACCTTTTTGAATTATGTCAGCAAGTCACTCTCCTGCTGTGGACTGCAATCCCCCCACAACCATGTGTTAACAGGCCATTCTCTACCAGCCTCACAGTCATTCCTGTTTTGTACTTTGTCTTCCTGACCCTTGTTTAAGATAGGAAATTACCAGCTACAAAGTACAGACCTCAACCAAAGACCACTTGCTCTTTAAATTTTGGGGGCACTGAGCTGCAGAATCCTTGTGGCTGGAAGCGACCTCAGAAAAGTGTCTAGTCCAACCCCCTGTTTAGAGCAAGCTCAACTAAAGCAGGTTGCTCAGGTCTGTGTCTGGCCAGATTTTGAATATCTATGAAGATGGACACTCCACAACCTCTCTGGGCAACCTGTGCCACTGTTTGACCACCTGTGCTGAAAAAAAATTTTTTTAAAAGCCTTTTTCTTACTTTTAAATGAAATTTCCCGTATTTCAGTTTGTGCCCATTGCCTCTTGTCCTGAGCAAGGCACTGGTGAGAAGAGTCTGGCTCCATTATCTTTACCGCTCCGATCAGATATAATTGTTCACATCAGTAAAATCCCCCTCTGAGCCTTGACTTTTCCAAGATGAGCAGTCCCAGCCCCCTCAGCCTCTCCTCATACAATATATACCCCAATTCCTTAATCATCTCTGTGGCCTTTCACTGGACTTTCTCCCATATATCCTTGGCTCTCTTGAACTGGGAGGACAGTGCCAGAAGGGAAGAACAACTGATGTTGTCTACCTGGACCTTTGCAAAGCATTTGACACTACCCAGCATGACATGCTTGTCTCTGAATTGGAGAGACAGGGACTTGACAGATGGACCTCTCAGTGGATAAGGAATTGGTTGGGTGTTTGCTGTCAAAGTCCAAGTGGAGATCAGGGATGTTCCCCAGGAGTCCTTACTGGGACTGGTGTTAACATCTTAGTCATAGCAGTGGACAGTGGGATTGAGGATACCCTCAGCAATTTGCTGATGACACTAAACAGCCAGGATGTGGCTGACATTCTGGAGAGAAGAGAGGCCACACAGAGGGACCTTGACAGGCTGGAGAGGTGGACCTGTGCAAACGTCATGAAGTTCAACAAGGCCAAGTGCAGGGTCCTGCACTTGAGTTGGGGCAATCCCAAGCACAAATACAGGTTGGGTGAAGAATGAACCAGGAGCAGCCCTGAGGAGCAGGCCTTGGGGTTGCTGGGTGATGAGAAGCTCCCCATGAGCCGGCACCGTGCGCTGGAGCCCAGAAACCCCCCGTGTCCTGGGCTGCAACCCCAGCAGCGTGGCCAGCAGGGCCAGAGAGGGGATTGTCCCCTCTGCTCTGCTCTGCTGAGACCCCCCTGCAGGGCTGGGGCCAGGGCTGGGGTCCCCAGCACAGCAAGGACATGGAGCTACAGTATCACAGAACCACTCTGGTTGGAAAAGACCTTCAAGATCATCGAGTGCAAAAACTACCCTAACCCTACCACCTCCACCACTAAACCTTGTCCTTTAGCACCTCATTTGTCTTTTTAGATGTCTCCAGGGATGGTGGCTCAATTACCTCCTCGGCCAGTCTGGATCACCAAGTCCAACTCCTGCCCCAGAACAGGACAACCCCAAAGCTCACACCATGTCCCTAAGGGAGTTGTCCAAATGTTTCTTGAATATTGTCAGGCTCAGTGCCAGAGCAAGACCAGAGGAGGTCATGAAGATGATCCAAGGGCTTGGAGCAGCTCTGCTCTGGAGACAGGCTGGGAGAGTTGGGGTGTTCAGCCTGGAGAAGAGAAGGCTCCAGGGAGACCTTAGAGCACCTTCCAGTGCCTGAAGGGGCTCCAGGAAAGCTGGGGAGGGGCTTGGGACAAGGGCAGGGAGGGATGGGGTGAGGGGGAATGGATTAAAACTGGAAGAGGGAGATTGAGGTGAGACATGAGGAGGAAATTCTTTGGTGTGAGGGTGGTGAGACCCTGGCCCAGGTTGCCCAGAGAAGCTGTGGCTGCCCCATCCCTGGCAGTGTTGAAGGGCAGGTTGGATGGGGCTTGGAGCAACCTGGGCTGGTGGGAGGTGTCCCTGCCCGTGCAGGGGGGCTGGAACTAGATAATCTTCAAGGTTCCTTCCAACCCGAACCAGACTGTGATTCCATGAAAATATTGTTGTTAGTCCTGTTGCCAGCAGTGAACAGCATGACCGAGACAGGATCAGTGCCAAGCCGTGGTATCAGAGAAGAGACTGAATGAGATACACATACCCTCCTCCAGCCTCCTCCCAGCAGCCACTCCTCAGGAGAGCTGCAACAAAAAACCTGCACTTTTTTTTACAAGGAGAGATAGGCCAGAGCTGACTTTCCAGAACAATTGGAACTGAGGGCAAAGAAGCACAAAGTGCAGCTTTTCTTGGTGTCCCTGACAAAGATACATTTATCAGTTCTGGTCTATTTAAAGAGCAAGTTCTGGGCTCTGTCAGGACAACAGTGAAAAGCAAATACCAACAGGGCACAAAGCTACCTCTCCTTTTCTTAATGGTTGGACTCAATGATCTTATAGGTCTTTTCCAATCTAAATGGTTCTATGATTCAACAACTGAAGGAGCTGGCTGGTCATTCTTAGAAAAAGTATTTTATTCCTTCAAAACATTGTCCTGTCTGCTTTAAAGAAACAAGGTTTCTCTTTCCTCTCACTAGAATTGGCCTTTGCTTTTTCCTGTTTTCCTTCCTGATGATTAGCACCTCAGGCTCCAAGACTGGAAGCTGCAGAAGTATCCTATATTGCTTTTTATTTCTCTAAAGAAATCATTCACCCCAGGCTAATGCTGCACTGACCAAGTCCAGAGCACATCCTCCCTCCTTGTCTCTGTTCCCTGGTGCCAGGACTGGTGTCACACCACAACAAGTGTCTGGTGTTTGTAACAAAAGGACCTTCACTCCAGGCCTGTTTTGCTGCCATCATAATCCCCAGCAGCAAACCCATCCTAATAAAACTGGTGGCTGTGCCACATAGGCTCCTTAATGGTCTGCAGCTGGAAGGGACATATTCAACAAAGTGCAAAACATTTCAGATGTAATTAGAGGAGAAGAAGACCTCTGGGGAAAACAGAATCACTTTGCTAGCTTGAGTCTGGCAGTTGTATAATTTAGTGTCATATAGGGAAAGATTTTCTCTTCCCCAAGTGCCCTTATCCAAAAAAGCAGTTATTTGTCTCATTTATCCTCCTTTCCAAAAAGCCCCAGGCTGACAAATGGATGGTGCTGGGCAAGGACCTTCTGTGTATGTCTGCAAGGTCTTCACAGGACCACCTCACCTCTTTCACAGGTGATGCTACAAGTCTGTGTTTTCCTGATGCTGGACAGATGGGCTGGATTGTAAGCTCCTTGACAGGCACTTCTGCAGTGATTAGCACAAGTGAGTCTGACTTTACTAAATGTAACACAGATAATGACATTACTGCTTCATTTAACTAAAATCCTAATCTGCAGCACCAGAGCTCTTCTTTTTCTCCCTTGGGAACAGCCACTACTCACTCCAGCCTATATTCATCCCTAAAATATTAAGCTGGTCTGACATGTGCAGAAACATGGGAGGATGTGAGGAAAAGGGTGAGAAATAACAGAGTCTGTTTTGTTCACTACTCACCTGGTCCCTGACCTTGCTGTACTGTCCCTACCTTGCTGCTAACTGTCCCTTGCAAAGCAAGAGCTGATGGGGTCAAATCTGTGCTGGCTCCAGGCTTGGGTGCAGACCTATCTATGGAAGTTAAACTGTCTCCAGTCTTTACAGCCATATGCATTGACTTCCCTCTCTATTCTTTGCCCATCTGTATCAGATCTTCTTTGGTTTAGTTTTGAAAGCAGTTGATGCCTGCTCATGGGCAATTGTTGCCATTCCTGGTGCTTATATTCCCATAGGAATAAAAGAAAAATCCTGCTTGGGACGCTGAGGACTCATGGGCCACTGAAGAATTGCTGCTGCCCAGCCACTCACAACCATCAACCAGCACTGCTCAGCCCCCTCATTGCATTGTTTTGGGATTTTTTAAAATATATTTTCACATTTTCTGAAATGTAAAGGAATAACTATTGCAAAGACAATTAATCAGCCTTGTAATCTCTGACATTATTTATCCCCTGCCTGGTTAGATGACCATTCATCCCTAAAACCCACCACATGAGACATTACTCAGAAAGTGGTAAGAACTGGATTGCAGAATCAGATTGCTAGAAATGGAGCATTAATTGAGAGCTGTTAAAATCAGAGCATCTAGCTTTGCATCAGTACATCTCAAAACACTTTAGGAAGGTGAATAATTTTTATCCCTAATTTACATAATTGAAAATGAGGTACAGGGACGTGATTTATGCAAGGTCATTCAGCAAGCCAGTGGCAGAATAAGAGAAGATCCATTTTTGTGTATTTCTACTTTAGGATCCTGGTAGTTGACACCACAACATTTCTCATCAGAGCAGACAGGCAATGCAAAACCTCTCACAACCTTTTACAAAGCCAAAACTTCACACCTGGGACAGTTCCAGAAAACGGATCCACTGCCCTCCCTCCTCCAAGTGGTCTAAGCAACTTGGTTAGTCCAAGACTTGAGTGAGGTCCAAACGACCCCTAAACTACTCTCAGACAAAAAAGCCCAACTGCATCTTGCAGATAAACTACTCCTATGGAAAAACACTTAACAGGTCAGAGTGTAGATATAACAGTTCCACAGGTGAAAAATCCTCACACCTGGAAAAAAAGGGAACATAGTTGCAATTTTTAAAAAGTGGAAAAAGGAGGACCCAGGCCAGTCAGTCTCACCTCTGTGCCTGGCAAGGTCATGGAGCAGATCCTCCTGGAAAATCTGCTAAGGCACATGGAAAATAAAGAGGTGATTGGTGACAGCCAACATGGCTTCACTAAGGGCAAGCCATGCCTGACCAATCTGGTGGCCTTCTACAACAAGGCTACAGGGATGGAGGATGGTGGCAGAGCAATTGATGTCATCTACCTGGATTTGTGCAAGGTGTTTGACACTGTCCCACATGACATCCTGGTCTCCAAACTGACAAGGCATGGATTTGACAGATGGACAACTCAATGGATAAGAGATTGGTTGGATGGCTGCACTCAGAGTGTTGTGGTCAATGGCTCAATGTCCAAATGGAGGCAGGTGATGAGTGATGTCCCTCAGGGGTCAGTATTGGGACCAGTGCTGTTTAATATCTTTGTTGGAGACATGGACAGTGGGATTGAGTGTATCCTCAGCAAGTTTGCTGATGACACCAAGCTGTGTGGTGTGATTGACACTCAAGAGGGAAGGGAGGCCATCCAGAAGGACCCTGACAGGCTGGAGAGCTGGGCCAGTGCCAACCTCATGAAGTTCAACAAGGCCAAGTGCAGGGTCCTGCACCTGGGTCAGTGCAACCCCGGGCACAAATCCAGGCTGGGGGGAGAATGGCTGGAGAGCAGTCCTGAGGAGAAACATTTGGGGTGGTAGTTGATGAGAAGCTCAACATCACCCACCAGTGTGTGCTGGAGCCCAGAGAGCAACTGCATCCTGGGCTGCATCAAAAGCAGTGTGGCCAGCAGGGCCAGGGAGGGGATTCTGCCCCTCTGCTCTGCTCTGATGAGACCCCACCTGAAACACTGTGTGCAGCTCTGGTGCCCTCAGCACAAGAAAGATATAGACCTGTTGGAGAGGGTCCAGAGAAGGGCCACCAAGATGATCAAAGGGCTGGAGCAGCTCTGCTGTGAAGACAGGCTGAGAGAGTTGGGGTGTTCAGCCTGGAGAAGAGAGGGCTCCAGGGAGACCTTAGAGCACCTTCCAGTGCCTGAAAGGGCTCCAGGAAAGCTGGGGAGGGACTTTCATCAGAGAAGATAGTGATAGGACAAGGGGTGATGGTTTTAAACTGAGAGAAGGGAGATTCAGGTTAGATATAAGGAAGAAATTCTTCCCTATAAGGGTGGTGATGAACTGGAATGGGTTGCCGAGGGAGGTTGTTGATGCCCAACCCTGGAGGTTTTTAAGACGAGGTTGGATGAGACTTTGTGCTACCTGGTCTAGTGGGAGGTGTCCCTGCTCATAGCAGGGAGATTAGAAACTGATGATCTTTAAGGTCCCTTCCAACCTTAACTGTTCTGTGAGTTGATGATTCTATGAAATCTGCCCCACGGATCTACAGAGTTTATAAGGCAATAGCCAAGCACTGAGGAGGGCTTTAAAAAAGCCCTTTTCAAGTCTGGTAGTTGAGGTAATCTTTACATAGAGCTAAGAAGGCAGAACATGTTTCGTAGGCAGGCTGTGGCTGCCCCATCCCTGGAAGTGTTCAAGGCCTGGTTTGATGGGATTTGGAGCAACCTGGTCTCCATGCAGGGGTAGCTGGGATGTTCTTTAGGTCCCTTGCAACCCAAACCAGTCTGTGATTTTATGATTCTATATTCTTTAGGTTTCTTTTAATAATTATGGCCAAGATCTGACCAAAAGCCTTAGAATTATATCTGTGAATTGCAAAAAGGTCTTGGAAATTTTAAATCTGACCCAAGATACCAATCCTTAAAAAGGCAGTTCCTTCAGAGAAGAAAAAGGAAAAACAAAGATATATTGATGTTTTTGATGTTGGGTCCAGGTCAAGAAAAGGGGAATGAGATATTTTCTCCATTGAAAGAGCCACCCAGAATGAGTCACTGAGGCAGTTAAGCTATTTAAAACTCGATTAGACCATGTCAGAGCAGTTAGTGTAATTGAGAGAAAGGACCCTGTCAAGGCAAAGAAGAAGTTGGGCTGAATAACCTTGTTACTCACTTCTGTCTTTGCTCCCATAAAAACACAAAGAAGTCTAGTTTATCCATAATTAGAGTCTTCTGGCTCCCTTTAGCTGATAGCAAATGAGATAATCAAGAATCTGAAATTAATTACTTAAAAAAGACTGCTTATCATCTGGGTTCAAATCTACTCAGGCAGATGAGGGAGCTAAATCCAGATTTCCCATATCTTCTTGTTGTAAGGAGAAAAAGGCAACAAAAAAAAAAGGAGGGGTTGAGGGGAGGGTGGGGGAGTGTTTTTTCTAGGTAAATATTTCCATTACTGAGATAGTGAGAAACTTTAAGCCATTCTTCCTGAATAGTGATTTAGTCCTTAAACCAGAGAAAAAAATTGAGGCTTATATTTAGAAACATAGCATTTCTACAGACCTACAGATACTGATCTTGCATAAATGTAGAAGTAAATGAACTGAGATATGAGAAAATACATTGTGTCTTTCTGAGATCAGGATATGGGGAGTCTGGAAATGATTAAATTTTCTCAGGGAGTGTAAATATATTAGGTCTAACATCAGTATCTCGAAGTAAACAGGGGCAAGATGAAAAGACATAGAGCAAAACTTAAAACTCAATTTCATTCAAAGAAATTCATTGTTCCCAGACTCTTGCTGGTGAGCTCGAAACATCTAAAAAATCAGGGACAAGTTCCTTGAAATTATAGTTGTGAAGTCTCTAAACTGCCTGTTTTTAAATGAGCGTCGACTTCTTTCCTAATCAATTTTACTGAAGTCAGAGGAATTAGATGGGGCCCTCATTCCTCCTTTATATCTCATACAGTGATGCCACTCAGCAGTTTTTGTGGGTAAAACAGCTTTTAAAAGCATTAAAGCGGGGCCATAAAACTGGCGTGCTTTTCCAGAAGAGGCAAACACAGTGCCTGCAATTTAAAGACCTTCTGACAGTCTTTGCCTTTGCAATTACTGCCTTTTCAG
The DNA here is from genome assembly GCF_020740795.1 of Apus apus. Classification (NCBI taxonomy): domain Eukaryota; kingdom Metazoa; phylum Chordata; class Aves; order Apodiformes; family Apodidae; genus Apus; species Apus apus. The sequence goes on along the minus strand of NC_067312.1, from coordinate 3,604,031 downwards.
CTCTGAGCACCCCACTGCAGTTGAATTCCAAAAAAAAAAAAAAAAAAAAGGATAAAGAGGAGTGGGATGTGAACTGGGAACGAAGCTGCTGCAGCAACCCTTTGCTGCTGGGGAGGGATGGTGAGCAGGACTTCCTTGGCAAAGCAGCCACCTTGTGCAAGACATTTACATGTATTTTGTCCCAAAATGGGGACAGGCTGGTTGACTTCTTGCTCAGACCTGGTGATGCTTGAAAGAAAAGGAAGCCCTGTGATGGTTAGTAGTTCCCTTAACTAGCCCGTAGGTGCTAAAGGCACGTACTGAGTCAAAACAGGCTGACCCTGTCACTGAGACTGATTATTAAGAAAATTAGGAAAAGAACATCGTCTGTGCTCCATGTATTCAGCATGTGAGGAGGAACAATGGGGAATGGCCAGAGTGAGGCTGAGTGTTCACAGACCATTGGCAGAGAACCATTTACTCAAAAAAAAAAAAAAAAAAAGCTGAGGAGAGAATGATCAACATCTGATGCCTCAGAGTAATGGTAAATACAAGCACATTTTTATTTAATACCCTAAGTCCCCTAAGCATCTGACAAAAAACATACAACACCCTCAGCCCCTGACCCCTTTTCCAAAAAAATAAATCCAGGAATTTCTAACTGCTGGCACAGCCAATTTATATAAACTATATAGAGACAACAGGCATACATGCAAGGGATAGCTATAGCCTGGGATCCCAGCAGTAATAAATACTCTACCCACCCAACAAACTGTCATGCTGCATTGTGTGAAGTTTTAGATAGGATAAGCCTTTCACCATGACTAATGCAAGAACAATGAAGACAACATATGTTATGATTTAAACTCTAGTTGTCCTTCTTACTGGGGAAAAAAAAAAAACAAAACAAAACAAAAAAAACACCAAAAAACCCACAAAAAACCAAACAAGAACAAAACCTGAGCATGTTGTTTGTCCAAGGCTTAACCCTGTGGTCAACTGGGTCTGGTAAAAGCTCTGATACTTATAATGGAAAGCAGTGATATGAGAGAAATGAGGAAAGAGAATATGAGGTGGCAATGTGTATCTGCAATCATAAAATCATAGAATCACAAACTGGTTTGGGTTGGAAGGGACCTTAAAGATGATCTAGTTCCAACCCTCTGCATGGGCAGGGACACCTCCCACCAGACCAGGTTGCTCCAAGCCCCATCCAACCTGCCCTTCAGCACTTCCAGGGATGGGGCAGCCACAGCTTCTCTGAGAAACCTGGGCCAGGGTCTCACCAGCCTCACACCAAAGAATTTCTTCCTTATGTCTAATCTAAGTCTAATCTAAATCTCCCCTCTTTCAGTTTTGAAACAAACCCCTTCATCCTATCACTACCTGTTATAAATATCTAGTGTTATTTTTCTGGTTCTGGACACATGATTTACTATTCTAGCTCAAACCAGGAGCAGCTGACCTGTGGTGGCTATCTGGGTACATGCTCTTAGCAAATTTAAACTAATTGAGCCTACCGACTGCTTAGCCTAGGGCTAGGATCTGTTACTTCCCTTCACCACTAACCAAGAGCATGCAGACAGCCACGGCCATAGCTCAGCTCCAGTGTGGTAGCTTCCCAGCCTTTAGCAAAAACATCAGCAGGGGCAAGAAGAAGTTGAACTGTGATCACTTGTGCAAAAAAGACAAAGCAGCAGACCTGCCTGGATTAGCAGGATTTTTTTGTCATACAGCAGAAAGCAGACCCCTGGGACTCATTGCTGTGAGCCTTAAATGTCTCCTGGGGTGCCTGGACATGCACTTGAATGAGAAAATTCACCAAAAGTTACTTAAACAGACAAAAATTACATCCAGTCCAGGAGATACCTGAGCTACACACAGTAAGATGCAGAGTCTTGGGGAAGGACTACACATGGTAGCTCAGCTCCTCTTCTTCCTTGGGCACCCTGTGATGCTGCTGCTGGAAACAGCTGCTGGGCTCAACAAGACCCTCAGTCTGACCCACTTCTCATCCTCCTGCATCCCAGCCTGCTGGCGTGTCTGAGCCCCAGGGATCAGCTCAGATCTGGTGGCTGCATTCCATTATGTTAGCACAGCCCACCACCGGGGAGCCACAATGCCTCTTTGTAGGCATTTTAGCTGGTAACATATTGGAAAACGAATTTCGAAGTCCACACTGATTTCTTGCTGCACTCAGAAGGCTGTTTGAACTGTTCTTGCAACTGCAGAGATGCCTGTTTGATGAGCTAAAATGCCAGTGGATATTTCAATTTCTGCATAACAAACGCAGATTCAGGGAATAAGTATTTTGGGGTCTAAAATCAGATAAAATCAGCTTCTTTTCTCCACTCAGCACCATCTATATAACATGGTGTTACAGAGGTTAATTAATGAAGTTGTCCTGTGTTGTGGGAGTTACTAATATGAGCTCAAAGCCTGCAGTGGCTGAGAATAAAAAATCCTGTTAGGCGGATAGTGGTATTTCCCATATTTCACAGTAGAACAGTAGAAGGGGATTTATTTTATTTTTAAATTTTTTTTGGTAATAAAAATAAGGAAGCAAACTTCCAGAGGGAGAATCTGATCAAGAGGTAACATCTTTTAGTAATACTGCATGTGATGAAGCCTTCCCCATCTGCCACAACTTGAAGTCAAGATGATAATGACCAGAATGAGTCCATATGGACTTAAAACCCCAGTGCAGCCATAGACCAACTGCCTCAGTACCACCTGGTAAAGACTGGGCAATCTTGCTGTCGTTCCTCCCAGGATTTTGATCAATACTACTGCCCAAACCACCCTGTTAAGAGTGGTGGGTCTGTGAGAACTATGAAGCTCCACTATGAAGCTTTGGTCTGCAGCAAGAGCCTGTCACTAGTGAGCAAGCCATTGTTAATGCACGATCATCTCTCTTAGATGAAGATGAAATGGGATGAGATGTCACCACAGCAGTGTGAGAGATGCATTAGTTACAAGAGACTGCTTGGTACCTGACTAACAACACACCACCACAGTGCTGCTCTGCTGTATGTGAAACCAGCTTGGGTGTCCATCAGCAGGGAAATGTCAAGGTCTCTCTCTGCAGGGCACTGCACACTCACCCTATGAGGAGCTGATTTTAATGGAGACAGCCACAGATTTTCATTCCTGTCTTCTAAATCTCACTGTGTTATGCCAGGCTGCAGTACCTCATGTGTCAGTGTCAGGCTGATAGAGTTAATATTTTGGAGGGTGCCATGCTGGCCTGTGAAGAGGTGTGTGTTGTGGTAATGGGCTGGTTGGCTTTGCTGTGGAGGGGCTGTCATTATCTGTGTTGGAGTGGTAGCCATAAGCTCTGGCTGAAGCTGAGGACCCATCAGAGCAGATACCACCAGATCAGCAGGTGGGGACACAGTCTCCTGCATGAGGGGGGGGTACGTCTGGACAGGCATGAAGCTGTGTTGTCTCCAGTGAAAAATGCTGCTCCAGCCTCTCCCACCCACCAAATCACAGCCCTGACCTTTGTTGTCGTGCCAGATCCGCACTTTGCAGAGGTCTCCCAGGCTCAGCATGTCCGAGAAGTGGAATTCATCCATCTGGTTCCTCTCAAACTTGTTAGACTTGTTGGACTCCTTCAGAGCCAAGGTCCCGCTGTCCCCGTTCTCCCCAAAGAGGATCAAGGACACGTTGGCATCGGTGCCTGCTCCTGGAAGAGGAGAGCAAGGCACAATGTGAGGAGCTAGCCTGCTGTGCAGGGCTGGCACCCAGCCTCCGACTGCATGGAAATGGAGGCACCAAAGGCAGGCTGGAAGTGGCTGCAGGGAGGGTCAGGTTCCTGTGGGCACAGCCAAAAAATATGCCACTGAATTTGTGCAAGATCCTGCAAGGAGAACATCCCATGGTGGCTAACAAGCCAGCCCTTCCAGCCCATACCCCTGACAGAGCTGGAATGTTTCACTCTTCATTCAAGGTCAGGTGGCTGTGGTGACAGCAGTGCTAATAGAAAGCAGGAGCTGTGCACCATGTCACTTTGCAGAGGACATCAGTGTCATATAATCATAAAATCCCAGACTAGTGTGGGTTGGAAGGGACCTTAAAGATCGCCCCCCTGCATGGGCAGGGACACCTTCCACCAGCCCAGGTTGCTCCAAGCCCCATCCAACGTGCCCTTCAACACTGCCAGGGATGGGGCAGCCACAGCTTCCCTGGGCAACCTGGGCCAGGGTCTCACCACCCTCACAGCAAAGAATTTCCTCCTCATGTCTCACCTAAATCTCCCTTCTTTTAGTTTAAAAACATTACTCCTCATCCTACCTCTGCATGTCTTTGTAAAAGCTTTGTCCTGCAGATTAAACTCCATGATTAGACAGATTTCTCTAAAGTAGAGATCCAGCAAAGAGATATAATTAAGGGGGAAAATAAACAAAACCAAAACAGCAACCAATCAATCAATCAAACAAACAAACAAAAAGGCGGGGTGGGGAGGGAAGTAATTACTCCCAATTTTCTAGAGTGGCTTGGGAAGAAACTTACCCAGTAACACCCAGCAATCTACGGAAGAGTGCTAAAGAACATAATTTAACTTTTCTAGCTAAGAAGCATTAGTACATTGCCCTGGTCTTCCCAGCAGGCCACAGTCCCTTTTCCACACTGTGCCCTCCTTCTGCTGTCTCTCAAGCTGCTCCAGGTTGTCCTGTGGCACCCAGGACCCCTCAGCCAGGGTCTGCCTCATGCTGTGTTGGATGGCACAGGAATTGGAAAGCAAAGTGCAGATCATCAACAAAACCACTATGGCATCTTCTGAACCACTTTGCCCTTCCATAAGTCTTCTCTTTGTATTCCTTTTTAAAATATTTTGCATTTAATGGAAAAAGTTCCAGTTTCTCATACAAGAGCTTGCCCCACCACCTCCCACCGCTTCTTATGTATACATTAGGAATATAATAATTTTTATTATTGTTTTTATTAGCTGATATTGACTTTCATATGCTTATGACTGCCCATATTTCACTGCAGAAATTTTCCTGACTTCTGGAGAGTTCAAGTACAAACCATCATCTTCAGTGACCTTATAAACGTTTTATCTGGAGTTGTTGCCACAATTTTACCTGGTATTGTTTAGAGCTCGAACAGAGTTACTGTTGTTTTATTTTTGATGCCATCATAAAAAATCAAATTCATAAGAAAAAATAAATTATTCCAGGTGGTCAGGCATTCATTGCTGTGTCAGAAAGAAAGGCTTTAAACTTTGCAAAATGAAAATGAGATCATCAAACCCAAATCTGTCTTGCAAAAAAATTCAGCATCCTTTGCCCTCGGTTAGGTAGTCCAGTTTTGCAAACTCTCATCACCTGCCAAACCATTTCTTACATAAATCCACTTTTGGGCCACATGGACAGCATTTCCCACAGCTCCATTTACAGCACAATGAAGAGACAAAGTCAGAGGGACTGCAAAGTTTAGGAGAAGGCTGTCACTTCTTTGGGATAGTTGTTTCAGTACAGAAATTGTGAAGAAATAACAACTCTTCTTATGGAACGGTTGAAAAAAAATATTAAAAGAAGGAAAAAAAAAAGAGGATAAAAAGGGTCGTACAGAGAAAAGTCAAAGCAACACTTGCTGTCCACGTGAAAAATTGCCTATGGTAAATTTGGGCTACTTTTCCATGGCTCCCCATGAAGGACTTCAGAAGGAAGAGAAAGCACCAGGGCAGGGAGTCATGCAATCCGTCTGGCAACACCTTTTATGACTCTAAAGTTTGCTGAGGTGAGGAACAAAACAAATGAAAGTCCATTTCCTCACAAGGAGCAAACTCCCAATGAATGCAAGGTCTGAAAAAGCACAGAAACCACCGTTTCTCAGCAAAACCTTCCCTGAAGAAAGAAGCTTATGAAGGCCTCATGCAGGGTCGTTTCCCTCACAAGCAATTAGCAGGGAGACGGGAAAGGAAAGAACAGAAATTGCTGGATGAATGTGCATTTCACCTCGTTGAGTCTCTCTCCTTTTTCTGTCGTTGCTAATTCCAGGAAGCTGTCAGGCACATTTAGGAACTGTAGCAATTTTGACAGATGAAGGGAAGGGTTACTGTGGTTGCACAAGCCTTAGCTGGCAATGAGTGCAGCAGCACTGGGGTCTGCAGCACTGAACTTCGTCACCAGGACCCTGCAGAGTGGCAGAGTGCATCCTCAGCAGGCTGCTGGATAACCCTTAATTTCGGGGAGTGACTGAGATGCTGAATGGCAGAATTCCAACCCAGGTAGACCTTGAGAAACTCGAGGACTGAGCAAGCAGAAATCTCGTGAAGAATGAACAAGATGACCTTTAAAGGTCCGTTGCAACCCCTCACATTCTACGAATCTATGAATCCCAAGGAGAAATGCAAAGTTCTGCATCTGGGGTGGAAAAAACCCTGCACGTGTACAGGCTGGGGAGTTGAAGAAGGCCCAGGGATAGCAGAAATATTCAGAATCAGGTTGAATCTGAGCTAACAGGAAATTTTCTGTGTTCAATGCAAACCACGTATTTGGCTGCATCAGAAGGAGCGTGGCCAGCAGCTGAAGGGAAGCTCTTATCCCCTTGGCTTGGACTTGAGTAGTCCATTCTCAGACCCAGGTGCCAGTTTGGACCCCTGGGCTGTGTCGAAACACTGAGGAGGGCTCAGCAGATGGTTGCCAAGAGGGACACGAGCTCGGGCACACAACTGTGAGGAGAAGCCAAGGGAGATGAGCTGGGATGTGTGACAATGATGACAGAGTCATGTGCAGTGGAGATGTCAGACCATACCCCGAGAAGCCACAGTCACAAATGACTGGGGAGGTTGGGGCTGGGCATCAGGAAAAAAAAATATTTCTTAGGAAACTGGTGCAGGTGCCTGGAGATGTGGTGGCATCACTGCCTCTGGAGGTGTTCAAGCCTCATCTGGGCACTCTTGGCCAAATTGACCTGGTGCTGGCAACAGTTATTTGAGCAGGGTGATGGAGGAAATAACCTCTAGGGGCCCCATCCAACAAAAATGGCTATGATTTATGATTCTTACTGAGCAGCTGCATCATTTTTAAACAAACTGTAGGCTTGAGTCAGAGCCTTGTGAGGCCAAAGAATGTTCTTCTTCGACTTAACAGAGACTTGGACAAGGCACTAGGAGCTGACACCAACTGCCTTAAATTATGTACTTTTCAGGCTGTAGCTGAGCTGACAACTTAATAACTAGTCTTACAACAGCAGAGATAAAAACCTCTTGCTTTGTTAGTGCTGGGAAAATGACGAAGCGATATTTATTCTTTTTCTATTGCATTACCACGTATATGATGCCAGCGTGTAGAGCACAGAGATGTGTGTAAAGCAGAATTAATAGGTGAGGGCAATTTTGTGCCACAGAAAGAGCCACCAGGTGCCCTGAGAGCTGCCACCTGAGGTACTTCCAGTGGCCTCTGGATTTGACCTTCGAAAGGGAAAGGATTTGACCTTTGCAGGAGAGGATCTTGCATCTTTCCCCGGTGCAACCTCTGACTGTTACATGATCATCCAAGCCGGCCAATCTCAGAAAAGCCAAACTGTGACTCAAAAGTCTCTTTGAGGAAAGAGTAAAACAAGATTGGTGTTAAATCTGTGTGCATGTTGGGGAGGAATTGACTGCTGCTTTCTAGTTTGCCGCAGGACATTTTTTGAGGGATTCATTTTCCCTAACTAGCAATCTAGCCTAACCTAATTGTCCTGGCTCTGTCTGAACCTGATGAAGAGAGACTGTCAGAGACTGAGGATGGTCCAGAGCACTGATAAGGCTCCTCTCTCGTATTAATTGATCAGACACAGCCTAGACCAGAAGGAACTAAAACCAGAAGGATAATTTTTTGTAAAGTGACAAACAGGTGAGACGAATTTTCTATTTATTTTTTTTTTAATGTCCTTTTTTATTTCTCAGTGCCTCTGGTGCACTGGAAAGTTGAAAGCTATTGCAGAGAAAAAACTTCCTGCCTAGAAACACACACGTCTGATTCTATTCACTGTGGAGTATTGCAGTCCCTAGACAATGTCAGTGTGGCAGGAGATGACAGAACATGTTTGAACTAACTGTCAAGGATAAAACCTCTTCCTTCCTGAATTGGTCCAACCAGGAGTAATCGTGGAATACATAATGATCAAAGAGGGGAGATGTTCATGACTTGTACCCCCTTTAGATAAGCTGGATAAAGTTCAGCATTATGTCAGTGTGCTGTGTGATTTAATCATAAACAGACCCTCTGAAACCTCTCTGTAAGCTGCTCTTTCCTGCTGGTTGTCGCTGTTCATAATGAAATGAAATGTTTCATCATTAATACCCGTCATCCTTTGTTCAGTGGGAAGGGCAGATCTGTCTGCTGCTGCTGCCACCTTTATTCTCCTCTCATTTCTATTTCCACCACCTCGGTGAGCTAGGGCTGCCTTTCACAAAAAGGTCACAGAAAGATCTGCCGTTATACTAGGTGGATTGCCAGATACATAAGCAAATATTCCTCACTCTCTCTTTTGTTTGTTTTGTGCTTTTTTTTTTTTCATATTTCACTACGTGCTTTTCAGAGAAGCAGCAGACAGAGCAGATAGATAAAAAATGGTGAGGTGGCACAAAGACACTCTTGCCAGTGGATTTTTTTTTTTAATATTCTCAGTTCAAACCTCACAGGCTGCATAAATTACCACTGGTAAATCCAGGAAGGGAAAAAAATTATAATTAAAAAAAAAGAAAAAAATATAAAAAGAGAGAGGTAGAGATCAAGAGGTGATCATAGACATTGGTGTGGCAGGATCCCCTGTAAAGGGTCAATCTTTCAAACAAAGTGTCTGCAAGACAATGTCTAGTTTACCCCATTTTGGCATGAGGCAGCTTGCATATGGTTGAAGCTTTTGTTCAGCAGCCTGACAGAAGTTCTAGTGAAAAGAGGCAGTGATCCCAGGAAATGACATAGAAATCCCAATTCTTGGCTCTTGCAGCTCTGCAGCTTTCTTTCTACTTAGTTCCACCTCTTCTATCTGGTGTGAATTTAAGGATGGTTATTGACCTATGAATAACCATATGAGATAAATGGTCTCAAAACACCTTGCAAAAGAGGGTGAATAATTGCTCTTTGAGCAAAGTAGTACTGGCCAAAAGCCTGAATCCCACCATCTTTGACCACAAGATGTTTTTCCATCCTGTGTGGATGGACTTAACCTGGCCAAAAAGTTCTTGACCCTCAGAATATGGTCTGGCAATAACTTCCATTAGGGTTTCTTCAGAGGAAGCAGCAATCAGTGAAATATAGACTTTGTGTCTAAGTATTTTACATCCAGTGCTCAGATGAGGCTGAATAACAATGTCATGATGAACAGCCAGCCAAAACTGTTGTGTTCCAGGCCAGGAGGGCTGAATTATGTTTTTTTAAACGTAATTTCAAATTAAGCAGGAGATGCTTTCCACTGCAAAAAAAGTCAAACTTCATACTAGAAAAGTCATAAAATATCCACCATGGTCATACCTCCAACATCACTGGTTTTAACCTGAAGAGTGTATGTTGTGTCCTCCATCATCTGCTCATCGTTGATCACAGCAGGCATCTCACACACAAGACTTCCCTTGGCATTTTTCAGCTTTGACAGCCATTCACCATAGGTAAATGTGGCCACTTCTTTATTAGTCAGGTTCTTCAGGATGATCTGTGAAGAGCCAAAACAAGGGCAAAAAAAAACCTTCAGCCAGACTTCAGCTGCCATTTGAATGAGGGCAAAGATTAAACTTACAAAGTGCAGAGTGTGGTAGGACATGTGTAGAACTTGGTCATAGCTTCAAAACCTGTGCTGAGCTCTTCTGGGATAATTGGAGCTCTCTCCTGAGGGCAGTATTTGCTGTGGTGACTTGTCCTGAGAAATGGTCTTCATAGTACTGGACCTTTTCACACATGGAGTGAAGCACATGAATAAATTTGCTCCTCTGACATAGGTTATGCACAAAGCTCATGTCTAAGAGAGTCACCCCTTTCCTGGAAGCCAGTATGGAATAATTCCAGAGGAGAAGTAACAGAGAGCCACTGAAAACCTCAGTACCTCTCCCTGAAGCACACAGTATCTTTCCTTAACCTGCAAACACACAGCAATCATTGTAGAGATATGCAAACCAACCCCAAACAAGTTAAAGCAACACACAAGATAAAATTAGGCCAGCAAAACTGGATGCTTCACACACTCCTCCCCCTGGGAAAAGGTGACAGAACAAACACTATGCAACAGATATTAGTCACACTGTCTAATGTGGCACGGGAAGAAGCTCAGATGCTGTGGTGATAAGAACAGAATAGGAATGTATTTAGCACAAGCCAGTGAGCTAGTCCAAGAGACACCTAATAAAATACCCACCCCTGCTCCACTCAGTGGAGCACCAGACTGCTGGGAGAAAGGCATTACACTGGCCTACATCAAAAACCTTGCAGTAAATTCACACTAAATTCATAGAATCGTAGGATGGTTTGGGTTGGAAGGGACCTAAAGATCATCCAGTTCCAGCCCCCTGCATGGGCAGGGACACCTCCCACCAGCCCAGGTTGCTCCAAGCCCCATCCAACCTGCCCTTCAACACTGCCAGGGATGGGGCAGCCACAGCTTCCCTGGGCAATATGTGTTGGTGTCTCACCACCCTCACAGTGAAGAATTTCTTCCTCATGTCCCACCTAAATCTCCCCTCTTCCATCTTAAAACCATTAACCCTCATCCTATCACTACATACCCTGGTAAAAAGTCCCTCCCCAGCTTTCCTGCAGGCCCTCTTCAGGTACTGGAGGAGTTGGAGAGATGGGAGGAGGCAGGGATGCAGATAACCTTTTTTGTTACCATTTAACAGAAAGAGACCATACCTGAATGAACCAGTGCATCCAAATGCAGTGTTTTGCAAGCCACATGTCTGCAAGGGCCATGGAAACATGAGCCCAGATGTGTCAGAGAAGTCTGATGTGATATTAGGAGGAAACAAATAATGGAGTCATGAAAAATGTTAAGTTAAAGGGGACACCTGGAGGTGTCTAGTCCCACCTCTTGCTCCAAGAAGGGCTAACTGCAAGGCCATATCCAACCAAGTCTGGAAAATCTTCAACAGTGAAGATTCCCCACACAGTGCTGGGGTGGATCTCCACCTTTCCCTCCCAGGCCTGCATTGCTGTCATTGGGAAGACTGTTTTTTCATAGAACCATAGAATTATTTGGGTTGGAAAAGGCCTTTAGGACATCAAGACCAACAAGTAACCCGGCACTGCCAAGGCCACCCCTAAACCATGTCCCTCAGCACCACATCTACATGGCTTTGACAACCCTCTGGGGACAGGGACTCCACCACTGCCCTGAGCAGCCTGTTCCAGTGCCTATTTTCCTTCTACCTAATCAGGACATTCCTTGATGCAACTTGTTTCCATTACCTCATGCCCTTTCACTATTCACCTCTAAGAAGAGACTGGATTGCTGGTCTCTGTAACCTCCCTTTAAGCAGCAGAAGTCTGCAGTTATATTTCCCCTTTGCCTTTTCTTCTCAAGGATTAAAAACTCCATTTGCCTCAGCCCTTCCTAGTGTGCCATATCCTTCAGCCCCTTGACTATCTCAGTGACCTTCCACTGCACTCTCATACATCAGCCTAAGAAACTTATAAAACTTATCTTGAGACAAAATGTGCTCAGATTATGTCCTCAAACTGCTTGTGTCCCACTCCACACACTTCTGTTGACCCCAGCCAAGCTTTGCTGTCACCTTTAGCTGTTCGAAGGAAGAATATTGCTCTAGGTTATTAAAAAAAACTGTTTTAAAGAGAGCAGTAGCTACACCAAACTGAAGCAATAGCTCTGCTACTTGTGCCTGGTACAGTTCTGTGGGTAGGGCATTCATCTGGGCTTTTCTCTCTGCCTGATGTTAAACTGGGATCTGTAACACAGCACCTTTGTCCAAGAGGTACAGGACATTTTGGGTTGTTGAACCCGTCCCACTTTTCTAAAAAGCTGCTTATTCACAGCTGGTGACACCCTTACATTATGGCCAAAAAAAAAATTGCTGTATGAGTCAAGGGAGGTTAAACTAAACCCTGGCTTTGAACCAAGCAGAAATCAAGTCTTCACAACCCCAGCTGGTGCCCTCTCTCCTGGGGCACAGACCACAGGGAAGACTCCTCTCTCAAGGATGAGTGAATGATGACTACATCCTTATAGCAGTCCAACCTAGAAACTTTCCTTTGGCTAAAATTTGCAAATCTACATTGGGAATAATCTCAGGTTGAGGGAAAATGCCTTTTGTTTTGTTGTTTGTTTTTTAGTTCCCCTTGATGCACAAACCCTTTCCTGGAAAAGGTTCAGCCAGCTCTACCTCAGCCCTGCTTGGGAATGATGGCAGCAAAATGTCCTGAGCAAAGCTTGCAGGGAAATGTCAGGAAAGCAGCAAGGGGTAGAAGCAGATTAGAGTTGCCAGCTGGAGTGCACTTGCAGACAGGTAGATCAGACCTCTCACAAATAACCAGCCCATGCCCAACAATCCAGATGCTGTTAAGGAAAACCTGTCTGGCTGCTGATAGCCCTAGAGCAAAATGCCTCTCTTTCCATCCTCAGCCTCTCACACAGGATGAGTGATTTCATCCATATGCAGTTTTATGTGAGCAGTTAGCACAGACAGAGTGAATCATAGAATCATAGGACCATTCAGGTTGGAAAAGCCCCTTTGGATCACCATCCAACCATCCAGTCATCATCCCCACTCTGCAAAGTTCTCCCCTAAACCATCTCCACCAACACCACATACAAACAACCCTTAAACACATCCAGGGATGGTGACTCCACCACCTCCCTGGGCAGCCTGTTCCAGTGTCTGAGCACTCTCTCTGTGAAAAAAATTTTCCCAGTGTCCAGTCTAAAGCTGCCCTGTTGCAGCTTGAAGCTCTTCCCTCTTGTTCTGTTGCTAATTACCTGTGAGAAGAGACCAACACCAACCTCTCTCTGCCTTCTAGTCCTGGGATGGTGCTCCAGAGAGGAGCAGACATGGGCCAGTAATGTGCACTGGCAGCCCAGAGACCCCCCGTGTCCTGGGCTGCATCCCCAGCAGCGTGGCCAGCAGGGCCAGGGAGGGGATTGTCCCCTCTGCTCTGCTCTGCTGAGACCCCCCTGCAGGGCTGGGGCCAGGGCTGGGGTCCCCAGCACAGGAAGGACATGGAGCTGCTGGAGAGAGTCCAGAGGAGGCCCCGGAGATGCTGGGAGGGCTGGAGCAGCTCTGCTCTGGAGACAGGCTGGGAGAGTTGGGGTGTTCAGCCTGGAGAAGAGAAGGCTCCAGGGAGACCTTAGAGCACCTTCCAGTGCCTGAAGGGGCTCCAGGAAAGCTGGGGAGGGACTTGGGACAAGAGTGTAGAGTGATAGGATGAGGGGAGATGGTTTCAAACTGCAAGAGGGGAGATCTAGACAGGATATTAGGAAGAAATTATTTGTAGTGAGGGTGGTGAATTTGCCCAGAGAATGTGTAAATGCCTCATCCCTGGAAGTGTTCAAGGCCAGGTTGGATGGGGCTTAGAGCAACCTGGTCTGGTGAGAGGTGTCCCTGCCCATGCAAGGGGTTGGAACTGATTACACTTAAGTTCCCTTCCAAACCAAACCAGTCTGTGATGCATTTTACAAGCCTCATTTGCTGAAGGAAGACCACAGCAAGAGACGTGGAAGCAGGAGGATCCTTGTGGCAGGGTGATTGCTCAGTCACAAGGTGGGTTTGTTGCCTGCCTCAGCATGAGCCACTGAATGTTGGGTACCCAGCCCAAGCAGAAAGTGTTGTACCTCCCCAGGGTCACTGGTCAGACCTGGGTTTCACCAGGGCACCAGCGCATCTCCCCAGGCTGGGGGCAGGTACACAGACACTCAAGGCATCAGTCCCTCCCTCAGATCTATCTCTTTGCTGGGCTAAACTGCTTGGTAGAAGAGGTGAATGCTGAACATATCTTTCCCAATGACTAAAATAACACAAAATGAACCCCATCCTACGAGGAGATGTTTGTGGGTTTTGCACACACACAGGATGGTGCAGGATTCTGAATTGGATCATGAGGGTCAAGTAAGTCATCTCAGGGAGCTAAGCTGAGGCTATTTTTATATTTTGTCTGTCTGTTTCTCTCAGAGAAATTAGCTTCCAGTTGGCAATGAGATTGCTGCATTCCACTGCATCTAAATTATTTTTTAGGATACCTAGACCTTAGTGTGGACATCATGTGTGTTTTTAAGCTTAAACATTATCACCAGTTATGCATAGGTTTTAACTAGACTGGCAAATACCAAAAGAAATGAAAAGATAGCAGAAACAGCACACATGAATAAAATGTTGATAATTTGCTTTGTAGATGAGCAAATACTGTAGTTGACAGGAACTTTAAACCTGCAACTTGAAACGAATAGTGCACTGTGTGCTCTAACAGAAAGGTTTGACACATCTGATTATTTTATTTACCTCAACCCAGCCTTCTCCCACATACAACCCACTAACACCAAAAGATATAGGTGCTGGATTGCATCTTTGAAGATTCCACTGGAATTTTTTTACACTCCTGTTGCATGTCATCAGTCTTCACTTTAAAAAAGGGTTCTTTGATTGTAAAACAAAAAGAATTTGCTCTGTTGCAAAGAACAGCAGTCAGCTTCAGCTGTAATGAATTGTCTCAAATTCTCTTCATATCCTTTATGTAAAGGAAAAATAACTGAATAAAGACCAAGTCCCACATTCAGGATTATTTCTGACATTTGAATGAAATGCAATTAGTGCTTCATTAAGACAGCTTCTTATCTGCCTGTCTTTGACAGCACAAAGTAACATTAAAATTCTGAGGGAAGCAACTCTGCAGAATTCAACAGTTTTACTATTCCTGTTATTCCACTCAGAGAGCTCTCATTCCTTCTGATTTCTAGCTTTTCAACTTTGTTATCTAAAACACTGGGCAGCAAGTGAAGTCATTAAATGGACTGAGGAACTGGCTATCCCAAGGGGAGGTTTTCAAAGCATGCTTTTAGATAAGTTTCCTAATTAGAAGTCACAAATTGTTTATGCTGAGGGTGGTGAGACACTGGCACAGGTTGTCCAGAGAGGTGGTGGATGTTCCATCCCTGGAAACATCCCAGCTCAGGTTGGACAGGGCTCTGAGCAACCTGATCTAGCTGCAGATGTCCCTGCTCACTGCAGGGGGTTGGACTACATGGCCTTTGAAGACCTCTTCCTACAGAAAGTATTCCATGATTCTCTTATTTTATGATTCTATGATTCTATTCTCTAATTTTTCAGAAACACACAGTAGTGTCATAGTAGTTTGATGTGGAAGAACTTGAGATTCAGCACTAGGTTAAAGGAAAATATCCAAACCCTGTCCCTCTCCCAGCAATGGTGAGATCAGGAAGTGTTGATCAGCTTTAGAGAGCTTTCTGTTTGACTTCCTGTGTGTAGCAATAACCAGTAATACTCATTCTGGCCCAACACATCGCTCATCACATTTGGGTCCCTCTAGAGGCATCAGTGTTTAAATCTTTTCACCACTCGTGGTACAGTTTGAATCGTTGCACCAAGTTCATTACTTTGCAGAGATTCTGAATGAAATTTCAATGTATTTTATCTAGACAGCAAGGAAAAAAAAAAAAAAAAAATAAAATATATATATATATATATATAAAAGACTATTTCCCTGCTAGTAAATAGAATCTTTTGGCTGTGTACAACATCACTGATAATTCATGCATTTTAATTAGTATTTAAGCACTTCTGTTTCTGGTAAACTAAAAGCAGTATAAATTATGACCAGTAACAGTTTATAAAAAGACCAAAGAGAATTAAAAATACCATTTATTGTTATTTCAATAGAACAAGAAGACAGAATATCCTTTAGATAAATGAAGCAACAAATGGTTAATTACAGGGTTGATGGCTTAATCTAGCTTCTCATTTCACTGTGCTAGTTAGCACTAACTGTGAACCATCTGTCTGAGAGTTTAGCACTACCCCCACAAGTATTTCATTATGCAGTTTTAATATGCACTTTTGACAGAAATGGAAATGGGCTCAGATCAGTTTTCATGTCACACCAGGCTACATAAGTTTTCAAGGCTTGAATACAAATCAGAGAACACAAATCCTTCCCACCTCTTCCCAAGCACTCCTGTCCTCACTTTCTACCTGGGAATACAAATGTTATGTTTACCTTGGCAAGGAAAGTGGGAGAGAAAAATAATATATAAAGTTGTCTATTACCTCTGGAGCTAGAAGAACCCCCATCCTCTATTTCTCTAAGAAAAACAGAAAATCAGCTGTCAAAAGCTGCTAAAATCCTTGTCCCAAAGAGTTGTGTGCATGGCCTGCCTGTTGCTTCTGTAGCTCTAAGAGGGATATAAACCCACTCTTTGGGTTCAAATGAGGGTTTTTTTTCGCCCACCTCTCTAGGAAAGTCTTGCTATGTGTGGGACAGGACAGCAGGCTGGACAACTGGAGAGAGCTGGCAACAGGAAGGTGGGAACGTGCTGCCTGCCACTAAAGATGCCTCTGTCCCTTGCCTTTGAGCTATTGCTAATTCATGATTGCAAGATCTGGAATGTCTCTGGATGAATAGGTTTTATTTGATCTCATTTTATATGAATATGATTTATAAAACTCAGGGGAAAGTATCAGGGAACTGGCAAAGGGAGTTTGACCAAGATGATGACTGAATCAAATCAGAGAACAGATTGAGTTACTCCTCAGGCACAGAGAAAAAAAAACTGCGTGTCTGTGGCATGTATTCAGAAGATAGATGCTGAAGGTCTAAAGCTTTGGAAAGCATCACAAGTGTGGCTGCGAAAAAATTTAGAAGTGGCAACGCTGAAGTACAAAAAGGTACTGCACCACAGAAGTGCTTCTTAGACTGTGCTAAGGTAGAAAAGAGCAGTTTATCCCTTGACTGAAAAGAGGTGGCCACCCAGGACCAGTGTTTAGAAACACATTGTTTATGGGGAAAGGAAGAGCAGTTTCAGATTAGCTGAAAGGGATAAAGGATAAAAAACAAAACAAAACATGCACTGTGCTTTCTGGCCATGGAGTCTTAATCTAGTCTCATAAAACAAGTCAAGATACAGAAATCCAGCAGGACATCTGCTCCAGACAAACTATACTAAATAAAAGTGGCAGATATGTGCTCCTACCTTAATGACATCTGATGGTGTGGAATCTGCACATCACTTCATCTCTAGCTTAAAAATGAAATTATAGGGACCCACAGCAAACCATGTATAACTGCCCAAATACAGGTGATCTTTACAAGTAGATGGTGGTTTGGTAGAGAAGGCAAAGGCAAGCACTATGTTCTTGTGCAAGATAGGACTCCAGGGAAAAATACAATCAACAGAAGCAGTGGGAGCCATTTTGCCCTATTCAAAATGCTAGAAGAAGATTAAAAATTACTTGTATGAACAAGAAAAGAAGGAACTTTGTCTATGTGCTAGAGGGAGAAGGGAATGGGAGAGATAGGATGCTTCAACTAATAGGATGGACTATTTGGAAATGTCCCACCCCTTCTAGCTGTCCCTGCCTGGCAGAGAAGGATTGACTCTCCCATGGGGTCAGAGCAGGGCAGAGCTCTGCAGGAGCTGAGGGTACATCCTGAGGATCACGAAATCTTGCAGGTGCCCTGCTGGCAAGCCACAGCTCCTTGGCAGGGAGGGAGAGCAAGATCTGACAGCAGAGACTGCGGCAAGGGCTCACAGCACAGCTTTTGCCTCTTCCTTTTTTGACTCAGTTCCTGCAGGGAGCAACCATGAGAAACCAAATGGAAAAATGCAGGGAATTAAGAAAAGTGGGCCGCTTGCTGCCTTTCTCCTCTTCCTCAAGGGCTGAGAGGCACCAGCACAGGCAGGTTGCAAAGAGAGGCGCGGTGCGTTACCCTTTCCAGGAACCAGTGTGGGCGCGTCCCCTTCCCATCCGTCCGGATCCTCATCTTCCTGAGGGGTGCAATATCAGCGATCTCCATAATGAAACTGTCCTCCTGGCCTCTCTCAAACCTGGAGGGATTGAAAGGCCGAGATGGTTTCCCACCACTTTGCAGCACCCCTCCGCCTCGGTCCCCCTGCCCCTGCTGCGACTCGCGCCTCAGCGACAGCTTCGAACAAAAAGTCTACGGGTGCACTTCCTTGGACTTCAGCTTTTCTGCCCTGCAAGCACCAGCTGCTGTGTACTTGGCAAGACACCTCAGCGTAGATTTGACAGGGATTCCTCCTCCCCTGGAAAACCCAGCCCATAGGAGGCACCTGGAGCCATTCCAGGCAGCCTGTAGCAGGCACCATCCATCCCTCTGTTTGCAACCAGAACAACAGAGGCTCACAGTCAGGTTCCTGCACGTCGCCTCCCTCCTGGTGCCTGCCCACGCTCCTGCCCTTAGCCCATCCCAACTAGAAGGCAAAGCAATTTTGCTTAATCTTCTTTCCCTAAGACTCAGCACATAACTTTGTGTTTGCCTGGGTGACAGGCAGCTGCTGCAGCTCCGTTCAAATTCAGCCACCTGATTGCAAGTCAGAGCCCTGAGTTTAGTAAGGAAAGTAGCAAATTGTGTTAGGAAGGTGGGAAGAACCCACCATCCTGCACTCCCCTCCTGAATTTTGGGGAACTTGGATTTGCAAACTAGCTCCATGGATAGGTTTGTGTAACGTTCCCTGAAAGATCTTACCCTACACTTGGCTGCTGGGTATAGGCACAGGGATGTGTAGGAACTGCTCATCCATAGCAGTCAGCAGAAAGCTGGAAAAGGGATAAAACTAACATATGGTTCTTGAAGGAGACATTACACTGCCTAGGACTGCAGCTACCTCGCCTGCCTCTTAGCATCAGTGGTGCCAGGAAGAAAGTCTTGCTCCAGTGCCAATGCTGCCTCAGGCTCAATTTTGCTGTCTTCAGAGCCAGTGTATCTTCTAGGTTTGCCCCCAAAATACCATGGAAGACCTGCTCTGGGACTGGATATGGAAATCCAGCCCTTGCCAAGTAGAAAGGCAGCCAAATCCAGGGGTGGGGTGGTCTACAAGCACCACCAGGACCACTCTGCTGTTGAAGTGGAACCTTTGTGCTGGGTTCTTTTAAGGGAGTTACTTGAGTCTGCTGAGAGGTTTGGAAAGAGCTCTGCAGACTGTGGGCAATACCATAATATAGACAGTCCATAGTGGTGGTATCTCATTCCTGGCAAAGTATGTGGCCTCCTACAGCTGTGCAATGTCAGGATATGGAGAAAATAGCATTTCTTTACCAACCTCTGCTCAGATTACACCCTGCAGCATGAATGTGATTATCCTCACCATTATCTGAGCCCGCATAGCTGCAGGTGTTAGCAATAGGGACTGGCTCAAGCCTCTCTGGTTTTCATCCAGGTTTTGCTTTCCCTGCACTCCCAGGGGCATTTGGATAGGGCGTTTTGGTCCCAGTCCTTTTCTAGCTATTAAGGATTATGTTTGCTCTTTGAAAAACTCCCCTGTCCTGTTTTCTGTCTTTCTGTAGTACTGGGTAGCAAGACTGGGCTCTCTCACTGTGAGAAAGAGAATGTGCTTTTGTGCTTGGACTGGATTGATTTCCACTTCTATTTAGGAAGAAGGCGTGACCCTTCCAGCTTGAATTATGCCATGATCTGATGACCAGTACTCATTACAATCATTATTACTTAAAAAGCTTCACAGAGGTCTTTCACTCTACTCCTTTCTAGGCTGGGCAACTCCAAGCTAAACAGCCAGTGAGCAAAACAAACCATTATTTATCTTCAGTAAATGTAGGCTGCTACTCACCTGCTATTTTCAAGAAGTCATTGTACCAGAGGGGAGCAAATGCAAAAGTAGTAAACTGGGGGACCCAAGAGCTCTTTTCAATCCCTAATTTATATGAACATAAGCCTGAAGAAAATTGAGAAGGGAAGAAGTACCCAGACAAGCTGACTACTGCTATTCCTTTTCCAGAACACTGAAGCATTTTTCTGAGGTATTTCATTAAGCTTTCCTACCCATGCCTGCACTTATAAATATTTCTATTGCCCAGGGGTCTTGGCAATAACAACAATGTAGCTAAAATTGCCATAACTCTGCAGCAGGTTAGACAGACAATTCTTTATAAAGCATTAAGCTGCTCTGAATGAACTGGCACAGGACATCCCCCACAAAGATGAAGAGCCTTCTACCATTTGGTTGCTGTGGCTGGTGCAAAGGCTGAAGAGATTTCCACAAGAAAAAAGAGCCAGGAAGCCTGTGTTGTTAATAGCTGGATGAAGACTCTTGGTAGTGGTGTGGAAACAGGCTGTAGGTGTATTTGGGGACATGTATGTCCTCTGCAAAGGGTGCAAATGAGATGGCAAGAGCTCTGTGCAGTTGGAGGTGTGACAGGGAGAGCCTCCAGAGAGCCAAGATGTGCCAGCACATTACTCTGAAGAACAGCACAGCAACCTGGGGGATTAACATATAAATAGCTGTGTTTTACATGTCCTACTTCTTTACACAGCCCCAATGAGTTCTCATCACCTTTTGCAGATCTTCTACCAGCAGAAGGCACACCAAGCAACCAATAACATACAAACTGTATGTGTGTCCCCTCCTTTATTGCATCTTCATATCTTTGTAGCAGAGATCATCCATCCCACCCATACAGAAAAATGGGATAGGTTTTTATGTGCCACGCAGTTTAGGGGTATCACTTGCCTGGCCAGATGCAGTGAAATTCCAATAGTCTTCCCAAGGGGCTCAAGTTTCCTTGGCCTCTGTTAGAGATTTTTTTTTTAATGTACCCTGATCTGAATTTTGCTTTATTTTTAAATACAAACAGTCGTGGTGCATTTTCCCACCTACTAGAATGAATGTTAGGCTTAAAATAGTGGAAGATAAATCAGTTCAGGATTGCCTGGAGTCTTGGTGTCACCGACAGCCACACATGTTGGTAAACCAAGTGCACTGCCCTACACATGGTGTGTCCCTGTGATGGGGAGCAAGGCCAAGACCTACATCTTTCTACATGACTCAGTGGTGTTTCTTGTGGAGAGTTTAGTCAGCAGCACATTTATTTTCCTCAGAGCAAACAAGGCTCAGGCTTGTTACTAACTAAACACATGAAGGTTTCAAGCTTAGCTGAACACACTTGCCCAGACACCCACTCTGCTATGACAGCTGCAAGTAAAGCATCCCCAGAGCAAACACCTCTATGCAGGGAGCCTTATCTTCAATTATCCAGCCCACACTTGACACTCAAAGCTGAAGCAGAGAAATTGCATTGCCAGGAGGCTGGGGTAAGAGTCCAGCATCACCTCAGCAAGCTGAGCTCGAACCGTGGCCAAATGCTCCAGCCCTCCTGACACTCTGCAGACACCTGGCTGAATAAGATCAGAGGTAGTCCATTAATTGAATTTAAGGCTGATGAAACTCATCTCTGAAAGCTGGTTAGTGCCATATTCATTTTTGCCAAAGCTTTCAGTACCGAGCAAGCTGCTAGAAAGGAACAGGCAAGCTTGAGAAAATGTGGGGCTTTTTTTGGTTTACAGAAGTTCTGGCATCAGATTACAGTGTTTGTTAGCAGTCTCTGCTGAAGAAAGCACAAGATTTCTTCTCTTTAGTAAAATCAGAGCACACAGTGCAGCATTGCCCACATCTCATGGCCCATTTCCATCTGTCTGCACCATAAGGCCACACCTGGGCAGAGAGGCATCATGGCATGTCCCTTTTTTTCTAGCTGCAGACCAGCTACATTAGGGTGGTTCAGAGCCCAAGCCAAGAAGACCACTTCTCAGCAGGGCCCTAAGCTCACTAACTCAGGCCCTGGCATCCTTCACATGGCTTCTGGACCAAGAGATCTGACATCTGGCCAGCAAAGCACATGGGAGGAGAGTCAGCACCTTCCATCACAGGTATGTGGATATTGGTTTGGCTTTCTTTCATTATGCACTTGCTCAGGCATCCCCATTAAATAGTGTTTAAATTAAATTACCTATTTTTCCACTAACTGTGCATTTTGCAAACATCTCACCTGTGGTTTTCATGCAGTGTTCATAGTTCCTCCTGGGGAGGGAGGTGGGTGCAAAGCTTCACAGTTAATATTTTTGTTCTCAGTGCTTATCTCTTGAAGCCACGGAAGGAACAGGTTAAACAGAACTTCTACAAATGACAAAGGATGGTTTCCCTGGCTACACAGTGCTCTCCTCTGCTCTGCTCTGCTAAATACACTGCAAGAGCACTCACAAGGGGCCCAGTTCTCAATCTACTAAGACAATGGGAGTTTATCTTTGTGCTTTAATGGCAGCACAATCACAGCCCCTTGCTTCTTGGCTAGACATGACAATCCGTTGGCCACTCCACTTCTAAACAACAAAAAATGACCACATTACTGTACCTGTCTCCATTTTTTTCCAGCTGCATCTCCTCAGTTGTACCATTGGACCCAAAGACTGTCATGAAAATACTGGCATCTGTACCACCACTTTCAGTGTCTCCAGTCACCACCGTGACTTCATAGAGGACCTGGTGAGGAGTTGAAACAGTCAGAAGGTTTAATTTGGACCTTAACCCATGCAAAATCCTGGCCAAAATGCTAGACAGGGGATCTGCCTCTTTGCCAGAAATCATTACACCATGGCTTTGTGGTTTCTCTCTCCACACCTTCATTTCCAGAGCCAAAGTTAAAGACTGAAACTTGCTACAGGATGTTCCTCTCTGCATCACCTATGACTTTTTCTGCAGATTTTCTCAGTTTGGATGGACAAAGAGAGACACACTCATTTTGACAACCACATGCTTGTGGGGCAACGAAGACCTGGCAAAGCGTTTCTTCAAGGCAGTCACAACCCTCACATCCGTGTTGGGGTGTCCAGCCCTCTGCTTCTGGCATCTCCTTCCAGACAACTCCCAGGGCTCCAGATCTCTGCACTGCCACAAAATCTTCCTGTTTTGTTGGGTTTTATTAAAAAAAAACCACAACAAAAAATACCAAAACAAACCACCAACAAACCAGCTCCAAAAGACACAATTGTTTCTTTCCCTTGACTGCAAAATGTTTCCCCCAGGTTTTTGGTGTCCATATGGACAACACTTAGTCCAACACTGCTAGTAGTTTTGAAGCCTGTATCTGAATGGTCTCTCAAGCAGAAGAAGGCAGCTCTCCTGCTTCCAAATGAGATGTGCACTGCTGCATGGGACACAGAGTCTCGCCAGATCTTGCAGATTAAAGGCATGCCAATTTGTGAAAAGATGTTCTCGCCTTATTAGCCTAACTTTGTTCTTTTCTCCTGACATGTGCCTAATAAGATTCAGCATAAAATATTTCAGAAGCCTGCAAATCCCAGTGGCTGTCAGTGGCATTAAGACTTTTAGGCCCTTTAGATGCTTTCAAGATCGTACCTATGGTAACAAGACCTCTGGATCTGAGAAGTGGAAGAATACCAATAAACAGCCACAGCAAAACGTATTTCAAATAGTGCACTACTAGGCAATTTTTATTGGCCTGAACTGTGATTGCCACAGAAACAAACAGTGCAAAGGAATGGAAAGTAATGGAAAAAATAATTTTCATGTTTGTTCAATCCCGAGTAACCTGTCCATCACATATTCATCCATATACATTTTACAACATAGCAGAGCATCATATTTGCTATAGGTGGGAGAAAAAATCCTTTTAACAAATGCAGTAAAGGTTTTTAGTGACTGTAGTGGACATTGACTAGTTTCTTTATGTATGGGAAGGCAAATACTTGAATTAAAACGCAAAGAGGGAATATCAAGCCAAGAAGAAAATGAAACTGAAATGGGTATGCATGGATGTGCAAGAGTCAAGCAAAAGCAAAACAAAAAAGCATTAACTTTCCCAAAGTTGATAAAGGTATTGGTCTTATCTGAACTAAAAAAAAAAAAAAAAAAAATTTTCAGTTTCTCGGTACAGCTATTTACAAGGACATATTCCCAAATTCCCTCAACTAGGAGACTGATCAGAAAGTCAAATGTGCACTTCTGATTTAATGTCTCGAGCATCTCCCCTAGTTTCCTTCAAACCTTTCAGCAAGTTTCTGGCCCAACATCACAGAAAAAAAAATTAGTTAAATATGTCAATTTCTGGCATGTTTATGAAAATGTATATTCAGGATTGGGCTTTTAAATGAAGACTGAACCTAAGTCATCCACTTCAGTCTACAGGCAGACCATCAGCTCACTGTTAGGAGTCAGTAAACCTTATTCAGGAGGTCAAACAATTGATGGAAAGTTTTTGAGATATTAGATTTTAACCTTGATATTCAGTCTGAGGGAGGTTTGAGGGTTTTTTCCTGCTTAGGTCAGTTCTACCACTGAAACCTGTTTTCATTTCTTGATTCCTTCACAGATGCTAAAAATGTAATCACATTTTCATGTGTCTGGGGAGCAAGCAAGATTTCAGGAGAATATGCTTAGCTTAAGAATCAAGACCAGCATAAAGAAAAATTAATGTACTATGGAAGTGTAACCTCATTGTAAATAGAAACACATCTGTAGAGGTTTTAAATTGCCATACAGGTATTAAACACAGTGTTATTGTCTCATTCATCCAGACTGTTATTTCTGTTATAAATCTTACACCCAAAATCAGCAAAGCTCAGCTTTCCAATTTTTACTCGGTTGAAATACAGCATAGGACACATTACTTCAAATTTCATATATATGGATGAAAAGGCTATATAGGTTTTTTTTCATTGTGTATTCATCTTTAATCAGTTTGTTAATTTAGAAGATCAAGCTTACAAATGCCTCCATGTTTCAGCTACTTCCAATTATTGTTAGTTTCTAACTGAATTCATTTTCCCTACCCCACATTAGAAAAGCTGGTGAGTAGCCACACTGTGCAGAGATTGCTCCAGTTTCATAAGTTACAAGTTAGATTGCACCAAGGCTCACCTTGCAGCTGCCCCCAGGCTATTGGTACCAGGTGATGCAGTGGGTGCTTCAGGTGTGGTGACAAAAGTAGGACATGTTGATGAACTGTGTCCTACATGCTTTGCCCTACCCTGTCCTGTCCATGCCACAGTTGCACCCAGCCAGCATTATTAAACTGTGCTCTACGTGGAAATAATACTAAACCATTCCTAAAGATTTTGCCTAAGAAATGGCAAAACCCCCCCTGGAAAGAAAAGACTCAGACCCTATGCAGAACTCACAGAATCACAGAATGGTTTGGGTGGGAAGGGACCTTTCAAGGGCAACCAGTCCAACCCCCTGCAGTGAGCAGAGACATCTGCACCTAGATCAGGTTCCTCAGAGCCCAGTTCAAACTGCCCTGGAATGTTTCCAGGGATGAGGCATCTCTCACCTCTCTAGGCAACCTGGGACACTGGGACAGTGTTTCACCACCTTCACCATAAAAAAAATTTCTTCCTAATATCTAGTCTAGATCTCTCCTCCTGCAGTTTAAAACCCTCACTCCTTGTACTATCACTACAGGCCCTGCAAAAAAGTCAGTCCTCCTCTTTCTTATAGGTCCCTTTGAAGTATTGAAAAGCTGCTATAAGGTCACCTCAGAGCCTTCTCTTCTCCAGGCTCAACAACCCAAACTCTCTCAGCCTGTCTTCACAGAAGTGCTCCAGTGCTCTCTTCATTTTTGGGGCCCTTCTGGCCACAAGCTGTATCAGCACAAGTCCATGCAACAACTAGAAATACAGAATGAATCAGGAGCCTACCTTGAGGCCAACATTAATGCAGTCTGCATCCAGGATGTTGAGGATTCGTGAGGTGAGACCATCACCTTTGTCTCTGGCCAGCCAGCACTTACAGACAAAGTTATACATGACGCCTTTGGTGGGCACAACGATGTTGATCTCTTCCACCAGCCAGCAGCTCTCTGGGGTAGCACCATCATGCCCCACCTGTGAAAGGCAGTGAGAAAACACCAGCTGGTTAAAGGGGATGTCCTGGGAGGAGAGACCCCAGCTGGGTGTTCTAAACAGCTGCAAGGACTGAGTGTTGGCTATATACACCATTATACAAACCCGTTCCCCAGTGGAGTGGAGTGAGCTGTGAAATACTTTGTGCCATTGCTGCCCAACAGGCAAGGCACCAGTGTATGTGGTAGCTGACATAGGCAAGGAGACCCAGGTCATCTGCTGCTGAGCATGTGGTAAGGCAGGACACCATCAGCCCTAGTGGTAATCAAGGCGAACATCAAATGGGTAGATTGGACTGACCTACATGAAAACATGTCCACTCTCTACCTCTGCTCTGTTGGCTTCTACCTGCTAGTTTGCTGATCTCTACAGACCCATTTCTCCATCCTTCCAGCCCATCTGCTGCTGCTGTTACACTTAGAAGTGACAGTTGGACGGGGCTCTGAGCAGCCTGATCTAGGTGCAGGTGTCCCTGCTCGCTGCAGGGAGATTGGACTGGATGGCCTTGAATGATCCCTTCCAACCCAAACCATTTGGTGATTCTGTGATTCTACAGCTATCCAAAGCTTCACAACCAAAAGGGAAGATTCAGCTAGGCAAAAACCCATGTGCATTATTCAAGCAACCTTTCACTCACAAATCCACATCTGAGTCAACTGCATATATCAGACTGTTTCTCTGCTTCCCATCTCCTTTAACTGCAAAAGGTCCATGTTCAAATGGGAGCCAACAGATGGAGCTTACATCTGCAGCTGCTTGATTTTCAGGGACCACCTCCTCCATGCCAAGAATGGTGCATCTTGGAGAGCAAGAAGTCACACAAGAGTTGCAGGAAGCCTGCATGGTTGAACAAGAGGCTCCTGACAAAACTTAAATGGAAAAAGGAAGAATACTAGATGTGGCAGCAGGGACAAGGGACCTGGATAAACACAGAGACACTGCCCAGGCGTGTAGGGATGAGGTTAGGAAAGCTGAAGCCCACCTGGAGCTGTGTCTGGCCTTGAAGAGAAGCAAGCAATGTTCCTACAGGTGTACCAGCAGCAAAAGAACACCAATGGTGCAAACTTCTCAAGAAACTGCATGTGTCCCTCTTAGAAAATGTGGCAATTCATCCCCGGGCAGACTTAGAAGCATAGTTATGCATCTCAGCTAATGCATGAAACTCAGTCATCCAATCATTCCAATGAGCTATCTGTATCTAAAAGGTTGAATAAAAGAGCTACTCACAATTGATTATTTTCACAGGAAGTGTTGCTTGTGCCACTACCAGGAAAATTAAGTCTTTAGCTCTCTCTGGTTTTGTTTTTAAATTATTAGGATATTTAGGGTTGTTCAGAAAATAACTTTTAATAACAGATTAATCTAGAGTGATATATCTGTGGCATCTTTTTTTTTCCCCAAAAAAACCCAAGTGATTTTTTTTTTCCCTGTCTCAGCCATCACTGCGATTAGGCCTATTATTACTATACTAATTTCTGTGCAGCTGCAGAAAATTAGAGTTATCCACGAGGGAAATTAAAATCTCCAATGGACGCATTAATCCTCAGATTCCTGGGTTGTGAGGTGAATGGGAATATAATACTGTCTGCTGCCCTGCTCCAAGCCCAAAGCCCCTTTGAGAGCCTGCACACAGCCTCTTGAGATCTGTTGCAGGAGGGTGCAAATGAGGTGGTGGGGAAAGTTCAGGGCAATGTATCTGCAGTAAGGCAGAGTCAGAGCACCTGGAAAGAAAATCCTGATGAAGCCAATAAAGTCTGCTGCTATCTTGGTTTTGTTACAGACACCTCCTAGAGCGTTGTTCCGAGACATTGCTAGGTACCAGTTTTTCACAGCAACCTTCTACTCCTTTGGCATCAGTGACTAGTCAAAAGAAAGCATCCTGCACATCCAGCAGCCCTGGAAAACCTGCACACTAGCAGATTTCCAAGGGCTCCAAGAACAATGGATCCACACTGGAGCAGTTTCTGAGGATCTGCAGCCCTTGTGAAGGACCCACGTTAGAGAAGTTCATGGAGAACTGTGTCCTGTGGGAGAGACTTCACACTGGAACAGGGGACTAGTGTGAGGAGTCCTTAATCTGAGGAGGAAGGAGCAGCAGAGACAATGTGTGATGAACTGACCACAAAACCCATTCCCCATTGCCCTGCACCACTGAGGGGAGGACATGGAGGAAGAGGGAGTCCCTCAACCACGGGTCCTGAGAGAGCTGGTGGATGCAGTTGCTGAGCCTCTGTCCATCATATTTCAGAGGTCATGGCAGTCTGGTGAGGTTCCTGCTGATTGGAAAAAAGGGAACATAGCCCCTATTTTTAAAAAGGGGAAAAAGGAAGACCCAGGGAACTACAGGTCAGTGAGTCTCATCTCTGTGCCTGGCAAGGTCATGGAGCAGATCCTCCTGGAAAATCTGCTAAGGCACATGGAAAATAAAGAGGTGATTGGTGACAGCCAACATAGCTTCACTAAGGGCAAGCCATGCCTGACCAATCTGGTGGCCTTCTACAACAAGGCTACAGGGATGGAGGATGGTGGCAGAGCAATTGATGTCATCTACCTGGATTTGTGCAAGGTGTTTGACACTGTCCCACATGACATCCTGGTCTCCAAACTGACAAGGCATGGATTTGACAGATGGACAACTCAGTGGATAAGAGATTGGCTGGATGGCCACACCCAGCTTGTTGTGGTCAATGGTTCAGTGTCTGAGTGGAGGCAGGTGATGAGTGGTGTCCCTCAGGGGTCAGTATTGGGACCAGTGCTGTTTAACATCTTTGTTGGAGACATGGACAGTGGGATTGAGTGTATCCTCAGCAAGTTTGCTGATGACACCAAGCTGTGTGGTGTGGTTGACACCCAAGAGGGAAGGGAGGCCATCCAGAGGGACCCTGACAGGCTGGAGAGCTGGGCCAGTGCCAACCTCATGAAGTCCAACAAGGCCAAGTGCAGGGTCCTGCACCTGGGTCAGTGCAACCCCAGGCACAAATCCAGGCTGGGGGGAGAATGGCTGGAGAGCAGCCCTGAGGAGAAGGACTTGGGGGTGGTAGTTGATGAGAAGATTGACATGAGCCACCAGTGTGTGCTGGAGCCCAGAGAGCCAATTGTGTCCTGGGCTGCATCAAAAGCAGTGTGTCCAGCAGGGCCAGGGAGGGGATTCTGCCCCTCTGCTCTGCTCTGGTGACACCCCACCTGGAACACTGTGTGAAGCTCTGGAACCCTCAGCACAATAAGGATATAGACGTGTTGGAGAGGGTCCAGAGAAGGGCCACCAAGATGATCCAAGGCCTGGAGCAGCTCTGCTCTGGAGACAGGCTGAGAGAATTGGGGCTGTTCAGTTTGGAGAAGAAAAGGCTCCAGGGAGACCTTAGAGCACCTTCCAGTGCCTGAAGGGGCTCCAGGAAAGCTGGGGAGGGGATTTTCATCAGAGAAGACAGTGATAGGACAAGGGGTGATGGTTTCAAACTGAGAGAAGGGAGATTCAGGTTAGATATTAGGAAGAAATTCTTCCTTATAAGAGTGATGAGGAACTGGAATGGGTTGCCCAGGGAGGTTGTTGATGCCCCATCCCTGGAGGTTTTTAAGGCCAAGTTGGATGAGGTTTTGTGCAACCTGGTCTAGTGGTTGGGTCTCCTGCCCATGGCAGGGGGGTTGGAACTGGGTGATCTGTAAGGTACCTTCCAACCTTAATGGTTCTATGACTCTATGAAGTTGAGCCAAGGAAGAAGGGAAAGGTGGGATTAGATTTGGTTTTTATTTTCTTCTTATCCTACTCTTCTTTTCTGGGTAATAAATTGAACTAATTTCTCCAATCTGTTTTGCCTATGAGGGTGCTTGCTGAATGTAATTTCTTTTCTTTACAGTTCCTCTCTGCTGTCCAGCTGAGGAGGGGAATAACAGAGTGGCTTTGATGGGCACATGGTGTCCAGCCAGGGTCAACCCACCATGGATGCACAACTTGTACTGAGCAGCTCACAATGACACTGAAATGAAAACAACAAGGGAAAATACAGGAGAGAACTCAAGCAGTAGACAGAAGGAAAAGATGTTAAAAAAAAAAAAAAAAAGAAAGAAAAAAGAAAGAAAAGAAAAAAAAAGAAGATTACTTCTTATTGCAGAAAGTACAGAGAATACTGGAGAAACCTCAGAGTATTCCTGGCTCAGGTCACTAGTCAACAAAGAACTGGACTTGCAACACTGTCTATCACAGAATCATAGAATCACAGACTGGTTTTGGGTGGGAAGGGACCTGTGGCATTCAGGATGTATAGTGCTTGTCTCGAACAATCCAAGAGGTAAGTGATGGACTGTGGCACTCAGGATATCTGTTGTTTGTCTTGTGGCATCTGAGAGTTGAACAACATTTGTTGATGGACTAAAGAGATGCCTCAGCAACCCACCCAACCGTTTTGCTTCCCCTCCTGCGATGTGTACCTGAGAACTGGGGAGTTCAGTGTGGGACATGCTGAGATCGGAGACAAAGGAGATCTACAGCTGGCACTGGGAGCAGAACATCCAGTGAAAACCAGGCCTTGATATGAAAACCACCGACTTAGCAGGACAAGACAAAGAGTGCCAGTCTCAAGCCACTTCCTAGGACTGAAACTCCACTGCAACAAACTAATCCTGTGGTGCCAGTTGTCTCAACCTCCTCTTTTGCTTTGGCTGATCTCATCAATTAGCCCAACAAAGACTACATAGCCCCTGGCATCATACCTGCCCCCTGCTATCTCTGAGGAGCACAGAGAAGATAGAAGGATTTTCTCCCTTATTCAGTGAGAAAAGTGGGGGTGCAGTGGGCAAAAACTGTATAAAAATCTGGGACACTGTGGGTGCATTTGAAGCACTTCCCCACCAGGAACCACTTCCTCACCAAGGACATCGCTGGACCGTGGTGGTAACTGTTTTCTCACTTGCTGTTCTCTGTATCTCTGCTTTCTCCTTTCTTTTCTGTCTCTGTTCTCCTCCCTGTCCTATCCGCTCTAGGGACTTTGCTGTGTTACTCTGATAAAACATTGTTGTGCACTTGACATCTGACCTAGTTTGCATCTTAATTTCACCATTTGGGATCCCCTTTAAACCTCTTCTCAGGTCCTGCCGGGCAACAAAGGGTGCAGCTGCCGTGCGGCTCATCCCAGGAGAGGGAAGGCAGAGTCCAGCTGCCCCAGCCTCCCACTGCGGTGAGGAGGGTTAGAAAGCAACGGGGTTCTGCCCCATCTCTCGTAAGACCACACACCAGCCCCAGTGCCTCTTTGTGCACCCGAGGTTGTGTTACCTTTGTTTTGTCCTGGCAAGACCATAAAAAATTGCCACATATCCGAATACCGGATCATGACAGGACCTTTCGAGGCCACCCAGTCCAACCTCCTGCAGCGAGCAGGGACATCAGCACCTAGATCAGGTTGTTCAGAGCCCATTTGAACCCGACCTGGAATGTTTCCAGGGATGGGGCATCTCCCACCTCTCTGGGCAACCTGGGCCAGGGTCTCACCACCCTCATTGTAAAACATTTCTTCCTTATATCTAGTTTAAATCTCCCCTCTTTCAGTTTAAACCCATCACCCCTTGTCCTATCTCTACAGGCCCTGCTGAAAAGTCTGTCTCCATCTTTCTCACAGGCCCCATTTAAGTACTGAAAGGCCACAATAAGGTGTCCCTGGAACCTTCTCCTTTCCAGGCTGAACAATATCCTTGACTTCACTCTGTGCTTGCAACGGAGAAAGGCTCTGAACCAGAAGTGGTTCAGAAATGCAGACCAAAACAGGACTCTTCTGATCAGACCTGTCTCTCTGCAGACACAGCACTGTAGGAACAGAAGTACTTGCATTCATTAGAAGAAGAAATACTAAAACTTATTCTAAATAAGCAGTATAAAGTTCCTCTACCCAGTAAGTTGTATTACTCATTCTAACATCGGCATGTCTATTAAAGTACATCAGTAGTAAATATTATATATGTAAGGTTGCAAGACAGGTACAAATGGACCCTTTTCAAATTACTTCATATTTCACCATTTCTGCCTTCACTGTAGTATATTTGTAGGAGGAGAACAACAGCAAATTAAAAGCAGCATCACAATGCACATCTCATGATCCCACTAAATCCTGCATTCTGCTGTCTGGGATGTACAAGGGCTACTGGAAACTGAATCCCCAGGCCATGCTATTTTCACATGGCAACTCCTATTCAGAGCTTCTTGCCTTCTTCCAGAAACAGTCAAATGCCAAATCTGAGAACAAACTGTTCCTCACTTTTCCCAAGTAGATAATTAGCAATTTTCTGCAATGTCCCTGAACACTGCAAGGAAAATATGGACTGATTCCATGGCAACCACGGCAGACTGGCACATCCATGTCATTGCTGGGAAGTGGATGAACAAGGAGAGACCTTCCAAGCAATGGGCACTGCATGAGCAGAGGGCCAGGAGAAGGTAGATCCTCCAGCTGCAAGCTGCAGCACTGCAACTAAAAGGGACAAATCAGCAAGAGGTGAGGCAGCAAGCTGGTAAGACCACTGAGGTGGGGGTGAAGGAGTGCAGAAGGTTCCTACCCAGCTTGAAAGCTGTATGTTTTTTCTTTTCCCAACTCTCTGCATTTCATCTGCAACCTTTTCTTTCCCACTTGTAACCCTTTTAAAATTGCTTCTTTTTCCTTGCTTCTGTCTATTTCCAAGTGTTTTTTTCCTATTTTTTCCTGTTCTCTGCGTGCTCCTTACCCTACTCACTCTTTCACAGAATCCCTTTAAATTTCTTTCTTCATCCAGCTCCTTCTGTCTTTCTGACACTGAGGGGTTATACTGACTTTTTCCTCCCTCTCTATCCCAGCCCATGGCTGTTGCCATGTGTACACAGACTGGAAGAGAAGGATTTATGTATTTGCTTCAATTTCAAAGTTTGACCTAGAGATGTCTAGATAGAAAGTGTCTCTAACACTTGTAATACCCAGGCACTTGGAGTGCACTAAGTAAATGACTTGATAATAAACTCAAATCAAGTATAGGGACTTCTCAAGGTGGCAGAATCCATTGCTTGAATGAAAGCTAAGGGGAGTGCTTCAGTGTACAAGCTGCTACAACAGCACAACACATACAACTGAAAAGATTTTTAATTAGCTAGGATTTCTCTTATTCTCTTATATCTTTCACTTGTCTCCCTCCGAATGCACAAGCACACACACCAACAGGTAGGTTTGCTGAAACACAGGGTATGGGGTAAAAATAGACTTAAAAGAGCTTTTGAAGTCTTCAGATGCTGTGGATTTCAGCACTCAGGGAGCTGGTGCAGGCTTTGAGGAGATGGAAATGCCATATGAAGCAAGAATGATGTACACAAATGCACTGCAGGAGTCATGTGAAATTTAAGCTCAGTGATGGAAAGTCCATGCAAATTCTGTCTCCCTGAGCCATAGAAGAAATAATGGCTCCTCTATTGAAATTTGTTTGTGCACGTTACTTTTGAATTATGATTAATTTTCTTCTCTAAGCCTGGGTCCTCCAAGCTGTGAAAACCATTTTCATGTTTAGCTAGAAAATTATACAAAATGCATTTCTCACTGCAGGTACAATTTATTAAACCCTACTGGAGGTACTGTAAAACTCAAGTAGGAAAAAGACTGATGGAGGACTGCAACCTGGCAACCTTCACTGCATCTGTCAGTAACAGGGCTTGACTAAGAAAAAGCAATGCCAGAGATGGGACAAAAATGGGACATGTTACAGCCTCTGTGTAAATGAAAAACTATCTTCTGCTTCCCAAGGTCCTTGGTTTTATCAGACTTAAATAATAGAATCATGGAATGGTTTGGGTTGGAAGGGACCTTAAAGATCATCCAGTCCCAACCCCCCTGCATGGGCAGGGACACCTCCCACCAGCCCAGGTTGCTCCAAGCCCCATCCAACCTGCCCTTCAACACTGCCAGGGATGGGGCAGCCACAGCTTCTCTGGGCAACCTGGGCCAGAGTCTCACCACCCTCACACTCAAGAATTTCTTCCTAATGTCTAACCTCAATGTTCCCTCTGCCAGTTTTAATCCATTCCCCCTGGTCCCATCACTCACTGCCCTTGTCCCAGGTCCCTCCCCAGCTTTTCTGGAGCCCCTTCAGGCACTGGAAGGTGCTCTAAAGTCTCCCTGGAGCCTTCTGTTCTCCAGGCTGAACACCCCAACTCTCCCAGCCTGCTGGGTCCCACCCTGGACCTGCTGGCCATGCTTCTTTCCATACAGTCCAGGACACAGTTGTCTGTCTGGGCTGCCAGCACACATTGCCAGCTCATACAACAAAATGCAGCAGTACAGGCAGGAGGTGATCTGCTAGAGAGCAGCTCCATGGAGAACCACCTTGGAGTCCTGGTAGAAAACAAGTTCTCCATGGGACAACAATGTGCCCTTGTGGCCAAGAAAGCCAATGGTATCTTGGGGTGCATTAGGAGGAGAGTGTCCAGCAGATCAAGGAAGATTCTCCTGCCCCTCTACTCTGCCCTGGTGAGACCTCACTTGGAGTGTTGTGTCCAGTTCTGGGCTCACCAGTTCAAGAGGGACAGGGATTTGCTGGAGAGAGTCCAATGGAGGCCATAAGAATGATGAAGGGACTGGAACATCTGCCTGATGAGGAAAGGCTGAGAGACCTGGGGCTTTTCAGTCTAGAGAGAAGAAGACTGAGGGGGGATCTAATTAATGTCTATAAATACATGAGGGCATCAAGAAGGCAGGGACAACCTCTTGTCACTTGTGCCCTGTGACAGGACGAGGGGCAATGGATTCAAACTGGAGCCCAGGAAGTTCCACCTCAACATGAGGAGAAACTTCTTTCCTGTGAGGGTGACAGAGCCCTGGGACAGGCTGCCCAGAGAGGCTGTGGAGTCTCCTTCTCTGGAGACTTTCCAGACCCATCTGGATGCCTTTCTGAGTGACCTGCCCTTGTTGTTTGTTTAGTATTTTTTGTGTGTTTTGGTTTTTGGGGTTTTTTTGTCCTGCTCTGGCAGGGGGGTTGGACTCGATGATCATCTGAGGTCCCTTCCAACCCCTGACATGCTGTGATTTTGTGGTTCTGTGATTCTCATCTGGCAATCACCCCCAAGCCCTTCCCCCTAAAATAAGTGTACTTATTTTCAGGTTTGGACACATAATAGCTCATTAGCACACCTCTGTGTTTATTCCTGTTAGACCCTAGTGACTTTCCTTCCCTGCTAAGAATAACAGGAACATGTGCTTTCTTTGGCCATGCTGCATTCACAAAGTACCTCCACTTTTTTGATCTCCCCGACATCTAAGCCCCAAACAGAGAATTTCTCTATGGATCCATCTGCAAACTCGTCTTTTCCTTCTGGGAGATCCAGCCACAGCCTCTCCGTCTGCACTTTCCCAGGACCCATGATGATGAGGAACACTCGGCTGTCGGTGCTGGAGTCATACTCTGTGCCCGTCGTGAGGGTGACGTGGTACGGGATCACTGCAACAAACAGAGGTTTAGTCATCAGAAAAGCCCACGTGCATTACCTGGGGCTCCAGAAATCTAGGGAGTCATCCCATTAGAGGGAGCAGTCGTGCATGCCAAATAGGTTCACATCCCACTGAATTCCTCTGGAGAAGTGGTGATGCCATGCTGCGCTGGGCTACAAAAGGGCATGGGAGAATACTTTCTCATACACACTTGGGACTGGATTCTGCAAGGGTTAATTTCCCCAGACAACCCTTCTGGCTGCAAGGAGGTTAGAAGGGTATCACGAAGCCTGGATTCCTCCCTAATAGATGGCAGAACAGCAAAGGGCTTGAATCCTTGTTTACATCAAGAACATCCTGAGGATGAGAGTGAGCACCTGAATCTCAGACAGGTTATTGGACCAAAGTGATCTTACACTCACCATTCAGTGGGGGAATATAAACTTACACTGACTCCAAGGTAAACCACCACTGACTGAATGTCCCACTACCACTGCAAATGTTCTCCTTTGTGCTTCATCCAAGGATTGCTGTGATCTATGGGGCAGCTCAGGGGTTCAGCAAATCCAGACACACTATGGATAAACCTTGTATTAAAGGCAGGTCACACAATAATTTTACATGTTGCATAGTAGTATTGATTAGGAGAAAAGCCTTCAGGACAAGGCTTGGGACTTAGCAGGTTTTCTTCTGTGGTTTTCAGAGATTTCAGTTCAGCTATCAAAAGGAGGAAGTGCCAGCCTTCTTTTCAAGTGCTTTCCAAAAGCTCATTTGGGTAAGCCAAGCAAGTGGTGCAGAATTAGACTCTGAATACTTGTTTGATTTCTCAGAACATTTGTGCAGGGCTATTCAAACCATTCTGACAAGACTCAGAACTCTGAAACTTGCCTTGTCAGACTTGAAACTCAGCCTGACTTCAGCACCATTTTTTTCAATTAAAAAAAAAATAAATATATAAACCTTGGAAAAAAAAAATGGGTTTGATTTAAAATCATCTGGAATTGACATCTAATTTTGCTATATGGTGACTAAGAATTTCTTTGGGGTGGGGTTTGTACTAGAAGCTAGAAATATCTAGCTCAGAATATATGTGCAGTATCAGGGAAAACATGAATTCATGCTGACCACATCTGTTCTAACCTCTGGGCA
Source organism: Apus apus (assembly GCF_020740795.1). NCBI lineage: Eukaryota > Metazoa > Chordata > Aves > Apodiformes > Apodidae > Apus > Apus apus. The sequence continues at coordinate 3,567,634 of NC_067312.1, read as the reverse complement.
AAGCAAAACTCAAAGATATTCATTCTGCCTCAGTTTGAGGATTTTGTGTACCAACACAAATTGAACTGATGATTAGGCAAGACTTACTCTCCCCTTTATGGTATTATTTATATCTCAGTAGGCACATCAGCATAATGATCTGCATTCTTCAAAAAATACCCATTGGAGCTTCTGGTATTAGCATGAGTAAAGATTTAGGTGTAGGGAAGATATTTCATAAGAATATCTTGAGGGGTCATGTTTAGAAAAGCTCCAGATTCCTCTTCTAGATGAAATATATTTTGAATAGGGGCAAAATTTTCTTTTGTACAGTTTTTTCCCTCTTATCCTGTGACAGACTATGTTCACAGAACTACCAGCATTTCCAGCTGATGTTGTATCCTGAAGCCAAAGCACCTGCAACATCTCTACATAAAATAAGAACTATGAGAAACTGCTATAATTTCCCACTTAAAATATTTGCTACAGAGACACAGAGTAGCTTGCTACCAGGCTGCAGGGAATACTGTTTGCTGCTCTTTCCTCTAAAAGCTAGGAAACAGATCCTTTAATTTGTTTATCTCCCTTCTGCATTGACTCCCTTTTTCTCCAGGACTCTATAGTTCTAATTCTTCAAACATGGAAGAATGCAAAACCTGAAGTACATGGTCACAGCAGGACACCACAGGTCCACCTGCCCCTCTCCCTTTGCCCTTTGCTTCATTGAGTCCCAGAGGAGAGTTCAGGCTCTTTGAGGGCACATGTCCTTTTCACAGGGCATTGGGTTTCATTAGACCACTTCAGATGTAGTCCACACCATCTCCAGCTCTGCCTTCCAGCATGGAACAAGGATCCCAGTTCAGATCCAAGAAGGTTCCTAGTCAACAAGACTGACCTCTGTGCTCCATCCTCACATCATCGCCTGCCCCTCAGAATTATTCACCATCTAAGCATGGTAGAGGGAGAACTGGGCTGCTAAAACTGTCACTCACTTTCCCAGGCACCTTCCAATACCACTTCCCCTAACCAACTAATTAACAGCTGGCTTTTTATCCAGCTCAGGAGGTGGCTGTCTGGCTCACACAGTCCATCTTATCTGAAGTTCCTTCAAGATGCATTTCCCTTAATGAGGCCATGTCACTGCAACAGAGTTAGTGGCAATGACAAGCTCCAGGACACGGAGAAGAAAGACCACCCTGGCACAATGGGGAGGATGGGAACTATCCCAGATCTGCTGGAGAGACGTTCTCATGGGAGATGCTGATGTTTTACCCATTATTTGTGAAACTACACAGAATGCCAACATGGCAGATGTTATCCATTGTCTCACCACAGAAGTAATATCAGAAGGAACGTGGGAATCGCTCATTTTTCATTTGAACACAATATGGGATTACAAAAGAAGGGCTGCCCCGAGACACATGGGTTGCAGATCAGGTTAGCTAATGTGCAGCATTATGTCTACTTCACAACTTCAAGGCTCAGGACATGCAAATCCAGGTAACACACCACATCACAAGAAGCTACTGGGTACCAGCTGAGCTGCAGTAACCATTTGTGTGGGATCCCTTGGACTACATCAGTGAAAACAATCTGAATCTACTAAGCCAAATTACACCATTTTACACCTGAAGCTTAAGATAAGTTTAATTATTTTGTACTGTCAGTGGTCTAAGAGCCCACATGCAGTAAAAAACCAAACATGATTCAGCTGCTGCCCTGTTACTAGTTACAACACCATGTCTTTATCATGCGTCTAAAATCTTAATCTAAAACTAAAATACCCCATGCAGGATGACAACAAACTGTAGGTGCAATTTAGATGATAAGTCAGTGTCCTGGATCATAGAGGTGATTAATCAAATCCTACATAAACACAGGAGAAAAAAGCCTGTGTGGTAATGAAGTTATAAGACAATATCAATGGACTGGGAAAGCTATCCACAAAGGTCAACTTCTGCTGGTGGATACTGACCTTCCAAACTTCCTTCATGCCCAGGACAGAAATGGAATGAGCACAGCTTTCCCATTTCATATCAAAGGCATCCAAGAAAGACCAGAACCCCTGCATGGAAGTCACAGTCCAGGACTTTTCCTAAGTTGCAATCCATAAATAGATTTTTCTTTTATATTCAGCTTTGCTTTGTCTCAGGAACCAGAGCCTAAAGACAAAATTCTGCACTAGAGACATCAACTGCTTCCATCAGGCATCTGAGCAGGATCCTCAGTCCAGATATTACGGACTCCTTGTCTTTCAGTGTTAGTGTTTGCAAACCCTCCTCCCCTGCCCAATTCTAAGACAATACACCTAGAAAAGAACAAACTTGCCTGAGCACTCCCAGTTGGTGTGTTTTCTGACTGCCAAGAATCCTGCCTGTGCTCTTGCTCAGTTCACATATCCCACTCCTCTCTCAACCCAACAGCTGCTGTGATGCAGCTACATGTTATGAGGAAAAATCCTAGAAGGTTCTAAAATAAATCACATTAATATTTTTATTAAACAGACATCCTTGGTGATGTCCTGGTTTGAGCCAGGATGAAGCCAATTTTCCTTTTTACTGATTTTTTTTCCTTCAGTGAGCTTTCTTTTAACTAGCAACACTCTGTTCTAGCTCGGCTGATAAGACACTGGAATGTTTTTCTAACTGCTGGGGCTTCGAGGTGGCACCTTCACTCTGCCGGCTCAGACACTACGGGGAGATCTGTGACCCCCCCGAGGGAGGCTGAGTTAGACAGACAGCAAAACTGGCCAGAGATGTTCCATTCCATAGAGCTACGTAAGCTCAGAGGAAGGTCAGAGATCACAGAAGACAACTTCCTTCCTGCTTCTTCTTCCCTTCTCTCCCATCCATGGCCGGCGTCCGGGGAGGACTCCGTCCATCCAGCACCCTTGACCCCAGGCTGGAGCTCTCCTGACCCTCATCACTCTCTGCTTTCTCCAGCAGCATCTCCGGGATTTCTCGGGACTGTTCCAGCTCAGGGGAGTGTGGTGGGAGTTGCTGGGGGTGGGGGGAGGCGAGAGGCTCTTGCACATACCTGAACATATCTGTATATAATTGTATATATGTTCTTATATCATTAGTGTTTAATTAAAGCTGTGCAGTTTAGTTTTCAATCCAGCCAAGTCTCTCTCTTTTTCTCTCTCTCCTTCCCTACCTGGGTGGGAGGGGGAGGGGATCGAGAGCGTTGTTGTCAGACCTGAGTGAAACAGTGACAGGTGAAGAGGCAGTACTAGCCTGATCCTGAAACGGGGAGATGGCTTAAGTGTGGCAAATAAGATCTTACGAAATCTAAACCTTGCTTGGATAATTCAGCTCTAATATGCTGCAGGAAACATAATCTTGAGTACACCAAAGAGCTATAGGAGGAAGAAAGCAGCTGATATCAGCAACAAGAGCTTCTTTAAGGAATCATGTGGGAAAGAGCCTCTTATAATCCAAGGGAGGCTCTTTTGGTGATAGCATGTCTGACTATGATCTCTTTCACTGCAAAGAGCTTTAGATCCTTTGAAGGACACTTCAGAAAAAACTATACTAAACTTGCATACATAATTATATAAAAACTTACATAAATTCTTCCCTTAACTCTCTCAGACCCTGCTGTTCAGAGGTTAGTGTCACTTCTCTCTACCTCTGAAGTCCTCTCTGCAGTGGCAGAGTAGGAGGAAGACGGTGTATGGTTCTTCATGTCAGTGGGTTTGCTTCTGAAGAGGCCCTGTGGACATTGTTGAATAGCTCTTTTCCCACACTTGGTGGTGTGGATGCACTCACCTAACTTTAGGCATCCAAGGGACACAATTTGCAGCTGTAGTTGCCCATAGAGGTGCCTTGTGCTCTTGAACTCACCACGACAGAAACCGGCACACCCTTGAATAGCCACCTACCTAATGATCTTGTCACACTGTCTAAAAACACCGTTCGGAGGGCTCACACCTGCTGGCAGTGGGGAGGTTAATTCTGACAAGCTACAGCATCACAGATTTCCCACAGGAGAGAAAGAAGAGGGTTGGAAACACTGCAGTAGCTGTGAATTCAGGGCTTACTCCACCGTCAGGCTATGGGAGGGGTCAGAAAAGCAGCACACACCAAAACACAAGCACCGACCCAGCCTGTCCCACCGTGGCCTCAACACAAGGTGAAGAGAAGCGATTTGCTGTTCTGCCTCTCCTCCCTCTCCCGGGGGACAAATGCAACCTCTCAAGCACGGGAGGACAGGAGCACATGCAGACATGCCACCAAACACGGCGCTGGCTCACGTGTCCCTTCCTCTGCAGCCTTGACCAAGCGGGATTTTCTCCTCTCCTCCGGGTTCTCGTTGCTACCCTGGCTGGACATGCTGAGGGAGGCATCATCCAGGCTGTTCCGCTCGCCGTCGTAGCTCTGGTTGGAAGGCATGCACAGGAGGTAAGGAGGATGGCTGCCCAGGTGTTGTCAGCTGTTCCCATGTGCCTCCAGGGACAAGAGAAGAAAATCCCATAGAGTCATAGGATCGAAGGATGCTTAGAGTGGGAAGGGACCTTTAGAAGTCATTTAGTCCAGCCCCCACTGCACTGAGCAGGGACCTTTTTAACTAGACCAGGTTGCTCAGAGCAAACCTTCAAGCAAGGCTGACATGGTATGCCTCCAGGGATGGGGCCTCCACTGCCTCTCTGAGTCACCTGTTCTAGTGCTTCACCACCCTCATTGTAAAGAACTTCCTGAGACCAAATCTAAATCTACCCTGCTCTAGTTTAAGGCTATTACCCCTCGTCCTAAAAAAGGGACTAAAAAGCCCCTCCCCAGCTTTCCTGGAGCCCCTTCAGGCACTGGAAGGTGCTCTAAGATCTTCCTGGAGCCTTCTCTTCACCAGGCTGAACACCCAGCTTATCTTCGTAGGGGAGGTGCTCCAGCCCTCTGGTCATTTTTGTGGCCCTCAGGCAGCTTTTTGCTCAGTGTAGCTCAAATAACATGACTTGTAATTTACTGCAGGTCATTAATTTACTTCATTGGTAAGTTTGACAGGCCTTTTTGGATGAATGTGATAATAAAAGAAAATATAATACACCTAACAGCCTTTAATGGTGTGTTGTTACTTTTTTCTGCTACCTGTGTGAGCAATAGGCACAGAAAATTCAGATGGGTGGGTGGGTGTCAGATTTGCTGATCAGGGCACACACTGTGTTGCCAGTCTAGTTGACCTTGTGCAGGTCAAAAAGCACAAGAAGAGGAGTGCTGCAGAGGTGAATGATACAAAACATCTATTGTATTTGAAGAGCCAGTGTAGATGCATTCCATGTTGTTGTCCAATAAATAGGAGGCTCTTACCACACAGTCACATAATTTAAAAAAACAAACAAAAGTTATTAGCTTTTCTTCATTGTGAATTGATATGAATAACAGGATAAGTGTGACCACAGGAATTCAGAGCATTGTCTGCTGCAATTTTATGAGGGAGCATATGGCAATACTCATCTGTGGTGTAATTCTTCTTTAATCCATTCTGCTGAATTCAGGATGAGTCTGGTCAAATTTCATTGATGGTAATTTTAGTGGTAACTGTCAATTAAAATGTTATTGTATTTTGCAAAGTGGACTATTTACATACAATGGTCGTGTAGTCAGCTGCTTTATTATACATCACTGTATAGAAGCAAGAGAAGTCTATTAATCTTGTTTGCTAATTTTAATGAGTGTATGTACCTTGAATTCCAATTAGCTAAATTAGCCTGATAAGGCGACAGAGAATGTACAAGTAGAAAGGTCACTTGACTAGAAACCATTTAGAGCTTTGAGACGTAGCAAAGAAACTAAATTTTTTATGGTTGGCATTGATAGAAGTAGTTCCTGAAAAGATAAACCCATCCAGTCCACTGAGGATGGAGTCAAAGGACCTCATATTTTCACTTGAGGACTTTGGACAGTAGGACCCATAACTGACTTCTTTATGGGTACAGCAAGGAGAGCAGCAGGGAAATACACTCCACTGTGTATTATCAGCAAGGTACTTTGATGTTCAGCTGAAGAGTTTCATTTAGACTCCTAGATTTTCCTGTTGAAATTGCAGGTTACAGAGCTAGTGGCAGCAGGCAGAGAGGGGCCATACTTTCAGCACATGTCTGAAAAGGACAAATTCATTTTGGAGAACTCGAAAAGCTCAAGTCCCTAGTGATCTAACTTGGGCTCCAAGCAGATGCTCAATTATTTTACAGTGATCACCAGCAGTGGGATGGGATCACAGCTCTGAGCCACAGCCGTACCTGTTCATAAAGCGTACGCTCTATCTTTTTGTCCTCTTTCTTTTTGGAGAGCCAGCGCTCACACAGGAAAATGAAGGACTCCTCTGTGGTCTCATCCAGGATCTCTACTTTTTCCAGGAACCAGTCAGGACTGAACATGCTATTGTCATGACGAATCTTGATCTTGTACAAAATGCCAAGGTCCACAGCCTGCAGAGTAAATGTATCCTCCTGCAGAGTGTTCAACAGCAGCTGGTTATGTTACGGAGCTCTCAAGACACCATCAACCAGACAAAAGCAAATGAAGACTACCCAGCACAAAATGTGTTTAAAATCCTCCTCACGTGATGGTGTTTGGTTAAAAGCTTTGCAGCAGTCTATAGAGGCCTCTCCATGCACTGAAACTGTTCTGCAGGGAAGCGTTTTGAAGCCTGCCTCAGCTATGAGGGGAGCTGTGCAAAATGTTGCTTTCAAAGCCAATTTCAAGATTGAATTCCTGGAATTTTACATCCTGGTTTTTAAGTCTGAGAAAAAGACTGCTCTTTTTAACCCAGACAGATTGCTATGGACAATCCAGATAAGAAAATCTTTGCCACCATTATATCTGAGTATCTCCATATGAGACTGTGAATATGACTCACGGACTGACCACCTCTGGAATAATTCTGACAAGCACAGTGACAGTTTAGGTCCCATCCGTTTATCATGCTCTGCAATACAATATATACTATGTACATGCAAAGCAGTTGCACAGAGGCTGTAGGAATGAGAGACCTCAGGTTTTGTGTGCTGTCAAATCTGCAGCTAACAATTCAAGCCAGGTTATATGGACCAAGCTCATCATTTGTCTGACTTCACAGAAACATCGACCCATTTGCTGCAGTGCCTGTCAGCTGTTATACCCAGCTGACAATCCATACAAAGCATTTTAAGAGGTAATGAAAGAGGCAAATGGAATCAATCAATTCACCCCTCACAGGAAAACTCAGCCTATAAAGACAGTCATGGATTTGCTAACCCATTGCATTTGTACCTGTCCTCGTTCAAACTTGTTGAAGTTCGTCTCAGATTTGCTGAGTTTTCTCTCTCCCAGGTCCCCCAGATCTCCATAGATATTTAGGAAAACGTTGGCATCTGTCCCAGCACCATAGATATCTCCAGTGAACACACTTATCTTGTACGTGTGAACTGCAGAAAGAAAGAGATACGGGTTCTGGCCAAGTGACTTATCAAGGTCCATATTAGATATAGAATTTACCTAAGAAAATTGTCCCCAAACTTTCTGCTCATCACTCAGTTCCTGAAGGTTTAAAATTCCATAGGCTTTATCCTTCCAGGCTTCTGGTAATGACCCATAGGTTGGGGAATCAGTGGTCTGAAATCTGCTGACTTTCCTTTTTTCCCTCTAAACAATGCCTGTGCAATACCTTGATCACATAGTGCACAGTTAAAAATGCAAAGAATCATTATAGCTATCACTGGATGCAATGCCAATAGAGGTGAGGGAACTCTGAACCTTCACACACTGGGGCTAGAGGGACGTGCATCTGAAAGCAAGTGATTCAGTGGTGTCAATTCTTAATGCTCCATCTTCCACAAACAAACTCCAGGGATTCAGGTGTGCAATTACCACCAGAATTAATGGCGTGTATCTCTGTATATCTCCCAGACAGAAAGAGAACATGTTTCTGGGTCCTTTCGCTGAGATAGTATTTAATTAAGGAAGTGCTGGAGCTATACTGGTTAAGTACCTTTTCTCTTTAGCTTGCTCGATGACTATCCAATAAAAACTCTTTTAATCTTTAGCAGTGTGCTTTACTAAACCTGTTGAATACTCCTATTTTTATTTTGCTACTCTTTTCCCAATTACAAAGGGAAAACAAACAGTTACTGAAAGCATCCTCTCCAGGAAAACAATTAGGAACTGTGCAAGTCTCTGATTACCCTGGTGGCATACAAGCCCTAGAGAACGCTTCCTTGAAAATCCTAGGGCAATACAAATGAGGAAAAGGCACAAATTATTAGTTTGGATTCTTCTTCGTACATTTGCAGCACCAAAGAAAATATCTGTTGTTTTTTTTTTTTCTTCTTCTCTATCTAACTCTCCCAATAAAGCAAGGCCTATTCTGCTTCATAGTCCATGAAATATTTCCATCGATTTCTCTTAGAAGTGGATGATGACCCTTCACCCACCCAGGTGCAATGCCAGGTTTTATGGTTTGCCTCTTCACATTAGGTCCTAGAGAGTTACAGCTTTGTATTTGAGAGACAACTGCTATTTCAGTATGAAGGAAGGAATGCATATAGTCTAATAAGTCGACGCATCCCTCTTAGATTTTTGCTTGCCAGTTCTGGAGACCTTCAGGACTGAAATGCAGTCAGCTACATAAAAGGTTATCCTCAGAATACCACAAGCTGATTTTCCTATTCTGTCATTTACACTTGGTTACTGCCTAAGATGTGTGAGGACTCACAGAGATGAAGACACCCTAATTTTGGTCCCAGATATTTTATCTATAAAGCAGAAGTTCCAAAACTTAGTCCGATCTCCCAGTGAGAAGAAACCTTCAGTTATCCAAAAAATCCTATTCCACAGATTGTAAAACTTGTTTTAAAGCTTTGCCTTTAGAAGGAAAAAATTAGTCACTTGCATTAGTTAACAGATAGTAACTAATGCAAGGTAAAGGAACAGAAGTTTGTAAGTTAAAGAAAATGACATGCATGTACCAGTTATGCCACTTACTATTTGATATTAAAACTGTTTTTGTCTCCAAGGGAAAAAAAAGTCTCCCATGAGCTACCACATAGTTCCTAACAGGAGGAAGGAGCCCACCTGTCTCTTGTAAGGGCAGAGCACAGAAGTTCTAGCCTTCCCTTCAGCAAGGCAGCTCTTCCCTTGGCCATGGAAAACATTTATAATCCACATAAATTCCACCCCGACAATGGTGTGGGGTAAATGTAAATCTGAGAAAAATGAACAGGGAGAGCAATGATTTTCTCTATTGAATCATCTCGTTGTCAGATGCAAGAACCAAGAATGAAGATGGCAGCTGAATTCAATTTGCTCTGAGCAGGATGTAGGAAGGTTCACAGGCAGAAGCAGTGCAGAGCGGGAAAAGGAGGTCCTAGAGGAAAAAAAAACTGGCAACAGCTGGGAATACAAAGAAGCAGAGAGTTTGGTATAAAGATTCAGTTCCTATTCAGTTGCCTCAGCTACCCAGAGGACCAAACACTCAATGTGAACACTTTACAAGATGGATTCAGAGCTGCATAGGAATTTATTCTGCTCTCCAGAGATACTTTCATGAGGTAAGGTTGGCTGCCTGTAACTAAGTTTTTAGAGGATGTCCATATGTACCTGAAGAGCAGCAGGGCAAAAAATACCAAACCAAACAAAAAACAAACAAACAAACAAAAAACTGTGGGACCATCAGACTGGTAGAGTAGGAAAGGAAAGGGCAGAGTTCACAGGACAGGTGAAGTTGAGCAGATGAGTAAGGATATTTACAGAGGACAAGATGCAGGAAATTTGTTAGCCATCAGAGGAGATGTGCAAACTACACTTGTGTCAAAGGCTGTCTTTGGCAGGTTTATATATGCCCTACAGGAAAATAATGGTATTATTGCACAACAATGCTTCAGGTATAAAAGAGGTAAAAACAGCAGGAGAGGGACATTTGAACTGTCATACCAGCATTGCATTTGCCTGAATCACACATCCACAGATTTTCTTCAAAAAAATCAGATGAACAGGTGCCTGCCTACTCGCAGGATTATATTACCTTCCAATGGGTCTTCAACTTCTTCCTCTATCTGCTTGAGGGTCCCATCCTTCATGAGTTTTTCAGTAAAAATGTCAGAGGGTACCAGTTCTCTGACAATCTCACCATCATCTTCAGACTTTGCAAGCCATCTTTCACATGGAAATGTGACAGTTTCCGAGCCCTGGAGTAAGCAAGACAGGGATAATCTCTTCAAACAAAGTGAACACAGTTGGCATTTCCCCTTTGAAAATGCTCTGACATGCAGGCAAGGATTTTCAACTCATGTATGTATGCATGTGCATGTAGATGAAGACCTGAAATAGCATATAGAAATATCTGTCCTCCAGAAAGAGGACATCTAAGGACTCTTGAGAAGCATGGAACATGTAGCAGAGAGCAGTATTCCCAATGACTGTGTGAGACAGGCTGCATGACCCAGTATATCTCTGCTTGTCCCAGGTTTTGATATTGCAAATTCCTAATCAGGACTGCACTGTTCCAGCTGAATCCATGCTTCACTGAGACTCTGCAATCCCTCCTGAATCTTTATTCAGGCAGCATTATCTTTGAAGTCAGTGGGGTTTTTTTTCTGAGTCAATACTTCAACATTTTGCCCTTTAATTCTGTGACTCAAGCTGGTTCTGAGGCAATTCCCATACGTGCATTAAGAGGAGAAAAACAGTGATTTAATTTTTGATCTTTTGTTTTGTCTTCGCTTTGGCGAAAACAAATATGATTTCTATCATCAAACAAACAAAAACAATAGAACATGTGTTTTCCACTTGGTAAACAAAATCAATCCCAGACTACTCATTAGGACAGACTCATGTAAGGCCTCCAAGATGTTAAGAGGCTGGCAGCTTTCTGTGTGCTGGGCACCCCAGGCTATGTCTCCATAAACAAAGGGGCATGAGCCATCATGCAACTTGAAGAGTCTACGAGTCTGAACAGAAGAAAAAAAAAAAAAAATCATTCTAATCTCACAGTAAGTAAATAAAGGAAGAAAAAATGGTCCTTTCCTTGATGACAACTTCAGCAGTTCTCTGCTAAGAAGAATGGAGGTTTTCTGCTGTTTCCAGTATTCTGCATGTCACCACTTGCATGTATAACACACATACGAATACTGCCCATCTTAATTACTCTTATGTAATTATTTATCAAACAAATGCAGAGTCCTTTCTTCACTGTTTTTACTATTTAAATACCAAAACATTATTACATTGTAAAGGAATGGAATAGCTGTCACTGCAGCAATATTGAATACAGTTACGGCTGCCACGTGGTACTGCTGGACCCTGCCTTCCCTGACGTGGTCACTGGGGAGGAACATGTTGTGCACCTAGGGTCAGAGGTGGACTTCCATCACTGCTAACGTGGCATCAACAGGTCATAGTATTGCTGTGCACAGGTCCCAGACTAGTTCTTCTGGAGCTGTACCCGTCCAAGGGGCCTGTGTGATCCAGCATCTTGAGTATTTAGCAGAACCACCCTTTGCACCCACACAGCCCAAACGTTCTGCGGTCAAGAAAACACACTTTCTCCTCCTCTCTGCCCCTCCCTGCAGTGCTGCTGTGCCTCATTCCATAGGGCAGTTTGGAGAATGACTTGTACAAAGTGGTGTCAGACAAAACCAGCAGCACTTTCGATGACTTCAAATGCTTTACTTCCCAGTGTTATTTGTGCTGCACAAGCCAAACGCAGCACCTAATGACTGGTCACACCATTGCTCCTGCCTCCCTGTTCCTGCAGTGGCTGCCTCACCATGTAACCTGCATTATCTCCCTGTGCTGAAACAGTGAACAGTGCTTATCTCCCCACCTACAGTCTGGGAAGAGAGGGGTCTCAGTGCTGAAACTCTCTCCTCCCAGTAGAGACCCCACTTCAGTCACATCTCTCACCAAAGCTTTTAGCTGCTCCTAAACATTGATAACGTTGGCTGTTCCTGCCATTGACACAAACAGTGTTTATCTGCTCATGGCATACCTAGGGGCTCGAGTGCCTGCACAGTGGGGCATAATGTGCAGTTACTGCAAGAGTTAATTGTGTCATTATCGTTAATCACCATGCCATTGCCACAGTTTTTATTGGAGTTTCCTTGTTAGTGATTGCATTAATATTTAAGTGACATGAAGTGCACTGTTTTATGCTACCCGTGGTAAAATCCTCTTGCAGCCCTGAAGAGAATTTGTTTCATTAGAGCCTGAGTCTGGCCCTAAGCTAGAAGCAGGGAAAGATAGTGTGCTATAAGTCAGTGTTTTGCCCTTCTCCAACTTGTAACAAATGAAATACAATTATCAGATATAATCGGCATGCCAAGACAGAGCTTTACTGGCAAGCAACAAACCTAGTTTCCTACCCAAGTGCTTTCAATTTAATCTGAAAAGTTACTGACCTCATTTTTCTTTTGCAGTGTTACAGATACATCCAGACACATCTTAGCAGTCTAATCAGGCAGCACAGCTTTTAGAAGCATTGGCAGCCTATTGCTATCCTGTAATATCCTGCTGCTGATCAGCAGCATCATGCCATGCTCTGCTTTCTTCTTTTTTTCCCATGCCATAATCAAAAGATCAGTAGAATTGCAAATCTCTCCATTTTTACGTTGTTCATGGTTTTCCTCCCTGCCTCCACCTTCCCAGGTTTCCCACTGTATGTTCTCCAAGGCCACTGTAATGACTGCAGAGCTGCCCAGCCCCAGGCCCCTTTCTGGGCTAATGGAAAAGCACCCAACATGGAGCTCCTGGGAGCTTCCCAAAGCACACAGTCAACTGTAGGTGTAGAAAGAAGCAGCCCAGGAATTTTTCTTCCTCTGGTTTCCATGCCTCTGTGCATCCCACTCTTCCCCCTCCCTAGCTTATGACCAATAACAATATCTTCAAAAGCACTGTCACCTGGTTCATTAGCCTAATGAAGCTGCACAAGACAAGGGTTAGCCAAGACACAGACAGAGGGCCTGATAATAACAGACTGGCAAAAAGATGATCACAAGGAGCAATGAAAGGTTATTGGCTTGTGCAAAAGTGTGTACAGGATGATACAGGCTTGAGACTCACGAGGAAAGTTCAAGTCCTTTGAGTTGATCATGAGGCAAGGAGAGTAAAATCCTGGAAATTCCAAAGGAGGAAGCAAGATAACAAGTAGCTTGTGCACAACTGAGCAAGCTGTGTTTATACCAACTCTTGGCACTAGAAGTCACTTCAGGAGGGGGCAGGCCTGAGGATTGAGGTAGAGATGAAAGCAGACATCCCTTTGAAATACGGGAAGAAAGAACAAGACAAAGAAGAGAGCCCAGCAGTGCAGTGCAGCACAGGGGCATCTGCTCAGCCCTGTAGAGTTTTTGATGTATTTGCACAACCATGGGTAGAAACTCAGGAATTTCCCCCCTCAGTCAAGCAAGCAACTCATGATAATGTTGCCTCCAAACCCAGCAGACAGATAGCTCCTTCACACAGAAGATAAGGTTCAGCAGCAACATCACTGCTTTGCTCCCATCCACTACCAGGAGGAAATAACATTCTATTCTAGTCAAAAGGTACAATGAGAACAGCACTTTTTTAAAAGCAATGGTGGCAGAACCTTATAATCAACATTTGAAGAATAAAAAAGTAGCAATACATGTTTTATGTCCCCAGATCCCCAAGCTCCAGCAGGTTTGTTAGTGTGGATTGTCCTTTAGGGAGTAATTTTTCACGGTTAATCACATTTTGTATAGAGAAGGTGTGCTCTGGGAAATGGAAGTGGCTGCTAATGGAATCACATTGCAGAGTGCTGGGATTTGCAGCCTACCTTTCCATTTGGCAACAGTCTCCGAATCGCCACACGGTCCAAGTGCCACCCAGAGTTCAGTCCTCCACCATTGTGTCCTATACGAATCTTTTCAATGATGTCACCAACATCCTCCAGCTACAGAAAAGAAGATAGGTCACATCATGAGCAACAGGTGACTTTTGAGATGCTCCTTCTTCAGCTTTTTCCCTCTTTTTCCACTCTGTATGAAGTTCCAGGGCAGCAAATATTAGCGTTGATGACAATTGTGCCCTTACTTGCATTTTAGCTTCCTAGAACTTCTGTTCCAAAAAAAAAAGAGAAGGAGATCATCTTGCTCTACACAAATCGCTCACTGTAAGAGATAGGTTTGGTTGCACAGCAGCAATCCTGCACCTCAGGCTGATCTGTATGAGTTGAAATGAAGGTAATTTTTTATAAAATGCAGTGCTGCTGCTTCTTAAATTGTTCTTTTTCTATCCTGTTCCTTTTAAAAGCTTAGGAGCACCCTTACAACACCAGAAGAATAGATGTGAGGTGAAAGTGCAATATTGACAGCCTGGCGTTTCATATTATCTCTCTCCTGTTCCCCCAGAGAATCCCAATGCCACTCTGAGCAAGTCAACAGGATCACTATCTTAAGAAGTGGTTACTGTTTTGTTTTTGTGGGTTTTTTATGCTTCACCTTATTACTAGAGTAATTTGTTACTAGTTCATTAATTTTAAGTCACCACTCTTCCAAAGGCATGAACAAGAAAAATGATGTTTTCTCCTAAGAAATAGCTTTTTATTACTTCAATACAAGCTTTTGTATAGCTGGCCTTAAAAAAAAAAAAACAAACAAAAAACAAACCAAAGATGGCTGCAAAGCTCCTTTGGACTAAGGAGAAGCATACTGAGCTGTTGTTCTGTCCATAGGGAATTGGACACTTCTTTTCTTGGAAACCTGAGAAAACTGAACAGCTTAATTTGCACTGCTGCAGTCTACTCCTTTCTTCTCTTCCCAGCTGATAGAATTGCCCCATATTGAAGAGAAGACATCAGTAATTTTAGAGGACACCTGGACTCAGTAAGACTGACTGTACTACACAAGGAGTTCACACTCTGAACAAACTGGATTTGACTTCATCAGCCCTGCCCTGGCTTCAAACAGTGTAAGCATCAAATAATTAAATTATCCAAACTCATTCCTAAAACTCAAGCATGCACACGAGTTATACAATAGAGGAAAATAATTTTCTTCCTCCTTTGTCCTGGTAAGTACTCAGCTTTCAGTGAGGCCTTTAATCAATGTATTGCAATAAAGAGACGCTTGACCAGCAAAGATCTATGTTAAAGATGAAGGAGTCTGTACTCTGCTGCATGCATCTCCAGCACATCATCACTCAGGAGCATAGTTGAGAACACTTTCTAATATTTTTTGCCTCTTTTGCATAGTACAAAAGCATAGGGGCAATTCAAAACACTTAAAAAATGGTCAATTCTCAGTTGTTTGTTTTATTTCCTGAGATCTTAAAATTATTTTTTAGGTCTGTTGAGCTTCAAATTATGGGTCTACACAAGTAGGTGAAAGAATAATATACTTTGCTTCATCCCCATCTTGTGCAGCAAGTAGAACTGGCAAAAAGTGCATGAAGTCTAGGGACAGGTTAACATGATGTAATAAATTATATCACCAAATATAAAATTAATCTATGGAATAAAAAAATAATAATAACACTCCATTTAAGATTTATACCTATGGATTAATAAAATCTCTATTATGAAAACCTGTGTGGAAACTCCACCAAAAAGTCTTATTCTTTGTTTTTAAGGAATTGCTCTGGTGGTTTCTTTTGTTATTCATGCCACATAACAACAATGTGGGCTGGGAGCATTTAAATTTGTTTTAAAGTTTGGTTTAAAATTTGCCTTCAGTTATTTTACCAAACCAAACTCAAAACACAGAGAGGCCATGCAATCCTTTGCAAAGCCCATGTTGGTGTTGCATCCAGAGAGGGAAGGTGAGGACAGGAAGCAGTGCCAAGAGGATAGGCCAGAGTAGATCTGCCTGTGTTATCTGCTTCTCACAAACTCACAGCAATAATAATATCTAATAAATAGGAATTCACATCTACTGAATACTTGCAGATGTGAATAAGCTCACTCCTCTACTCCTCTATAGTATATGCATACAGTTGTGCAAACAATTCCAGAAATATTTTATAAGATCTTTCAAAAAGTTAGCCTTGGGTATTAAATAATCATGGTGTCTGCAGTGAAGTAATAATGTCCCTGTCTGAGGATACAGAGAAACAGAGCATGATGCTTAGGTTGCCATAGAGTTAGAAAAAATTAACAGACCACCCACCCTAAATGAAGTGTTACATAAATTGTGAGCTCCATGGACCAGACCCTTCGACTAATCTGCTGAAGCAGGAATGTGAAAGGGACCTTAACCACAAGGCAGCCAGTTTCAGCCACACTCCAAGCATTTTGTTTCCTGTTAACTTTCAAAGTAGTGCAAGCTGCAAGAGCAGGTAATATGCAAGGAAATATAAGTGACAAGGATAGGTACACCTATTAGATGTGGCAAGCATGGAGACTGATGCACTCTCTTTACCAAGTACGGCCTAGGAAACAGAAGATGTAAAGACCTTCCAAAATGTCTCTCAACCTTACCCAAGAGGACAAGCCTCCATAACCATGTCTTGGCACGTCTCAGCTCCATGAGATAGTTGCACCAGCCTTCACAAGGCTTAACATGACTCCAGGCAACAGGCACACTTTGTGTTGATACCTTTGAGTTGCTACTAACTGGAGGTCAGTGAGAAAGAAGTTCTTCACCATGAGGGTAGGAAGGCATATGAACAGGTTGCCCAGGGAGGCTGTGGAGGCCCCCTTCCTGGAGGTGTTTAAGGCCAGGTTGGATGAGACCTTGTGCAAGGAAGTCTACTGCAGAATGGAGTTTTGAACCCACATTCTTCAAGCAAAAGAGCTGAATAGCTTTACCCTAAAAGACGAAAATTCCCACTTGACTCCATTTTCTCTTATTAAACCCCACAGGACAACCTAAGGTGAGAGTGAGTATCTTTGATCTTACCTCCACAATGAACTGATTCACTGAGTTCCGTTCAAAATACATCCTTTGCTCTCTCTTGTTGAGGCACAGGGACTTCTGCTGAGTGCAGATCCCATCACTTCCATAGAGAACAATGAAGACATCTGCGTCTGTGCCAGCTCCAAAGATGTCACTGGTGTAGATGGTGATCTCATAAGGAACAACTGATTTAGGAAATGGCAGAAAATTAAAACAAATGGCAGAAAATTAACATAAACCGACAAAAATCAGTAAGGAGTATAACCAGTGCTCCTAAGAACATTTTAACAAAGAAAATATGGATAAGAAAATTCAACAGTTAGAGAGGACAGTACAGGAATCACTTGTGGTCATTCAGTTATCAGGCTGGCCAGTATTATAAGAATCCAGAAGAATTTCCTTTAACCCTATAAGGCAAATTGACCTTGGTGCATGTTCATTTACTGAGATTTTGCAGTTAATCATAGTATCAGAAAGCACTCAGTATGTTTATACCTGTCATATAAAGTTATTGAAACAGGATTTACCTCAACAGCTGAAGTAAACCATGAATTCACAAGTTTTTGAGCAACTAGGCAGATGGATGAAGTTAAGCCAACTGGAGGCAATATATACATATGCAAGACAGGCTTATTGATAAAAAAATCCCCTAGTATTTTCATTTCTAAACAAGTGACAAAAGTCAATCATTAAAAAAATAAATAAAACCCTCTGGTGTCCACTGTGATCTATTTTTCTCTCAGTACCACCTTCTCCTTAACTCCAATGCAAGCAGGGTACTACCAAATCAATGATGACAGCAGAAGAGTAAGGATCATGACTTGGACTTGCTCAGGAATAAGACTGACCCAGGAATAAGACTGGGGCTCTGTTCCTGGCTTTGCTACAGATCTGCTGGGTAGCCTTAGCCAAGTCAAACAGGTTGCCCAGGGAAGCTGCAGATTTCTCATCCCTGGAAGTGTTGAAGGGCAGGTTGGATGGGACTTTGAGCAACCTCATCTAGTGGGAGTTGTCTTTGCCCATGGCAGAGGGGTTGGAGCTAGATGATCTCTAGTTCTGTTTCAACTTAAACTAGTCTGTGATTCTGTGATTCTAAGTTACTTCACACTTCAGTTTCCAAGCTGAGATCATGTTAAGCTCACACAGTAGGAGACCTATGTTCAGATGTCTGCAAGTTAAATAGGTGTGTACACCTCCAGATGGAATCATTAAAGTCAGTGGAGTCTGAAAGAAGAGTGAGACAAGAAAATGCAGGCATCTTCCTCAGGGCTAGCTGAATCATTCTCCAAATACAATATCTGTGAATGACCAAACATCTATTCAGGATAGTGGGAAATCATTACTCCACTGTCACGAGGACATAGAAACTCAGAGGTACCACCTGGCAAACTGAATCCTGTCCCCATCTCATTTAAATCCTTTCTGAAGTTTATAGATTAAGTGTCAGGTATGTCTTGGGCACTGTAACAGGATGCTCTGCCTTAGTGAGGGAAAAAGACTTAACATTCACTTTTCTCTGTGTGCTCTCTGGTAAAAAAAAACTACCTGATAAGCTGGAAGGTCACACTGTGCTTTGGTGTTGGAAAACATTCTGGAGCAGCCAGACCCAGACAGAGAGAAAAACAGAAAACTGATAAAGAGCCAGTGTTTTTATGAGATATGAACATTTTGTTAAGCCTGAGAGATCCCTGAGAAAGGAGAGGAGGTTTGGCTTAGCCATGGGTGATGGACAGTCAGTCACTTTATTCTATATTTTTCCAAATACCCAATCTATATCTAAACTAAATTAGCTGCAGAGACTTCTGTTTCAAGCAGACACAATCCCTGTAGTTCACATGTTTTTTTGTCAGCACAACCTTGGGCACTCAGAGCTTTCTCCAGGTTCTGCTCCCAGCCATCCCTCTTCCATACACCTCCTGCTCAGCTCCCACTGCTTCCCACCCCTCACTACAGTCTTCTCATCTGCATCCTCCTACACTGCAGCAACTTCAGTCATCTTTGCCTTCACACACACAGCAATTTGTTCTGTATTTCAGACTCAGCATCTCTGCTAGGGTAGGGAGAAGGTTCCTGACACCATGTATGTTACAGCTGGAGTAACTCTGATTATGCATATCTGAGGTTAATAATTTGTTAAAAAAAAACCCAAACAAACAAACAAACAAAAAAACAAACAAAAAAACAACAACAGGATCTCTAAATACGGCTCTCAGGAGAAGGGAGATTAAGAGTTTTATTCTCCAGAGAGGTACTTAATATTCTTTTTTGCCTAGCCCAACGAAATCTGCTCTGCTCTGCTGCAGGTAAATTGCAATTGTTTTTGCAGCATTTAAGGGTTGGGTAGATAAAATCCTGGTGACCAAAAATCAGATGCTACACATGATGAATTAAAAATTCAAATTCTCCTCTACTCAAGTCTGTGGTTCTTGCTCTTGTTGCTTGAATAATAACATCAGCTTAGAACTGAATCAGCAAAGCAGCCCGAAAACAAGGTCACCAACAGCACAACTTTTATCTCTCAGTTTCATTTACATGGCACTTTTAAAGTTGTATCCCCACAGGCATTATTTTAATTGGACTATCTATGACAGGTTTTCATCTTTTGTCCAGCGTGGAGCAATCCTGGCACAAGTCATCATATCCCAAATCAAACCATTTTAGTTACCTCTGGCAAACCAAACCCCCAGATCAAAGGTTAGGAGACCAGAATGCAATAAATAGCAGAGTGGGAAGGTTTTAAATGGTGAAACAGCCTAAGCTGACACTGAGATTGGTGCAACCTTTTTGCCAGAGAGGCCTGAGTATTTGCAAAGGCTGAACAGGGACAGGTGACAAAAATCAATTTTACACAACCTATGTACTCAAAGGCTTGATAAGCCAGAAACTCTGCCATCACTGTAATATGCAGGGACATGAATAAGTTCTATGGTCAACATCTGCATCAAAATGTGTATTGACTGGAATAAAATGGAAAAACCTGATGAGAAGCACATACAAGGTCTCTGGGTTATATTCAATCCTGTGAACATATTCACTTTAGCTGTCTTTAAATTTACTTTTTCCAACATTGAGTGTTATGTCTTTCAGTTGACTGACAAAAGTGAGGAAGAGAGCAAATGTTATCCCTTCCTCCACTCCACACAGTTCAAGTAAAGAAAGCAAGACAGTAGAAATAAAAAATATCTTGGTCAAAACATGGGCACAAAAAGCATGGACATGAAAAGCATGGGCACACTGGCAAATCCTTAGAGAAGAAAGATGATTTTAGCTTACAGGTTGCAGGACTGGAGGATCTGGATGTGGGAGGGTAGGCCAGCCAGTCTTTAACATGAACCACAACACTGACAGTAGAAAAGAAGGAGCCAAAGCAGCTGACAGTCTTCTGTGTGTTTATTCTCACAACTACTTATGAAGAAGCAAACTGAGGCAGAAAAGGAGAGATTAGGCAGTGCTAACTTTTGGTGTTTAGGCAAGGAACTGCAGGAGGCAAGGCTTTTGATAACATCCATTTATACACTTAGGGATGCAATCAGATGGAAGACACCTTGGTGCAAACAACTTATCCAGAGTGACCTAGGAAGCATCTGGCAGGGCATGAGGTGCAAAATAACTCTTAGGTTCCAGACCTCATCCCTCATCATTGTGGCATCCAAATTCATTAAGGGAAAAGGCAATTTTGGTAGTCCCCTAAAGGTAGGTCAGGAAATACTTGTATACACCTTGCAATGAGGCAGATTAGGGAGAGACAAGTCAAATACAGTCCCAGGGCTTGGAGTTCCCTGCACTTAGTCCAAGGTGCAAGTGCAAAAAGGCAAAGAGAAAGCTACAGAATAACAAAAATAATTATTCCAGCCATTTATTTCAAGAAAGCCATGTTATGTGATCCTCAGAGTTCTGGAGACAGGAAAAGAAGTTGCTTGAATTTGATGTGCCACAGCAGACTGGAAAACTGTAAACTTAGAACTCAGAAGGAGCTCCCAAGAGACACTGAGTTTACCCCAACATTGACATAGAGGGGACTGATGTGGTGAGTAAGGAAACACTGGGGAACACTGAAAGAGGCAGACTTCTGCAAGGCTATCAGAAAAGTACTACACTGAAGAAACTTTGGAAGAGAGTCATTCAGAGAGACATGGGTGTGCTGTGCCACAGGCACTGGGGGAACCAAGGCTTAGAAGCAAGGTCAAAGTGTCTGCTTTGACAATAGAAACAGAAATATTAGAATCGAAATAGATCAAAGGCAAACTGGAGACAAGGAAGACAGCTTGGAACCTGAAGATGAAAAAGGGCAAGAGGGAAGCAAATGAAAATCATACACAGCTACATGGCTTCTAATGACTCTGATCTGGGAAATACAGGAAATATTAGTCTAAAGCACCCAGAGGAACCTTCTTGTAGTTATTGCAATAGTTGGCACATGATGTATTTAGAAATTTTTCAAAGCCAATTCAAGGGAGAGGCCAAGCCTCAAAACTGCATGAGCTGGTGAGATTTTATGTTCTTTAATTTTGGGTGTATCATGGGGAAATGGCATTCTGCTCACATGGGATATATTCTGTTGTCTGCAGTTTTGCAGGGAAGATAATTCTCTCAATGGCTCCGTCATCCTCTGATTTATCCAGCCAACGGCCACAAGGGAACTTGAGGCACTGTCCCAGTGATGGGGCATCAATCTCCACCCATTCCAGAAACCAGCCAGTTGAATTACCTGTGGTTGGAGAGATAACAGTGAATAGCCCCAAGAAGCCTTTACAGATAAAAGCAAACCAATCATTGCATTCCAGACCTCTGAGAAAGAAATATTCCTCTCTTTTGCCAGTATAAAAATCAAACAGATGCCATTGCAAGCAATTGTCCAGGTTTGAGCTAATGTGCTTTACATTTCTATGTTGTCAAAGTTAAAGATGTGCAGGTACAAATGCTAATTACTCCATTGCTTGGATTAATTTGCCTTTGTAACAAGTCCTAGCAGTTAGCAACAAACATGTCCCTTGGTGCCCCACAGGGAAGGAATCCATGTGTCTTTCTAGTACTACCCTGGTTTTAAGCAGAGACACATCTATGTCTAAGAAATATCAAGGACTTGATGATGAAAAAAACCCAAATGTAAAAGAATTTAAAAAATTATAAAAGCATAAAAGAAATTAGACATGTCTATAGGTCTCATGCAGAAGAAGAAGAACTACCAGGTGTGGGAAACTGTTCTTTTCTTCCCCAGATAAGTCTAAACAAAATGTCTTTTAAGCCAGCGAAGGCCTCTTCTGATTATCCCCAGCTAACGAACTAAAACAGACTTGCTTCTCAAGGACAACTGAACCCAAACCAACAGCTGTGGTCCGGGACAGAAGGGATGGGCGACAAGCCATCCTGTGCCCCTGGCAGTCACCGCCTTAAAGTGGGGCTCATGGACGCTCATTGGCTCTTGTGATAAATGAGGAATGTCTCTAAAGATGTGGCAGCAAAACTAATGAGCATCTTCCAGAGAGAGAGGTTGCAAAGGTACCTAGGAGTTGCCACCACTGTGCTCTTATTGCCACAGCCATGGGAATGGTATTACCAGCAAAGATAGTTGCAGCAACAGCCAAAGTGACAGCAAGGATCTGTCACTAAAAGGTGAATTACGTTTGGGGTCTTGGAGGCAGGTTATTTTACACAGCAATGTGCCTAATGCACTAGAAATACTACATTGCAAAGCAGATTATCTTACCCTTATTGTCATGGCCTATCTTGATTTTTTTCAGGTCTCCAATGTCCACAGACTCCACTGTAAACTCATCTACCTTCCCACGCTCAAATTTGTTCTTGTTAATCTTTGAGGCCTTTAGGCTGACTGTCCCTGTTGTGGTGATGCAAAAGGACATTGTTCAGCATGTAAAACAAATCTCCTGGGAATGTCAACAGTGCAACTGGGGAAGTGGCTAAAACAGACAAAATGGCTTTTCATCTCAGGATTTCAGCTTTGTCCGTCCCTCCCTCTGAACCCAAATCTGCACCAACACCCAAAATATAAGTAATTCTTTTCTGGAGTGATTGGCAGTGACTTAGGGACGGTGCTGTTCTGCTGTGCTCACAGCTGAAGAAACTGGTCCTACCCATCAGCTCTGTCACTCACAGGCACTCCAGTCACTGCACACACAGCTTGGCTGCTTCCAAGAGAATTTGCTCATCAGCTGATTAAATACTTCTGGGCCACTCAAAGAGGCAGAGGGGAGCTGGGTTTCAGGAGCGTGCTGATTCATTTCTGAGGAAAGCAAATAATTCACCACGTTCACTACTCAGTAACGTAGTCCCAGTCAACTGAGCTGTTTCTATAATTGAAATTAAAGCCTTTAGATCAGCAGCTGGTGCAAATCAGCATCACAAATTTCAGCAGCGATTTGCAGCAGCTGGCGGTATGCTCCCAGCCATCACCATGTATGCAGAGGCAGAGAGAAGTGCTGAGAGGAGTGAGGAATGGGTGGTGAGGAAACAAAAGGAAACCGTGACCTGTCTTATCAGGCTCTCAGCAGGGGGCTGCTAACCTTTTCCACCAGGTGAAGCCATACCTGTATCGTCTTTACTTCCATAGAGAGTGATGAAGACGTTGGCATCTGTCCCAGCATTCTTCTTGTCCCCAGTTTTCACTTTCACAGTGTATGTTGTTGATTTAGCTGCCAGATAAAATATCTTAATTTAAGAATGTGAGCTCTGAGCACAAATTAACTCTACTTTTCATTGCATATGTGTGTTTGGTATGGGTTTTATTTTGACTGATCACAGCCACATTGTAACCTCTAGTTCCTGTCATGTGCTGTGGTAGCTCCTGGGAAGAAAGCTTTGCTTTTTGGGAATCTTTAAGGCTCCTCAAAGCTGCCTCAGTGAATACTATTTATAAAAAAGTCATGCACCCCCTCCCCCTTTCTTTTATTCTCACCAAATATTATATGTGCAAATAACACCAGAAGTTATGTGCACTTTGATATTTGCAGTTCATGTTCACAAACACAACCTTCACAGTGGCATCGCTAGGGATGATCTATCACACAATCACCTAGCAAGTGCAGTAAGCTTGTAAAAAAACATGGAGAAGTCTAATAGAGTCTTCACTGTGCTGCGAAAAATGTGCTAGTACTCAGCACCTTTCAGCATCAGAGCCAGGTGTCATTGCTCTGTGGTTGTCGTGCAAAACAATGCACGAGAGGCAAAATTATTGCAGAGGGCAACAGACACAAGCAGTAAGATGGAAAGTGAGACAAATTTCCCTCCTCTTTCCTTTCTCTGGTTACGTTTGTTCTCTGGTCACTTTAACGTTGAAACATTTAACCATTCCAGTCCATGATATGCAATGGCTGGGAGGTGCCTTAGATGCTAGCAACTAATGTGCATTTCAGTTGAGAGTTGATGACTGAATATGTTATCCACCTTCCTAGTTTTCCCACTTTGGGTCACCCTTTCAAGATGATCAAATCACCAAAAAATGAGGAGTATCCACTCCTTGCTGGCTGACATGCACTTCACACTTCATTCACACCTGAAAACTTCATGGATGGGGCAGAACAACTCACAGCCCCGAGTTGCCCTTAACACTACTAATAAATTCGTTCCTTTTCAACCCCATACTGGAAGAAATACAAGGCTAACATAAACCTTTCTGTTCCAGGCCCAGCGTTGCAAGAGACTGGCCATCATTTTCCGTATCTTTCTTTACAAATGCTTCATCCACTGGGACCAGCTCCCTGACAATCTGACCGTCATCTTCCTCAACTGCTAACCACCGCTGGCATGGAAAATAATACCTACAAGAATGACAGCAGCACCCAGCACTTACACAGGGCTTCACAGGCTTTAATAACATAAATAAGCACAGATCAGACACTACTTAAAGAAAACAAGGTTATTCAAAGCTGAACAGTACATCTGTTTTTATCTTTGAGCTTTGGTATTGTTTTGGGAGCTAAATCCATAAATAGGTTAGTGAGCACTTACTGAAAAGTGCTGTTCTGAGCTGCCAGACCCGTATGATTGATTTCTTTTAGTTTTCACTCCCAGAAGAAGTTAAATAACTCAAGGGAACCTCCAGTCTCCCAGGTATTTTTTTGTTTATGAAGAATGGACCCATCTTGAGGTCCTTATGTGCAGTCCCACCCAGGAAAGCACTGTGTGACTTTTAAGCATGTCACTTCAGACATGTTCCAGCTCAAAGGCAAGCCTGTATTTCAAGTTTCTTACAGCCTAGGCCTTGCTCACCCAGCTGTTTGTGAAAACCATGGGAGTTTGCTTAGGTTGGGACTTGCTTTTGGCCCAGATTTTTGCATTAGGTACAAAAGACAAGCAAAATGTCTTCCAGAGTGGAGCCTTGAAAGGGAACATATGCGTGCAGGCTCTGCAAAGGGAGCTCTTCAGAAGGGAGAGTCCCTCCTAGGAGAAACAGAAAAAAGATGAGGTTTCCTTCCAAACATGGCTGGTTTCCTAACCACAGAGATGCTGGGAATCAAATCCCTGCCCAGAGGTACCCTAGAATGGCCCCATGCTCAGTATAACAGCACAATCATTGGGAGGACCCCAAAGGATGCCTGCTCCCTGTGAGCTGGAGCTACCCTGTGAGTCGAGCTACCATGATGCCCTTCTGCATCTCCTCTGCCTTCCCATGGCTCCTGAGAACGTGTCCCCTTTTCTGACCATGTGAAAAGGGTGCGATAGGCTGCTCACGTGGTGCTCTCCTTCAGGTCAACAACCTCTACCCTCTCCAGGAACCAGCTTGAGCTAGCACCAGAGTTATCGTGGCGGATCCGCAGCTTCTTCAGCTCACCCAGGTCGATGGCTTTGACAGTGAACACATCCACCTGCACAGGAGGCAAGAGGCAATTGACTGTGTTTCCCAGAAAGGAGGAAGGAAAGGCAGTAAATGGCCAAGGGTAATCTTTTTTTTCCCCATTAAAACAAAATGTGTTTGTAAGTCCCCCTTGTATTATTTTGATGGATGTACTAAATTACCTACAGAGCTGTGAGCTGTCCCATTGGTACTCATGCTTGGTTCCTACACGGCTGTAACAGCCATGAAGATGCACAACCCTTCACTCCTTTCTTTACCTCAGCCCCATTTCAGCTTTCTGTAGGTTTAACTCCTCTCTCCTAAATCTCATTCCTTTCAGATTTAGTATTTTCCCCCAGATTGAATGTGGAACTGATGACAAACATATTGACTCCGTCAAAACTCTCCCGTGTACCTCCATGTGCTTTATTTCAAACCACAGAATTTCCTCCTTTTGTTGTTTACTGCAACCAGGAGGTTCATTTATTAGCCATAGTAGTGTGACAGGATGGTCCTCGTTATCATAATACATTAAACATGTTAATGTGATTAGCTTGTTGGTAGACTTTGCGTTTTTACTCCCAAGAGCAAAGAGAGTTACATTTGCAGCTTAGTACTCTTCCCACTGAGTGGAGAACCACATGCAAGTTGCAGTATCACCAGTGCCAAGCTCATAAATCATAGCTAACAGCTTATTTAACAACCTTAGGCTCTTTCCTGTGATTGCAAGTCTTCTACAGTTATTTATTGTGTTCCTAATTTTTCATTATTCAAAATGATTCATTGAATAATTCCTGGCTAAAAGAGTACCTTGTTAATTGTTCATAAATATTTTTATGGCAAATATTCAATCGACAAGAGATGTTGTTTAATTTGATTGGATTATAATGTAATTATAGCACACCATGTGGCATTGCTTTTATTCCCTTACTGGTTGAGTAGAACATTTAAAATTGTATTTGCAGCCTAAATACTGACATACTTGGGCTGCCTCACAGATACTCTCCAATATTAAAGTTTGTGGACCTCAAGTATTCCTGGCAGGAAACATTATTGCCAGAATGCTTACAGGAAGCAGATGCAAGAAGTGGCTCTGATGTATAATTGGTGTTCACCTCTTTATTCAAAATAATTTCCCCTGGAAAATGCTTTGAGGCACTTTGCTTTAAATAATGTATTCAAGAAATAGAACACATCTGAGCTTTAAGCTGAAGAAGCCAAGGCTTGAGGAGAAGAGACTGCAAAGAATGGCCAGCATGATAACTGGGAGAGCTCTGCCTGCCTTCTCCTTGCCTGAGTAAGGAGCTGATGCATTACCTGGCCCTTCTCAAACTTGTTGAGGTTGTTCGACCTTTTCAGCTGGCGCTCACCCGTGTCTCCTCTTTCTATGCCATAGATGCTCAGGAACACATTAGCATCTGTCCCAGCCCCAAACACATTCCCAGTGAGAACACGGACCTCATATGTATTCTCTGCAAGTAAAATTGCAAAGGCAGATCAGGAAGAGCCCAGAAATTACCATATTTATAGAATCATAGAATGGTGCAGGTTGGAAGGGACCTTGAAAATCATCAGGTTCCAACCTCCCTGCCATGAGCAGGGACACCTCCCACTAGACCAGGCTGCACAAGCCCCATCCAACCTGCCCTTCTACACCTCCAGGGAGGAGGCAGCCACAACTTCCCTGGGCAACCTATTCCAGTGCTTTCATACCCTCATGGTAAAGAATTTCCTCCTGATGTCTGATTTCATCAGACCTACGGCTCACCATGAAACATGTAGCCCAGAAATACCAGCACAGTCAGCTTTAAGAAGGATTTTGTCTGGAGTTTATGTGCATCAATCTTAAAAAATGAGCAGCTCCATCGTTCTCCAGCCCTTGTCCTTAACCATCTAAATAATTACAGATTACTAAACTCCCACCCACACTGGTTACTTGCAGAACTCAACCCAAATGCCCCAACAAGCTCTGGAGAATCACACAGAAGTCCTTCAGGAGACTCCCATTTCAGGCTGTTTCCCTCCATCCTCTGTCTTGGTTTATCACTGTCCTAATCCTTCCCAGAGCTGATTAACCAAATCACAGTGTAAGCGTCACTGCTTTTCACTGCAGGCTTGGGGCAATGGGGGTGCCTTGAGGGCCATAAATGCTTCTGCAAAGCACCACAGGTTGGTTATCATCCTTCTTGCAACTGCTGTGTCCACAAACACACACGCTCTCTCATATTTACCCTCCAGGTCAGATTCTCCATCAGGTACCAGCTCCACCACAAGCTCCTTATCTCCTTCATCTTTAGCCAGCCAGCGATGGGCCACAAATGTATAGACATCCATCACTTCCTCCACCTGGCTCTCCTCTTCTTCCTCCTCCTCCGACTTCTTCTTTTTCTTCTTTGTATCTGGCTCCTTTGTCTTTGTGACAAGCCTCTTCAGTGTGACACTTTCCAGGAACCAGCCATCCCCAATGCCTGTCCCATCATGGCCTATCCGAATCTTATAAATCTTGCCAACATCTGCAGCCTCTCTCTGCCATCAAGGGAAAGTCAGCACCCAGGACAATATAAGACAACTTCATAAAGTGCATTCTTAAAAATCACAGAACACTTAAGGTTGGAAGGGACCTTAAAGATCACCAGGTTCCAACGTCCCTGCCATGAGCAGGGACACCTCCCACCAGACCAGGCTGCACAAGCCTCATCCAACCTGGCCTTGAACACGTCCAGGGATGGGGCAGCCACAACCTCCCTGAGCAATCTGTTCCACCACCTTACTGCCCTCATGGTGAATAATTTCTTCCAGATATCCAACCTAAATCTCCCCTCTTTCAGTTTAAAACCATCACCCCTTGTCCTGTCACTGCCCTCTCTGGTGAAAAGTTTCTCCCCATCTTTTATGTATGCCCTCTTTATATTTGGGGAGCATCACCTCAATTGCCCAAAATGTCTAAACAAGTACAAGACCAATTTTTTATTTTATTTTTTTTTAATGCAAGTTTATCTTTACTTCTTCCTTCCTTTTTTATTCTTTCATACTTACCATCACCAAATCTCGTCTGAACAGACTGAGCTGAAGACATTCAGAGCAACCATGGTGAGGACAGGAACTGAAATTCTATTCACTGAGATCCCCATTTCTCTCCTCACCAGTATTGTCTTGTCTCCATGTCAGCATTAAAGG
Source organism: Apus apus (assembly GCF_020740795.1). NCBI lineage: Eukaryota > Metazoa > Chordata > Aves > Apodiformes > Apodidae > Apus > Apus apus. Next base: position 3,538,865 of record NC_067312.1, on the reverse strand, counting down.
TGAATATGCTAAAATATCACTCTACCTTTTTTAGAGATTCTTAGTGCCTGAAGTGTTTTGTTGTTGGGTTTTTTTTAAAATTAATAATACATTTAATACTTGGCATGAAATATGAACTAAGCAGTGAACTTGAAATCATATAAACTGATCTCTGACAGGGACCATAGGCTCAAGCTGCCCTTATCCTTTTGTCTCCTCTGGAAAATTAGAAAAGCATTTTCTCACCTCACTAGTGAGGACACAATCATTAGTGATTACTATGCATCAGTGGCAGAAGGCTTGTATCAGTAAGACGATTGCCATCTCTCTAGTCAATACAGCAGATACAACACCGTGTTGGTTTAGATTATTTGCCTGGATTACTCCATTTAATCCTTCAACAACCAGTGACTCATTTCTGATGACTGCTTATGCTGTTATGCAGTGTTAATATTATAAAACTTGTAAACATTTGCTTCAGGCTGAAATCTGGTAACTTGGATTCAGTCTAGAAGCATTTTTTTTTCCTATGGTAGATTAAAACAAAATCAATTTCACACAAGATGCTTATCAGAAAACTAAAATTGATCCAGCTGTCCTGGCATAAAGAATGTGTCTTTCCTTACACTGTTTTACCCTGAGATTTGCTATAATCACCCTGCATGCCCTGTCTATAACTGATGGCATTTCCTATTAGCATGTAGCTCACAGAATCTTATTCTTTCCCATCTCTTTCTGTAAATATTCGTATCATGAAAGAGACAGAGGGTCTATCTATTAATGCTTCAGAGCTTCTGCCTTGTGCACTCATAAAAAAATCACAGAAAATGGGCAGAATTTTAAAGTCTGGCAATAAATATCTGAGAGATGATATAAACAGGGATATGTAAATTGAGCACTGTACATATGGCTTTATTATAAATCTGATATTGGCAAATAGCTTTTACTCATGAATTTTTGAAAACTTATTTCCTTTAAAATCAGAGAAACCTAATCTCAAAATTATAGAGTCTTAAAAGCAAGCATTTATAAGTTGCTAGTCCTCTTAAATCCCAAGGAACTCATTAAAAATGGGTAAACATCACTGACTCCATTCTATAAAGCAAGAAACTGAGGCAGAGGGAGGTAAAATTATCTCAGAAATACACATTACAAAACTGTGGTAAAAAGCTGTGGATAAAGGCACACCCGTTTAGCCAGTGACAATGAGAAAGACACCCCCATTCTTGATGATTCAGGGGAGTTTCCATGACTAGTTCCAATTAGGCGCTTAACTGTGATGAGATGGATCCCACCTCCTTGGCAATCTGCAAATTCACAAAGAGACCCAAGCACCACCATGCTGAGCCCTAAAGTCTTGCTTCCACCTGGACCCTGTGCTTTACTGTCCAGGTGTTGGTATCTCCTGAGGTTACTACAGTACAGAAGGATGTGCCTCTGACATGCCCTGACAGCACATCCTGTCCCACATCAGGGCAAGAACTAAAACCATTCCTTTCCCCCAGATCTGGGCTTCTCTGGACAGAAAACACAATCAAGCAAGCCAGAAGAGAACAACTGTTCAAGGTAGCCAGGTCCCACTGAGGAGGGAATGCCTGACCACATTGCAATGCCCATCTGCTGCTCCACCTTGTCAGCCCAGGACCTCTTGCTGAGTTAGGCAGGTCCTGGCTCACACACCTGAGTTAGCCTAAGGTTTTCTGCCCCTGCAAATACTCTGTCTACTGCTGGATTGCTCAGAAAGAGATGTGGACTCTGCAGAGTCAAACTAAATGCGGGCCAGACTGATGGGTGGAGGAGTGTCCAGTGCTCCTCCAACATCATGCCTGCACAGTGCTTGTTGGAATAGTGCTCTCAGCAGTAAAATTAATGGGGCACTCACACAGAAATTACAGCAGCAAACCTCTGGGCTGGGGGCTGACAACATGTGCCAGTGGCAATAGGCTTGTGTGATTCCAGGCAAAGCCAGCATTCCTTTTGCTCTTATGGGGTTTCTTTTTCCCCAGATAGAGAAAAACATCTGGTCAGGCCCAAAAATATGAGTTTAAGGTCTTTTGAGGTCTAACATGCGTACTTTCTTCCAACTCCCTGAGAGGAGGTTGGAGCCAGGGGGGTCAGTCTCTGCTCCTAAGGAACAAGTAATAAGACAGGAATAAATGGCCTCAAGTTGTGCCAAGGGAAGTTGAGATTGGATCTTGGAAACAATTTCTTCCCCAGAAGGGTTGTCAGGCCCTGGCCCAGGCTGCCCAGGGCAGGGCTGGAGTCCCCATCCCTGGAGGGGTTTCCAAGCCGTGTAGATGTGGTGCTGAGGGACATGGGGCAGGGGTGGCCTTGGCAGGGCTGGGGGAACAGTTGGACTGGATGATGTTAAAGGTATTTTCCAACCAAAATGATTCTGTGATTCTGTGAAACTAAAGGTAAACAGAAGCTGCTATTGGACCATACTCTTTCATCACCCTTCTTCCATCAGTTCCTCAGAAGGTGAAATTCACTCCATGGAACACAGAATTCCCTGAAGAAATACTAAACATCCCAGAAACATGGATAAAGGACAGCAGATACCAACAGGCCTGGCAGGTTTGTTTTGTATGATTGGGCCAATTATTCTGTTGATGTTGCAGTTTTGACTCTTCTCTGCCCCCATAGAATTGTCAACGGCTGACTCCAACATACCTTGAAAGTATCTGTGGCTCCTCGTTCGAAGTTGTTTGACCTGTTTTCTAGGATCATCAGTTCAGTTTTTCCAGTCTCTCCGTAAATCTGCATGAAGACTTGGGCATTGGTGCCTGCGGCCCGCACGTCTCCAGTGACTACAGACACCTCGTAGTTTATCACTAGTCCAAAAATAAAGCAATTAAATTAGCAGAGAAGCTCAGATAACAGCACTCCCAAGGGCTCAGCTTCAAAATTAAATTACCTTGTCTTAACAAATGACCATGCAGCTGACCATTTGCTCTTATCCCAGCCAAACGTGAGATAACACAGCTCTTCACCGAGGACTAACCTAATAGTTTTCCTTTTACAAGTATTAAGCCAGTATCAGAGGGCTGTAAAATAGAGCCTTAAAAGGGAATTTCATTTCAGTATCAGCTATGGAATGGTTGAATGGTGTCCTTAATACTAAACAAGGGAGGGAGTTACACAGAGCAGAGGAAAAGCACAGCATCCTTTCTCAAGTTCCCAAGGCAAATTTTAACAGCAGCCTTTAAAGAAAATTAATCTACAGATAAAAGTCAAACAGGCAGTAGGGATTTGGTCTTTTTTCTATCAAAGAGCTTCTCTCTTTCCGGCAATGGGGTCACACAGACAGGGCAGGACATGTGCTTGTGCAGGACCAGTGCAGCAGGGCAGGTAAATATGAAAGAAGCAGAACCCATTGATACTGCAATGAAGCAGCACAGCTCCTCAAGCTGTGCTGCACTGCCCAGAATGTGAATTTTTTATATGATCTCATGAAATGGAGACGGAAAACTCTGTAATATTTTCCCACCTGTTGGAGAAAACCAGACAAGAACAGAATCATTTGCTTTGCTTAGCAATATAAGCTCTTTGGGACAGGGACATTTTGGTTTTGATATCTAACCTGGCCCTTAAAAATGCTAGTAATGCAAACTCAGTCCTAGCTATCAACAAACAAACAAACAAAGAAACAAACCAGCAAACAGAAAAGCCCACAAACAAAACAAAGCACACATTTCTCAACATGTTTTATCTCACGTTTCTCAATAGGCACAATCTCACTTGGGTAGACCTCCACCTCCACCCTGCCATCAGCCTCATCCTTGTCGAGCCATCGGTTGCAGGGGAACATGTATTGCCTTCCCTGGACTGGAACTGTGATCTGGACACTGGCAAGGAACCAGCCAGAACGGAGACCCACGTTGTCATGTCCGATCAGTATTCGGCTGATCTTTCAAAAAGCAAACAAAAAACAAGAGGGCAGAAAGAAAAAACAAAACAAACCACACCAAAACAAACAAACAAACACACAACACGACAGGATGTGCCTAATATATAAAAATCCCCTTCCCTGTTTCTGTAAATAATGTATGTGTTTATAAACTTAGAAAACTCTTCTCATGTATGCTAGACTGCTGATGTTACAGTTGATACAAAATATATTTCTTAACACCCAATGCAAAGGTCAGAGATTCTCCCATCACACTCAGTCCTGAGTGTTATATTGATTCTGAATTCAGACACTTAAACAAAATGCACAGCCACCTGCAATTAATTCTTACCTTCCCAATATCCATCATATCTAGGGTAAACTCATCTACTCGACCACGTTCAAAATAATTGCCTAGATCATTATCAGAGACTAGGAGAGGCTCTTTGCTGGAGTCTGCTTTTTCACCATAGAGTTTGATGAAAACTTTGGAGTCTGAGCTGGCACCAGGGATATCTCCAGTCTTCACACTGATGTGGTAACTGACATCTAAAGTGAGATTAATGTACAAAACACAGATAGGTGAGTGGCATTTCCAGTCCTCAGCCAGGCAACTGGCTTCCAACAGTTATAGGAGCAGGGGTTCAGCTACAGATACAGAGAGGACTTTGTTCCTCCATTCCATGCACCCAGCATCTTAGGGCCACACTGGATAAGCTGTCACACTTTGGAGTTATTCACCAAAGCATAAGAGATGCAATAGTCACATTAATAAGCAGAAAATATTCTGTACTCCTCCCTCTTACTGTTAGAGCCATAAAAATGAGCTTGGTCAAATGAGGTGATTTCACTTGTTTGTATACTTACAATTAAATTCAATAGCTTTGACTTTTTTTTCCAAAACAAAAAAGCATCTCAACCTGAGCTCTGTAAGAGTTGTTTTCTAAAGAAAATTGTTGCATTGGAGTCCCAGTTCTCCAGAAAAGGACAAAGTAATCTTTTTGGTGATTTTCTTCTGGGAACACAATGTTATTTGAGGGAATTTACTAAAGCAGTGGCAATTCAAGGTCCTTCAGAGAAAGCTACACAAGAAAGTAATTTTCAAACAAATCACAACACCAAAAATCAAAGTTTCTTTCTACATTAAAAGGTTGCATTTATTCTCTTTTATGGAAATTAATCCCATTCATAAACTAGGATTTAAGGGTCAGAGGCGTTTCTCCCCTCCCACACAGTGACCTACTGCAGCTTCTTGCATAAGAATGGCCAAAAAAGCCCAGTAGATTTACTGTGAACTGATGTGAATCATGAAGTGGAATAAAGCAAGTAAACAGGTGCACACACAGCTTAAACCCAGACTTTCTTTTTTCCAAGCTAAACTCACTTTTTAGCATTGGTGACTCCCCAGCAGGCACTAATTCTCGGACAATCTGACCATCATCCTCATTTTTGTCAAGCCATCTAGTTTACAAAGAGAAGTAAGTTATCTTTGATTAATTGGGGCCTGTGAGACCTTTCAAAATCTAGGCTGCCTCCACACATAGTAAAAATCCACACCATAGTAAAAAGGACATTTTTGCAGGACTCTCTATCTCTGTTAAGCTTGCAGAAGCTTGACCAGACCCTACAGCATTCACATTGTAAACCTCCATTTTTCTAAGAAAAGAGATGATGAGAGCCCTGCTTGCAGAGAATAGGCATCTGCTGTGATGTCCATCTGTCTGGAAAGCATAAACTCCATAGCCACAAGTCATTCCTGGAAATGGGCAGGCTCAGTCTCTTGAAAGCATTAACCTCCATTGACCAGAAATACCTGCAGTCTTTATCACTAGCTGCCTTGGTTACAACCTTCATAGCATCTAAATTACTAAACTCCCCTCCTCTAGTTTACCATCACTTTTCTCCTCCTTTCAAAGAAGATTATAACACATTTTTCTCCACCTGGATGGGGCTGAATTAAGTTGTTGTCATTTTCAGGGCTGAGTATGTGAATGCAGCTGGAACCAGCAAAAGGAAGGATTTCCTTTGTTTCTCAACATTAATCTGATGATCTAATTAAGAAGAGCTGGGCACAAAGCAAAACCTAGCATGATCTTAAGGGAACACAATGTGAAGAAAAGTGGAGGGGAACCATGTGTAACCTTCACAGCTGTTCTTTCAGCCTCAGGGATTAAGGAGTTACAGCCCCAACCCCATTGTACACCACACAGCACCACTGTATGACAACAGCATTGGCCCTGGCAAAGGTTTCTCACTTCCCACTTCAACCCCAGGCTGCTGCAGTGCTCGGGATGTCCCTGTAAGACTATTGCTTGGGGTCAGGTTCCCCACAGCCATGCACTGGGGACATTTCAACCCCCAAAACATCCTGTCATGAGAACGGGCACCATTCCCAGACAGGCTGTTGTTCCCAGGTACACACCTATCTGCAGCAGCATCTTTTGCAATTGAAAATTACACTTAAAACCAGCAGGTGTGAACAAAAGGACAAGTGGGCAAGCTCTGGCAGGTCATGCAGGGCATTTAAATAGCTGTAATAATTCCCAGAGCTAGAAAGAGAAAAACAAATCCCCAAGAAACTGTTTCTTTTTAAAGAAGGCTGCACAGCTATGAGACTGACATCAGAGCATGGAGGACCTGCTCCCGCACGAATACATGCAGCACAGATGCACTGCAAGCACCCCACAATGCTGCTGTGCACACTCTCCTTGGCTGACCCTCACACCAAACAGGAGGGAAGTTCACTCCACATTCCGTTTTCCATGCCTGGTTCTTGTCCTGGTTTGAGCCAGGATGAAGCCAATTTTCCTTTTTACTGATTTTTTTTTTCTTTCAGTGAGCTTTCTTTTAACTGGCAACACTCTGTTCTAGCTCGGCTGATAAGACACTGGAATGTTTTTCTAACTGCTGGGGCTTCGAGGTGGCACCTTCACTCTGCCGGCTCAGACACTACGGGGAGATCTGTGACCCCCCCGTGGGAGGCTGAGTTAGACAGACAGCAAAACTGGCCAGAGATGTTCCATTCCATAGAGCTACGTAAGCTCAGAGGAAGGTCAGAGATCACAGAAGACACCTTCCTTCCTGCTTCTTCTTCCCTTCTCTCCTGTCCATGGCCGGTGTCTGGGCAGGACTCCGTCCATCCAGCACCCTTGACCCCAGGCTGGAGCTCTCCTGACCCTCATCACTCTCTGCTTTCTCCAGCAGCAGCTCCGGGATTTCTCGGGACTGTTCCAGCTCAGGGGAGTGTGGTGGGAGTTGCTGGGGGTGGGGGGAGGTGAGAGGTTCTTGCACATACCTGAACAAATCTGTATATAATTGTATATATTTTCTTATATCATTCATTAGTGTTTAATTAAAGCTGTGCAGTTTAGTTTTCAATCCAGCCAAGTCTCTCTTTTTCTCTCTCTCCTTCCCTACCTGGGTGGGAGGGGGAGGGGATCGAGAGGGTTGTTGTAGGACCTGAGTCAAACGGTGACAGTTCTGCTGATGAGCCAGCACACATGGAAACCAGAAAGTTACCCTCATAACAGATCTGGGGACACAAATAGATGCTCGCTGAGCACTGATATCTCTCTGGTAGTAAGCCAGCACAGCTTGTCATCAGCAATTGGACTTGCCATGGTGACTAAGAAGTAATCAGATATTTTGGAAGACCGAGGATGAGAGGTCTTCGTTTCATGCATGTGAAGGAACATTAACATTTTAGTCTCCTCCTCTCCCTTCCCATCCAACAGAAAGCAATAAGCACCAATACCCATGCAAAAAACCCAACACAAGGAAAGCAATCCAAACATGTGCTGGAGCCGGCCTGTCCTGGAAGCACTAGCAGCCAAGTGCCCGTGCACAAGAGGTGCATACAGCCCCACCAAACAGGCACACATCTCCAGTCCCAGCTGCCCTCTAAGCTTTAGCAGGTTGTCAGGTATGCAATCTACCCCATATTCATCCCTTTCACTTGCCATGAGGAGCAGAGAAATCTGTGGAGAAGACCATGAAATTGATGGCAGGAGTTGAGCAAGGGTAGAGTGCAAGAAGGGCAGAAGATGAGCATGCCAAGATACCACATTACCTTAAGAAAGGAAGCCTTTATTGATGGTTTGAGGTTGGGGGATTTATTTTTTTTTACCTGTTAGAACTGGTCCTTAATACCTTTGTATCATGTAGTTCTTGACGCTGGCTCGGGAGTCACATCCTTGGATCCAATGGCTATGGGATCACATCATCCCAAAAGTCAAGATACTTCTGTGTGCATGGATGTTAACTGGGAGGACCTACAAAATTTAAGCCTGAACTCCACCACCTCAGAACCACTGACTTCAGTGTGCCCTTCAGGAAGGGCACGGGGTAGACACACTTCTGGTCTCCTGCTGCTGTTTTTGTGTCCCGCAAGCTGCTGTTTCTGCTACTGGTGTACATGCTGTTGTTTTCTACCACCTTCACCATTACTGATGTTCTAGGGACATGTGGGATGAATCTGGGTGAGCTGCTTCTGTGCCAAAGTGGATGGATGAAAGTTCATCCCGCAAGAAACTGATCTCTTTGTGCAGCAAGGTGAATGCAAACTGCTTCAGCAGTGAGGACAGATGAAAAAAAAATATAATTAAAAAAGGAGAACACACCCCTAGATAAAGAAATTCCCTCTGCCAGTGTTGGTAGCTACTGATGGCAAGAGGAGTATGTCTTGGACTGGAGGAGGAAGAGGGAGGTTTAGGACCAGAAGTGGCTTAAGTGTCCTTAGTTCTTTTCAGCCAAGAGAATAGCCAGAAGTGGCACAATCCCTGTTTTCTCAAGAAGATGACTTTAACTAGTGGCAGGAAGTATCTGGATGAGCAGTGTCATTGTGCTCCTTCCCTTCAACACACACGCTGCAATAGTCTGATTTACTTCTCTGTAACTCCAGTAGCATTTCACTGAGTAGCAGGTTGCAACCAGGGGTTTATAGTCCTAGGCTGAACTCAAATGGGTTGACACATTATATACACATCAGGATACAGAAAATAGAACATTTTTTTCAGTATAGTGCCATCAAGTTCCTAGTACAAAAGACCTGTTTAAAATATTTAATTTTACCAGGCCTTCCATGTAATTTCAGTGCATGTAACCCACAGGCCACTGTGGGTTTTGCAGGGATGTAGAAATGTCCCATATCACACACTTTGTTCTAAAGGGATACTCTATGTCCACCAGCCCAAAGAGGACGTAAATATGACATGAAAGCCACTTTGGAGAAAATTTCTAGAGGATCAGAATAAGGGAAGCACTGGAAAAAATAGCTTATAACATCATACTTAGCATTTGAAATCCAGCAGATGATAGGCTGTGTGCAATTAGAATGATTAGCATATCTATTAGATCCAGACATATGTATTTGTGTGTGTGTTTAAATATAACCTATATATATACATAAAAGCATGTAAAATATATAGACATTTCAGTCTACTTTTAGGCAACAAAATGAGGTTTCTCTGAGTCCTTTGTATGATGAACACTTTTGGCATTTGATTGAATAAACGTTCTTTCACAGGAGCCTCTTAGTACATCATCCCATTCATGGTCTATCTGTTGTTCTTCAGAGAATTAACGATGTTCCTTATGCTTTTGCTGCCAAAAAAATATTAGAGTGGTGCAGTCCATATTCTTAGGAAAAAAGTAATGAAATATCATTGAAGATTGCAGTGGAGCTGTAATGATTTATAGCATACAAAATTCTATCCTATCACAGACTCATGACTTTGCCTGACTGAAAATTCATTTCTTTCTGGGATATAAATATTATGAAAAATAGGCTATTTTAAAGAATGCCAGGTAGTCCATTCCTGGACTTCCATTGAGCCTTGAGGAGAAAATGAAATCTAAAGTACTCAGTTCTGAGATTCAAAAAGGTTTGGCTCCAGCTCTGGGGCAAAAGGTTGAACTCCTTCATTTTGAACTTTCCAGAAGTATTCATAGTCACCTAAACCACACCAGGCATTGTAAGGTATAAATTGTTCATCTGTGCCTCTGAATGATCCAGTGTATAGTCCCTAAAAAGCATGGATATTATCACATTGTGTGGTCATAAGGAAGTAATGGGGATAATACTGCAAAACACCCAAGAGATGTAATTCTCCAAATAACACTCAGAGAAGTTACTTGCATTTACTTCTTGCAAGCACAGATCAAATTATTGCTTTAAAAATATCTGGCTCTACAAAGAACTACAAGCCATACCCTTCACAGCCAAAGGTTTTAAGAGCTAAAAGCACAGGCCTGGGAGTCATTATTTTCTGGTGTTCTTCCTGAACCTGACACAAACTCACAATTAATCCACTTAGCTTCTCTTTATCTCTGCTAGCTCCTTTGTAAAACAAAGAGAGCTCTTCTCATAGAGCTCTTGTGACTATCAGGTAATAGATGTTCCTACAGAGTCATAAAAAAGCTTTCAAATGAAAAGACAAAACATAGCCTTGTATATGAATATGCATATAACAAGAACAGAGGCATCAACAAGTTATATGCAATGAAGATGTATAAGGCTATCCTACAGACATCAGCTCTAGTGGAAGCTGGTTAGCCAGCTCTTTGCTGTAAAAAAGAGTACCTGGTCTACACATGCTGGTGCAGCCTGGTATTTGCAGAGGTAAGAAGCCTCTGAAGCTTTCTGCACAGGAGAGATGTGTTTCTGCTGGAAGGCATTTTGTCCTGTAGCTGGCTCACAGTAGCATCTAAGAGGGGAAAAGTCAATGGACACAGCAGCAGCAGTTTTTTTCTCAGACCATACAACTGTGTTGTGTACAAGAGGGGAAGTTAATCAGGTCTTGGAATTAAAGGCAATGAAAACATCAGCATGTCCACCGACTGGTCACAGACTGGCCAAACAGAACCAGAAGTGTCCCTGGTGTCCCCAGGATGGAGTATCTAGCTAATCTAGATGGAATTAGTTCACTAAAAAAAAGCCACCCTTCTTGGCGAAGTCTTGTTCAACATCTTGGCTGTGAAGAAGCAGGTGAAGCAGGCCTCTCTGAGCACCTGCCAGAGCAGCGAGCACAGAAGATGTCCTTGGCCTACAGGACTGGAAGGGAACATCCAAACACTGCAGGTCATGGAAACATTTATCCCTCACATGGAGGATGCAGTGGGTGAGCACCTTCTCCCTCAGATATCTCCAGAATCCATGACGACACCCGTATACTACGATGATGCCCCAGTCTCTCAGGAGACACAGGCACCAAAGATAATGAGAGGGAGCAGCTGTCCCTGTGTTCGGAGGTGATCAGTCATGTTACCTTCTCAATCTGAGAGGAAGAGATAATGCTGGTATAAGGACAGCAAATAAAGCTGCACGAACAACACTGATATAACTTGGAAAAGGGACATTAAGAAAGGTAAGAAGAGTGGAATTCCATCACTTGTGACTTTCAGCCTGAATGCACCCCATTAATATTTTGTGGATTAGGTCTTGGGTTTTCTTTCTCTCTCCTTTTTCAGTCTCTGGCCTAAGAGGAATGCCCTGTGGACCCACAGGTGTAAAGCTTAGGGGAATGGGGTCATCACTCCAAGCTGAGAGAAGACACTCAGTTAAACAGTCAAGTGAGGAAACAATTAAAATGGAAATTTTAAAATGAGCCAGCTGCACAGTGCCGTTAGACACAGAAATATCTCTGAGGAGACTAAGCAAAACAGCTCTTCACATGCACACTTCATGTCCAAGAAAAAACCTGCCTCCCTTGCTGGCTTCACCCAGTAAAACATACGGTTGTTAAATGTGCGTCAAAGGCAACAACGACACCATGGTGGTTTGCTCTTTGAAAAGGGAGAGGCTGGCTTGCTATTCACAACCAGGGTGACACTGCATCTGCTGCTCTGTGCTGCCTCCCAGGTGAGTTTGCTCTTTGATGTGACATGGATTTAGCAATGCAGAGGGGCTGGGACTGGCTCCTGTCTGGTGTGTGGTTGACTCCCCTGGTTATAGTGGAGTCCTTCCTGATTTACAGTGACAAGAGACAACTGACCAGCACAGTGGTTTCACATTTGTTTGCAATTTTAAAATAATTGTGTTTGCTTTTTACAATTCCACTTGTCCCCAAGGAGATGACTTTTTAGAATGGGTACTGGATGTTGTTAAGTGGAGCTCAGTGGACTTCCATCTTACAGGGTGAACGTCCTGAAAGGGCAAGTAGGACTTTACAAGGACACTGAACTATGCTGTTAGTCTCCTATGTTTTCATCCAGTTCTCTATGGTTTGTGCTGCAATGTTGAGGCAGACCCTAATTAGCGCCAGGACACATGGTTCACCTCATTCCCCATGGGTTGCCTCAGTACAGCACATTTCTTTTGGCCACTTGGTTGTCTAGGAAAGAGATGAATACATTTATAACCCACACATAGGGGTCAGTTACAGCCCTCTGCTCTACTGCTATCTCTGTCTGCATGATATGCATTTCCATTCATGCAAGGAGCTCTCAAGATGGCAGCGTAACAATTTTGCATTCTCCCAACACAAAAAGCAGCATCCCATTGCTCCTGGAAGGATGGGATGTGCATGTCAGGGACCAGAACCTCATCCCACACATGCAATGGATTGCAGAGCATGTTTCTCAGCAGATTGCAGTGTGTCTTTGTGCAGCAGGCAACTGCAGTGACACTGGATGGGGTAGTGGAAGGTTGTGTTTTACCTTTTGGTAAGTCTCAGAATTCCTGAGCTAATTGAGACGTTCACAATTCAGATTGCTGCTCATTTGGTAAGGGGAGTTAACGTGTATTAAACCTCCCAATCCACATGCTTTGCTTTCAGGCTTAGCAAAAATAAATTAATAAATAAAAAGGATTAAACTGTGCTCAGAAAATTCCAATCATGGAACAACAGCTAGGCTCTTCGAAGTCTGACAAAGGCATAGGTGGAGGCATAATTTGCAAGTGTCTTTTCCAGTACCTGTAGCAGGGGAATTCCACAGCCTCACTTTCTGGCTGTCCTTCTTCCCTCACTATCACTTTGGCAAGGTACCAGCCACTGCTTCCTCCTTTGCCATCATGCCCTATCCTCACTCTCCTCACCTGCTTCAGCGTTACTGCTTCAACGAAGAATTCATCAGCCTTTGAGAAGAAGAAAAAAAGGTAAGGTAATACTTCTCCTTAAAAAAAACAACAAATAAACCAAATTTATTATTGAAATCAAACTAACAACATCAGCGTGCTGCAAGATAATTCTTCACAACATGAAGGAGGAAGGATGAATTAATTTACCAAGGAATGAATGCTTGAATGTTTGTGCTAGATGTGCAACATTAGGTTTACCGCATTTTAAACCTCACAAGTCATTGCATGCCCTTCACAACTGTAAAAAAAAAAAAAAAAAAAAAAAAGAAAAAAAAAAAAGTAATTTGATTATTAAGAAGTTCATACAGAGGCAGGAAACTTATGTTCAAATCCCTGCACAGGTATCAGCTTTCTGGGGAATCCGAGGCAGGTCACTTCAGATCAAATCCACAGAGGTATTTGGAGGTACAGCTCAAAGACATTATCCCAGACTGAATTCAGACGTGGACCATGGAGCACAATTCAACCCCAGCCGTTTCCTGGCATGCAAGCATCGGGCCAGGCTGCATGGGGGCATTTCCAGCTGCTCCATGAGCTGTGTTCAGAGTTTGGTGTGAAACTAACACAGCAGCTAAATACTCTCAAGAGCCCACAAGGGATATGAATTTTATGGTTTTGTTTGTTTGTTTGTTTTGGGTTTGTTTTTGTTTGGGGTTTTATTTTTCCCCTGGAAAAGGGCTCAAATCACTGGACTACAAAACAGCCCAATTGATGATCCCCCAGGACCAGAGAGCTCTGCTTCCCAAGGTAGTTCCTGATGGCTGAAGGAAAAGGGATGTATTAGGAGGAGTTACTCCCCCTGGGAATCAGGCCAGAAGGGTATCTATGGTGCTCGTCCAGATGCAGACACAGGTACAGTAAATACCTGTGTAAACACACAGTGTATCTGAATCCCAGCAAACAGGCCTGACTGCTGTGGTTACCATCTAGCTGAGATGCCTCGTTAGGTAAGAGAAAGCAAACCAAACATGGCAATTCATTGGTTCTTCATCATCTCCCAGAAGCCCTTGAAGCACATATGGTGGTAACATATATCCAGAGAGCTCCCAGAAAGCGCAGTGGCAGGGCAGCACATAGTTAAATATTTGAAATTACTGAAACAATCATAATTTGTCCATCCTTTAGGACTCCAAACTGACCTTTGATATAAAAGCAACTGAATATACTATCACTGGTTTAAGTATTAATGATGGGCTTACATGCATGAACAAGTAAGTACAAGCTCAAAACCTGCTGAATTGGGGATTTAAGAATTAAAACCTCATTGGGTCCGTCCAAGTTAGTGAAGTCTCTTTCCTTAGGCTTGTTCATCCTACTTATTGACCGCAGATATAAATTAATGAGTAAGTAACTAAAGGCAACTGCAGCAGGGCAAATATCTAATTTAGAGGCATCTTTAAATTTTACCTTCTATGCAGCCTGTTTGCATCTGCAAGCAAACTTTTCAAGGTAAATTGGTAATCAAGGTACTATTGGTTTAAGTGGCTGTACATTAGAGGCAACCCTGACTTAGCTACATTTCTTTTTAACAGGGTATCTGAGTTAATCAGTGTAGATATACTCATTCAGTCTCTTGAATATATGAGCTCTAAGTTTATCAGGAACAATCTTTAAACAGCTTCTAATTCATTCACCAGTCTTCAGCTCCTCAAGCCGAAAGGGCAGTTTTCATTAACAGATTCAAGTTTGGTTTATATCATCTGGATACTATTAATCACATGAATTGATTTCCAAAATTATTGTGTTGTTTTGTTTTTTTTTTCCCTTCATGCAAGTTATTCAATAACTCATTTTTTGGGAGTAAAAATAAAATAGTCATCAACTGAGTTTAAATAACTTATGTCTTCTGTAAACCAAGCAACTTTTTTCAGGAACTCTGTCTAAACAGTCTCCAAACCAGCACCAAAACAGGACTTGTTTAGCCACCATCGTGACAAAACAAGACTTTGCCAAATGACAAAATGCTGTACTTCACACTTTGAGCCCACCTTAACAATAAAAAATCTGTAATGTAAAAGCACAAGCAAAAATACGATGTTTGCAATGTCCAGCAGAATGAACTTTCCCACTATGGTAATGCCATGTTTTTCCATAAACAGGTCTTACAGGCCCAAGAAAACCTTGATGAAAGTTCTTTTACAGTCTAAAAAAACTCAGAATTCAAAAGTCTGGACACTCAAGGGCAAATCTAAAGTGTTAATGCATCTTTCAGAAGCCTAAATTCAATGGTCAGTTTTGAAAACATTGCCTTCTTTTATCTTCACTTTCTTTTTGTTCCAACTCTTCTATCAAATAATGACACAAAATATGGGAAACACGCAGGGTTCTCTGATCAGATTCTCAAAATCTCCCCCAGGAGATACCGATTACATTCTACCAGTTTAAGTTGGACCCTAGAGATCTGGATGTTTCTCATAATGGAATATATATTAAGTAGGTTGGCCCCATAGATCAGATCAGCACATTATTTGCTTATTAATGCTGCAAGGGCTTGAAGTACATTTCGACCTCTTAGTTGTCTCCAGCTTTCCATGGAGCAAACTCAGTCTTCAGTTTGGAGCATTTCCACTCCATTCAGGACACGGACATACAAAACATGATGAAAAATAGATAGAAAATATTAAATACGATATTTTTTTTTTCTTCCTTTGCCCCATGAGCCAATTTTTCCTGCATCAAATGGGGAGGGAAAGGCTCCCTCTTTTCTCAGAAGATGGACAGATTTCCTGGAAGCCTTCCCCAGTCTGAAGATGGAATTGCAACAGTCAGTACTTAGCTGGTGAGCGAACCAGGAAACTCTTTATGAACAAACCAATGTCAAGTGAGGGCAGGCTGTCCCTGGCCTCAACCTCCCTCCAGCTCCAACCTGTCATGATGCTCTGTGGACATGATTTATTTCTCCCTCCTGCCCTGTCCCCAGGCTGGCAAAGAAATCAGTCAAGTTTACAAACGCTTATCTCAAAATTAAAAATCATAAATAATTACCATCACACACACTTTCAAACCAGTCTTAAGGAGCTGCTGTGTGAACTTACATTGCCTTTTTCAAATTTATTGACAGTGTTGATGCAGTTGTAGAGAACTCTCTCTCCTGTGTCTCCCTGGTCGCCGATGAGGCAGACAAAGACGTTGGCATCTGTGCCACTCCCACTTACCGTGCCAGTGCAAACTGTCACCCGGTACTTTATCACTGTGGAGGCACAAATTGATAAAACAATTTCAGCAACACAATTAATTACCATTCAAATTTACTGCCTTTTCCAAAGGCTTGTCATTAATTTTGTGTCGGCACTTCCCGTGGGCGCCTCTGATGACTTTTACACCTCCAGGTTATTATCAGAAAAAGGGAAAAAATGTAAATTTAAAGAAAAAAATAAAGCAGGAAGGCCTAAAATATTAAGAAAACATATAAAACCCTTTCAAAGAAGGACATAAAAATGCTGCCCACCTTGATAAGGCTTCATGAGCTGGAGTGCATAGTTTCCTTGGGACCCCAGTTCTCCTATCTCTCCTCCTGCCTTCCCAAGAAGGTCCTAATGATGGGGGTCTTGTAAAAATGTGTTTGGAGTAAAATGTCATTTTTGGCATCCAGGGGCATAACAGGGGCAAAATTATTCTATTCTGTGATAGCAGGCAGAAAAAAGCAGTTTAAAAGGGCTGAGCACAGACTCTTTATGTTGGATTTATGGGGCAGGAAAAGCCCAGGTGGCCCCATCTCCTCAGGATCCTCACAGTGCAGGAGTCTGGGCTGTGTCTCGCCTCCTTGTCACCTTTGAGATCTTTATTTAGGATTTTGCTGATAGATTTTTGAGCTGCTGCCTTCTCCCCCTTTTCTCTGCCCCCCATCCCATTGGGAAAGGATTTCCAGAAGAACTTTCACGACAAAGAACCAGCCCACCTTTTCCTCCCGGATTGGGAAGGGACAGGAAGAAATGCCTCCACCCTCCCTCCCTGCAAGCACAGCAGGCGGGTGCTGCATCACAGCTGCTCCTCACGGGAAAATGCATCTGAACTCCAGCAGCCCTCTGCACAGCTGATTAAAAATACATTCCAGAACCAGGTTTATTTACATTTTAATAACATCTGCAATTACAATTACTCTTCGTCTGCTCAGGAGCCGCTCAGCTGCGTGCAGATCACTCGGTTTGTTGGAAATTTCAGAGAACAGGGGACTCGTGGTCTACAGAGCATGGAGCCTCATTAGGAGCTTTGGTGGAAATCAGAGAAGTCCCAATGGCCACCTTGAGATATCCTGCTCTCCAAAATTCTCCCTCCAAGTGTCTAAGTCTTTCAACACAAGGTCGAGACAGGTGTGACCACTTCAGGAAGCCAAAAGAAAATTCTGCGGCTTTCCTTAATTAGACCTTTAGTTTGAGCATAATTAACTCAAAAAATACTTCAGATTGCTCTCGTGTGTTTAAAGGCACTAATGCTGTTGCACGACTGTTCTGTGCAACTTCCTATAGGTTTATACATATAGCTGCACAAATGTACATGTAATTAAGAGAAAATCTGAAAGCCTCAAATTATTTTTAAATTCTAGATTGCATCTCAGCTAAGCTTGCTTTCTGTGAGTATCCCCTCAAACCTGGCATTTCACATTTTAAAGGAGAATGGAAAACAACTACAATTATTTTTTTTTTTTTTTTGGGGGGGAAAAAAAAAAAAAGAAAAAAGCTCTGGAAACAGTTGTGCTGTGGCCACATCTCTCCCATCTCCCACCACAGAGAAATCTGCTCAGAATAAGAGTGTGGGATTTCTGTGGCTTCATGCAGCTAATGATGCAGGCAGAAAATACTGCAGAGAGAAAGTGCCAGAAAGAGCAGCCAATTGAATTGCATCAGTCTGCTTGTGCACCCCGGACACAAAGAAGGGTTTCTTTCTTTTCAGGTGCTGAGTGAGCCCCTGCACGGAGCCCCTGGCTCTCACCTGGCATGACTTCAGTCACTAGAGGTCCCTCTGCAGGGAGCTCCCTCACGATCTCATTGTCATCTTCATTTATATCTAGCCAGCGGCCGCAGCTGAACGTGTATTTTTCTTTTGTCAGCGTTTTCAGCAGAGTTACCTTCATTAAACCAAAACACTGCGTGTGAGTTTCAGAGGCTTAAAGACAAGAAAGCAACATGCTTGTGACAGGTTTGGTTTGCCGGGGTTTGTTGGGTTTGTTTGTTTGTTTTGCCTGAGAAGCAGGAGCAGGAAGCAGCAGAGAAATAACCCGCATTAATAACAAGACTTGTCACTCAGATTCACGCAGAGTGGCGACGCACGGAGCAAAGTCTGTCATGGCTGAGGGGTTTTCATTCCTCCTTCCTCCAGCCCCTCCACGGCACTGTGAAAGTTTTGATGGGCACTGTGGCTCTTAGTAATTGCTCATCAACCTGCCGCTCCCTAAGCCCACGGAGCAAATAACAAATGGTGCTTGCACTGCTGGTCCCTGCAGCTCAGAACCAGTGCGTGGCACGTGGGGAAAACACCCAGAAAATGGCAAGAAGAAGAACAAAAGATCTGCAGTAGCTTCCTCAGGAGTAATGAGCAAATAAGGCTGGAGAAGAAGGTGAAGGGAGGGCACGATGAAGATCTACAATTAAACAATTATCACAGCTGGCAGGGAGAAGGCAGAGAGGGTCAGCTGTTCATTCTTCTGCTGCAAGAAATACAGGGCATCAAATTATGCTTGTAGAGAGAAGTGCAAAGCAAACAACAGGACACAACCTGTGAAGTCCTTGCCAAACACTATTATGGCCACTAAAAGTTTATTTGTTCAAGGGGATACTGGAGCTTTTAAACAAATAAATGGAAGAAAAACCTACTGAATGCTTCGTATTTAGTAGATCTGTTCAGGAGGTAAGTCTCCAACAACTGGAAACCGTTGAAAGCTGGAGGAATATTAGTGGGAAGTATCATAAATGATCGTCCTTTTCTAACTCTTCTCGAATAATGCACTTATGTGACACAGGAGAGAGAATGTTGGACTTGATGGACCTTTGGTCTGACCTGTATGGCTGTCCTTGTGTTCCTGTAGTAGAAAATGGAAGCCTACCCCAACGCAAACCAAGCCTGTCATGGAATGTGTCAGGACTGCAACAAACCTTTGTTAAGGCTTCATCTAAGCTCCTAGATGCTAAAACAGATGCACAAATGGTGGGATGCATGTGCCATGGGCCTGATGCCTCCAGGAAACATCAGACTGGTTGTATGTGGGCAAATTGATTTCATGCATCTTCACTAGGTTTGCTTAGATGGTTTGGCCCAAAGAGAATTTCCACATGCTGTCAGATCCCTCCCATCCTCACTGAACAGCTTCTGTGCAGGAAAAGAGGATACCTCAGGGAAATGTATAGCTACAGAAGGTCTAAGCATTCTTGCTTATCATCTGTGAACAAACTAATAAAGAAAATTGCAGTGGCCCAAGGCCTGACCAGCACTTTCTTTTTGATAAAGACCACAGCCATATACCTTCTCCCACCATATGGTGCACACAGCAGAGCTTGATGCCCTCTGCTCAGAGGAGAGGTGCTTGGCTGGTCACACCTCTCTGATGATGTGGGAGAGCAGGATCTGTCAAAGCACATTAGAGGCACGCGAGAAAAATCTCTAAGCTGTAAATTGTGAATTATCATCACGGTCATTTATGGCTGCAGAGTAAAGTGCTTGTTTTGTTAAGTGCACAGAACATCTTCCAAGCTCTACGAGAGCATGGGTGAAGCTTAGACGTGAATTTGCAGACCCAGATGAGGGCTGACAGCACAGTAATTGTTGTTGGTAAAACAAAGGATACGTGACTGAAGACCAAGCAGATCACCTTTTTATTTCCCAAACAAGCACAGTGCTGCTCTCTCTTGCAAAGTCTCCACGGGATCCTCCAGTCTGTGTCCACCTCCTGCAACAGGGCTGTCAGCACCCCAGAGCAGGTTTTGCTCCCCTGGGCAGCAGGTCTCTGCCATAAGCAGCTTTTGATTATGACCAGCCTAAATCAGCCACAGAAGGAGTGGGTTTGCCTCTCTGTGCAGTAATGATGTCTAAGAGCAGAAAGATTTCTGAAGAGCAGGGGGCAAAACCCCTGGCAGCCGTGAGTGGGGACTACAGTGATCTGATGATGGAAGGATAAGGAAATGTGATTTTGACCACTGATTTGGGCTGTTGGCGGATGCCATTTCTTGTTGCTCGCATTTCACATACATATCTGGGCTGAACTGAGAGGGACAGGGAGGACAAGACATGGAGCTGTTGTAGCTGGTCCAGAGGAAGCTACGGTGGTGATCCAGGGGCTGGAGCACTTCTGCTATGGAGACAGGCTGAGAGCTGGGGTTGTTCAGCCTGGAGAAGAGGTGGCCTTAAGGGAGACCTTATTGCAGAGCCCTTTAAAGGGGTCTATGAAAAAGATGGGGACAGACTTTTTAGCAGGGTCTGTAGTGACAGGACAAGGGGTGACAGGTTTAAACTAAAAGAGAGGAGATTCAGACTAGATACAAGGAAGAAATTTTTTATGCTGGGGGTGGGGAGACCCTGGCCCAGGTTGCCCAGAGAGGTGGGAGATGCTCCATCCCTGGAAACACTCCAGGTTGGACAGGGCTCTGAGCAACCTGGCCTAGTTGCAGATGACCCTGCTCACTGCAGAGGGTTGGACTAGGTGGCTTTTAAATGTCCCTCCCAACCCAAACCATTTTGTCATTCCATGGGAAGGAATTTCCTCCAAAACACACACTACGAATCCTTCACTCCTCGCATATTTTTGCAAACCCTGCAGTGTGCTCTCTTCACATCCTGTTTTGATGTATGATTTGCCAGTTGCACGCCTCAGCCCACACCATCTGTAAAGGAAGATACCTCTGAGCACTGGTACATACTGGGGCTGACACTGCACACCCCTGTTAGCCAGCTGCCTTTTCAGGTCTACCTTCCCTTGCTGTCCTCTCACCTTGTTCAGATGCCAGCCAGCAAAAGGATTTCTTTTCTCATGCCATATCCGAAGCTTGTAAAATGTGCCCAGATCAGGGAGCTCAATCTATAGAGGAGAAAAAAAACCAACACCACTATCTATTTCTGTAAGCAAAGCATGCTTACAAAGGACACCTCTGAACGTCTTACACGAGCCAAATCAGAGAGGATTCAAAAACTAAAATAAAAAACCAGTTATGTTCTTTGAAAGTAAGAAGTCCTACTCTGTAAAGATAGCTTGATGCCTCTCGTTTCAGGAGTGGAAAAAAAATAAGTTGAATGCATACACTTTTGATCATAAAAGCTCCTTCAAACCACTCCTCCCAGTAAGAACTGAGGCCAGTTCTCAAGCTTCAGCTCTGTCTCAAACAGGGCCTGGGAAGCTCTGCCACTCCTACTCCAGAAAGTACCTCCAGTGACTGGTGAAAATGGAGTAAATGTTTTGGCTACAGCCATGCCTTAAAATCCTTTGTCTCTTGATGAATTCAAGCCTTCACCACCTGAGCATCCAGGAAGATGGGCTCGAGTCCTGTTTGGAGAAGACAAGCCATCAAACTGAATGACTTCACCTCCAGGAAGGATCATCACCAGAAGGATCTACTGACATAAAAGTCTCATGCTGATGATTTTCTGTGCAGGGTCGTGGCTAATGCCCTGGAAAAAAATACCAAGCCAGATTTTACAATTGCACAAGATTCATACCATGAACTTGTCAGTCTGTCCAGTTTCAAAGTTGTCTGAGTTGTTGTCCAGCTTCATCTCATCTGACTTCCCCTTGTCTCCATAAATCTGGAAGAAGATGGTGGCATCTGTCCCTGCATTCTTAATGTCACTTGTCCAGATCCACAGAGACCAGGGGCTTTCTACAAAAAAAAATGTTCAACACATATTATTTAAAGGGCAATTTTTAAAGCTGTCCTGGTAAAAAAAGATAATTCTCATTCTTTCTCCTCACTGGTAGAGAAGGCAGGATAGTATGAAAGAAGACAGGGACATTTTGTCCTTTTCTGTAAAACAGAACCAGCTGCTACATGACTCACAGGAATGAGGTTGCTTTGAAATACAATTCTGTGTTTTAATTTAAAATAAAATGAGAAAAACCATAGATTACCACATTTCAGGTGAACCATACTCTTCTATGTCATACATTACTAACAGGCTAATCCAGGGATGTGCTCCATCTCTGTAGTTTCAGAACACTTCTCCAACACCTACAGCTCTAGCATTTAAAACCATTTTAAAGGCCAGGAAATACTGTCAGCTTTCTTTTTGTCAAGGAGAAAGAGTCTCCAGTTATTTGTGTATTGTGCAATGCAGCTCCAGGTAGCTCCTAAAATCACAGAATCATAGAATCATCGAGGTTGGAAAAGACCCTCAAGATCATCAAGTCCAACCTTCCACCCTACAACCCTTAACTGCTAAACCATCTTCTGAAACACTATGTCTACACAATTTTTTACACCTTTTAGGATGGAGCCTCCACCACCTCCATGAGCAGCCTGTTTCAATGCCTCACCACTCTTTCTGTGAATATTTTTTTCTTAATATCCAGCCTGAACCTCCTCTGGTGAGCTTGACCCCCACTTCTTCTTGTCCGATTACTAATCACTAGGGAGCAAGAAACTTACTCCAGATGATCTGTGCCTGAAAGGAGTATGGATACAGCCCTGTATCACTTTATCCTGAGCAAATGAGCCTTCCTCAGACTGGACCATGACCTCAGATATGCCCTTTGCACAAGAGGCTGGCCCAGGGTCCCATTCAGGTATCTCTATCCAGGCTGCATCAGGGTGACCAAACACGCTCAGAGCAATGTGAAGATATTTTTCAAAAGTTTTAAAATCATTTCAATGCCTAGATCCCACCCAATTTTGGTTAGCACCAATGTTACCCTAAGCTTCATGCCCAAAGATTGTGACAAAGCCACAAAATTCATGGTTTTTAAGCTTTCACCCAAGATTTTAACTGTAAGAGCAGCCCACCTGCAGCAACTTTACTTTGATTTTCATACTAGGGCATGGTTGCACATATAAAGGTGACTTTATTTCCTGTAAAAAGCACCTCATCTGCATTCTTCATTGGTAATAACGTGCTTCATTTCTGCAGGCCTTGCAGCACCTACAGGAGAGGGAACCATTTTCGTTCCTGACTTGGACATCAACTGAATTATTAACAAATCCTAATGAAAGAACTGCTAACCTTTTTGGTGTGCCTGAGCCCACGTGAGCATGGTTTGACCTTCAGAGACCAGAATGGAATACAAAAATACTGTGACATGCATATAAATTGGATTTTTACTGATCTACTCAGCATTTGACTGCAAAAAAAAGAGGTGACAGTCAAAAGGAGGGAACTCTGTTTCAGAGAAAGTTTTGCCTTCCTTTTAATAATATGCAAAATGTTGATGGCCACTCCCTCCTGAAAAGCACAAGCAAGTTTCATCTAAGCAGAAATGAAGCTAAGGCATGTGATACAGAAGCCTGCTCTCCCTGGGGAAAAGAGCAGGGACAATTCAAACACCAGAGACTTCCCTCATCTGTCTGGTTTGGCCTCTCTGACCTCTTGCTGAAGAAAAGGAGTGATGGATGCAGGGAGGGGGAAAGGGGAACTTGTACCCAGATTAAATGCTGCTAGGGAGAAACCACACAGGGAGAAACATGGGCAAGTTAGGTCTGCAGCTGCTGGTGGAGACCAGGCATTTCCTCACACACCTATCATAATCATCTTTCTAGGGATTGCTGGGTGTGTCCTCCTGTTTCCTTCACATAGAATCACAGAATCATTTTGGTTGAAAAGAACCTTTAAAATCATCAAGTCCAACCACTAAACAGGGCATCCAGGCAGTTTGGAAATGCTCAGAGCCAGAGTGAATATTCCCCAGGGCACATACACCCAGGAAATCTAGATATGACACAAAGGCTTTCCAGGATAGCACTCAAGATAAGGTGGGGGAAAGAAAATAAAACAAACAAAAAAAACCCAAACAGGTTGAGGACAAATACAAGCTACATGTTGAGCTGCAATCTGCTGGGGAAACAGCTTGCAAATGCTGTGCAGGGAGCCATTTCACCATGGATACCTAAAGTGAGACTGAACCAAGCTTTGATCAGCTCTACAGAAAGGGACAGTCCTGCACACACAGGGAGATAGGCAAGATGACATAATAGGTCTTTTCTAACTCCAAGTCTTACTCTTCTGTAATCTGGCAGCTAAAGGTCACAGCAAATGCTCCCTGTCTATCTGCTGCACTGCGGCAGCCGGGGAATTAGCCTGTCAGTAACAATCAGAGCTGATAATAGAGGGTTAAAGGTTGCAGATGCTTTAGTTAAATGGACCGAGTCAGAGGCACAGTGTGGTTGTAACACTGGCTAACATTTAGATAAAGCTTATTTAAATGAACTGCTGCTTAAGCAGGAGCCCACCCGAAACATTCGGATTAAACTGCATCTATTATCCTAATTAAAACATTCTGTTTACACACACATGCTGGCCCAGGCAAGGCAGCAGTGATCTGTTTTGCTTTGTGACAGGGAGGCCAGGAGCTGGACAGTGTGTGGATGGATGGACAGGGCATGGCACGGAGCCACACTGCCCAGCAAGCCCCAGCCTCTGCCTCCCTAAAGAGAAGAGGCTTCAAAAATGTGCCTCAGGAGGCAGGTTTGGCAGAGGGGCAAGACTAACAGCTGAGAGAGTTTTTTTTTTAAGGCCAAAAGTAAAGAAATTGAAGCTAGTGGGAAGAGTTTGGTTTTCCTTCCTATTTTCCCCCAGGATTGTCTTTTCATTATGTTTAGGTTTTGTTTCCATCTGGAACAGGGAAGCTCTGCTCCTGCAGAGATAAGAAACCTAGCCTGGCTTGTCTGCAAAAGTGAGTGGTGGCTGAGGCAGCCTGAAGCCCCGTGAACCTAGGAAGTCTCCCAGGCCAAATTTCTTCCCTCTAAACACACAAGCACACACACACGTAAAAAAAAAGTGCAATTCTTCAAAATATTTTTAAAGTTTCATTTTAGACTCCCCAACCCAGGATGTTCAAGTTGAAACTAATTCAATGAGTCTCTACCTGACCATGGGTCTACCCAGGTGATACTGGATGGGTGACACTCAGAGTGTTGTCATGTGGGGGGGTCACAGGAGGCACTTGCACCTACTTTTCAGTCTTCTCTGGCGCAGGGAGACCATTTCATAGAGCTCCCTCTCTATGAGACCATCTCCTTCATCTTCATCCAGCCATTTCCCACATGGGAAGGTTTGCTCAATACCAGTGAATGGGCAGTAAACCACCACCTAGGAAAAGAGACTGTGAAGTTAAGTCTGTATCTTCTGCTACTGGCAGCCCACGGGACCTTGATAATGAAAACTTAATTAGCTGAAGCAAGGACATATCTGGAGATCTTGGTCCTGCTCTCAAAATCAGATTTTCTGGGTCAAGGTGAACTGGATTGGTTGCACAATTCCTAACTTGGAGTATATCTCGGACCCGTCTGTCATGTCATTCCCACTTTTCCAGAAGTACACCAAAGCTGTTCAACAAGAAAGAAGCAAAGCACCACATGGGGAAGGGAGCAGGAGCAGGAGCAAGCAGTGTGGCTGCAGAAGTCAGCGTGGTGTCAGTGTGCAGCACAAGTCCTGCACCACACCAATGCACAGCAGGGTTTTGCAAGAAACACAGGATACAAAAAGCCTTCAAACACATCCTAAGCCGATTTTGCTTTGCAGGAAAACTGCACGTCCTCCCAGCTTGCCTCCCTCTCCACCCTCCCATTAGTTCCTGCAGATCTTATACATGATCTCATCACGTATTGCTCCACTCCCTCCCACTAACAGTGGTGGTCAGACACTTCTTGTGTGTGTGTGTGTGTCCCTGAGCTCCAAAGCAGCTTCTGAAAACTTCAGGAATGTCTGAGTATAGATGATAACTTTGAAATGCTTAGCACAATCCAAGACTGCATTTCTGTCCATCCCCTTGTGTGAACATCTGAAGGTGCTTTTGGCGCTGAGCAAAAACAAGCTCTATCTTTGTGACTGCAAATGGGCAATCAACCCAATTAGCAAGTGATTGACTTATGCATCCACTGTGCCTTTGAGGCAATCAGCTACTGCCATACATTATGTATAATATTGGCTTATTAAACTGGGGATATTTTCATCCAAATACAAGCAGATTTTTTTATATATATATATATTTTTGAACGGTATTTGGTTGTTGTGGTCAGGCTATGAGTAGGAAAATGTCTGAGAGATACCCAGAAAGAACTTTGTCTCACCTTCTCACAAAACCAGCCAGAACTGACACCGCAGTTATCATGACCAATGGTGACTCTGCTGAGAGGGCTGAGAAGAGCAGCTATCTCCACATTAAAGAGATCTGTCCTGGCACGCTCAAATTCACCTCCTTCCAAGAAAATGGTCCCACTGTTCTTTAAGCCTTTGGAGCCATGGAGGATTACGTGGATCTTGGAGTTTGTGCCAGCTCCTCTGATGTCTCCTGTCACTACAGCAACATTGTACACAATACCTGAAGGAATCAGGAATTTGGTTAGGAAGAAAAGAAGGGAGGAAAAAAAAGGCTGAGGCTAACAATTTTTATTTTATTTACATTGGGCTTTACTGATTTCCCACTGGCCTTTTTAGCTGTCAACTTACACACAGTGCAATGCTCCCTTTGTTTTCATTCCACACATACCCCTGAGAAATGCCCAGCTGTCTTCAGACTGTCCAAGAGACACAGGTTTGTGGCAACAAACTCTTGTCGTGTGGCCCAAAGGAAAAAAGTATGGGGTTTGCATCACCCTGTGGTGATAATTAGGTGCAGAAAGGGAAAAAAATGAATTGGCAACTAAGTCACTTGGTTTTTAGCAAGCACCAGACAAGTCAGAGGATGTTTAGAGGCTGGGAAGGTGTTGCTTTAAACAGTGGGGGCAAGATCTGTACCACCACAAACCTCTGGAAACGTGGGATCAGCAGCCCATAATGCTGCTGAAGCCCGCAGGTCCTTCGCTGTGTCTTTGAGAGCCTAAAGACCTCAGAAAAACAAGGCTTGGGAGAGGTGTTAGCCCAGCCAGAAGGAAGGCAAATATTTCTGAAAAGAAGTCTATATGCATAATAGTTAACTTGTTTTCTTCTAACTGTTGGTCTAAGTAAGATAACACCTTTTCCTACAAGTCTTGCTTCTCAGAAGCCTCACTGACAGGCATATCTCAGGGCTGCATCGTGGCATCAAATAGGGACACGTGTTTGTAGCTGCAACTGTGTTTTAGGGAGTGTGTACAAAATAGTTGAGGTCCAAGCCAAGTGCTTTTTTTTGCTTAGATCACCCAGAAATTTCAATAGGGACTTTGGATTAAGTAAAAGCATCAAGAACAAACTCTTTTTTAAACAACCCTCACTTTCTTTGAAGTTTATGTTAAGAATTGTATTCAAGCCTGATTTACGGTGTATACATCTTCAACAAAACTCCTGAGAGCAGTAAAAAACAGCACAGTCATAAATGGCAAAGGGATAAGGGAAATTTTTTGTAAATTAAACACAATTTTTCACATTTTTCGTCCCCAGATTTTCCAAACATGAATCTTACAGTCAGGACTCTGCTTCCAGACCACTTTCCTCCTGCACATGTGGGAGGAAAAAGAGGACTGCAGATGTTGAAGACCATGCAATGAAGTAAAGGACAGCTGCTAAGTGCCTAGTCAAAGTGCTTACCTTATATTAATGAATAAATACAGTCATAATAATAGTCAAATAATCTTCTGCCTTGTATTATTTGTTTTATTTACTTTACATCCACATCCAACAGAGTCATAACTTTTGGTTGCCTCTGCTCTAAAAATGTTGGGTGATCAAAAAGCAAGTTCTAGGGCTCAGCACTGCCTTTCTTGTTTTGGAAAGGGATGCATAGTTTCCCAGCCAAGACCACGAAGTGCAAGATGCATTGCTGTGTGGCTCTTTGGTGACAGCGGAAATAGCAATCCAGTCCCTGAAAGCTGGTGAGTGACTTGCTGAAGTACAAGTCAGACCACTCATTCTCAGCCCATCAGCCCTTCATCTAGGTGCACTAGGTGATAAATCAGTGTTTAGGTCCTGCACTGCTTCACCACTGTGATGTGGAGGTGGGAAACGTGATGGTAGCTCAGGGACCTTCACACAAAGCTGCCTGTCAGCAGCAGATGGCCCACTGCAGGTCTCCCTGGGCACAAGGTATTCAACCTCCTAAGGAAAACTTGGCCATTAGTATTTATCAGGCCTTTTTGTCTTCACATTTCTCACCATGGATTCAGCCTATGACTTTACCTGTGGCTTCAGTGCCATCGACAAGAATGTCCCTCTGGATTTTTCCATCATCTTCATCTAAAGCAAACCAGCGTCCAACAGGGAATTGGTACACACACTTATTGCCAATGTCTTCAATGATCACCTAAGGGAAAAGAAACAGCACTTTGTAAAATACAGGTGGAAAAATCAAAGGTGTTACACAAGGAGTGACAGTAGAGCAGAAGCTTAATATACACACTTGCACCTGATATTTAATGTATTCAATACTCCAGCGGATCCCTCTCTGCTCCTAATTAGTACTGATAGAATTTCAATCAGTGAGTAAAAAGCCAGGCTTTTTTCTTTCCTTTTTCAATCCAGTGAACTCAATCTGTATCTCTCACAGTGTACAAGACCAGATGTCTCTCCTAGCAAGACCAGCTGGCTGGCCTGTCTTCCTCCTCTCCAGAGCCCATTTGCTGGCTACTCTTCTCCATCAGCTGAATGGCTGCTCTTTGTTCTGCCTGGGGAACAGGCTGTCTTCTTTCTCTCTCAGTTTTAGAGCCTCGTTATAAAATAATACCAAGGAATTTGTCTGACTTCAGTGCCAGGGAAGGTCATACAGCAGATCATCTTGAGTGCCAACACAACACATGCAGGGCAACAAGGCAATCAGGTCCTGCCTGACCAACATGAACTCCTTCTGTGATTAAGTGACCCACCTGGTGGATGAAGGAAAGGCTTTTTGTCTACTTGGACTTCAGGAAAGCCATTGACACTTGGCTGAGGCCAATTGTATGAGGTTCAGCAAGGCCAAGTGCTGGGTCCTGCCCTTGGGTCACAACAACCCCAGGCAACGCTCCAGGCTTGGGGAAGAGCGGCTGGAAAGTGCCCAGAGGAAAAGGACCTGGGGGTGATGGTTGAAAGCAGCTGAATATGAGCCAGTGTGTGCCCAGGTGGGCAAGAAGGCCACCAGCATCCTGGCTTGTGTCAGCACTGGGGTGGCCAGCAGGAGCAGGGCAGGGATGGTCCCCCTGTGCTGGGCCCTGGGGAGGGGGCAGCTGGAATCCTGGGGTCAGGTCTGGGCCCCTCAGGACAAGAAGGAGATGGAGGGGCTGGAGCGTGTCCAGAGAAGGGCAAGGGAGCTGGGGAAGGGGCTGGAGCAGAAGTGTGAGGAGGAGCAGCTGAGGGAGCTGGGGGTGTCCAGCCTGGAGCAAAGGAGGCTGAGGGGAGACCTGCTGGCTCTGCAGCTGCCTGAGAGGAGGTTGGAGCCAGGGGGGTCGGGCTCTGCTCCCCAGGAACAAGGGATGGGACAAGAGGAGATGGGCTCCAGTGGTGCCAGGGGAGGCTGAGATGGGATCTTGGGCAGCATTTCTTGCTGGCAAGGGTTGTCAGGCCCTGGCCCAGGCTGCCCAGGGCAGGGCTGGAGTCCCCATCCCTGGAGGGGTTTCCAAGCCGTGTAGATGTGGTGCTGAGGGACATGGGGCAGGGGTGGCCTTGGCAGGGCTGGGGGAATGGTTGAACTGAATGGTCTTAAATGTCTTTTCTGGACAAAATTATTCTGTGATTTTATGAATTTCAGAACAAATCAAGACCAAACTTTACAAATTTGAGGTTAGATCTTCAGTGGATTAAAGCCAGCTGTGTTAAACTACACCAGCAGAGGAAAAAAAATGAGATTTGAGAGAGTATTAGATATCTCTTTTTAAAATGTTCCTTCCACTATTTCACTACAAGCTGCGATACCTTCATGCCTTGGAATAGGAGATTAAAATGAGGAGGAAAGTGGGAATGGAAGAAAATTATTTTTGTGGCAGGTTTTTGGGTTTTTTTGTTTGGTTGTGTTTTTTTTTTTTTTTGGGGGGGGGGTTGGGTTTGTGTGTGTGTGTGTGTGTGTGTGTGTGTGTGTGTGTGTGTGTGTGTGTGTGTGTGTGTGTGTGTGTGTTCGGTTTTTTTGTTGCTTTTTTTTCTGTACCAGCGATAAATCACTTAAATTTGGCCAACTTATACATCTTTGCACATTTCTAGGGTGAACTGATATTCCTTAGAGTCTAGTATCTTCACCATCTTCATAATGAGTTAAGTCAACAGAGGTGGGGGGGGGGCTTGGAGAATTCCCTCTCACCTGTCAAAGAAACTGTAGTGACTGAGACAGGAGAAATATTACTAGAGCAGGTAAATTCATGTTAAACATCTCAGGAGCAACTAACCTTTGAGAGGAACCAGCCAGCAGAGCCACCCTTGTTATTATGACCTATATTAATTTTCCTTAACTTTCCCAAATTTGGAGCATCAAGTGTGAACTTGTCCTCTGCTCCTTTTTCGAAGTTGTCTTTGTCATTGTCCAGTCTCCTCACACCTGAGAAAAAAACAAATACTACAGAACCAAGCAGGAAAGGGTTACTGGCACATGTGTGTTCGTAAGTGAAGAAATATTTAGGAATGTCACCACTGTCTGAATCAAATATTCTCCAGATACCAGTTCTCTGCAACCAAGATTCAAGGTAAAGGCAGAGGACATATTCTAATAAAAAAATGTACCTTTTCTTGAGCACACAAAAGACCAGGATTTTCACTCTAATGTCACAGTTACTTACAGCTCTCAGAGTTTTCAGAAATATATATCCAGATGGCTCTTGCATTTTTTTTTTTATACCACCACATTTCCCTTCTATTCTTCATGTCTTTTGAAATCTCTGAACTGTTTAAAAAAGGCTTTGGTCACAAGCTGCAGTTTCTGACATTTCAGGACATAGGATTTTTTGCTGCATCACACTGGAAGGATTTATTTTAAAGTTAGGACCCAGGCAGGGGTATTGCCTTTTCCTGATCTTGCAGGATCTTGGCTTTATGAAATGTATTAAAGCCCTGATCCCAGTTGCAACCAACGCAGTTCCTGTTTCAGTGATGTTGCAAGTGGGATTGAACCCCAAGAAGGCACTAATGCAGGGGAAAGGAGTTACTCCCATTTACCTCAGAAGTGGATAAGTAATTTTCTTGGGGTGTTACTCCTCTGTGTTTATACAACAGAATGCATGAACAACCAGCTTAGATTTAGACTCCCACTTTCAGGTGTCTTTAGTGAGATCAGATTACTCCTCTTGTACAAGTTTGGAGAATTCATCAGGGATGAGACCTATCCACTAGGTTTCATAATCTGTTCAAGGACACTTGAATAGACATCATGTCATTTTTTTTCTTTTTTTTCCCTGGATTTTACCGGATAGGTACAGTATAGAAGAGAGAGATATTTGCTAGCTGGGTCTCCAAGAATTTCCACCCACTCTTCTCCATGAATTGAACCAGAGAGTTTGGTCTGGGCATATCTTTTAGTATTATTGAGTTAAAAATATTTTTTAAAAATTAAGTTCTAGTTCCTAGAGCACTGTAGTAGTATGATATACATTTAAAAAAAAAAAAACAAACAACAAAAAAACACAAAAACAAACCAAAAACAAAAACAACCAAACAAAACAAAAAAAAACAAACAAAAAAACAAACCAAAACAAAACACCATACCCCTACCACCAGTAATTTAAAGCCAGCTGATACAAACCCTGATTAGATTATCTTTCTAAATGGCCAGGCAGGCTCAGGCAGAAGCTGTGCCACACTGAAAGGACAGCATTACCCATGGCCACAGCAATGGGTTTGTGGAGGTCTCACTGCATGCCCTGTAAATGCACATTGGTGTTGGATCTCCCAGTGGTCTGGCACTTCCTGCACTGGTTTATGCTAGTGGTTTATGCTGCATTTTCCCAGGGTTTGGGTTTCTTGGTGGTAGGCAACTCCATTCATGCTACCACTGCTGCTCTGCAGATGCAGCTTCTAGGAGCTGTGGACTGTGAGAAATCCCAGGGCTAGCAACACAGTTTGTTGTGCCTTTCTCTCAGCCAAATGATTCTGCATTTGCCAGGTTGCTGCTGTGTGTTGTTCAGATCACAGGCCTGCAGAGCAGGTTGAAATATTTTAGGAAATTATTAGCATTGGAATACCTGTGTCTCCTTTCTCACCAAAGATATTAATGAAGACATCTGCGTCTGTTCCACTGCCACTGACTTCACCAGTGAAAACTCGGACCACGTACTTGTTGACTGCAAGGAGAGAGGCAGAAATCCCAAGTCATTCATTACTCAATGGTTTGAAACAAAACCTAGGAGTACAAACCAATTCAGGCTGTGCTGATGTTTTTTTGAAAGCACGTCTGAACCATGGCTCCTGGATCCTGTACACTCTCCCCCTCCTCTGCCAGAGGAATGAAATCCATAGACAGAGCTCTGACAAGTTGGATATTCACTGCCCAGGGCAAGAGGAGAAGATCACTCAGTTCCTGGCCTTGACATTGAAAGCTGATATAGATGAGAGGAACATGCAAATTTTTATGTTGATACATGGCCATTAAATGAACTCAGACCTACACACCAGCCTTGCTTTTTTCTACGTATCAATGAGCTCCAGAGCCAGACATTTGCCTGAGCTCAGACCTGACCTCTCTGGTCTGAATACTGTCCTAGAGCTATTTCTGCAGCTTAGCTTTATATCAAGCCCAGCTGGTGACAAGAAGTATTTTGAGGAAAGCTCAGTCACACTGGACAAGCATAAAAAAGCTGAAGGGTGACTACCCTGCTACTCTGCACAGTTTAAAAATAACTAGCAATCCAATACTTTCAATTTAATGGAGAAACAGGAATAAAGCCCGTCAACTGTGACACTATGAAGTTACATCAGGTGTGGCACCAAATAACTCAACAAGCATGTGGATGAGCCACACCACAAACATTTCACACATGCTGTGTCAGGGAGTCCGAGAAGCAAGTTCTTCAGAGAGATCAAGATAAGTCTAAGTTGCCTCAACAACAGCAAGGATGAGCTCAGCTTCCTCTGAATCCAGTGAGGAAACTCCCATGGCCTTCCCTGTGACTATGCTTGGGGCAAACACGAGCAGCTTTCAAAATCTACAGCAGAAACCTATCTGCCTGCCTTGTTTCTCTACACAAACTCAGCTATGACAGATGTCTAATGCCACATCCACTGTGCAGAACCAGTGCTGTGGACAGACAGCAGGATGCACAACAAAACTGATGAAGATTCATGCAAAATCTACCACTGAACAGTATAGAATCAAAGCACCTGCTGCACCCTGTGCTATTGGGCCCAGGCTCACTGATGCTGCAAGCTCTGTGCTACATCACCTCTTTATTTCTGAGTTCCAGGCCTGCTGCTTCTGCAAAAGAAGCAAATGCACAGGCTGGATCACACATGTGCCTCCCTTGCAAAAATAAAACGTTTGGCAAGATGACCCATGGTGAGCAAGTTTTTCCCATCAGCAGGTGCAAAGTTGGTGGAGAACCTTGAGTGTACTTCCCCAACAACATCAGAAATTAATTCCCCCGGACACCAGGGACCACCACAAACCCTGTGTGACTAGTCCCACAGAGGGTCACCTACCTCCTCCACCTTAATTAGTGTATAATAAAAATTATTCTAAAAGATGGCAGACACTTTGGTGTCTGCTCCCCCTGAGGCAGAGGACGCAAGAGGAAGTGTATGAGAAGTGGTTGTTGGACCACCCCCTCAACTACAAAGATATGCTGAGCTCCTGGAGGGAGAAGTACAAGGGCAGAGCCCAAACAGAAGGGAAAATCACCTGTCATGGTGTAATGGAAGTGCTCTGAAAGGGCTAAGAAATGAGCTGACATTCTTGGCGCCCCACCACAAAACCTGCCATTGGAAATAGAATAATGATAAAAGTGCAATATATAATAAGTAACAAGAAAGAGGAGGGCAGAGCCAGGCTCACAGAAGGGAGAAAATGCCTTCATGTTTCTCTTTAACTCTTTTGCTTCAGTTCTGAGAGCTCTTACAACCTGGCAGTGCTCTGCTAACAGCAAAGGGTTTCATTTGCACTAGCCAAGGATGGAGATGGTGCAGTTTAGAGCTCCCCTTTGGCCACTAAGCTGTTCTAACTAAAAGTGACCCGCTGTACATCCCTAATCACAGACTACATTTTTAGAGAAGCTTTGCTCCTTGCGCCTACTCTAGAATATTTATTTTGATGTCACTGATCAATTTTCCACTCATTTTTTTTGGGGGGCAGAGGAGTCCAGTGGGATCAAAGGATCCACAGGAGGAACAGAAATGACAAAAGGTATATTAACCTTGAAGCATCAGGCTTTATGCCTCTGAAGTACACACCAGAGGGATGCCTGAACACGTGCAGAGCACCGAGGAGGACATGTAGAGACCAAGTCAATGAAAGGCAATCACCAGCAATGACCCAAAGCAAGGCAGGAATGGCACCTTGTAAAGCTTCTGCAGAAGTAAATCTGAGCAACAAGAAGTTTCTCCCTGGTGAAATTATTTGCCTGACACAGCGCTTTGAAAGTGTTTTCAGCATCACTGTGTTTCAGGTCTGAAGTAAATGATGACATCTCTTGACAACCTGCTCAGAACACCAGGTCCTCCTAAGGGCTCTCCACACACATGATGCTGCTGTCAGAGTGTCAGCACGGAGATCCCAGTGATGGAGCTAATTCCTGAGCCCACAGAGATGTGCAATGAGTTTGGCTATCACTTTGGGCTGGTGGCACTGTGCTGCCAGGGTTTTATGTCATCCTCTGAAACACAAGCAAAGCTTAGGTCATAGCACAGCCCTGCTTCACAAACCACGGGATCACACTGTGTGTGTGCTCTCTAGGTTTTCCTCTTTTGTTTTCATTTGTCTGTGTTGCCAACTCTGACACCTTCTGCACTCAAGCCAGTCCCTGTACCTGCCTCACTCAGCCCTGCATGCAGGACAGCTTCAGTTCCTTCAGCTTCAGGAAGCAAAAGGGATCACTCTAGAGCTGCGCTGAATTTTTGCCAGTGCTCCCTCCCTCTCTGAGCAAATCAACACTCAGCTGCAGCAGAGAGAGTAGCTCTTCATTCTGCTCAGGCGTCCTTCTGTGCTTCATACATCAGCACATCTCACGGAATTGCACGGTGGATGGATGTGCAAATTCAAATAGAAAGGGATGCTAGGTCTCAAAAACACAGTGAGGATTCAGCTGCTAGAAGGATGGAGGAGAAGGGTCTCACTGCAGCCAGGCAGAGATCTGGCTGAAGTCAAGCACTCTTCATTTCAAGCATGGGCGGATGTTGTTTCCTCTTCTGTAAGCCCTTAATCAAGCATTATTTAAAACAGTAACCTTCATCTTTTCAGAAATACACAGTTGGCTTTTTTCAATCTCAACACATGGCCCTAGGTTCATCCACAAAACAGAAAGACCAAAATGTTGCCTGGATATTATTTTTTCTGAATGCCTCTCCTCGCACTGGGCTGTGACTCCATCTAGCAGTGCAGGCTGCTGCAGCACAGGCACGGGAGAGGGCAGCTTTCCTAGAAGCAAAATTAGCAGCTTCAGAGGCACAAGCTGCAAGATGCCAAGTGCAGGACAGCTATCAAAAATCCAGCAGTAACTATTTTCTGCTTTCTTTCCTCTTCCCACTGCAGCACACAAGCGCAAATGTCCCGCACAGTTAGAGCACCTTCCCTTTCTAGGCAGCTGTGTGTCTGCTCTGTTGCAATCTCCGGGAAGCAGCGGGGTGGCACTAACTGATATGACCCCCCCTGCATTAATTCAGCAGAGGTGTGACAGACAGGCGGCTTGTCTGTTTCTAATCAACTCAGCCACAGCGTTCAGCAGCGAAGAGGGAAGGTTAATTGTGCACCGTGGGCTGGAATCAAGCTCTTTCCACTGAGAGCAGATGGGTTTATTTTTGTGAAGAATAAAGGTGAAGGGCTGTGATGCTACAAGCACTCCAGCCCTGCTTCCCGGGGATTATGGGCAATGGCACTGCCCCTTTTACCCCTTCCAGGCTGGTCCCACTGCCGTCTCCAACCCAAGGAGTCAGGGATGCAGCAGTAGCCCTACACCCTACCCAGGATTTTTTAATCCAACCCCAGCACCCCTGGCTGTTCTTGTGCAACCTCTCTCCTCCCTCTGACCGTGGAAAATGCAAGGACACATCCTAGCTAAATCCTTCCACCTGCAAGCTACATCTAACTGTTCAGCCATGTGATATTCATCTGCTAATGCTGTTTATTTACCAATATGGTATCATGGTCATCTGAAATGCCACAGGATGGAATTGCCTAAGGAAATCTTGTCACTAATATTTGGGACATTAGATAGGGTGTTTACACACAAGCTGCTGAGCTTGTAGCTGCAGGAGCACCAGGTTTAGGCAGGGGAACAAAGCCAGCTGTGCTTCATTACCTAGAGTCATCTCCTCCTGCAGGGCACAGTGAAATCCCTGCTAGGCATCCCCGTCTGCCTCCGCAGGGCTTGGCCTGCCATGGAGCAGGTCAGCAGCTCGAAATCCAGCCACCAAGAAACGTCACAGCCTTCAGAAGCAAAACACCCTGGGTTAAAAGCAGGGAGCTGAGTCGTAGGCAGCGATGGATTCTTTTCACAAGGCAACTTTTAGCAATTATCCTTCTGTTTCCACAGTGTTCCCAAGGGTGCCAATGTTTAAGATCCATCCTGTACTGCTCAGCACTGAGCAGGCAGGTTCCAGAAGAGAGAGAAGGGGGGAGTGGGTAGGGGACAGGCACTGCTACTGTCTCAGAATTGCTGCTGGCAAAGAAATACATTTGTGGCCAGTATGAAAAGCTCAAATAATTGTTGCTAGAGGGAGAGGCAGAGGGCTGGGTCTGCAAACAAGGCGCAGTTTCAGTCCCAATCTGCCACAGCCTTTTTGCATGCACTTGAGAAGGTGGCTTAAAGTCCATATGCCTCAGTTCCTGGCTGTCAGAACAAGTCAGTCATTCCAGCCCACCAGAAGCTGTCTGACAAAATCTCTTCTTGATGGAAAGCACTGACTTGTCAAAATGGAAGCTCCTTTATACAGCTTCTGACAGCACACTCCTCAGGGACAGCTAGATTTCTCGGTCAGAGCAGCATTCAAAGGGCTGAAAGATGGGATGTGGCTTCCCAATGTGTTTGATTCACAGCAGGCATTTGAATTTACTTCTTGTCTCTCCTGAGAGAGAGTCCATCACACCAGGCTAACACCATCTCTTCCTAGATGACCTTCTCTGGACCTTCTGGTGAAGATGCCTCTTCACACAACACAGCACCATCCCGGGAGGCTGCAAGCACTGCAGAGAGGAAAGCACCCAGCACTAATTATTGCTCCTCTGCCTGCTGCAGCAGCAGGGACCCTAGAGAAAGCTACGCAGATGCAAGTCATAATGAGAACCTAAAGCAGCCCCTGCAAAAGTCGGGGAACCCTGCTGAGTTCACCAGGAGCCAGCTCTGCCTCAAAAGCATGGCTTGTCCTTGCACAAAGCAACTGCACACACTTTTTCCCCATCCAGGGAAAGCATTGAATTCAAAGGGTTGTTTTAGAGCTTGAAAATCATTGCTGTTTCTCAAGGGTGATTGACAGCTATCTTTCTGAAAGAGCTGTGCCTTCAGAGGTGGTGACAAGCTCCTTAAACCAAGGGTTCAACCTGGAGATGTAGGTTATGAGCACGCTAGGAGTGAAGGGGATGATGCTGACAAAGCATGAGGTTTGCATTGCCTTTGAGCAGAAAAGGGTACTGGGGTGAAAGGCTGAGGAGCATTTGCATGGTTTTGGGGTGCAAGCTGCCAAAGGTAGCAGAGAGGGTGCAAGGCTGGTGCAACCATTTGTCTCAGGAGAGCTCTCTGGAAGTGTGTTCTTGAGAAGCAGATATTGTTGCTGCCACCCAGCAGGCGTAAGACAAGGGAAAGGGAAACAATCATATTTGCTCTGCTGAATATTCCCTTCTGCTCTTCCTATAATGAACTCAAGTCACTTGGTCTCCCCATCCTGCCCCCAGACCACAAGATTCAGGCCCCATTTTGTGTGGCTGTTGCCACATCAAAGTAGACATCAAGCAGTTAATACATATATTAGGATTCAGCCTGGATCGTCCCCCTGAAAAGCCTGTGAGAGGCAATCTACCCCATGCAGGAGTCTTTGCTTGTAGAATATGCTAAACTGATGTTCCTACTGTGACTTCCAAGTGAAGGTGACACTTTCAAGTGAACTTTAAACGACCTTCCTCAAGAGACAGTAGAGGTTTGGTTGCAGAGACATGGAGCTTAGCACGGAGCAACACACCTTGTGGCAGTGGTGCTGAAATCCTTGTTCATCTCTAAGATTTCTCATGAGTTTTCATTAGTTCAAATCCAGGGTAGCAGCCCACAAAAGAAAAAAATATTTGCTTCCTGCTTCCTCCAGATCTGCTATTATCAAAATTGGGGAATTAACTGAAAATAACCTATTGGGTAAAACATTTCTGCTCAGAATGAAGAGTAAAATAATTTTATGGTAGTATATAAAAATCATAATATTATCACTGTACTTCAGTCTTTCTTTGAATAAATAATAAATTTAAATAAACTTCCTTTTATTTCAAAACTGATATTAAAGAATTACAATATCTAGACATATTTGGTCAAAATTATCCCCCATCTTCACAAACATATTGTTTAGTATTGGATACCAATAGATCTATACACCAGCCATGCACAGATAAGTCTCATGCCTCTCCAATTTTTTTTCTCTTGAAAACTAGGTCCTTTACATGAATTACAAATCTCTATTTCCGTTCAATTTCTGAGCCCTGTGCATCTTGTTTTCATTTGGTTTACAACTCACCAGTGTTTCTTTTTATTTCAGCAATCCAGTTTCTCATTTCCTCTACCCATCTTTAAAGACAAAACAACAAGCAAGAAATGCATTACAAGTAAAATGTCCATAACTGCCTTTGATTAAACATGGCAATACAAGATGGGCAAAGTTTGCAGGGAGAGTAAAATCCTTATTTAAAAATCAACCAACAACTCATTACATTTTTGGATATTCCATGTGCCAGAGAGCATAACAGGTTTTTTTCCAATGTTATCAGCTGGGTAGTAAAATCTGTTACTCCTTCTGCAAACTTGCTTATTGAGTATCTCATCATACAGCAAGGTCCCATCCTGAACACAGGGGGTATTCACCATTACTCAAAAGTAAACAACTCATATTTATTTCATAAATATATTTAGCTGCATTTTCCTGTGCTGATTATACACTTCCAGTTCCCAATGTAAATAAAAATGAGGTTTGATGAGCAGGTGACAACTATTAATATTTCATTCCCCCCATCTTCTACCTCCTCGGAAATAACCTTTTTAGGTTTGCTGGTTATGGAAATTTCAAAAATGTAACACCTAATTTTGAATCCTGGTTGAGGAAGAAGGAGCATCTCCAGTCTCCAGGCCTGGTGATTTGTAAAATAAGGTTGTCAAGTGTCATCAACCAAGTGTTCCACATCCAAAATGTGGCTCCTTATCAGAGCTTCTTGTGCCAATACCTTACAGAGAAGTATTGGCCACAGCTTCAGTTCAGATCCAGTCCAGCCTTGAGGGACCTGGGTATCCATTGGGATAGGAAGGATTTAGCTACTGACTCAACATCACACGTGTGCATCAGTATCTACTGCCCAAATGTTTCCTCAAGCCAGGTCAGTGCCTTGTAAGACAAGTCAGCCAACATTAAAACTCTGGACAATACAAACTCCTTGGCAGAAGAAAGAAATTACACAGCTCAGATTCCCACCTCAAATATATGAGTTTTCGGTCCTAGTGGATCTAAAAACCTCAG
This sequence comes from Apus apus, assembly GCF_020740795.1. Classification (NCBI taxonomy): domain Eukaryota; kingdom Metazoa; phylum Chordata; class Aves; order Apodiformes; family Apodidae; genus Apus; species Apus apus. Next base: position 3,499,077 of record NC_067312.1, on the reverse strand, counting down.
AGAGTATCCAGGGCATGTTAATTCTGAGTGTGCTTGCAGAGATGCTCTTCCAAGGCACACCAGGCAAAGGAGTCCAGCACAGGCTGCTTATTCATGTGCACAGACTGCTTTCACAACCACTGCCAGGACTGCTTCTCCTGCCTTCAAAGGAAACCGTTCCATGTCTCTCTCCCTGCCTGTGCTCCTCTCCTCTGACCGACCATGAACACAAATTGTCCAAGTCTCCTCCTGTGATCTCATTAACTTTGCCCCAGATGAGGACAGACCAATGATTCAAAGCAGCTTGTGAAAGACTAATGGATTGGGGCTGACCTGCAACTCTATCAGCTGAACTTCTCTCATTTGTAATTGTAATACATATTGTTCTCTTTTCTTAAAGGCAAGGCTACCCATTGCATGTAGAAGCACACAGGCACCTTTTGCCACTGTTCTACCTTTACAGGAATCCAGCTCTCAATTTCTCAGTATGACCTTACAGCCATTATCCCTTAGGATGTGCCTCTCAGGGTTTGCATGGGTACAATATATCAACACCAAATCAGGCCAGAACTGACACAACCACTGACCTTTCCATTCAAAGCTGGTCCCTGTCTCAGCAAGGCAGAAAACTCCTGTCTGCCTGCAAGAACCAGTGCAGGCTTAGCCCTTGGTACAGCACAGCTACACCTGATCTGGTCCTGCAATCAGTTTTGACATAATACTGACAAAACCTAAAATAAAAACCATTATCAAATAGTCTTTTTAAGTATGAAAAAAATAAAGGCAAGACAACTGTTGGATGTTCACATCCTTAAGGTCTAGGTGTGCTATGGGTTGTAACTGCCCTGCTCCTCACTACACACCACTGCAAGGCACCCATTATAAACACATTCATTATTAATAGATTAATTAAACTAAATTTTACCCAGAAAAAGCAGAGAATAGAGGAGTTTTACAGTTTGAGGTCACACAGGAGGTTCTGTCCTACCATGAATATGCAGCCTTGAAACAATTTGACATGAGCTGCTCTCCCATGCATATTTATAGCCCATCGTGTTCAATCTTAAAAAATTCCAGGGTGATGATGGCCAAGGAGCCAGCTGGAAATCAGCTCTTGGCTCTGAACCTTGTTTGCAACAGGCAAGTTGGCAAGAATTGACCAGAATTTGACAAGGTAGCATAAACTACCATCACAACAAAGACCAAAGAAATTTTCAAGTATCTGGGCTCTTGAATTCGGTTTTAAGGACCAAGTGAGGAAAGGCCTCCTTTGTGGATGAATATTCCTGCTTTCTCTCAGGAAAAGAGCAAGTCCAGAGAATTGTTTTGCTTAGAGAGAGAGGTTTCAAAGGTAATGAAGAACAGCCAATATGTGTTGGTGGCAACTAACCACAAATTTTCCCTTCTTTCTGAGGAAAACTGGAGGATACACTTCAGGCTAACCCCAACCAGCTAGATAGTGACAAAAGCCTCTTGTTACCCCAGAGAGAAGGAGGCCCATGGATAACTAACACATCATCTAACCCAACCAGACCCCAGCTTCTTTTATTAACTGGGACAAAACATAGCCTTGCAAATATGTTCCAGTTTTACATCTCAAAACACTCTTCAGTTTATCTGAAGGCCAAATCTCAAGACTCCCTGCTTTACAGTTGAGCAATAAAAGTTGTACTCATCACACGCAGGGATGGAGAAAGTCACTGCCCTGGTGTCCCACCTGCAGAGGGTGCAGAGCAGCTCCGGGGCTGCAGACAACCAAGGAAAGTGAAAAACAACCAAATTACACTCTTCATGGCATGGAAGACATAAGGGTCTGTCCACAGAGTGTTCACAAGTGATTCATGACCAGTCTGCAGGTATCAGACAATGGGCTGGGAACTGGCTCCTAAACTTAATTTGCTTTTGCATCTCCAGTGGGTCAGTAGTTCTTACTAGTGCAGCTACAAGCTATTATTAATGTTCTCCTCCCCCACCACTTTGGTAGGACATCAGACACCCTCAGAGTTATTGAAAACCCCCAAAGCTCAAAGGAAAACCAGCACCTGACTTCAGTTTTGAGCTCATGTCTTGCACAAAGGCTCAGCCACTGTCATACAATCCTAAGGCTTCATAAGCACAGCAAAGCAGCACAAGGCTGAACAATGGCCCTTCCTTGTAATTAATACCTGTAATGTAAATTAATCCAGGCTACCAAGAGCAGCTGCTGGGTAAATAAGAATCTGTGGCACTATCACTGTCAAAGGGCCATGGGCGTACAATGTCATAGATGTGAATACAGGGAATAGAGGACCATTCAAGCAGGAACACTTAAAATGCAACTTGTTCTCCTTGAGAAATGTGTGGCATTCAACAGGGAACCTGACAGGAGGTGTTCTATTCAGATAAGTAAATGCAATCACTCAAGCATCTGCAGTCACTAAGTATTTCTGCCATCCTATGTAACTCCATGTGGATCAAGAGATGAACCCTGCATTGTGTGTGTGTGTGTGTGTCCCCAAAGTTTACTTGTCTTTTTGAACATACTCTTCTCCACAATTTTTAAAGTGTTGAAGGCCAGGCTGGATGGGGCTTGGAGCAACCTGATCTAGTGACAGGTGTTCCTGCCAATACAGGAGGGTTGGAACAAGATAATCTTTAAGATTCCTTCCATCCCAAACCATTTTGTCATTCTATGACTTTTGAAAACGTCTCTGTTTTTTTCCCTTTAAATTAACCTCTTCAAAGCCCACAGCCCTGCAGGGATTCTCCACCTGGCCTGTGCTCCTCACCAAGAAAGGGGCTGAGTCTCCCCATAGCCTGGTAGCTTTTGGTCCAAGTATCAACAATCCCCTTCAAATATTCTTCAAATGCCTCTACAGAGCTTCAAAAAAGCAAAAATAGGACATTAAAAAAAAATCATTTTTGTCCAGTCCACATTCCACATGTATCATAGAGAAGATGCACGTCCCAGCAGTGATCTCCAGTTCAAGAAAGGAAGGTAAATCCTCATGACAAAGATGAGAAAGCTCTCCAGGAGATGATCAAAAGCTGAAGATGTGGCAGGAGAGGGAACACGGAGGAAACTTGTTTGGTTACCTTCAAAAACATATCACACTGTGGCAGCAAAAGGAGCATGAAAGTAAAGCACAAGACTGAGATCTGCAACAACAGTGCCTGGGTGATTTACAAAGAGCTAGAGGAAGAAGGGGAACAGTCACTGAGGAGACATGACAAAAAAAGAAGGGCATGGCACTGGACACTGCTAATGGGAACGTGGACTTAAGAGGGAGTAACTAATCTTCCTTTACATACATATAAAATCACCAAAGCATGTAATTATTCATTTGTCTAGTAGCCCAGAAAATATTAATGGTCAAAGAGCAAACACCACAGTTTAATCCATTTCAAAGGAAAAAAAAAAAACAAACAAAAAAACAACAACCCACAACCAAAACAAAAACAACCACATTTATGGGAAATTACCTGTATGCACAAAGTAAATCATATCACAGTATCATTTCAGACATTTACAAAACCAGAGGGAACCAAATGAATTCAGATAAATTTACATTTGCAGCTGACAGTTCACCTCAGCAGCCTAAGAATATTTATCTTTCATTAATTATGGTTCAAGGGGAACTGCAACCTGAGATAGCTGAGCTAACCCTCTCCTCTTACAGATTCAGACCTGCCACCTGGAAGGCATTCAACCCTTCACCCATGCTGCTGGCCTCAGCCCAGCTCCCTGCATTTACCCAGACAGCAGCAGAGCATCCAGCTTGTGCCACTCCAGAGTGGGCTCTTCTATCTGGTAAAGGTGATGAGAACAGATGCATTTCTGGCAAATGCCCTGTTAAATCTCTTCGTTCGTCTGCCCAAGGCAGGAGACAATCTTGTTTGTATTTGTCCTGCACCAATACACAGTGAGCAGTTGATCTCTAACCCAAAAAACACTTCCCCAGAAAAATAAGTGTTTGAGACTGGCTATCTGGTTGGTGGAATGCAAAGTTGCTCCAGCTATTTCATTGGAATTGCATTGATTTTTACCAGCTGAGGGTTTAGCTCACAAATCTTTTCCTGCTGAGGGACAGGTGTTGAACAGGATGGAGGAAATCACATGCATTCCTTTGAATCAGCTCTCCTAGGCAGGGGCAATAATAAATTCAGATAAACTGTCATACCATTTAAAGATCTGTTATGTTTGAATGTTTGACTTCCTCCTCGAGGGAACCTCTTGTTAATTGTGTATTCCTTTGACTTATCCACTGCCTTTTCCAGACCCTTCCTGCCCCTCGAGTGTCCTTAACTCTTCCATTTCACAAACTGAACTGATAAAAGAGCAGCAAAGGACTTGGGTGCACAGAGCCCTGGCAGTACCTGGGTGGGGATTTGGCAGAGCATCTCCAGACACTATCTCATTCCTTTGTGGCACCCACCCTGGAGGGGCCTGCATTTATTAAATCCCACATACCTTTCTTGTCAACAGATGTTATTTGTGCATGCTAACTCACATGAAGTACCTTTTCATAGTTACTCCTTCAACATACTGAAACTGTTCTAGGAGGTCATATCTTAATAGAGCAGATTTCTTTAACAATCCAGGTACAGTGTCATGATGTATCGTTTCAGTGTTACCTTCAAACAGGATTGCAATAGGAATAACAACACTTTGCTCTTCTAGAGCATCTATCAGTGCTAAAAGGACTTTATTAAGTCTGGTGATAAACTGTTTTTACCAAAAGCCGGACCTACATAATTGGTCATGCCAATACTAGTGCCAGAAATTTACTACTTATTCTCAAAAAGATGTGCTGCTAGCAAAAACACGAGTTTCCTCTCTTTTGCACCAAGCTATACCTCTCCTTTTCCTCAAACCTGTGCCTAGAGGTGGCTGCACTTCAACTTCCACAGCCAAAATTAAACTCCCAGGCAGAAGCAGTGCATTGGTGAGGTCACCAGGAGAACACAACTGTTTCCTCATTAGCACGTGCAGATAAACTGCTGACATACCACCTGAGGCTGCTTTGCGGGCTCCACTTTCACATCTCCATTGTCTTCCCACTCACATTGCCTGCACCACACGTTCCCACATGGCCTACACACTGGTATCAGTTTGGGAGAGCATTTCTGGCTTGCAAGCTGTCCTGGCTTTGTTTCAACATCATTAGCTTAAAACCACTCTGAAAAACAGGCTCCAGTTCAATATGGATATTATACACATGCAGTAAACAGGCGTGGAATTACAGTGAGAAGGTTGCCTGGTTTATGGAAATTTCCTGCAGGTCATCACCAGAGCCTGGAAACACTTCAATTTACATACAGGTCTGCAACCGAACTGCCTCTTCTGGTAGTACACGATGATGCTGGCTACATCTTCTGGGGTGGGATGCCTCTCATCTACACGTCTCCACTCAATCTAATTTGAAGTAGTCATCACCGGTCCTTCAGCACTCAACCAACAAACTGAGCTTCTCCAAATAGTGAGTTATTCTACTCTAAGATGTCAGGTCTAACATTGGAAGAAGGAATTACCCTCTGGAGGCATTCTGAATCTTCCTGTATCTCTCTACACTGAATAGAAAGACAACTCATATTAGTGTAGACCACAGTACTCGGCCCTGGTGAGACCTCACTTGGAGTGTTGTCCAGTTCTGGGCTCCCCAGTTCCAGAGGGACAGGGATCTACTGGAGAGAGTCCAACAGAGGCTACAAGGATGATGAAGGGACTAGAACATCTGTCTGATGAAGAAAGGCTGAGAGACCTGGGTCTTTTCAGTCTAGAGAGAAGAAGACTATGGGGGGATCTAATTAATGTCTATAAATACATGAGGGCATCAAGAAGGCAGGGACAAGCTCTTTTCACTTGTGCCCTGTGACAGGACGAGGGGCAATGGATTCAAACTGGAGCCCAGGAAGTTCCACCTCAACATGAGGAGAAACTTCTTTCCTGTGAGGGTGACAGAGCCCTGGGACAGGCTGCCCAGGGAGGGTGTGGAGTCTCCTTCTCTGGAGACTTTCAAGACCTGTCTGGATGCCTTTCTGAGTGACCTGCCCTAGTTTTTTTGGTCCTGCTCTGGCAGGGGGTTGGACTCAATGACCTTTGGAGGTCCTTTCCAACCCCTGACATGCTGTGATTCTGTGATTACCTTACACATGACTGCAGTAATCCCAACGCAACCCAGCGTTTTCTGACAAGGCACCAGAAAGACAAGCTTTTTGGGAAAGCCTTACTTTTGGGCACATCCATGGGATTCAGGCTGCCGATGAGGTCTCTGACGTACAGCCCATCCCCATCCTCCTTGCTCAGCCAGTTGTTGCAGGGGAAGTAAAACCGGAGGTGAGGCCTGTTCATGTCGGTCACGATCACACGGTCGAGGAACCAGCCTGCGTTCAGCCCGGTGTTATCGTGCTCAATCCTAGAGGGACAACAACCCTGGGTTTGGTATTTTGATTAAGACTGGCCACTAGCACCGAAATTCAGCAGAGTATTTGACATTAGGCCAGACTAGAGCAACTATTGACAAAATACCTTCTTATACGAGGCTATCCAAAGTGTTCCGTGGGGTTTATGGGCTTTTACAGGGTATTTTGTAAATAGCAACATATCTATATATAGATATAGATATACAGATATGTATTTGTGTGTGTGTGTGCATGAAGATAACATAGGTGATAGTGGGCTACTGTCTGTAAGGGGATGCACACCAATATACATACACCTGTATGTTCTCTCAGCACATGCACCTCACCCTGCATGAGTGACTCTTCTCCTGCCCTGTATTCCTTCTGCTCTTTTCTCCTTTTACTTTGTTTTATCCACCTCTTCCCATTTTCCCAGCTTTCTTTGTACTACTTACTAATATTTAATTTCATTTAGGTCAGTCAGGTGGTGGTTAAACATAATCATTATCATTTACATTACACTTATTTAGCAAAAGAGAATAGCAAGCCCCTTTTATCTCTGTTGGGACAAAAGAAACAGTCCTAAGTGCCTTTCTCCATGATTGTATTTGACAGAAATACAATTCTTGGTGGGGAGCATGGATAGTTATAAGGAATACCATAGGTGATTTCACGCTTCAGTTGAAATCTCAGGCAGTAAACAAGCTTTTACCACCCCTTAACTTCACCTTGATAAGAGCACGTTAACGAACAATGAATAAAACATGTCAATGCTAAAGCCTCTACTGCCTGTCATTCGATTAGCAGGTCGTAGAGCAGGCACTGTGGTAGTAACATCCTGTGGGTACCTTATTTTCTTTATTTGTCCAACGTTGTTGGTTTTTACTCGGAACACGTCTGTTTTGCTCCTCTCAAAGGCTGTGCTGCTCCTGCAATACACACGCACCAAAAGCTGTGGTGAGAGGGCAGCAACCTTGTCAGCAAGCACGCCTCGTGGCCTGACAGAATGTTAGTGTTTAAGGATGAAAAAATGTCATTTCTAGCACTGAATAGACCTACTTTACAATGTCCTCTTTCCCACAACAGGTTTTGGCTAGCACTAAGTACTGACATTTAACAGACTTTTTCCTTTCCCGAGCTCTAAGTTTTCTTCCAGAAACTGAACTGGAAGCTTTGGGGGAAATGCAGTGCTGGCCCAAGCAGATGCAAACCTTGAATCACATTCCATATCACCTCCAGGAATAAAACATGACAAAGGTCTTTTTTTTTAAATCCTCAGATAAATTACCCATAGAGGTAAGGGCTAAGGGGGCTTCTAAGACTTTCCCATTAGCAAGTGGCTTTCAGAGGTGTCCAAAAATAATCTTCAGTGAAGTTATTTAAAGGCAACACCAATGAAGCACGAATTATATTAAGAACTCCATCTCTTTGGTCACACCTCATCTGTGGCTCTTCAATGCTGCTAGCCCTACCCATCAGATCTAAAACATAGAGGTAACAGCAAAAAACACAGGGATGTTTTCAGCTGCCCCTCTCCAGGGTGGCTGGAATATGCTCATTAGAAATAGTTGAGCAAGAGCTTCATTTTGCCCGTATTTACCAGCCCTTTTTTGCCAACCAACATGGAAGACCCTGGTGAATATGGATCACTGCATATCCACCTCTAGTTGCTTTACAGGGACTTAAAAAGCTTTCCACATCTGTTCCCCACTCTCAGAGCTGTTCTCTCCTGCCACCCTAGCCCCCAGGCACTGAGTGGACCCACTCCTGGTGATGAAGCAAAGGGTTTCCTTAGCCCAGTGGGATCCTTGTGGAGCCACAGATCTGCCCAGAGCTCAGCCAGAGACAAAAGCACCCAACTGCATCAAAGGTTTCTTTCCACACCCATCTTCAGACATTTTTTCTTATGACCACTGGAAATTCCTTCGCAACTTTCTCCTATGATTTGTATCTCATTCAAAGCAAAACAACTGTAGGACTAGTTCAACATTTTTGGTGAAGTGTTAAGTGTGCAGTTTGTATTTCACAGGTGCAAGTGGAAGGCAATATAAAGTATATTGGCTGGGGTCAGGGAATGTAGGATTTAATTCCCAGTTCTACATCTGGTGTGATCTTTGGCAAGCACCGCCACCCTTTTCAAGCTCGTGTTTTCCATAAAACCACTGTGAATAACATCAAAAAGCCTGTCCTTGCTCTGAAGACACAGCCCCACCCACCCGTCCTCCCTGATGGTCCCTGATTTCAGCTGGGCCACTGAGCGTTGCGACAGATGATTAAACACAGCAAAATCCACGAGTCACATTAAAATGAACAAGAAGCCGCAGCACTTCAGCTGCATAAAGCCGCAGTGACAAGCAGCTTGTACTCAGAAAGTTAATGAATATTAATAACCCAAGCAAGAGGGTTCGTTTCTGCTCGGCGCTCTTCTCCACATCGGTGAGGGATCTGCATGTGCCTTCGTTTAAAGGTGGTTTTGTGTGTTCTGCAAGTGCCCACACAGACCCCCACCCTCCTCCCTCCATCATGCTCTTCCAGATACAGCACCAGGAGTGTTGTGGCTACATGAAAAGGCTAAAATGAAGGCATGAAGGCAAGAGACAGTTAAACCCAGCACAGCCCACCCCCCACCCCAACCTGGCTGTCAGAGACAAAGCAGTCAGTGAGTGCCAGGCAATTAGTTTGTCTGGCTTGAGTGAGCATGGTAATGACAGCATCTTCTCTGCCCCCCCAGAGATCAATGCAGCGCTGCAGACAGCCAGGCAGAAAAGTATTAGGTGAGACTAATTAGCCCGAAGTTTTCAGAGCACTGGTCCCAGTAGCTGTGGGGTTTACAGCAGTCCCCCCACTGTGGTGGGATGTTTCGTTTGGGATGGTGGGAGAGTGGTGGGGAGGAAACGTGTAGCTGGGGGAGCACCAAGCAAGCATTCAATAGTGCCCATCCAGCAGATGCCTCATGCATTTTGAAGGAGCTTGGGAAAGCATTGGGAAACATGACTGTGGTCCAGGAGTCAAACGCCTGGGAAGCCTTGCTGTCAAAAGATAGGAAGATTGTGACAAGTTGCTTCCCTTGAGGTGGAGATACAGCACCAACAGCACAAAAAGGGGGAATGTTTTCAGGAGAAAACCCAACCCTTCCTCCTACCGTTGTACTAACATTGCCAACTAAGTGGGAAGAGGGAGAGTGAGGGGACATCCCATGGTGAATAGCTATCCTGAAGTTTAGCCAAAAAAATAAAAAGGAAAAAAAGAAAAAGAGAGAAGGAGAAATTGCAGCTGGGCCATGTCAAAGCCTGGTCCAGGCTGGGGCTGGGGTAAGAAATTCACAGCTTGATTACCATAAGGAACTCAATACACTAAACAATGCAGCACACTGGCTTGCACGGCTTCTGTGACAAAACAAGCAGGTAAAAATCTGACTTGGAAATTGTAGCACTAAATTTCCCATGTTCAGGTTTGACTGGGTTCAGACCCAGGGGCTGGGCATGGCTAGCCATAAGCTTAGTCTAAAGATCAGCAGAATTTCACTTGGAGCCCTATAATTTGTCTGGGATATCAGGCTAGGGCAACTACAGAAATATCAGGGGGTTTTTTATTTTACATATTTAACTGGCTTTAGCAGCTCTGTTTTTTTCCATAGTCTGTTGCAGTGTTTTACCCAATTAGGTTGTAAGAAACATCCAAGGAACTCCATTGAAGATGAGTATGTTAAATACTCACACATTTTTTTGTCGTATCTGAATCTGTTTCCAGGTTCTTCCGGTTGAGTGATTGCCTGCAGGTTGCACTGCTCATGGTACCACAAATGTATATTGATTTAGAACATGCTGTGCCCTGGTTGGGTAAGTCACATTGCTAAAAAGCACCACAAGAACTGGTACATATTTGAGCAAAGTATTTATCTACCCCTGGATGCATCACTTCTGTTGTCCATTGGGACGGACTGACAGAGACAGCGCTGTGAGAGGTTTGCTATTACTTCTTAGAAGAATGATGGGATCACAGATTCCCAGACTGGTTTGGGTTGGAAGGGACCTTAAAGATCATCTAGTCACAACCCCCCTGCATGGGCAGGGACACCTCCCACCAGACCAGGTTGCTCCAAGCCCCATCCAACCTGCCCTTCAACACTGCCAGGGATGGGGCAGCCACAGCTTCTCTGGGCAACCTGGGCCAGGGTCTCACCACCCTCACAGCAAAGAATTTCCTCCTCATGTCTCACCTGAATCTCCCCTCTTCCACTTTAAAGCCATCAGCCCTTGTCCTGTTGCTATGCACCCTTATACAAAAGTACATAAACATTTGTACTAGTAAATCAGGTGTTTTGCTTGGCTGTTTGGTTTTTGTTTGTTGTTTGTTTGAATAAAGGGCAATTAACAGGAGATAATCCCACCACCTAAATGAAAGTCACAATTGAAATTGAAAAGTTGAATATTTGTAGAGAACAACCTTTAGTTATGGTCAGCTAGCCAATAGCATCCTTTGCAGAGCTGAGCCCTTTGGAACAGAAAGAAACCTGGGTGCTGATCACAGCAGAGGCATAAAAATAATAACCACAACCTTTAGCAGTGGTGGAATAACCTGTACCAGTTTAGCTTTGAATCACATCATTAACGATCATTTAAACTGCCTTTCCATTGGGTGTTTTATCTGACATTGTTTTATACACACAGAACTGCCAGCAGAAGCACAGCAGATGCAGGGCTGCACAGAAGCACAGAGTGTGACTGTGAATGTCAGTTAGGACAAAATTTTAAAGATGCCCCATTAAAACATGGGAAGGACTCAGTTCCTGGTGGCATCTCCCTGCAACCCTGCCCACAGGTCCACCTGCTCCTGCCACTGATGTTTGGCAGCAGTGGGAGGGCGCTGGGTACTGGGGATGATTTCAGAAGGTCACACAGAAAAAAACATCCTACGGCCTGCCACTCACTAGGAAAAAATAATGCTGTTTGGATCACCTGCTGTCTCATGGGGGAGTGAGTTTCTCAGGGACTAGGGCAGGATTGCATAGAGGTGGCAGGGAGGAGCACTGGTCTATGGCTATTTCTTTTTTCCTGCCTGGAAAGTATAGACAGCTTTACTTACTCTCAGAGTATCCAATATATATTATAGGCTGGGTGAATATGGGTTAGCAGGCCTCAGGCTAAGACAGCAGCTTGCCACAGGATGCAAGAAGATGCTGGAGAAATGCTCACAATGTGTTTGCTTCATTCATCTGTTTCTCCCTACACATCCACTACAGATCACTCCTGGAGAGAGGATGCTGGCCTGGATGGACTGAGGGACAGCCCAACTGCAAAAGAACCCATATGTTCAAACCGTATTTACTCTTAGAGCAGAGCTCCAATAGCAGCATTATTAACCCTCTTCTTGGAGCAAGGAATACTCCAGGGAGTTTGGTCTGCAAATATTTTGCCAAGACTGTCGTCACGAAGCTGACAGCATCAGTCAACGGGCAGCTGGGAATACTGCAGAAGGCAGCATGTGTCCAAAAATACTCCAGATGGAAAAGAAACCAGCCAAAAAGCACAGTGACTGCAAACATCTCTGTACCAAGGACGTTATTTACTTTTTATCTACTCATGATCTGACCAGCAGAAGGAATCTTGTTTAGACCAGCAGAGAAGAATTAGTCCCACTTGAAAGGATTTAATTGAATATGACAAGCTGCTCAGGGCTGCAGCAGCATGGTGACACCCAGGACCCAAACACCAGCCCAAAACTGTGGGAGCCCATGTCTGAATTTACCCTGAAATGTTACAAAATGCCATAGGGCACAGTGAAGCAGCCCCTCCCTTATCAATAAGCACTCCCAATGCAGATTTCAGTAGCCTTAGAAGTTCACTTCAGGTATGTGCTCCTTCACATTGTACTGCATGGAGCAGCAGTGTCGTATTACCAGTTTTTCATCTTTGGTGGCATGATTTACATAAAGAAAATAAAAAAGGGGTATTCAGTTTGGATAATCTTAGCTATGCCCCGTGTCTTTGTTATCTGCAGTTGGGTTGTTATTTTCTGGAAAAACTGTATACAAAAAAAGCAAACAGTGCCATCAATAATGGTGCTCAGCATTTCCCAATATTAAATTACATCTTGAATTTCATATACTTTGCCAAATTTGGGGGCAAATTTTACTTTGCTGAAAATTTCTGTCCTTTTCCTATGGATAAATATTTTTGAAAAATTTAGTCAGAATGAGCTCAGACAATTTCAAGATCGAGATTAATGACTTGGGGGCAGTTGCAGAATTTTAAGCAAGGCAGAAAGATACAGGAAGAGAGCTTATACTCATCCCATGGGAAAACTGGCCAGATTTTACAGTCTGAAACATGCTGCTGGCACATATCAGCAGGGACCTGATCTAGCAGCTAAAATCCCTCAGAAGTATGCCTGTTTTGAGTAAATGCCTATTTCTGCCTCTGAGGTGTGACCTTCCTTGTAGTTGGTACTGCCATATGCTACTTGGGTGGTTGCAGGTGGACTATAATATGTGCATAGAATCCCAAACTGGTTTGGGTAGGAAGGGACCTTCAAGATCATCCAGTTTCAACCCCCCCTGCATGGGCAGGGACACCCCCCACCAGCCCAGGTTGCTCCAAGCCCCATCCAACCTGCCCTTCAACACTGCCAGGGATGAGGCATTTACACATTCTCTGGGCAGCCTGGGCCAGGGTCTCACCACCCTCACAGTAAAGTGTTTCCTCCTCAAGTCTCACCTAAATCTCCCCTCTTCCAGTTTAAAACCATTACCCTTTGTCCTCTCCCTGCCCTTGTCCCAAGCCCCTCCCCAGCTTTCCTGGAGCCCCTTCAGGCACTGGAAGGTGCTCTAAGGTCTCCCTGGAGCCTTCTCTTCTCCAGGCTGAACACCCCAACTCTCCCAGCCTGGCTCCAGAGCAGAGCTGCTCCAGCCCTCCCAGCATCTCCGGGGCCTCCTCTGGACTCTCTCCAGCAGCTCCATGTCCTTCCTGTGCTGGGGACCCCAGCCCTGGCCCCAGCCCTGCAGGGGGGTCTCAGCAGAGCAGAGCAGAGGGGACAATCCCCTCCCTTGACCTGCTGGCCATGCAGCTGGCAATACAGCCCAATGCACCAACTCTTACCTTTGGATTATTCAACACTGCTTCCTACGTACCCTCCCAGGTGAAAGTGTGCTGTCTTGGAACACTGCCCCAGATCACTGAGACATCAGAGTAAGGTGTAAATGCTGCAGATTTGTACAGGCATTAATCAGAGTACAGTCAGATACATAAATAGCTCTAAAATAGGAAGTGTGTCGTTGAAGGAAAAGCATTTCAACCCATCTCTGAAGAAGTGCTTCAGCAGCAATACAAGAAGGCTTCCTCCACTGCACTTGGGGTTCCTTTGCTCCCTAGCCTGAACAGCCCCTTCTGTACTAACTTTCTAACCCTTTCTCAGTTAATGCATCAACTATTCAGAGTAAATAAGCTTTTATTTATTTGCTATTTATTCCAGAGCAGTTTAACAATAACATCAGATGTTCTGCAGCTCAGCATGGCTTGGTTGTAGAAGAGCTACAAACATTAACATCCATTGATGACCACCATGGAGGTACTCGGCAATTCATCTGTATTTGCAGAAAAAATTCTGTGCAATGACCCAAGATCAGGTGGAAGGGACTGCCAATTAAAGGTATTCAATTGTTACATCTTATCTAGCCCCCTCTTTTTTATTTTAAGGAAAAATCTCCCCATGGGTATTTGCCATGGTTGTCACAAGCTGGAGCAGCCAGGCCTGATGCTGAAATGTGGATTCATTTACACTAACAATAAATAAATAAATTTGCTACTAAACACAGTGAATGAGTTGGCAGCAATATTTCTGGCTGAGTTTTGCATTAGGTCCTTAGCCCCATAGTGGTGGAAATCACATGAGCAAGAAGGAACAAAACCCTATGGAGGATCAGCACTCTTTGGTCAGTGTTGGACCATGGAGAAGCAGCTCGTGCTAGTAGTAATGGTCCCAGTGACTTCCAAAATGCCACCAAGCAATGCCTTGGTGTCCATCCACCTGCCTGTGATGGAGCCTGGGGAAAGAAACTTATTTGTGGTCATGCTTTTAGCTTCTGGCTGAGCTGTATCTGGTGCAGGGTGGCAGAGGTGGTCTGGAGGGTTTTGTGAGCTGGGTTTTTAACGAGGATTTCATGGGGGCTGAGCAGCACGTTGCCAGCACCCATTCAACACCCCTGACACTGTTGGGGTGATGTTACCATCCCCCCAAACTGGCAGACACTGACTGGAAAGGTGGATTCATTACAGTCCCTCCCAGACCAAAACACTACTTGGCTCACCTCCTGGCCTAAATAATAATAATAAATAATAATAACAATAATAATAGTAATAGCAATAATAATCTTTTGGGACACAATTTGGTTGCTGCCACTTCCAGAACTTCCTCCTGACAAGTCATGAAGAAGACTTGTGTCTGTTTTTCACCATTACCTCATTGTTGGCCAACCTTCAAAACACACGGTATTTCATCAGACTCCTGTGTCTTCCCTCTACCCCGCATGACTGAAATGACTGAAATGTCATTTATTTCACTACCAGCACACAATCAGAAAAGAAATAAGAAAAACCTATTCTAACTAGAAGCTGAAGTTGTAGTATTGTCTTTAGGCAATCCATGGTATTTTAGATTTCTGCCATACATGAGGAAATGTAAACACCTATAAAATGTCATGCATTTGCAGTCGTAAGTGAACTCGTGTAAACATTTAGTTGAAAGATGCATGAGATTCCATCCTTTTGCCATATTCACAAAGCTGCATAATAGATTTGGGGGGCAAACAGGCTATTTCAAGGTTTGCTTCATATTTGGGAGAGGCTACTACCAATTAAGCAGATCTGCAGACACTCCTACCCTCGGGCTAGCTCTTTTTCTTGCTGTTCCTTGATGAATCACTGTGATGTACCAGACTTTGCTTAGAGATGCAGAAATTTTGCTGCTGTTTGGGAAACCCCTGGTGGAAATCTGTAGTGGTAATTCTAGTGGTCACCTCCCACGGGACCCATTTTAAGAGCCCTGAGCTGCAGAATGTTGGCTTCCCATACCTTTCATCCTTGCTCACCAACACCTCAGCCATATATGCAATACAGCAATAGGGACTGAGTCCTAAATGCTAACCTGGGTCAGACTGCTGCTGCTAAAAGTATCCCTGCATGTCCTTCCTTCCTTCCTTCCTTCCTTCCTTCCTTCCTTCCTTCCTTCCTTCCTTCCTTCCTTCCTTCCTTCCTTCCTTCCTTCCTTCCTTCCTTCCTTCCTTCCTTCCTTCCTTCCTTCCTTCCTTCCTTCCTTCCTTCCTTCCTTCCTTCCTTCCTTCCTTCCTTCCTTCCTTCCTTCCTTCCTTCCTTCCTTCCTTCCTTCCTTCCTTCCTTCCTTCCCTGTACTTCTCCCTCCCTTTCTTTCTCTCTCTCTTTCCCTCTTTCTCTCTTTCACAAAAGAGTTGTGGGTCCACAAGGAAAGAGCAGGCATAAACTACAGTGCCAACAAAGATGACTTATGCAAGCAGTAGCTCATTTAACATCACAGCTGATTAAGAAATCTATTCTGAGGATCACTTCTTCTCTAAAGGCACACCGTATTTTGTTGTTGTTTTTGTTCTATTGTTGTTGTTGTTTGTTTGTTTTAAGGTAATATTTGGATTCTTTCCATAGCCACATGCAGAAGAGCACTCTCACAATTAAATGGCACTTTATGTAAATGTTGACCCCAAGAAAACTCCCTGGAAAGCAGATGGTGCTTTGATGGCTTTGCCAAATTCTGGGAGGCAGGTGTGGGAGCTCGAAGCTCTTCCCCCCAGCAGAGCTGCTGCTTTTCCCAGCTCTGCCACTGACCTGCCACGGGAGGATGTCAGCTTTTACCTCCTTGCCTGGGTTTCCTTTCCTGTTAAATCAAGAGAAACAGCATTTGTACTTTGTAAGTTCCATGGGACATCTGGATGAAAATCATAGAACGGGGAAAAAGTATTCTGTGTAGATGTATAACATGCAATCAGCAAGTTCTCCCCGGTGTTTCTAGAGATGCTGGGATAACTAAACTCCTTTGCCTAGCTCTGGTTTCTGAATTTCAAATATGGCAAACAGGGCTGAAATTTCATGTATTTTCTTTACCATTCCCATATCATTTTCTTTACAGACTCTCATGTTTGAGTTGCTTCACTGGGAAGAGAAGCTCTTTTGAGGGTAAAATTTAAAATAGCTGCAGGTACCTCTTGTTGGTGCTGTAGAAATGGAGAAAATGTGAAATTACTGTGTGACATTAGCACAGGATTAATAATTCTGAAGCACATTTTCAAGAAAATCAAGACAATAAGAACACTGAAAGACAGAGGCACACAGACTCTCCCAGACCCTGTGAAGAGGGGATTTCTGCTTTATCTTGGTGCAATCATCTGTCTAAGGAGAAATCAGTACATGCAGAGCTGGGACTTTGCTAAAAGTCACCTTGCTTTCAGGGGAGCTAAGCACCTGCTGGCCCTGATGCTATTGAGAGAGTAAAAGGTCTTGATCTGTGCATATATTGTCTGCTATCTCACCCCGTTTGGGACAATAGGTTCTTGAATTATGAAACATGGCTTCCATGAATTTCAAGACAGTGATAAGGACTAAGAAGTGGCATGCAGAGGGTGGCACTGGCATCATCTGGAGGAAAAAAGAAGAGTGCCTCCTCAGCGACGTGGAACCACAATGGTGTGCAAACCAAGCATACAGCAGCCAGGATGGAACCAGTCCAAATTAGGAAGCAGCTCCAACTCTTTCAGTTCTGCATGCCTCAGACTTCCTATGGCTGGGTGTGGGTGGTTACCCATCAACAACAGCCTCACTTCAAACCCACTGAGTTACTCTTCAGAAACAGCCCAGGACATTTATCTCTGTACCTGACTTAGCACGGACACCTCAGCCAGATTTAGGCACGCAAACACGGCCCATCGTGCCCACCCCAAGTGATGAGTAGTCTCAGCTTCTAAACTGGGAGCTCCTAATTTAAGCTTTAAGAAAAGCAACTATCCCCACACCTTGCAAGTGTGAGCCTTACGTAATTTGGATCTGGACACACAATTCCACCTACAGAAAGGAATGCAGGTTTGCAAGGGATTTGGTAAGAAATACGCAACAGCAAAAATTCAGAGTTCCCTGGTGACCTTGAAATTCATTCTAGATTTATTCCCTCCGTATCCATCAGGACAATACTACATTTCATCAAAATGCAATGAAAATTACTGGGAAACTGGCCTCAAGGATACAGATTTCCTTCCAGATACTCACTTGCTTGTGAGATGAGTCTTGGGAGTAATCCCAAACTCTCCAAAGAGAGTAACGAAGACGTTGGCGTCAGTTCCAGCTCCCCGGACATCTCCTGTCACTGTCACCACCTCATAAACTGTGGAAGGAGAAAAAAAAAGATCAGGACAACAGGAGAAATCCTTCACTTTACATATTATAGATCCAAGCTATCCCCAAACTTGAGCTGAAATTCAGATTCCAGAGATGGATCACTGCACCCGTCACTGAAGCAAACCCGTCTCTTGGACAGGGCATAGTCCCTGCTAAGGATCAGCACAACTAGTGGAAATCTTGTCCAAATAAAACCACTGGAGATATTGTACATGGGCAGAGAAGGGTGGAGTTAGGACAGATTTTGCTCAAAATAAAAAACTTTTCTTTGAACACATCGCTTCCTGCTGTGATGCACGTGCATGTACTACAAGTAACAGATGAATTTATGTGAAGTGTTAGAGTAAAAGCGGTTGAGCAATTTTTCATTTGTGAACACAACAACCCAATGCATGCTTTCCCATTTGCTCTGATGATCAATTCATACGAAGCTGAGAAATCACTACCACCAGAAAGTTTGCATGTTAGTTTTTCTGAAGACTTTACCAAAGACCAAACAGTAAACCATTACGAGAATAAGGCAGGAAAATGCTTAAATGAGAATACCAAAGCACTAACAATTTTCCATTAACAGGTTGGATGGCAACTTCATTACCATGTATCAATATCTCACTGGGAGAGCCACAAGTTTAAAAGAGTCTTTTACTCAAGTGGAGAAAAACAAGACCAAATGGTCGCATGGTAGAGCTAGATAAAGTTATAGCATCACAGACTGGTTTGGCTCATAAAGAACCTTAAAGATCATCTAGTTCCAACTCCCTGCATGGGCAGGGACACCTCCCACTAGATCAGGTTGCTCCAAACCCCAATTCAAATTACAGTCACAGAATCAGAGAATCATAGAAGGTCTTGGGTTGGAAGGCACCTCTAAAGGTCATCTAGTCCAACCCCCCTGCAATAAGCAGGGACATCTCACAATAGAACAAATTGTTCAGAGCCCCATCAAATCAAATAAATGTTTCTTAAGCAGGATGATGAGTGAAGTTTGAACTTGAGGCTAAAGACTTAAAGCTTGAAAATGGGTTAACTATCTGAAGGACATATCTTGGTTGGCTCAGTACAGAAGGAATTTTAGAGGAAATTGTAAAACTTTGCCTAAGGCCAGACCAACTGTCCTGATGGCCCTTTTTGTCTTTTGACCAGGTGATGGTCATTAGCTAATAATGATATTTCAGGTTCAGACCTACAAGCTGGAGGAAAGGCTGAGCTTCTATGATTTCATCCTGCAAAAGCTGACTGCCAAGTATGTGATAACTCAGAACTAATGCTGTAAAAATGTCCTTCTTCACAAGTGCATCAGAACTTCTATGTATTTTGTTAATGCCAATCTCTTCCTCACTATGTCATATATATATATGAAAGAGACAAAAAAATATATTGAGGCTTTCTACCCTGAGTATTAAATGTTTTTCCCCACTACCACTCTTCCCTCAAAGCACCATGGAGAAGGAATTAAATCACCCTTTTAACTGAAAAGCATGGAGACAGAGTTCTAGGGCACAAACACAGGCCACTCATGTATAACTGATTAGAAACTACTAACTACTCCTCATTTTCAGCACCTCTTTTGCTTTGAGACAGAGAAAAATCCTGCAATATTTTCCAAACCTCACCTTTCCACTAATGTAAATAGGACAAGGGAAGGGGACATTAATATGATAAATACAGTAAGTTACGATCTGTGATTTGCTAAATTTTAGGAGTCCCTTGGCTTGTTGTATTTCAAAAAAAAGAAAAAAGGAAAAAAGGAATGCATGAAATCCACAGCTTCCATATGAGTAATATGTATGAACAATGTTTTCATTTCACCTTCCTCCTGTTAGCACTCACACATGCCAACGGGAGAAGCTTGGCATAGCTGGAAGAGACAAACGATGTCCTGGCATTACCAATTAACAGGAGGAAGACTCCTCATCCACCCTGCCCCACTGATTCACCACTGATTGCTTCACGGTTGGTTGTCAGTGCTGCAGCGACACTGGAAACAGCAAGCTTACATCACTGAGTTACAATATTGTTGCACTCTTTTGTAACAGCCTTTTACGTCGGTCCATCTCCAAAGCATGTGCAAATTATCTGTGCCGTGGAAGTACCTATCACTGTCAGAGCATCCTACATGCATTGCCAACGTGTCAGTTGCAGCTGAGCATCCTTCTGCAAGCTCTCGCTCAGGAAAAAGGCCTTTAAGGCTTTGCTTCCTTCTCCCCACAAAAGGCTCAGCAAAATTTGGCCCTGTTCTTCTTTTCAGAAGGGTCAGGTCAGCCTGTGCGCAGCTTTCTGCTGGAGGGCACATGGCTGAAGGCATTTTTCCTGTGAAAAAAAACACAACTTCACAACACTAGCTGAGTTCCCAGAGACCTTTCAAAAGCTCAGGCAGGTTTTCTAGTGATTTTTTTTTTTTTTTTTTTACTGCTACAGAAGTGTTAGGATGTATAAGTTTTATGTGACAGGCAGAGTCTATCATGTTATGTCTGCCCACGTTACATCAAGTGAAAACCGTTCCTGAACCAGTCTGCTGCACCTCTGCAGGTGTTGACAACATCATCTACACTTCTAACCTTAATTCCTTATGGAAAATACAAGTCAGATGGATCTACTTCCACTTCAAAAGTCCTAACAAGTGTTGTGATGGGATACCAGGAAATTGTGTGTCTAAGACAACAAGAAGCCACAATATTGCCCCCTTAAAAACCAAAACCCTCCTCCAATTGCCACAATGGGATTGGCAAGAAAACACAAGCCATGTGTACATACAGACTTGCCCTTTAGTTCCACATCCCCAGATTCAGCCTGCACAAGCAGGCAGCACACAGATAAGCAGTTTTCCCCAAGACAGATGTGCTGAGCCCTGCCCAAGCAGCACGTCATTATTGACCACATGCAGTTGTTGGCACCATTTTAATTAAATTTGCACTGAGGGGAAAAAACCAGGAGCTGGGTTGGTGACACCAGCTTGTCACCACATTTTACAAGTGCCACCTTGCACCCCTGGCAGGGAAAAGGAGCTCTGCTGCCCCTTCTCCAGCACTACAGCTGTGCAGCCACATGTGCAAGTATGATCATAACATATCATAGAATGGCTAAGGTTGGAAAGAACTTTAAAGATCATGTAGATCCAACCCCCTGCATGGGCAGGGACACCTCCCACCAGCCCAGGTTGCTCCAAGCCCCATCCAACCTGCCCTTCAACACTGCCAGGGATGGGGCAGCCACAGCTTCCCTGGGCAACCTGGGCCAGGGTCTCACCACCCTCACAGCAAAGCGTTTCTTACTAGTGCTTCATCTCTATGTTCCCTTTTTCAGTTTAAAACTGTCTCCTCTCATCCTCTCACTCCCTGCCCTTGTCCCAGGTCCCTCCCCAGCTTTTCTGGAGCCCCTTCAGGCACTGGAAGGTGCTCTAAGGTCTCCCTGGAGCCTTCTCTTCCCCAGGCTGAACACCCCAACTCTCCCAGCCTGGCTCCAGAGCAGAGCTGCTCCAGCCCTCCCAGCATCTCCGGGGCCTCCTCTGGACTCTCTCCAGCAGCTCCATGTCCTTCCTGTGCTGGGGACCCCAGCCCTGGCCCCAGCCCTGCAGGGGGGTCTCAGCAGAGCAGAGCAGAGGGGACAATCCCCTCCCTGGCCCTGCTGGCCACGCTGCTGGGGATGCAGCCCAGGACACGGGGGGTTTCTGGGCTCCCAAGAGCCCCAAGTCATTCTCCTTAAGGCTGTTCTCAATCCATTCTACTCCCAGCCTGGATTTGTGCTCAGGATTGCCCCAACCTTGCACTTGGCCTTGCTGAGCTTTATAAGGTTGGCATGGGCCCACCTCTCAATCACACCACACTCCTTAGTGTCATCAGCAAGCTTGCTGAGGGTGCTCTCAATTCCACTGTCCATGTCACCAACAAAGGTGTTAAACAGCACCAGTACCAGTACCTGCCCTTCAGAAATACCACTTGTTGCTGATGTCCCTGACAATTCTTTATCCACTGAGTGGTACTGATCATCCACCTCCTTTCAAACATGGACAGGATGCTCCAAATGTCCATGCCTCCTCAACCAAGCTGCTGCTTGGTCAGGTCACTAAGCCAGTGTTAAGATGCTCCTGCCCATGTGTGCTACACCTTAATGCTTTTCCTACCAGTGCTGGCTGAGTTCATCACACACCATGGGCAGAGAAGGCCCAAAGAGAGGTCACAGAAGCAAAAGGGAAAGTAGTGAATCCCAGTTTGAGCATCATCCTGCTGTGCAGGTCTCTGCTCACAGGAAGACACCTACATGTAGGTGCTTTTAATTGGCAAACAATCTCTTCCCAAGGTCAAGGTAAGGCTATTCTGAGTACCCATAACATGGCCAAGTTACAGAAACCTACAGTGTTAGCATGGGAATGCCTGACCTTCAGGTCAGTCCCCAGATCTTGCTTTTTCTCCCAATGGGCCAGGCAGACTCAATACAAAGATTTTAATTCAGCCACTGATACAGACTCTTTGTTACAAATATTGTTTCAATCAAGTGGAATTCTGTTCACTTATCTCAACTGGTAGATATTGAATCTTCAGCTAACTCCACTGTCCAGCTCTCTGGCATGAAGACTTCGGAAACCAGTGAAAGTTTCAGCAAGATAAACAGAATGGATTTGCTATGGACTGCAAATCTATTACTGTTTTTCAGGGCCATACACATGCTCAATAAAGGAAATAATGGATACTAGTTCCTTTGCTGAAAATAAGCATTCAAAAACAGTCATTTGAAGCACAAGGTACAGAAAGCATAAAATCAGTATCAAGTTACATTGCAGCATTGGCTGGAAGAACTTACATCCATTTCCCTGTCTTGCATAAACAGCTGGTGCTATAAACCTGTCCATTCAATGACCAAAGCAGAGAAACACTTGCTTCAATGTGGGTGCTAAAATTATCGTAAAGCTGAAAAGATTGACAAGTGAAGATTGAGATCCTCTAGTTAAGAGCATGCAAAATTCCCTTAGCTCCATAAGGAGGGAATGGCTCAGGGAAGAAGAGTGTTTTGGCAGATAAATTCAGGTATTTCTGACTCCAGTGACAGGGGACTGCAGATTCCTTTGTGTCAGGTTCTCATACAGTGAGTATGGAGAACTGAGCTGGAGCTCATGACACTGCCTGCCTCTTGTCTAGCAAGAGTGGCCTTCGGCAGAAAAAAATTAAGGGTTGTGCCACAAGAATGAATTAACAAGTAGAACAAGACACCCAAGCTAGTGAGGAGTCATCAAAGAGTTTGGGTAAGGAGGAAGAAAAGCAGAAAGAAGAGCTGAGCCATGCTGTGAGCATGGGCAGGGAAGCAGAGGAGGTGAAAGCTGCAGACATAGAGCATCCCAGTGGGCCCAGAAGCATCAGTGTCCTGG
The DNA here is from genome assembly GCF_020740795.1 of Apus apus. Lineage (NCBI taxonomy): Eukaryota > Metazoa > Chordata > Aves > Apodiformes > Apodidae > Apus > Apus apus. The sequence goes on along the minus strand of NC_067312.1, from coordinate 3,475,947 downwards.
AGGCAGCCTCTAGTATCTCTGCCTCTTACCCCTCTCTGAGCTGATCTATCACCTACCATCATACACCACACCTGTGACAAACCCCATCTCCCTCATCACTACCTGCTTCCTCAGAGAGCCACAGGCCAGTGCCTCCAGGCTGTAAGCACATGGGGAGCAAGAATTAAACCCTCCTCCTACATCAAAAAGTGGAAGAAACAAGCAAGATGTCATCTTCATCTTGAATATAAACCCAAGCCAACACAAATTACTCTGAAGCTATGGCTATCAGAGCTACCTCCAGATAGCTTCATTTAGCAGGGTACATATACTTCAGCTGCAGTAATGGTTGTTTCCACTTCTCTGTCTTTCCAGCTGGGAATTCACTGATTATTCTCAATATTCACTTAATGTTGATCCATGCAAAGCACCAATCACTCAGCCTCCTACTGAAGCACATCAGCATGTGTTTGTCTTGGAGCACCTGAAGAATACCTTGACATTTATGCAAAATACTTGGAAGTTTTTAAGCATCTGTGCTGACAGTTATGGGTTATGTTTGCCAAAATTACGCTCTGTGCACATGAGCACACCAGTTTGCAGTGTGTGCAGTTTTGGGCCCCTACACTACAGGAAAGACATTGAGCTACCAGAATGTGTCCAGAGAAGGGCAAGGGAGCTGGGGAAGGGGCTGGAGCACAAGTGTGAGGAGGAGCAGCTGAGGGAGCTGGGGGTGTCCAGCCTGGAGCAAAGGAGGCTGAGGGGAGACCTGCTGGCTCTGCAGCTGCCTGAGAGGAGGTTGTAAAGAAGTTAGGGTCAGTCAATGAAGCTACAAGCAATAGAATAAGAGGAAATGGCCTCAAGTTGTGCCAGGGGAGGTTTAGATTGGATGTTAGAAGAATTTCTTCACCAAAAGGGTTGTCAGGCCCTGGCCCAGGCTGCCCAGGGCAGTGGTGGAGTCCCCATCCTGGAGGGATTTAAGAGTCATACAGACTTAGTACTGAGGGATACGGTTTAGTTAAGGACTTGTCAGTATTAGCTTAGTGTTTGGACTTGATAATCTGTTAAGGTCTTTTCCAACCAAGGAAATGCTGTGATTCTGTTACCCACCATGAAGACAGGCCTTTGAAATCAGCCATTGTTTGTTTTCATCAAGACACAATTTGGGCAATGATCTCTTGTCATTCACAAAATTAGTCAAATTCTTCTCTCATTCACTCTGGGGCAAATCCTGACTAAGTCCATTGGCTTGAACAGAATGACTTTGGATTCATACTGGTAAAACTGTGAGCAGATTTGGGCCTCACACACTAAGAGAGACTGCTTGCTGTTTATGTGCTTTAGCAAAAGCAGCTTTTGAGTCCGGCATGGATGCCAAATTAATTATTTAAAGCAAAGAGAGGGATTTTTTCCATGAATATTTGGACTAATTGCACACTGTTGAACATTTTTATTATATAAAAATTGCAGAATTGATCATACTATTTTGAGACACTTCACAGATATGGATTAGGGGAGTTTCCTGCGAACTTACCACTAGTACACACAAAAAAGCATTACCCTGAGCTCTGGAACATCATTTGTCTCTTAAAATACAACCCCAATGCTGAATACTGTTTCCACAGGCAGAATGGTTGCAGTTTGGAGTTTCAGCTCAGTTTGGAGTTCATCAGCTATTGCAAAATCAACAGTTTATTCTCAAGTGCCATAGGAAGCCATACTCAATTGACCTATCATTTAAAAGTGCTTTTGCCTTAGCACCAACAGAAAAAGCATCTCCTTTGCTGGAACAGCAAAGCAGAATTAGCTTAGCAATCGAAATCTTTGTTATTGAAGTTTAAATTGTGCTGGAGGAAAACACTGTGCCTCAGTGAGAGAAACACTTTCAAGAAAAACCTGTTCTATTTCTTTCATTATCTTTTGGAGACAGAGAGGGACTGCTAGGACATGGGGTGTCCCTGAATCACAGCTGTGGACAACAACATTAGACACTGATGGCCAAAGGGAAGTGTGAAATGGAGACTGGGTAAAATCTGCTGTAGATTCACCTGAAATATTGAACAAGCAAAGTCTGCAGTACAGCAATGTGTCTGCAGCACTCCACTGGAAGTACTTTCCTGCCCTTTAACATGTCCCCCTAGGACCAGATTCAAACCACAGCCCCACTTTCTTACAGTTGTCTAGGCAGCAGGACAACCAAGACAAAGGAGATATGCTACCACCAAAACCCAGGGAGTAGGGAGGGAAATTTCTCCAAAGATCATTTTTTTGCTGATCCTCCAGCACCCTTGATCTGGAGGCATTGCAGGTGTTGGATCCTGGATGTTCCACAACGTGAACAAGGCATTTCTCCCAGTATTTTTCTGGGCAATGGCTGAATTGATTTTGCAGAGAAAAACACAACGACATCTGCTTCAAAACCTCTTGGCCTGAGGCACTGAATCCAGCAGGATCGAGTCTGGGAGTCATCAGCTGGCAAAGCCACTGGCAGGTGAGGAGCAGATGATGCTGCTGCAGGGACAGTCACCCCATGGTGAGGACACTGCCTGCCAGCCAGAGGGTGACACTGCACCCTGGGCAGCTCCCAGCTCAGGAACCAGCACCTTTTGCTCCTGAAACCCAATTTCCAGCTGTGTTTCAGGTCAATGCACAGCATAAGCAGGGACTGGCACTTGTCAGAAGCTTCATATAAGTACAAATTTTTGTGTGTTACTTGTATTTATATGGACATTGTTAGATGTCATTATGAATTAATCTTCACTCCCTAGTAATCATTCATGTCAGGCAGCTAAATCTATCCAAAAAGCACCTTAAAAATATTTTAAAAAGAAAACCAAACAAACAACCAAACAAAAAACAAGCCACAATATTTGAATAGATACAAACCCTGACTTTTCCACCTCCTACCTCTTTCTTCTTTGCAGATATGTCCTGATTAACACTTGCAGTTCATAGAGCAAGTCTGACAGAGACCCTACCATGATACAGACATGGAGGTCACCAAAATGATGTGAGAAACACAGCAGATCTGAACATGAGGGGGTGAAGTGCTGAAAAGATCAAGAGTTTCCAACAGCCACATCCAGTTACAGCAACAATGAATGACTACTTTGTGATATGTGTCCAGTGAGTCTTACAATGGATATGTATCCATCCCAAAAAATGCCATAATTATAATTTTCAGGCAATTTTTAGGAGTTGCCACTCAGGTATTTGTGACATTGTGTTGCACAGTAGTGTTCAGCAAAGAAGAAAAAACAAAGGCAGAAGAAAAACTCTTCTGACAATGCTTGGGGAAACATCTGCACCCACAAGGCACTGAGATTAAACTAATATTTGTTGCAGGAGAAATAGTCAGCCTAGAGGAGGCCTTAACCCAACAAAGAGTATGCTGGGAATCTGGAATTGACTTCCTGGTTGCATCCTCAACAGCTGAGAAACCCTGGGTAAAGCATCCCAGCAATGGTCAGATGCTTTCAGCACCAACCCCAGCATGAGTCTCTGCTTTCCTGGGGCTCAGATGGATAAAACACCTCACCTGAACCTGTGCAGAGGATTGACTAAACTGGAAAAAAATCTGCCTTGCCCTGGTTCCCTGTCTATGCTTAGTCCCTTAAAGCTCAGTGTGATTTTTTGCCCAGATGGTGGTAATTCTGTTGTTCTAATGGCACAGTATTCAGATACCTGTCCAAATATCCAGGAAAAGGATGATAAACTGCTTCATGGAGAGGTGGGAAGACATCTATTTACCAAAGTATAAATGGGAAAAAAACCCTCATGATCCTTAAAATACCAGATAATTAAAACCTACCCTGGCAAAATATTGAATTTTAGAAAAATGAAGGAATGTCACTTATTTTCTTAAGAGAAAACAAATAAAAAGAAACCACACATACACAAAAGAAGTTTTAAAGCCCCCAAATCTGCTTGAATTATTCCAATGTGATCAAGTTCTAAAGGTCACCTTCCTCAAAGACGACACCTTGCCCTACACCTTGGAGGTTACAAATCATTAAATACAGGCTGATAGAACACATGGGTTGACAGAAGCACATCTACAATCAAACTAATTACCCTGCATTTGACATCTACTTCTCAGGGAAATCTTGTTCAGTTTTTCTTCAGGAACTCTTAGCTACTTTCTGTCAAAGTCCAAAAGCAAAGCATTCAGTGTAAAAAGTAGCTGCAGACTGCCAAGGATATGCAGCTGAACATGCCATTCCACTCAGGCTGGAGTATTTTGGGCGTGAGGAGAGCAGCAAGGCTGGAAAATTGCAGCCCTCGGGGGTGTGGGTTTTACAGGCATCAGCTGGCACACCAGCTGCACCGTGTGTTTGGCAGCCTGGTGCCTACAGCTGCTCCTTGGTGCTGTTCTGGCTGCAGCCAGGTTTTGGGGCTGAGCCATCCCACACAGATGCTTCTGCATCTGCTGGATCCTGTTGGGGAGAGAGGAACCTGGGTGAGGGGGTACGCGAGTGTTGGGTGGCCCCAGCCCCAAGCCTGCTGAGCACACACCTGCAAATGAAAGGAGACATCTGTGAGGGCCTAAACCTTCAGACATCAGCCAGAGCCTCCTCCAGAAGGTTAATTTGAACTCATCTGCTTTGCAGTGCTGGTTTTCCATACCAGGGACTGGCAGCAGCCGTGCTGCAGGTGGATGGCCGACCATGGAGGTCAAAGGCAAAGAGCCACAGTGAAATCCTTGCAGAGCTCCACCCGCAGCCCTCTAACTACTCATTTCCAACCTGTAAAACCTCATTTCAGCACGACACCCCCATGCAACTTTAACTCTACCCAGGTGTGCAGTGGGGGTGGGGATGTCTAGTAGCCAGGCACAAAGATTTTTCAGTGTCTACCTAAAAACTTGAGCAAATGCTCCTGCAAATTCATCAACGCTTTAAGATCACGATCAGATTAGTGTTGGCTTGTTCTGTCACACAGGTTGCTGGTTCCTGGGTACAGTCATCTAACAAACTCTGGAAGTGATCCACACTTTTCAAAATTCATGTATCAGGCAGCCATTTGTAACTGTGGAAAATGCTGAGCTGTAAGCAGGTGTGATCCACCACATCTCCAAGGCAGGTGCAGCACCAGCTCCTCTCAGTGGCACACTCTGCACGTCCCATGGGAACACAAGATACAAAGCTGCCACTGGTGAAAAACTCTGGGTTTTATGCCTTAAGCTGAAACTCGTTTTAGCAGTAAGGACTAAAAATAACCAAACCTGTCTTCCAAAGAAGATTCCTTGTTTCTTCTGATCCGGAGTGTTAATTAAAGCCTTGGTGAGGGAAGATCAGTGGGGTGCAGGGTGCAGGCAAGGTGACTTTGCAATGGACAGTCATCTATCATAAAATATGTGATACATGTCTCCAGTTCTGCACAAGGAGAGAGCTGGAGACCACACAGCACTTGCTCTTCTCCTCCATTCTGCTGCCATATACCCTTAAACAGAACTTAGCAATAAACTCAGTCTGTCTTGAATGCTTTTTCTGTGTAACCATTCGCTGCAGTAGCTAAAGAAGTTTATGTGATAGATGCAACACAATAAAACCAATGGTGCACATCAAAAGAAATTATGGGCGGCTTGTATCATCTTGTACAAACCATTAGGGGCCATTTCCCTCCTTCCATCACCATTTGAGGCAATGTTTTAATAAAAACATGCATTTCTTGAGTAACTTTCTTCATTTTATAACTATCATTTCTGCTGCCAGCATCACTGAAGTCCAGCTTCACCCTTTCTGCAAAAGGTACAAACCAGCAAAAAAAAAAAAGTGCTCATCATCTGTCCCTGGAAGCAGTGGCTGCAGCCTCAAAGTACATCATCTCCTGGGAGCTAATCCAGGCTTTGCTCCCTTGCACAGGAATGTTAAACTTCCCATGGACCTCTATGGTGTCTTTATCATCATGAACCAGCTGCTTCCCTAGCCATTTACTGTCATGCAGACCCACCACTGAAGAGGTCACACCTATGGAAGAGCCTTATCCTTCATCCTCTCTGGAGCAGTCCTTTGAATCTTGGCCCTGGAGATGGTGACCAAGCTGAGCACAGTGCAGCAGGTCTCACTATGTGCTACAGTAAAACTCCCAAGAGACAAGGAAGATCCTCTAGAGGATTTGTTTCTCTACAAAGGAAAGATACCTACTTTTTAACATCCAGATCTGAAGCTCAGCAGGAAAAGAAAAAAAAAAAAAAGAAAAAAAAAAAAGAAGGAAAACAGAGGAGGAAAGAATAAATAATTAAACAAAAACAAAACAAACAAACAAAACCAAAATAAGAAAGAAAGAAAGAAAGAAAGAAAGAAAGAAAGAAAGAAAGAAAGAAAGAAAGAAAGAAAGAAAGAAAGAAAGAAAGAAAGAAAGAAAGAAAGAAAGAAAGAAAGAAAGAAAGAAAGAAAGAAAGAAAGAAAGGAAGGAAGGAAGGAAGGAAGGAAGGAAGGAAGGAAGGAAGGAAGGAAGGAAGGAAGGAAGGAAGGAAGGAAGGAAGGAAGGAAGGAAGGAAGGAAGGAAGGAAGGAAAGAAAGAAAGAAAGAAAGAAAGAAAGAAAGAAAGAAAGAAAGAAAGAAAGAAAGAAAGAAAGAAGGAAGGAAGAAAGAAAGAAAGAAAGAAAGAAAGAAAGAAAGAAAGAAAGAAAGAAAGAAAGAAAGAAAGGAAGGAAGGAAGGAAGGAAGGAAGGAAGGAAGGAAGGAAGGAAGGAAGGAAGGAAGGAAGGAAGGAAGGAAGGAAGGAAGGAAGGAAGGAAGGAAGGAAGGAAGGAAGGAAGGAAGGAAGGAAGGAAGGAAGGAAGGAAGGAAGGAAGGAAGGAAGGAAGGAAGGAAGGAAGGAAGGAAGAAAGGAAGAAAGAAAGGAAGAAAGGAAGAAAGGAAGAAAGAAAGGAAGAAAGAAAGGAAGAAAGAAAGGAAGAAAGAAAGGAAGAAAGAAAGGAAGAAAGAAAGAAAGAAAGAAAGAAAGAAAGAAAGAAAGAAAGAAAGAAAGAAAGAAAGAAAGAAAGAAAGAAAGAAAGAAAGAAAGAAAGAAAGAAAGAAAGAAAGAAAGAAAGAAAGAAAGAAAGAAAGAAAGAAAGAAAGAAAGAAAGAAAGAAAGAAAGAAAGAAAAATTTTTTTGTCATCAATTAGACCCAAAAAGAGATTATTTTCCTCTGAAAGGAGGTGTCTCTCTTGGTGAGCTGCAGCTATACAAAGAGGGAAGGCTCAAGATCTCCTGAGTCAGCAGCACTTTACAGGAGGGATCTTACCATCATCTGCCACAGCCCATGGATGTCTCAGGGCTGGAGTCACCAAGCCAGCAGCTACCAGCTCAGCCAGAAGGAACACTCAATTAATGGCGTAAAGCAAGTTTGGAGAAGGAAACATTTTCTTTCTTCCTACCAACCCAGAGATATCCAAGGCTTTGGCAGAACTGGGCCAGAAAACAGATAGTGACACCTGGCCCCTTCCTTCACAGTTCTCTGACCCCAGACCTGAGCAGGAGGATAAATAACCATGCCACTCTCCCTCTTTCCTACAACAGACAAGATCTGAGATCTCAAAAGAAAGATATGGAGAAAGAAAGAGTTGGAGTTCCAGCAGATGGTTGGTCTTAGGTCTTAGACATCCCCTCTGAATTTCAGGTAGCTGGTACCTAGAGAAGATTTAGTGATGGTTTAGGCAGCCAGGGTGCTATAAGATGAGTCTCTGGATTCCTACTGGACTTGAAATTGACTGATGCCCCTAATTAGCATAACATTACACAGTGTGTCCTGTTTGCATTAGTAACGGCCACTTAAGATCATGGAATCCTAAAATGGTTTGGGTTGGAAGAGACCTTAAAGATCATCCAGTTCCAACCTCCCTGCATAGGCAGGGACACCTCCCACCAGCCCAGGTTGCTCCAAGCCCCATCCAACCTGCCCTTCAACACTGTCAGGGATGGGGCAGCCACAGCTTCCCTGGGCAACCTGGGCCAGGGTCTCACCACCCTCATTGCAAAAAAAATGTCTTCCTTGTTTCCAATCCAAATCTATTGTCTTTTAATTAACCTTTGCCCCTTGTAATGTCACTACAGGTCTCAGTGAAAAGTCTGACCCCATCTTTCTTATAAGGCCCCCCTGAAGAATTGAAAGGTTGCAAAAAGGTCTCCCCAGAGCCCTCTGTACTGTACTGTAGAAGTAACTTTTCAAGTACTTATTAATAAATAACTAATCTCACTAACACCAGGATCACAGGAATGGACAACAGCTGCAAATTAGTTAAAAATGCCTTCTATCTCCACTATAATTTTCTCAGATACACTATCACCTAGTCACTTGATATCTTTTGTGTTCCTGTCCCTGGGAGCTGGTTTTGCCTTGTTCTTCAGTCATCAAACAAATGTGATGGGGGGATCCCTTCTCTTGTTTGCTGAGACAATAAGATGAAGAGGACATCACATGACACAGGCACCATCAACTCCCTGCCTATAAAACATTTACAACGTCTCTTTTTTCCTTTTACAGCAAAAGGAATCATGGCTTGCAGACTGAAATATATCTCTACCAAATATCCACCAATACCACGGGCAGCTGACAGCCCCAAAGCTTCTGGGAGGACTTTTGCAGAGGATACACATTTCTCTAAAGCCTGACCAACAGCAGATCCTTGACTCAATGGTCCTTTGGAAGAAAGCAGCAGTGGCCTCTAAGTAAGTCACACCACAAAAATCTGCTGTTTTACATCAAAATACAAAAAGCACAGGGGGTGGCAGAGGGAATAGCTGGAGCTCAAACAAGAGGAGGTTTGTCCTTAGCGTGAGGGTCGTGAGACCCTGGCCCAGGTTGCCCAGGGAAGCTGTGGCTGCCCCATCCCTGGCAGTGTTGAAGGGCAGGTTGGATGGGGCTTGGAGCAACCTGGGCTGGTGGGAGGCATCCCTGTAACAAGATGATCTGCTTCAGTGGGAAAAAGACTCAACATTCACTTTCCTCTGTGTGCTCTCTGGTGAAAAACAACTACCTGATAAGCTGGAAGGTCACACTGTGCTTTGGTGTTGGAAAACACTCTGGAGCAGCCAGACCCAACCAGAGAGAAAAACAGAAAACTAATAAAGAAAGAGCCTGTGTTTTTAATGAGATAGGAACATTTTGTTAAGCCAGAGAGATATCTGAGAAAGGAGAGGAGGTTTGGCTTAGCCGTGGGTGACAGACAGTCAGTCACTTTATTCTATAAAGGCCTGTCCCCGTTCTCCGTCAGGCAGGATCCTGACACATTTTCCCCACAAGGTGTGTTTGATATTCCCCCCTGGAGTGGGGACACCCCTCAAATGGTGAATCTTCAGAGGCTGGGAGAAAGGCATCTACCCACAGTCACTGGGAAGGGAAGTAACATTGATCCCCACTTGATAACTAAGCTGGCTTTGAACTATTGCCTCAACATACTGCTGTAAAGTATTGCCTCAGTGCTTGTTCTAGATCTAGTAAATACCAATTAGTAAGTTGTTGCTGTAGCACTTACATTGTGTAGTAGATATTCTGATTTATGTCCTTCAGCCCTATCACATTATTATAATTCATAATAAGATTTTGCTTTTTTTGTACGTACACCTTAGTCTGTCATCCTTGAACCCATATAGGACAGTCCCTGCCTAAGCAGGGGAGTGACTAGATGGAACTAGATGATCCTTAAGGTCTCTTCTCACTCAAAACATTCTGCAAGCCTACAATTTACAGAACATTTGCAAAGTGCAAGTTATTATTCTTCTACTGTGGAAAAAAAAAACCACACACAAAAAAACCAAACACAAAAAACCACAACAAATTCTGTATGAGGTGAGACAATCTCTCTCCCCTTAAAGAGCCATCACAAATAAAATAGTGTCAAGTGCATGACCTAAAGGCAGCATATATGGGAAAGCCTCACTTCTCCAGCATCAGAGACTATGAACACTTCTATTTTCCCAGTACAGCCACATGGCTCCATTGCAGAAGTCACCAGGTACATTTAACCTGTAATCACAAGCATGAAATGCTTCCAGGATTCCTTAAGCACACTCACTTCCCCAGACTCAAATTGCCACACATTACTCTAATTAACTGATGGGGAAACCACAGTGCTGAGAGTTTAGGTGTCTTGCCCCAGTCATGCCAAGATCCAGTTGCAGGGGTAATGGGTGGCCAGTTCAACCCCAGGCTGTCCATTACCTCTTTGCTGCCCACCCCCCTGATGAGGAGATAACCTCACTGTGCTTGGGAGCATCCTCCAGCCTATCAAGGGCTTTTTCTTTTAATCATGGAGCTACACCATGGGTCTCTGCTGCTCACCTTGCAGTTTCTTCACCTCTCTGCCACAGGTTTGCTGGGTTGGGGAGGATTACTAGCTGCCACCTGGCAGATAAAATGCTAAAGCACTGCCTTTTTCCACAAGCTCTCTAGACACTGTCAAGTTGATGGCTTCCATCCTTCTGCAGACCACAGTCTTCCAATGAAGCTGAGTGTATCAAATAAAACCTCAAGTCTCTGCACAGCCCACCACGCATTCAACTAAAGCACCCTGTGCATAAAAAAAACAGCAGGCTATTTATTGCACCAGAAGATACTAAGGCTTAGGCATGCCTGGCAATATTTCCCCAGCCTATTTGCTTACTTACAACAGCCAGAGAGACAGTGTGCTGGAACTCCTGCTCCTACCAGCAATCCTAAGCACCCCATCTGACTGCTGAAATCACTGGCACTCAGTTCAGCAGGACTCTGCATCCTGCTTACACAGGGGGAGTCTGCTGATTGCAGCTTCTGAACAGCACCACAATGCAAATACTAATTAGGAGAATGCAATTACAGCAGCACCGTGCACATGGCAAAGTGACTCCCTAAACTGAAAAGCTAAGACAGACGCAATCTGTCGGCGCCACCCCACATAGCAAAAGCTCTTGCTTAATTAGAAATACTCCCCGAGCAGGAATTGACTAGGGCCTGCACCCCTAGGCAAGGTCCCAAGTTGGACATCAGCAGGGCAGCAGCAGAAGTGCCTGCTCAAGAGGGGAGGTGAGAAAGGACGGAGCTGACCTTTTTTTTTGTTGTACTCATCTTCTGCTGCGTTGGAGGAGTCCGAACGGTAGTCCCGCAGCTCCTGTTCGTACAGCTCCAAAAAGTTATCTTCTGTCTTTCCTTTCTTGGACTTGTCACCTTTCTTCTTCTTCTTCTTATCTTTGCCTTTTTTGGCTTTTTTCTTCTTTTTTTTCCGGCGCTCATAGTCATCCTCATCCTCACTGCTATACTCCCTTCGCTTGGTTTTTTTCTTTTTCTTCCTCTTCACTTCCCTATCATTCTCTGAGTCCTCAGACTTTGACTTTTTGCCTTTTTTCTCCTGGCTTTCATCTTCCCTGTCTTCCTCAACTGCCTCCTCTGCCACCTCCTCAGCTACCTCTTCCACTACTTCCTCTTCCTCCTCCTCTTCCTCCTCCTCTTCTACTTTGTTCTTTTTGGTCTTTTCTTTCATGTCATTGTTTTTCACCCCTACACTTTTACTAACCCTCTATGCTTGCCTTAACCTAACTTCTGCCACCTACTCTGGTTCCTTTACTGAATGCCAAAGTCCTTTAGTCCTCCTCTCCTTGCCTAGGGCTGGGTTGCCCTGGTTTTGAAGTGTCCTTCCTCCTCCCCAGTTCAGAATAGGTCCCGGAGTCTCTTGTCCTTCCCAACCTACAGCCAACAGCTCACCTCCTTCTGACTCTTCCTGCCTTCCTTCACCTCCTTGACTGAGGCACCTTCTTCTCTCTTTTGTCTCTCCTGGTCTTTGGATTTTCTCCTTTTCGTTATTATTATTTATTCATTGGTCTGTGCTGAGAACTTCCTCTTTTTTTCAGTGCTGCCTCAGCCACTGCTCAGGGTCAGTTAACAATCTGGGTCTACAGTATCAGGATGTGCCAATCAAGGTTCCAGCTCCCTGGAAAATGGGTCAGATGAGGGCACATGGTCAAGTCCCTTCTTTTCTTTCACATGCCAGCTCAGGACATGACAAAACAGAGGCATTTCACCTCCTCATAACATGTAGCAGCTTCAGAAACCTCATGAAAAATTAGTGTTACCCAGTCATGTGTTTATAAGACAGATGGGCAGGTGAAAAAGGAGACCCACCAAGCAACCATATCGCACTGGTCTGCATTTCCTCTCCATTATTTATGGCGTCGGGATCACCTTACTGATAACAAAGGTCTCAACTTTACATGGAATATATATATTGTTGGGGTTTTTTTGACCAGCCAGGCCAGTGACCACAAAAAACAAACACCTCCAGGGTCTCTATCTGGAGACCTTCAACATCAGCAATGCACTCCTGCATCCAGCTCCTCCATCCCCCAGTTACTGTGCTGTATCTCCAACCAAATGAAAAATCAATGCTCACTAAATAAATACAACAGTCAGAAGAAGACACTGAATGCACTTTACATGAGGCATCCTCATGACAGCCCATCTCGGCCAACAAACATAAATAAATCTTGGATTAATAACTGAGCAGAAGCACACATTTACCCACCTGACAGCTCTCAGGCACACATGTTGAGGTGAGATAGCTGGAGGAAGGGAAAAATTAATTATGTACCTTCATGGTTGGAAGGACACCAGAGCCTGAAGCATGCCCAGCACCCCACTTGTGCCCAGGGATGTCAGCATGGGGCTCACCCAGCCTCTAGTACATGCAGCTGCCATGCCCAGAGGAAGACAGGAAGGGACTGAAGGTCCTTCCATCTCTCCCTTCCCACCTGAGCCGCCAGCACAGCCATGGTCTGAGCCCCACAATGGTGTATAGAGTCCCAACTCTCTAGACCTGCAGAGGCTGCGACAGGCTCTCATGGCAGGTGAAAGAAGGATAAACACCACCAGACTGGGTCAATCTCAGCTGCAGTCTGGAGCAGATGATTTAAAGTTTGACTGCAAACAAGCAGAGAAAAGAAGAAAAATTATTTCCTCTTATTCAAAGGTTCTGTTATGGGTTTTGTCACAGCAAATGAAGTTCAATTAAAAATTGTGATATGGAAAACCATACTGAATCTCTCTGGCATAGCTGAAGTGTATGCAAGGCAGGCAGGGCAGTCAGCCTGGCAGTATATCACACTAATGGAAGAAAGGAGAGCTGGATCTATGGCAGGGCTGGTAGGATGATGATACAGAGCCTCCTGCTACCACCTGCCCTGCCTGCGGGATAACTCAGCCCACGGCTTCCCTAGATGATGAATTAAGTGTGATTTTTCTTGATGATGTGCTGTCCAAGTTACCCATACCGTAAGGATAGGTAAGTCAGAGGGTTTGGCCCTGCTGAGCCTTTAATGCACATGGTTTAAAACTCTTCCTAGATAAATCTGGAGGGTTCCAGCAGCCAGCCTGGAAGGGGATAAGGCATCAGCAGTGGATTATCAGGAGCAGGAGGAACAGATGTTTTGATGGCAGGATGTGCAGCCTGAGCAGGATGGCAGCAGCACCGCCCCGGGCAGGAGCAGATGGGGAGCACCAGGCACAGAGGATCCAGGGTCAGTGGGGGTCTGTCCCACCCTCCTTAGCAGTCTCCAGCAATTGAATGTGAATAGTAATTAAAAAAAAAAAAAAAAAAAAAGCACTGTATTTTCTATGGTCTCCACTGCTGAATGGAAATCTTTTTATTAAGCATCATAAAGTGAATTATTCAGGGACAGTTTCCAAGTAGGTTAAAGCACAGATCTGAGACAAAACACAGGAACAGCTTCATGATTCTCTTAAAATCATAAAGAAAAATAAATAGATATATAAATAAATAATTAAATGAACACAGTTCTTCCTTCTGATACAGCTCTCATTTGCCAGTCTCCTCGGAAATCAACACCACAGGTTCTCCTCCCTGCCCAAAATTCCCTGTTTACTTTCAGGTCTTTATTTTTCTGTAAGGCAGCAGAAAGACACATGGTGCATCTCTGCTTGGCACTTCTGAGCATGACAGTGGGACAGTGGTCTCAGCAGGCACAAGGGCACACTGCTCCAAAAGGGAACCACCCAGGCAGGTGGATGCTGCTGATCCCAAAGAGCTCAGGGACCCTGCAGAGATATTTGAAGAGGCAGCACATTTCCCCAGACACACTCTCTGCAGTGCACCACATTCATAACTGTTACCTTTCCATTCTCTGGGACAGCCATCAGCCCACAGCAGAAATCACAGGCACAAACACTTCAGCTTGAATCTGGGAGCTGGATTTAGGTTTTGGCCACAGAAAAGCCAGCCCTTTGAACGAAAAAAAAACCCACAAAAAGACCACAACAAACCCAACACACAAATAATAAAAATAATCCCACAGAGCAGAGCAAAAACATGCCTTCAGGAAAAGGAAAATCACAGGATCTCAAAAAGCTCATATCTTTGTTGTGCTTTCACAAGGTAAACACTTCATCACACCCAGTCCTTGAGTGCTGCTGCTCCCAACAGCTCCAGGTCTATGCAGCAAAATGGAGACAGCAACAACATCTAATGCCAAAAGACAGCATGGTGATCACCCAGGACAGGCCGTCCAGGTGCAAGACTGTTCTCTTCTAGCCCTGAAATATTTTTCCTGCTATCTGCTTGCCCTCACCTCCATAGTAAGTTACCTGCCTTTGAAAGCAGAGTTGTTTGGGGTAGAATAAATGCCTTCCCCCGCTATCCCTGCACTGGGAGACTCAGTTTCAGGATCCTCAGGGCACCTCTGGGAGCAGCCTCAGGCTGATGCAGCCCCAGTGAGGGCCCACTCTTGCAGAGATACCCCAATTGTGGTATCAGGAAGAAACATCTGAGGCACTAAAAGGCAGCCGGGGGCCCCTGTGGTAGTTGCCCCAGTGAGAAACATCCCTCTGAGCTTCCTCTAGTATTGCTCTTTGCTTTGTCCTGGTACAGCAGAGCAAGAGCTCAGGTATAAGCCACAAAGAAAAAAAAAAAGAAAAAAAAAAAGAAAATCCATCCTATCGAATAGGCTCAAATGATGGGGAGAGAGGAGATATTTACCCTGTCTCATTCAAACTTCACTCTGTACACTTCCTTCATCTGTTGTTTTAATTAAAAAGAAATGTGCCAAGAACACTCCAGCTCACTTTTGTTCTTTTTGTGAATAACAGCTGGGAGAAGAACAATGGGGTTTATTGGAGCATAAAGAACTACCGGGAAAGCAACCAAGCTATTGGTGAGAATCATTAGTTAAAACTGTCAACAGTATTTAGATGGGTTTATATCCTCACCCTCCATTCAGCAAAAGATTTCCCCAAATCCTCCTTCCCAAAAAGACCTGGGCCAGAACCCACTAGAGCACTGTGAGCCCAAAGTGACTTCTTGAAGTGTAACAGATTTGGTGCAGAACAAGAGGTCAGAATTTGGCTTTTTGAGGTCCTAACTCACCTGTAACCTTCTTTTCCAGTGCAGCCAAAAGCTGTAAAATCACAGAATGACAGAATCTTAGGGGTTGAAGGGACCTGGAAAGACCATTCAGCTCAACCCCCCTGCCAGAGCAGGGTCACCCAGAGCACATCACACAGGAACGTGTCCAGGAGGGTTTGAATGTCTCCAGCCAAGGAGACTCCACAGCCTCTCTGGGCAGCCTGTCCCAGGGCTCTGTCACTCTCACAGGAAAGAAGTTCTTCCTGATATTCACATGGAACCTCCTGTGCTCCAGTTGGCACCCACTGCCCCTTGTCCTGTCACTGGGCACCACTGAACAAAGCCTGGCTCTGTCCTCCTGACACTGCCCTGAACGTGTCTGTAACCATGGATGAGGTCGCCCCTCAGTCTCCTCTGCTCCAAGCTCAAGAGACCCAGCTCCCTCAGCCTTTCCTCATCAGGGAGATGTTCCACTCCCTCCATCATCTCTGTGGCTCTGCCCTGGGCTCTTTCCAGCAGTTCCCTGTCCTTCTGGAACTGAGGGGCCCAGAACTGGACACAATACTCCAGATGTGGCCTCACCAAGGCAGAACAGAGAGGGAGGAGAACCTCCCTTGACCTACTAACCACCCCCTTTCTAATGCCCCCCAGGATGGCACTGGCCTTCTTAGCCACAAGGGCACATTGCTGGCTCATGGTCATCCTCCTGCCCACCAGGACCCCCAGGTCCCTTTCTCCTGCACTGCTCTCCAGCAGGCCAGCCCCCAACCTGTACTGGTACCTGGGGCTGAATTTCATCAAGTTTCTCTCCATCCAATTCTCCAGCCTGTCCAGGTCTCACTGAATGACAGCACAGCCTTCTGGTGTGTCAGCCAAAATGCTGGATCTAGAATTATCCCACTCTTGGGTAACAGGATTATTTTTATTTCTTACAAGGTAGATATTAGGCAAAACATGAAGACAACTTGTATTTAGTTCATTCTCTTGTATGTCTTTCCTACTTTGCACTTATTACCATAAAATCCAGATGTCCTGCAGCCAGGCACCACACAACACTGCTGATATATCCCAAAGAAACATTTATTCTAGTCTCCCTCCCAAGGCAGGTGCAATGAAGTCTCTTGTTTCAGAAGGGGTTATTTTTCAATACATGCTGCTCTGCACTTCAGAGTTAGAGAAGTCCTGTCATTCCCATGGCATGGTATGGGAGCAATTAAAATAAAAAGTTGGTGCCTGCATGTATGGTCTGTATTTGGATGCTCTTTTGGTGACCAACATACCCCACAGAAATGAGGGTAAAGAAACTGACTGTGTAGGACAGGCAGCAAGACATAGTTCAGCTATAGGCACAGCAGTTTTCCAGAGGTTTTATGCACCAGCTGCTTGACTCTGCCCCCTCTGCTGCTCCTGCAGGGTTCAGGTTGGGATGTAATCCAGAAAAAAAGGTAGACTTGAACTCCAGCTGAATTACCACAGACAGCAGAGCTTGAGGGGGCTTTGAAGCACACAGTGCTCTGCCCAGGGCAGCTGGCAGCCCCAGGTCACAGCAGGGCAGGCAGCGTTGGCAGCTGCTGCCTCAGCTTTGGTACTGCAGGGGTTTACAGTTTTTTATGCATATACTTGGCAGTAGGGCAGGCTCTACCCCCATCTCTGGGCAGTTTTCTGAAAATACTCCCTGCAGCCCAGCACACCATAATACACATGCACAAAGCCCACCTCCTTTCAGAAAATGGATGCATTTAATGCCACAGAAATAAATACCAAAGGATTCCTTTAATGGGACCATTTAATTTATCTCCCATGTACACGAGTAATGCAGGGGATTACACCAGGCTGGGCAGAGGAGGTGCTGAGGGAGCTGCCTGCCCATGTTGCAGCACCAGTCCTTACAGGTCCAGTCAGACCTACTAAGAGCTTTGCTTTTTCTTCCAGCCCCACTTGGCTACTCATTGCTTTGTGCTTTGTTGTCGTTTTGTTGGGTATTTTTTTTTTTTGGTTGGTTGGTTTGTTTTGGTTTTATTTAACTCAAATAACAAAATCTTGCTATCCCATCAGCCCAACAGCTCAGCAAGAGGCACCTGGGGATACCGGGGTACAGAGTCTAATCCATCTCAAAGACAGGCTGGAAAGCTTTTAATAAGTCCATGGGCTTTAGTGGGAGCTCGCTGCCTTCAAGCGTACGGGCACGACGGCCTCTGCTGGCAAAATGGGGTTTAGCCAAGAGAAATATTTCACCAGCAAATGCGATGAGAGAGGCTGCCTCCCTCGAGGAGATGAGCAGCAGACCCTGGTCCATAGGAACTGCAGGCATTCGTCAGCAGGGGCAATGTTTGTAGACACTGAGCCCCAGTAGGTCTCGAAACAGCAGCTCCTGCGCCCACTCCAGAGGCAGGACTGGAAAAACTGCTTTGCCTGACGTTGCATGAAGAATTCTTGAAACCAGGATTAAAGCATGAGGGCTCTTAAGATAATTTGCCTGAAGGAAAAAGATAATAATAATTAAAAAATAATCCTAGCTCTTTCAAGAACAGATGATTGAATCATAGAACCTCAGACAGGTTTGGCTTGGAAGAGACCTCAAACACCATCTAGTCCCACCCCCTGCATGGGCAGGGACACCTCCCACCAGCCCAGCTTGCTCCAAGCCCCATCCAACCTGCCCTTCAACACTGCCAGGGATGGGGCAGCCACAGCTTCTCTGGGCAACCTGGGCCAGGCTCTCACCACCCTCACAGGGAAGAATTCCTTCCTAATATCTAACCTAAATCTCCTCTTTTCCAGTCTGAGACCATTCTGCTTGCCCCATCACTCCCTGCCCGTGAAAAAGTCCCTTCCCAGCTTCTTGTAGGTCAGGTTCAGGCACTGGAAGGCTGCAAGAATATCTCCCCAGAGCCTCCTCTTCCCCAGGCTGAACACCCCAACTCTCTCAGCCTGAATCAGAGCACAGCTTCTCCAGCCCTCCCGTCATCTTCATAGTCTTTTCTGGACTCATTCCAACAGCCCCATGTCCTTCTTATGTTGGACCTTCCAGAGCTGGTCCCAGCCCTGCAGGGGAGTGTTTCCCACAGGGGGGTCTCAGCAGAGCAGAGCAGAGGGGACAATCCCCTCCCTGGCCCTGCTGGCCACGCTGCTGGGGATGCAGCCCAGGACACAGGGGGTTTCTGGGCTCCAGCGCACGGTGCCGGCTCATGGGGAGCTTCTCATCACCCAGCACCCCCAAGGCCTGCTCCTCTGGCTCTTCTTAATCCATTCTCCACCCAACCTGTATTTGTGCTTGGGATTGTCCTGACCGAGGTGCAGGACCTTGAACTTGAGGTCCACTTCTAAAGCCTGTCATGGTCCCTCTGGATGGCAAGATTGAGGTTAGAGGTCTTAAAACCATGTCAAGATTGGGATTTGTGTGACTCTTCCACAATGCAGAATGAAACCTCTCCCATGGCCTAAACAAGCATGCATCAGAGCTCAGACCTCATAATCTTCCCTGGTACCTCCCAGAGCTCACCTCTAGGTGAGCTCTAGGTCACCTGCTAGGACACAGCCAAGCAGACACTCAACCTTCCCCACCAAGCTTCAGGTGCCAGAGGAGCTGCAGCAGCACAGAGCTCACTGCAGGTTCAACACCCAATCATTCCCCAGAGGTTTTTACTCTGATGACACTTCTGATTGAAATGAGGTGCTGGGCAGGTGCAATGTCCTTGTCAACACTTCCCTGGGCTGTGATACCTCTGATTTGAGGGCTCTTGTCAGACATGTAGGATTGGCTCCAGATTCCCACAGCTGGCACATTATGCATGCAGTAACCCTTTTAGGGTTTATTCACCACCACGAGCTGTTTTAAAAGCCATGAGCCTGGGAGGAAACAGCATCTTAATTCTGCTAGCATAAAACAGAGCCCTTAGAAGAACAAGAGTGTAGGGCTGGTGAGAGAGGTGCTCTTCTTTTTGAACAATTTAATTCACAAGGTTTAAGCACTGCTAAGAATTAATTAGTGAGAGTTAAATATAGAATGAACTGTTATTATGGATGTGATTGTGTGTCCTTAGAAAGTCAAGCTGAGCTCACATGTACCAAACACATACAAGAAGGTCACAAAATCTCTATTTGCAGTAGTTTTTTGCATAAATAGGTGGGTCTCAAAATCAAAGAGAATTCAACCTCTGACACAAAAGGAGCTGTGCAACCTAGGTTGGGAAAGAGTGGAATCCAAGACTTCTTGTTCAAGGGAGTTTTGCAAAAGCAGAAAATGGGAAAGGAGATTCCTGCATTTTCACCGGCTTCTCCAACTGCCTTTTTGCAAAGCGATGAGAAAATAAGAGCCACAGAGATGGGGAATTTCAAGTGTACACAGATATATTCCAGTGCGTAAGTGACTAGCCTATCAGCTAAACAACCTAAAGGATATTATTTCTGTTTAAACCAGCTGTGCAGCCAGCTCTCATTGAGGCATTAGCTACAATTACTACTACTGCACGTGGTTTCCTATCAAAGAGACTTTTTCCCTAAAGACACAGTTTGAGTCTTGCTGACTCAAAGAGAATGAGAGATTCAGCCCCAGGAGTGTAATTCATCTGTTCCTTTTGATCATAACACGCACTGGTCCAACCACCAAAAGTGGGAAGAGGGATTCAGAGCACTGGCCAGCTCTGTACCAAATACTAAGCATCCCCACACATGGTGAGGCTCCTTCATCATCTTGTACAGGAGTTATTTTGAGCTTCCCCCAGGAGGGATCAACCTACTTCCTTGCATCCTAAAACTTTCTGACATGTATGTTCTGCCAGAAGGCTGTAAAATCCAGTGTTTCTGAAACAGACAGTGACTCACATCAGCTTTACATATTTCAAAGGACACTGTTCTTTCCCCCCAGTGAAGAACACCACAGATCACAACGAGAGACAGCAGCAGAAGTGACTAAGTGGCAGGGATACAAGGAGGAAAGCAGTTATCTTCAGGCAGTGCAGCAGGGGTAAAGAACCAAATGTGATCAGTTTTGCAAGGTACAGAGCACGGTGAGATACAAAGCACAAGCAGAAACATTGAAGTCAACGGGATCAATCGATGCTTGAAGTCCCACCTGAATCAGAGCAGATCCAAGGAAACCCAAGAGCTTTGCTCCCATCCCCATGGCACAGAACATGTCCCTGCTGCCTGCATCCATGTGGCTGCTTCTCATTACAGAGCCCAAGCAGAGCTCTGCTTGCTCCCTACCCAGCTCCCAGCCTGCACATCAGCTGCTGCACCAGGTCCTATGTTCACTCAGCTTCTCCTTTGCCAAGGCACCAGAAAGGCTCAGGATGACCCCATATCAAGCCACCCCATATCACCATGATGACCTAGTGCCTGCAGCAGAGGCAAAGCACCACCCCAGCCCCAAGGTTCTCCCTTCTCACTCCAGTACCACCTTCAGCAAGGACAGAACCAATGCCGCGTCCACTGCCCCAGCCCTGATCCTCTGCAGCCCCAGCTCAGTCCCTTTTTCTCCCTCCAGAGGAACCAAAGTCACCCCTAATCTCCAATGTGCATGAATTTCACAGGTCTCCCGAGCTTAGGTTTACCACCCCATACCCATCTGAACACGGGGCTGCTGCTTCCACCAGAGAAAGGAAATTTAAAGAGAAAAAAAGGGGTGGAGTGGCATCAGATCCAGAGCCTCCTGCTAATTCCTACCAAAGGACCAGGCTGCATTCCCACCCATCTTGCAGCTGCTTCATGAGCTGCATGTCTTTGCTACATTGGCTCATCATCTGCAGAGATAATCATCCTTCTCATTAACCTCTCTGCTCCAGGTATTAGATCTTCCCCTGAAAAGTGCTACAAAACAAGTTACAAGCCAAGGGGCGTGTTAAGGGAACGCCAAGGAAGACAAGCTTTCTGCAAATCGTTTCACTTGAACTTGCCATGTCTTTTCAAGGCTGGAGAGGGTCCAAGAGCAAACAGTGACTGAACTGTGTAGCTGCATTAGCCTAAGATGCACAAAAAGCAGATTTTAGGGTCAGGTATGAGAAACAAAAAGGGGAGGAGGGCAGAAACATCAACTGTCTGCTGTGCAGGCTGGTGCAAGAGCTGCTCACAGGGGAATAGAGACTGATGCAGAAGGGAAGGTGAGGGAGAGGGGGAATCAGCTAGCACATTCCTCCTCTACTTCACTGAGTATCTCTCACTTTCCCACATCCCCAGTCAGCATTTCCCTGGGGATTTGAGCCTTACAGACAGGCCTGTGGGAAAGAGACAACCACAGGGGGACTGATCTGCTCCTCTCTGGGTAAACACCCTGCTCATGGGTGGCCAAGGAACAAGATTCTCCCATGGATTAAGAATAAAAACACCTCCTCCTTTGAAAAGCATATTAATTAATGGCATTCATTAGGGAGCTAGCCAGAAAACTAGGTAACTTAACTTCTCGAGTACACAATGTCGAGAAAGATAATGGGCCAAAAGCCAGTGCTGCCAACAAGGTGAAACCTCTTTCATTTATTATCTGAGAGGTGGGGAAGTCAAGCATGAACATCAGAGTGGCACTAGTGAAACCAGATACACCGAGCAAGTACTGAATTATCCAAACGAGTCCATTATATCTGTTGCTGTCCATTATATCTGTTGCTGTCACACACCCCTGAGGGAGACAGAAGTCTTCAAGCTCACCAGTGATGCCATGGGCCAGTGCTCTCCTGGAAGTGGGAGGCTTTGCTGGACTAGACACGACACAGAGCAAATCAAGGAGTTTAGAGAGAAAAACCTACCAGCCAGCAATTTGCCATGGGAATCATGAGCAAATAAAAATTCAAATCAGAATTATTTTGGGTAGGAAGTCACCTGAAAGATCATCCAGTTTCAACCCATAGATCATCTATTTCCAACAAAATAACGTTCCTCTAAAAGGTGTTGATACCCATGAAATGGTGATTTAAGCAAGAGCTCCAAAAATTATTTTAAATCCCCAGACTAGTTTGCAGCATGAAACACACAGGGAGGCTGGATCTGTCTTCCCTGCCAAGAGATGTCCCATCTGGACTGTGTTTGGGGAAACAATAGAAAAATCAGGCTGGGTGACCTTCTTGCCACCATCTGCGTAAAAAGAGATGTAAACAAGCTCAGTTTTGATGTGCATCTCTGCTTTTCTTCTAGAGAACTTAAACACAGACCAATCCTTACAGCAGGCAGACAGGCCAGCAAGCTCAGCCACCCTCTGAACAGGGGTTTGAGGAGACCACAGATTTACCACAGCACTTGCCCAGGCTGATCTAGCAAAGCAGGGCTAAAGACATGAACCAGGGAGCCCAATCTCACCTCCTTCCCCAACACAAGAGCTGGGTGTTGCACCTGAGCCTGACATAGCCTTCTCTTTCCAGAGACCAGGAGGTAACACCAAAGCACCAGACTCAGCAGGGGCTCCGGGCCAGAGCCAGGAGGCTCGTTTTGACTTAGCAAGGCACAGTCTCAGCTCCAGAAGTGCTTCATGGAAAGACACTTTCAAAAATTCTGTGTATTTATTTGAAAATATAAAGTTAGAAGCGGCAAGAGACTACCAGAACCATCAGCCTAGGACACCATCACTCTTTAAAAAGGCTCGAGGCTCTGGAGGAGAAAGGGAAAAAAAAAAACCCAAAACAAAAAAACAAAACCCACACCTGCCCCCTCTCTCTCTCTCTCTCTCTCTCTCTCTCTCTCTGTCACACACACACACACACACACACCCACACCCTTTTAAAAGGTGTAACAACAGTATGCATATATCAAATACATTAATCTACTGGTTCCCAGCCCACCATGAGGAGTCCAAGATGATGCTCTGGCAGCACATCCTGCAATGATCAGTGGAAGAAAAATGGCCTCAAAACAAGCAAGTACAGGGCAGTTCCCATTCTTTTTCCACCAGCAAAGAAATGTAAGCACCTTTTTTTTTTTTCCCCCTTAAAGATCAGCCATGTCAGTACATAATTTTTTTGTAATTAACAACATGACAGAGCACCATTAAATTCTCCTAATACATAAAAAGGACTGCACTTATAACCCTACATCCACAGGGGAATTTTTATTTTTTTTTTTTTCATTTAGGACAGGTTTGAAATCAGTTATGGATACACCTAAGCCATTTAAAATTGGAATTCAAGCAATTTCACTGAAGCCCTGTTTGTTTTTTCATATTTGGGAACAGAAATCCTATTCAGTACATACCTCCAAGGGAAATCATTACCCTTATCCAAAATGGCAGTAAGATTTAACACAAACACAGTAATTCAGCCTTTTAAAATTCAATAATGGCTCCTCTGATTTGACACAAAGTGAAGCTGACTGCAGAGCTACCATTAACTTTAGTGATTTGGCTGTAAGCTTCCTGACAAATCCGAAATTACTCCAAATCACACAACATCATTTATTATGATGTAAGCTATTATACAGTAAATTAAAATAAAAGCTAACAGATGCTTCTACAGCCCTTTTTACTTAAAAGTTACAGAACTAAAGAACAACATTTTACATTTTTTTCATTTAAACCTATGCACAGGCTACCTACCAAAACTAAGTACATTTAATGCAAACAATATAGTCCCTAAGAGAATTTAGTGCTGCCAGTGAAGGCAGCACCACTGTTGACATTAGACAGCAGAAGCAAGTGTTTGCAGTGTCCAGACCCATAACTGATACCATGACAGTAAATATGCAGATCCTGGTGCTTGCCCTCCAACTTCCACAGAGTTAAGCTCCTGAGAGGCAAGCCAGGATTTCTATGTCAGCTCCAAGCATCAGGAACCAGAAGAACATCAATGGTTAAGACCTGTAGGACACAGCTTGTTGCTGAATGCAGGGGCATTAGCAGCAAACGTGTCGGTTCTGTAAGATACCTTCACCTCCCTGACTGCAGGATCTAATTCAGTAAACCCAGAAAGGCTCAAATGCTAAGCTCTTCAGATGCTGCCCAATTACCTCTGCAATGGTCATTGATTTTCTCTCCCTCATACCCAGAACCTCCTGGAAGCCTGGGGAGACCAGGGGGTGTCAGCATGTGGTTCAGCATCCCTGTGCTGCCCCTGACCCTCCTGTCCAGGGGGATGGAGAAGCTGCATGGCCCAACAGCACCCGTTCACATCCATGGGCAGAAATTTCCTGGCAGCAAAGCCAGGGCCCACCTGTGCTTTATACCTTAAATACTTCTTCATGCCACTGATGTTGTTTTACATTTTAGGGCTGTCCTTAGCAATGTAATGAGCACCAGAGAAGCCTCCACATACTCTGCTCACAGGTAACGGGGGCTGGGGGGAAACTGTTTCCATTTGGTGTTCAGTATTTGCTCTGCAGTGACTGTGCTGGTTTGGTTTAGTGGGATTTTTGGAAGGGCCCCAGGAGTGGCTGGTAAGAAGCTGAGAAGTTCCCCCTGCTCCAAACCCAGCCGAGGAGCCTTTAGAGGGACAATAGATTCATCTCTGATAAACATAGGAAAGAACTAAGAGCTGAGCAGAGCAAGGAGTGAGAAAGAAGAGCTGAGCAGGAGAGGTGAAAGGCAGTGCTGGGGTGAAGATCCCGGGTGGTTGGTGAGGGAGAAGGGGCAGAAGGTGCCCAAGCAGAAGTTTCCCTGCAACCCATGGAGAGATGGCAGCTGTGCCCCTGCATCCATGGAGGAACATGGTGGAACATTCCCTGAAGGCACCAGGAGGGGTGAACTTGGCCAGTGGGCTTGGATTTTGTGGCCAGAGGATTTGCTGCCTGTGGACTCTGATTGCACAGCTTTGGAAGCCCCCAGGCCAGGGGAGTTTGTTCCCGAAGCAGCCGTGACTCTGTGGGAAGCCCAGGAGGGCTGAGGAGGAAGGAGCAGCAGGAACCACCAGCCTGTGACCTGACCCTAAACCCCATCCCCATCCCCTGTGCCACTGGGGGGAAGGAGGGAGAGAAACCAGGAACAAAGTGATTTGGGCTAGGGAAGAAGAGAGGGAAGGGAGGGGTAGTGCATGTAAACACTGCTCTTTGTGTCCTGTGGACATTGGATTAGTGTGAAATTAAAGTATTATTTTTCCCCAAGTCGAGTCTATTTTGCCTGGGACCTTAATCAGTGAAGATCCCTCCTTGTCCCTTGTCTTGACCCATGAGCTTCTAGTTGGGTTTGTCCTCCCCATCCCAGAGTGTGTGTGGGGGGGGTTGGAGGTGAGTGAGCGGCCACGGGGCTGGTCCTTTGTTGTCCTGTTGGGCCCAAACCACGACATGATGTTACAGTTCCCAGCTGAGACTGGGTCCCTCCTGTTCTGAACGCTGCAGAAACTACAACAAAAGGGAAAGTCTGTGCCCCAGAAGTTCTGTGTAGGCAGGTGAGACACAGAGCTGATAGAAAAAGGGCAGGAGCATGGTCACCATCACTGAGCAGGTCACCACAGTCAAGCTGGGGTCACCTCCTGACTCCATTACCTGCCCTGCTCCAGTAATCACCGAGTCACCAGCAACAACATGCACCAAAATCCCCAGATTTACTGTTTTCACTTCTTCCTGTGTGCTGCCACCTGCATGTAGGAAAGTGGGCTCAGGGGGGTAACAGATGCTCCTCACAAACAACTGCAGAACTATTCAAGCTGAGGTGGCTCCCAAACCAGCTGATCACGAGCAGGTTTAAGGTTTTCAGCATCAGAGCAGAAAGGTTCTCAGACAGACCCCCAAAAACACTAAGGGGCACAAAGGCACAAATGGACTCAGCAGGGGCTTGGGGCCCTCATGGACTAAGCATTTCACAGGTTAAGCTGGAGATAGACTTGGAGATGCATGGTGGTCCCTTGCAACCCTGCATTCTTCAGAATAATCCTGCTGCGAGCAAGTGGTGTTACAGTGGCATGCCACAAAACAAATCCTTCATAGATGGTCCAGGGCTCATCATCATGCCATTGGCTTGTCTGTATTGTCTGTCCTGGTTGGCACTTCACCAACCCCAGAGCCTGATCCAGCAACTGTTTACACCAATTAGAACATAGCAGCACTTGCCCGAACTATGGACTTGTCCCCATCATGGGTACTTGGTCATAGAATCACAGAATGGTTTCAGCTGGAAAGACCACCTCGTCCAACCCCCCTGCAGTGAGCAGGGACATCTTCAGCTAGAGCAGATTGCTCAGAGCCCCATCCAACCTGACCTGGAAAGGTTCCTTGTGGCAGATTCGGGCGCTCACACACAGGATCACTTGCCTTAGCTCACCTACCGTCAGCCAAGCCTCGCAGATGAACACTTTGATGGGAAGGCAGCTCCTTCCCATCCATAGCTCAACTACCAAGCTGGCACCTAAGATGAGGTCCCTCCGTGCACAGGGATGCCTCCCTGTCAGCACTGGTGAGGCCACACCTGGAGTGTTGTGCCCAGTTTTGGGCACCTCAATTCCAGAGAGATCTCGAGGTGCTGGAGCGAGGACAGAGGAGGGCAAGGAAGCTGGTGGAGGGCCTAGAGAATCAATCTGATGAAGAATGCTTGGAGGAGCTGGGAATGTTTAGTTTGAGGAAGAGGAGGCTGAGGGGAGACTTCATCAGTCTCTACAACTACTTGAAAGGTCATTGTAGAGAGGTTGGTGCTGGTCTCTCCTCACAGGTAATTAGCGACAGAACAAGAGGGAAGGGCTTCAAGCTGCACCAGGGCAGGTTTAGACTGGACAGTAGGGAAAACTTTTCACAGAAAGAGTGGTCAGACACTGGAACAGGCTGCCCAGGGAGGTGGTGGAGTCACCATCCCTGGATGTGTTTAAGGGTCATTTGGATGTGGTGTTGGTGGAGATGGTTTAGGGGAGAATTTGTAGAGTAGGGATGATGGTTGGACTCGGTGATCCCAAGGGGCTTTTCCAGCCTGAATAGTTCTGTGATTCTATGAATCCTACTCAAGAAAACACAAGAGTGGCCCTGGATTTTCCAAATCCAGAAGAAGCAGAAGTCCTAATGAAGAAATTTTCATTCTCTGATCACCCACCGAAGGTCTTGCTTTCCACCCATCTCCCACCTTCACACTGCTCTCCAACCTACCAGAGGTCTTCTGCTATTGCTATACGGATTTTCTCCTTCCTTCCTTTTTCTGATGGACAGAGTAATATCCCATCACTGATACAAGGCAGGCCCCAAAGAGTAACAGCTCAGATCTCAGCCATCAAACATACTCTACAAGAAAAGTCAGAAATCTTACAAATACTTCACATACATCTCCTAGCACTTGCTGGAGGACCTGGAGTGGCACAGCTACTTTCATCCTTACATGCCAGAAAACACAGTTAACAGGCCTTTGTAGACAGAGCTTCAAAGATGGAAGGTGAAAGGTCTTGCAAAAAGCCTGGGGTAAAGATGAGGTCCTTTTTCAGTGCATGGCACTGTCTCAGGGGTTAAAAGCAGCTGTTTCTTTGCACTGCAACTTGGAAACGAAGCACAGCAAACATTTGGCATCTCTTCTTTCAGCTTTTGGGTGTTCAGGACAAGGCATCAGTCACTGATTGACCACAGTTGAGAGTCCTGTCCATTGACTCTGCTGTAGGAGAAGATCAGAGAACCTGGGAACAGCTGCAAAACTGCAGGGTTTTTATTTCCTTTTAAAATAAAATTAAATTAGAAACAAAGACACAAACAAACAAAACCAAACCAACAGAAAAACCCACAAAGCTTTTTTTTGCAGTCCTGTACAAACATGTGTGTTATCTTTCACTTTTCACCCTTTCAAACTCTAATCATCCCCAGCAAGTTTGCAACAGAGGCAAGGGCAGAATTTCCAAGACCTGTTGTGAGAAGGGAAGCAAAGCAAGCCTGTTGCAGTGCTACTGCAGACTTGAAATGCTACCACTGCTACAAACCCCATGCAGACAATGATACGGGATTTCAAGTGGTAATTGTGAGCCTGCTTACACACATGTGGGCTGAAAGGGATTTATTTCTCCCATTTTTTTCACACCAAACCTCTGAGTCACCTGTGTATCAGTGCATACCTCTCATCATGCCATTCTCACCCTCCTCATTCCAAGGATCCTTATCTTGAAGAAGAGCTAAGGCTTTGCAGCACACAAACTTCTCGAGACAGGCACTAAAGGAAAGTAAAATTTGGCCAATGTTCCTTCACTCAGATAGTTTTTCACTTCATTTCTTGTACTGGTGATAAAATTATCTCCAACAACTTTTTTTTTCTTTTTTTTCTTTTTTTCTTTTTTTATTTGCTATGATAATTAGTTTAGAAGATTTTTCTCAAGGGGTATTAGAGACATTGTTACAAGCTGCCAAGAAAAATGAGTGCAAATGTATATACATGTGTGTGGGAAAGGGTAAAGGTACAAAAATTGCAGCTGAACTTGCCCAGATAACACCAAATAAATACAAAACTTTCTATTAAGCTGACTTAAAAACAGACTTTGAGAGTTACAGGGATCCAGACCCAACCCAAGCAATATTAATACCCCTTATCTGCCTGGCCCATGGATTTACTCTCCTGTAGGTCTTGCTGCTTGCTGTACTTTATCTGAGTGTGGCTGTAAGTAGCTGTAAGCATGCAAACAAGGTTCCCCAAAATGCACACCAGTTTGTTCCCCAAAGATCCTTGGTACTATTTGTCCATAGGTGATTCCATTACATCTAAACAAGTGGTCTCCCTGGAGCCTTCTCTTCTCCAGGCTGAACACCCCAACTCTCCCAGCCTGGCTCCAGAGCAGAGCTGCTCCAGCCCTCCCAGCATCTCCGGGGCCTCCTCTGGATTCTTTCCAGGAACTTCTTAAGTTGGGGGCTCCAGAACTGGACACAGCACTCCAGGTGGGGTCTCGTGAGGGTCAAGTAAAGCAGCACAATCACCTCCCGTGACCTAATGGCCATGCTTCTTTTGATGCTGCTCAGGACACAACTGGCTTTCTGGGCTGTCAGCACATGTTGCTGGCTCATGTTGAGCTTCTCCTCCATCACCACCCCCAGGTTCTTCTCCTCAGAGCTGTTTCTGATCCATCCTCCACCCAGCCTGTATTTGTGCTCCCTGACCCTGTCAGCAGGCAGCACCCTCTGCCCGCCTTCCCCAGCCGAGTCACACACAGACACAGCACTTGGTCAAACAGGACATTTATTGGCAACACGTCCTAGTGAACAGCTCTTACCTGGCCTTCTTATAGGCCCCTTTTAGGTATTGGAAGGTCACCCTAAGTTTTCCCCAAAGTCTTCTCTTCTTCAGGCTGAACAACCCCAACTCCCTCAGCCTGTCTTCATAAGAGAGGTGCTCCAGCCCTCTGATCATTTTCATTGTCCTCCTCTTGACACATTTTCAGGCTCATTTCAAAGCTTTATTCTTGTTTGAACTCTCTCATATTTTGCAGGTATGGTGTTGAGACTATTGCAGGGGTGTTATGCGGGAGTCACACCAGGATATCAGTTTCCACAGGGACCCCTTCCCCTTGCAGCAGGAGTTCATGGGAAACCTGCTTTCATACCTGCAGACTTCATCCTATAAAATGTAGTCTCCAGCCCCAACCCACCAAACCTCCTCGGAAGGTTTTGCACCAGCAGACTTGGCACACAGAAATACCTGGGCACGAATCTCACTGCTCTGTGTTGTAGCACCAAGCACACAGCTGTTAAAACAAGCAATGATCTGTTGGTTGGTTTTGGTTTTGGTTTTTCATGTTGTTATCTTTGACATTAGAATCCTTGAAATGCTGTTTTAAGCCCAGCTCTCAATTTCTACCTAAATGATCACAAATGCTCAAAAATAACCATTGCATGACTACACAGCTGAACTCCAGAGACCAGAGAAGAATGACAGTTACTTGTATCTTCTGTCTGCTGTGAGAAAGGGACAACATGGCAGGAGCAAAGGAGCTTGTATATAGGCATATAGGTTAGATAGATAGGATGGATGGACGGACAGACAGAGAGATAGATAGATAGATAGATAGATAGATAGATAGATAGATAGATAGATAGATAGATAGATAGATAGATAGATAGATCATAGAATCATAGAATCATAGAATCATAGAATCATAGAATCATAGAATCATAGAATCATAGAATCATAGAATCATAGAATCTTAGGGGTTGGAAGGGACCTCGAAAGATCATCTAGTCCATATCTATCCAATAGATAGATTAGATAGATAGAGATGCACATAAAGAATCATATAATGTTTGAGGTTGGAAGGGACCTTAAAAGATCATCAGGTTCCAAACTCCCTGCTGTGAGCAGGGGCACCTCACACATAGAAAAATAGAAAAGAGAGAGAAAAGTAACCCAGCCAGCACTGTCTTTTCAGTGGGCTGCAGCACGTGAAAGATGGACATGAAGGAGCCAGGCAGATGTACAACATCCAATGGGTGAAATAATTGGCCACAAAAAAAAAACACAGAGGGCACCTTCATGAGAAGTGATGGAGCAGGCAATGTTATTACCACATGTCCCCAGACTGGGAGCCATAAGTAAATCATAATCCATGCTGAGATGGGCTCTGCCAACTAACTGAACTGAAAAGCCAACTGAAAGCAACCTAATTCCCAGCATTTTCTAGGGGGCAAGGGCTCAGTTCAGAAAGCATTTCTGCAGCTGATCAACTCAAAGCATGTAATTAGACCCACAGGGTAAAATCCTGGCCTTAGCAGCCAAGCTCTTACTGAACTAGATCAAGGCAGGATTTTGCCTGCTGGACCTGGTAAGCACTTGGAGGCCTCCCTGGAGCCAGAAGGGGATTTCAGCTCCTTGCAGAGAAAGCATTTGTGCAATTTCTTTCTATTCCCTTCACAAAGGAGTTGCACAAGGCCAGATTTCCAGACGTTGGTGTCCTGAACTGAGGCATGTTTGGCACTGCCTTCACCAACTGCAGCTCCCAGCCTCTCAGACCATCCTGCCATAAGCCAGCACCTCACAGCCCCACGGGACTCCCAGCTTTAGCATCACGGGAGCTGCTTTCTGTGGCTTGGCATGAGACTTAATTTCATCAACCCACCAAAATAATTGTATCTCCTTTACTGCAAACTGGTCATCAGTCTCACTGTAGCCAGCACATCCCAAATTAAACTGTCCTGTAAGTGTCAGGGTGGATGAAGTTCACTGCTGCCACCTTCATGAGGAGCATGATGCTCTTTGCAGCATGTAATAGTATTGGGGATGCAGCCACTTAATGCATTCAGCTTTTTAACCAGAAGACAAACATGGTTTTTTTTCCCCTTTGTGTAAATTCTTCAGTCAGAAGGTCTTATGAAAAAACTCCCCAAGACATCAGTGACTGATATTTTCTTCAGACAAAGGGCACCAGTATCTGCTGGTGTCCCTGGAAGAGCAGCATGTGCACCCCTGAAGGGCCCTGGGCAGAGCCAAGGACATCCCTCCCCACTCAGTTATTCCCTGCCACAACATGGAACAGTCACCAAGATAATCAAAAGCCATAAAAAAAAAATAAACCCTGACTTGGGGACAAGAAGAGACACATGATATCTTGTTGAATTCTTAAAGCTGAGCTATCAAAAAACCCCTCATACCTGCATACTTCAGCATTAACATTTTTACAACACATTTAACCAAGAACTACGGTCAAAAGGTAATTTTACTTACCCTAGGCCATGGCATCCCACCCCCTGTGGGAGGTCAGTGACTGGGAATATAGAATATGCAACACTCTGCTTTCTTCATCCTCTGCCTGGGTTCCAGGCCAGCAGCTCACCTGAGGTGTGCTTAGAATTAAACCTCAGACCCCAGACTGCAAATTAGGGATTTCAGTGGTGACATTAGGGCTGTTGAAAGAGGAGGGCATTGCTCCAAAATCCAGCAGTACGTTGTCTCAAACACATAAAGGACAAATCATGCCTTTGTTTGAAGGACACACATATTTCATGAGAAGATATAAAGGAGAATAACTTAAATATCCACTTAATACATGGCTTGTGAAAGTTTAATTCTTCTTGATCTTTTGACAGAGGCTGTTAAGATCTACTAGCACACCACTGCACGTGCAAATAAAGAAAAATAAAGCAGGGAAAGCACAAAAGGCCCCTCACCTTTTGCCATTTTACCAACAAGGTTTTCAGCACAGTTCAGCACTCACTGCCAGGGCCAGATCTTCAGGTCTGTATTAGTCTGCATTATTTCATTTATCATATTAAACACTAAACCTCTTCTTTCATGCTGCAGCAGCCTAGCTTATGCACACTCCTGCCCCACCCCCCAGTACTAGGGATTTGGGGAAGCCTATTATAATCATAAGCTATCAAGTCATCATGTAAGGTTTTTTAAATTTCCTTGTTAATAACTTACATAATTTCAGCTCCTTTGAGGGCAAAGCTATGGCAGAGCAGTGAACTCTTCTACTCTTTGCCCTAATTTATGCATATTCTTACAGGTCTGCTCCACCTATGCTAAAGAGCAGCACTCAGTTCTTATCTCATCTGTTTTCTCCTGCAGGGGACCATGTGGGGAGACTTTAAAAAAACGAAAATTGTGCCAGTTTAGGTTTCCTACCAGACTGCAAAATATTTTCATCCAGCTCAAGATACGTAGAAGCTGTTATGGTATTCCTTTGCATGCATCCAGCCTCAGGACTTCTTAATCTGCATATTTTAACTGCTTTTTCCTTGCAGAGATAAAAGATTCTTAAGGTTTGGGGGGGATGGGGGTTATGGCAGGGGAATAAAGAAAAAAGCCATGTTTTAACTTTCGGCTGTACCTCAGACTGACATTGTTGGAGATCACTTTCTGGAGAGGGGTGTAAAGGGGAAGGAAAAAGGCATCCAGGCTTTGGGGTTTAAAAGACAGAAAGGTCTTTTAAATTGTTATCCTACCATCACACCCACTGGCAGACTGGAGCTTCTTCCCCCACCCCACGGTGGCTGCCCTTGCTCCAGGGGTGATCAGCCAGTTCCCCTTCCTGGCTGCAGGTTGCTCAATGCAGCCAACACAGAGGAGAAAACTTCCTTCCCAAGGTCTCAACTCTCCTGAGCAGAGGAACTGGACAAGGCAGGAGGTATTTATGTGCCCAAGGCAGACAGTGGAGAACCCCACCCAGAGTTAACGAGGGCTTGGAAAAAATGTGGAGCCAGCAAGGACCTATCGACCTCTGAGGGATGGTGGGGGGATGATAACATGAGGGGGGAAATTTAAAAAGGAGGAATATCTAATTGCACATTAAGCAGATGTTCTGCCATTGCAGGCTTTGCCCAGAACTTCATTTCTCCCATTTAACTCAGCTTGACTTTCTCAATTTACTACAGACTAAGTCCTTTTTATCTTTTCATACAAAGGAGAAAAAAAAACAACAAACCTCTAGTTTCTGACTTTTAACATCAGTCCAAAGTGCAGTAATGCCCTCTTCTCAAGGCAGAGACCAGGTTTCTTTGATGGAGCCTACCCCACACAATCAGTTTTTGGTCCTGAAATTAAATGGACATTTAGGTATTATTTTGCTTTCCAGTATTCAGACTTGGGTACAGATTTCCTCCCTCTTTCCCAAGCATTTTCCACCTGGGCAAAGGAACAAAGGATGACTGGGGAGAGCTGTGGAAGATGGTCAGCCTCACCTGCACCCCACCAAAAGGCAGGTCACTGCTGCTCTGCAGTAGAAACAAAATGAGGTCAGTGGAGAAGCCTTAGGAGAATCTGATCCAGAAACCCTAGTTTGGACACACCATCTTCCTTAGGTCACAACTGGTCGGGTGCACTTTCTTTTGGAAAGGGCAAGTTTTCACTGTAATCAAAATGCTGCATAAAGAATTACAGAGCTGGTTTCATGAAGACCCAGCCATCACTGCAGGCCAACAGCAAACTAGAGCAAGTGATGTCTCAGAAGGTGAGATCCACTTTTCCACAAATGGTGGTTTATGCCCTGTTTTTCAGAGCCTGTGGCTATGTGAGCCCATCCTGAAGCAGTCTTTGCCATACTGGCTTTTGCAAACTCAAAAGGACAAACCTTTGAAGCCATCTAGTGAAGTCAATGGCTTCAAAGAGCTGGAGGACCAAAATTTGGAGGCAGCTGGGAATTTTTTTAAGTCAGACATTCCAAGCCTGAAGACAGGCTAAGAGAATTGGGGCCGTTCAGCCTAGCAAAGGCTCCAGGGAGACCTTAGAGCACCTTCCAGTACTTGAAAGGGACCTACAGGAAAGCTGGGGAGGGGCTTTTCATCAGGGAAGACAGTGATAGGACAAGGGGTGATGGTTTTAAACTGAGATGGGGGAGTTTACAGTTAAATATTAGGAAGAAATTCTTCACTCTAAGGGTGGTGAGGAACTGCAATGGGTTGCCCAGGGAGGCTGTTGATGCCCCATCCCTGGAGTTTTTTAAGGCCAGGTTGGATGAGGTTTTGTGCAACCTGGTCTAGTGGTTCCCTGCTGATGGCAGGGGGGTTGGAACTTGATGGCCTTTGAGATCCCTTCCAACCTTAATGATTCTGTTCTATGATTCTGTGATTCTACTGTGTCAGATCTAAATCATAAGTAAATGGGATGATCCTACCCCTCACAAAAGGGCTGTGTCCCCCAGAAAGAACTATTCAGTGAGCAGGGGAGACAAAATGGGCTGCCAGTCAGTCCTCTCAAGGACAGCAGCAAGGACACCAGCCTGTCAGAAGACTGACAAGCACCTCCCTGGGAAACCTGCAGCGTTGTTGTCAGCTGCAGGTGCTGCCCAGACACTGGACTTGATTGGTGGGATCAAAATGCAATTTTTAAAAAAAGCAAGACAATTTTTACAGTGATGTTAAAAAGCATTCAAAAACATTTTCTAATAGCAATGTTAAACCAATGAAATTTAGAAACATCAAATCACAGGTTTTAACAGTAATGTTCAGAACTGTGACCTGACATGAGCTGTTTGTAAGACATTTGACTGGGTCGCCTTCATCTCACAGTTAATTTTTAATTTCTCGTGTTTGATAGAGTTGGCTACATCTCATAATTAATTTTTCGTTTCTCACCTTTGATTGAGTTTGATGAGCAGAGGCAATGGAGAGCTGCCTACATCCGTATTTTGAGATAGATTTTAAGCCAGAGAAGCTCCCATGCCCCACCCCTCCCCCTCAAGCCCATTTCTATCTGTAATTTCACTTAGAAGAAAATCAGAGTAATCTGAAATCCCACACCTAGAGAGTTCATAGAATCACAGAGTGGTTTGAGTTGTAAAGAACCATTAAAGATCATGGTGATATTTTCATATATATACAATTTTTGGACTATGGACTGCAAAGTATGAACAGACTCTGGTGAGAGTTTGAAGACTGATGTTGCCTCAGTCACCATGGATCCGATCATCTTTGGTGCGTGTCTTGCTCCGTTTTCCCTTCAACCCCTCCTCCTGAAGAAAAAAAACCTAACAAATATGTAAGACATATCTCTGCGTTATAAATAAAGCAGCAGCATTAATACTTAAAGTACTTAATAACCACCAAGATATGGTAATAAAGTAAATTAATACTCCAGAGTCCTGATTTGGATCTCGGTTACATTGGTGTTATGGCACTGAAACTATTGGTTTCAGTTGGGTCATTTACAGACAAATAACTGGGGTTACCCTGACCTTGCATGGCTCTAATAAATACACTAAAGCAACAACAGATCTGGAGTCAAAAGGAGTTTGCCACTGCAACAGGAGCAGGGTGTGAATAATACATGGATATTAGAAAAGCAGTTACGCCCCAATATCAGAGCCCATATCAGGAGCACGTACGGCTCTGCAACACAAGCTGGCTCTCCTGGGATGATGCCCTTCCTAAATTACAGCATCACAGACCAGCTAGGTATTCACTTTGTACTTAGGCAAAACAGGAGACCCTCTCCAACCCTAAGGTCAGCCCGTGTCTTGTTTGTTTGTTTGATTGTTTGTTTGTTTGTTTTCAAATAGGACTTTTTAAGGACCTGAGGTCATCTTTCAGAGGAACAAAACTTGCCTTCAACCTTGGCCAGGCACAGGATGACATCTCTGTTTAGCTCTCATCCTGCCAGGGTGATGCAGAGGAGAGAGAAGAAAGGCAGGATGAGGCACGTTCAGGAAAACTGCCATCACTCTGAAGCCAATTGGGAGGAACAAAACAAATACCTGGCCTAGGCTGCTAAATTTGGAGCATGTTTCTGCAAAAAGAGCCCTGGCAAGGAGTTCACCTGTAGGCTCTTCTCAGGAGGTGCCTGAAATTAGGAGTGATTAATGTCATGCTTTGTTGCTTTGTATTTGCAGTTGGAGATTGCTGGCCGAAGAGACAAGAAAACTCCTCACCTCTTCATTTGTCAGGGTCTTACCACATCGGGGTTGTGTCTAAAATGGTCAACAGGCAAGACCTTGACCTCAGCTTTGGACAAAGCCATTTTACTTCTTAGCAGGGATCTCATCTGCCACTCAAAACTAGTGAAGCAATGATCTGAGATCAGCCACATTTCAGTGCAAAGAGCATGACCGGGCTTAAAAACAGACAGTCAAGTCTAACAACCCAACTAAATCCATCTTAATCTAGGTGATTTATGGTTGGATTACTGGTAGACTTGAACAAATTCCTGTGCTTTGTAGCAAGCCCCTTTAAATAGCCATAAACCTGGTATAAAATGATGCAGCAGAAAACAACCTTTTTTTTTAAATCAAAATAATAATGGCTAGGATAAGGGGGCAGGGCTGAACTATTTTAACTTCTTCTGAACCATTCACTATAAAATATGTATGTGGTTGTCCCTTGTTTGCTTTTCCTCCTTGTTCTTAGCATTAAATTTAAAAAGCTAATACACTAAGAAGTTGTTAAAGTATAAATTAACTAATCCCCAGAAATTAAATATTTTGCTCATGCAGCTACAAAGTTTGCTAATCATAAAAATACACTTTTCATGCAAAAGCTTAGCAATACTTATTAAAAATTTGCACTAGGGGTCGTGAAAAACACTTGGCACAGGAGAGGGAAATGAGCTGTGCCACAGAGACCCACAGCTGGTGTGAGGTCTGCATTAGAGACCCTGCAGAGGACAGTCAGTATCTGGTAAGCTGGTTGAAAACTCACCCTAAATCATTAATTAAAAGAGCTCATAAAGATGCAAATACTTGCTCCTTTTCCAAGAGGATTGCTTAGTTGCATTTGTATGTGTCTTATCAGTCCTTTCTCTGTGACAGAGAGCTTAGAATCAGTCTGGCAAAGCATCTGAAAATCCCTTGGGATAGAGCAATGTTGAGATAGCAGAGCAGTTGCCAGGGAAGTACTTGGTGTTTTGGGGTCTGTATTGCCTGTGGACATGATTTCTTGCAGAAAGGGCAGTGTAAGCCCCCTGCCCGTGCCTGTCTGCCAGCCCCTTCCTCTGCCTTCCAGCTCCTCTGCTAAATGCCAATCAAGGCTGAGAGGAGGTCAGTGCTCCCAGAGGAGGTCATGTCTTCCTAGACATGAAATGAAGAGCTGCTGTGGATAGATGGTGGCTAAGAGAGCCAACTGCATCCTGGGCTGCATCAAAAGAAGTGTGGCCATCAGGGTGAGAGAAGGGATTCTGCCCCTCTCCTTGACTCTCTTGAGACCCCTCCAGGAGTATTGGACCCATTTCTGGAGCCACCAACACAAGAAGGACATGGAGCTGCTGGAGAGAGTCCAGAGGAGGCCACAGAGATGATGAGAGGGCTGGAGCAGCTCTGCTCTGGAGACAGGCTGGGAGAGCTGGGGTGTTCAGCCTGGAGAAGAGAAGGCTCCAGGGAGACCTTAGAGCACCTTCCAGTGCCTGAAGGGGCTCCAGGAAAGCTGGGGAGGGACTTTTCATCAGAAAGGGCAGTAACAGGACAAGGGGTGATGGTTTTAAACCGAAGGAGGGGAGATTTAGGTTAGACAACAGAAAGAAATTTTTCACCATGAGGGCAGGAAGGTGCTGGAATAGATTGTCCAGGGAGGTTGATGATGCTCCCTCTGTGGAAGTGTTCAAGGCCAGGTTGGATGAGGCTTGTGCAGCCTGGTCTGGTGGGAGGTTGGAACCTGATCATCTTTAAGGTCCCTTCCAACCTTAACCATCTATGATTCTGTGATTGTGCACATATACTTGTGCCTTCATTCTACTGGAGAGCTTGTAAAAGGGTGAAATTCCAACCAGGGAGTACAGTCTCTGGCATCTAATATGACAGAATATCTGATTAAATTTATTCTGTTCATTTAAGCATTTCCAGGATCTCTCTGCAGGGTCAGTCCTAGGAGGTCTAATATGGGATAAACCCACTGCTGCATTTGTTTTTAAAAAAACAAAAATCTGCCCACCATGATCCATAAATTCAGAAGATAATTTTCCTCACAAAACTGTTCTGGACATGATGTAAATGTTTTCTGCTTGTGGCCCCTCCTGTGGTGATGTGTAAACATTTAATTCTGCTACCAAGCTAAACAGAGTGATGCCAACAAGTTTAGATTAAGAAGCCTGTGCAGACACAGAGTCAAGATCTGCTCTCTGTAGAATATTGTATACATTGATTTTCACCAATTATTCTTCATTCAGATGGGTGAAGTAATGCAGTGATCAGATACAATAATATAAACAGACTGTTTATAGCAGTGAATAAAGAAACACTTAGAGGCAAAAGGTGTTTTTTTCTGTCAGTGTTAACAGGTCTGTGATTTGAGATGTAACATCTTCAGATCTCCAAACAAAGCAGCTACTAAATATGAGCTCACCCTTATGGTTGTTCTTCTTTATCCCCAAGGACTTAATAATAAATAAGAATGACAAATTAACATATAGCTCTAGGAGAACTCAGTGATTTGGGGAGACAGGGAGTGTTTATACCTAGGTGAGCTGGTGGGTTGTTCTCCAGCAGCCTACCCATCTGCAGTGTCCAAGCAGACAACCCTGCACCTTCAGGGTCTAGGAAAGCTACCAAGCTGGTGAGGGGTCTAGAGAGCAAGTCATAGAAGGAGCAGCTGAGGGAAATGGGAATGTTTGGATAAGAGGAGGTTGAGGGGAGACCTCATTGCCCTCTATAACTACCCGAAAGGAGGTTGTAGTGAGGTGGGTGTTGGCCTCTTCTCCCAACTAAATAGTGACAGGACCAAAAGACATGGCCTGAAGTTGTGGCAGGGTAGGTTTAGGTTGGATATTTGGAAGAATTTATATACTGAAAGAGCGGTCAGGCCCTGGAATGGGCTGCGCAGGGAGGTGGTGGAGTCACCATCCCTGGAGGGGATGTCATGTAGATTTGATACTTCAGGACATGCCCTAGTGGCCTAGGTTGTGGGGTTTTTGTGCTGATTGTTGTACTTGGTGACCTTAGAGGTCCTTCCCAACCATGATGATTCTGTGATTCTGTGGTTCTGTGGTTTGTTAGAAAAGAAAGCAACTCAAGCAAGACCAGGCAATTCCAGGGACAAGTTGCCACAGTGCCATGTAAAACAGGTTTTTAAGTTTTCTCAGTCCAGGCAGCAAGGCAGAAGGTCAGAAAATATTTGGTACTGGGACTGGTCCAAGAGTGACAGAGAGTGATGTGCAAACCCTCTGCAGCCTCGTCCAACACCTTCCCCCCCCTTTTACCTTACCACTTCCCTACTACCTTGGCATAGAGAAAGTAAACAACATTCCCAGCAAAGCAGGAGGCACAATGGGACTCATCCTGCTTCAGCAAGGGAAGGGAGCTGGTGCAGAGGGCAGCTTGCACCACAGGATGTTATTCCCTTTCAGGGGAGCTGGAGGGATGTAGCTGCACGTGGCACCCACCCTAAATCTCAGCACATGTCAAACCCCCAGTTAGGGAGGGCTCCACACACATGGAGTGGACAAAGGTGAAGAGCTGCCACCCCTGGGTGTCTCCTCCCACAGATGGCAAATCTGGGCCCCACCACACATGGGACCTTCCATGGAGACAAGCCTTTCATAAAACCATCAAGTCACATAAAGAGAGAAGGATATTCAGCCAAATTCCCTTGCTGCTCCAGGGACATGGCTGTCCTTTTCTGCAAAAGATGTTTACTTTAACCAGTTTTCCCTGCTGGATACTTGGACCATGAGAATTGAAGGAGGAAAGGAGGCGATCTCCTCTGATTGCAAGGATAACAGCAGTTCTGCATAAGTAGCTGATTCTCCATAAAGGAGATAGAGCAGTAACTGATGGTGGTTGAATTTAATTCTCACCATCATTCAGAGCTCCTGCTCAATCAGCTTTCCAAGCAGTACCATACTGAAATTCATCAGTGTTACACAACCTTTCCCAAATGTTTCCATGTTAAGCAAAGTTTCTGAGAGATTTATTAAAGATGTGACTAAAGAGACATTTCTGAAACAAAGAAAAAACATTCTCAGGACACAGTACCTCATGAAACACCTAGAAGGGAACTCTTTGCCATTAATCTTTCCAGTGAAAGGGATGCATATTCCATATTTACCATCCTGCACCACACGTTCACAGAAAACTCTGAGGAGCACAGCACTAGGGACTCAAATAATTTATTATATCAACTGATGGCTTTTGCATTGAGCAGCAAAGATGGCAAAATTATCAGACTCCCTCAGGGCCTCAGCGCTTCTGAAGGGAAATAATGTGCTCAGAAACACAGATGTTGCCAAGATTAACTTCCACTGCTCAAAAAGGCATTTGCCTGCCTGACCTGACTGCAGCCCATGGTTTTATCAAGTGCCACTAAGGAAACAGGCAGTGAAATTAAAACACCCCCAGGAAGCTCCAGGTACCAGCTGCCTGGAGAGTGTTTCGTTCGCCTTGGGAATTAAATTCATCTCTTAAGTCCAAGACTCTCAAGTCCAGCAAGGCAGAAAGGAGGCTGCTAACATGGACAGTGAGACAGTCCTGGCTGTTAGTACACCTGACAAGTACACCTTGCAAAAATAAAACAGTCCCTGTGAAAGGGAAACAGTGTATTTGAGTCCTTTTTTCCTTCCGGAGATGCAAGGAAGCCAAGAGAAAGCTGAACTTTGTGGTGAATTTTTGTTGTTTTCTATCATACTGGTTAAACCCGGCTCAGCAGCAAACGAGGCATCTGGGAGAGCCTTCATAGATCAGCATGTCTGGAGGTTTCAAAAGGCTCCAGCAAGTCACAGGAAACAGAATCACAGAATGGTTTGGGTGTGAAGGGACCTTTCAAGGCCAATACCCCTGCAGGGAGCAGGGACATCTGCCACTAGATAAGGTTGCTCAGGAACCTGGATGGACAAGGTTCCAAGAGCCCCTTGTCCTTCCCCTGTAGGACACCAGCCACCCCAACAGCAAGGATCTCTGTACAGCTTGATTTCTGGCCTGCGGGGGACAGAGGATTCAGTGGCTCATCAGGAAACCTTTTCCAGTGCCAAACCCTTGTTCTCTTTCAATTTTAAGTTCCTGCCAGCTGCTGCCAGATGAAGATGGGTTGCAGTCAGGAGATGGAGCAGGCAAAGGTGTCCCTCACTGTCCCCAAGGTGCTGGAGGCTGCAGGCTGAGAGGGGTGATCACCTGGAGGGAAGGGAGACATTTGTGCCAGTGTGTTTTTCTACAGCTTTGGGCAGAAAAGAGCAGGTGAGGTGTTCTGGACCTCCAGTTTCACCTCCACTGAATTGTATTTAAATGCAAAGCAAAGCTGGTGAGGACAAGCCAAAATAACTGCCCATCCATTTTGCAGGTTTATGAAATTATTTCTGACACAGCCACGAGAGAAAAAGACAGTGCAGGTGTGCTGGGTAAAACCGTGGGCTTAGGTAATGCCGGTGTGTCAGGGGATGTGTACATCACTCATTCAAAAGCAGAGCAGGAAAAGGATTATGTTGTTGAACATTTCACCTTTCTGTGCTGTACCTCTGCCTTTCTGCCTACAGGTGTCCACTGAGGGCCACCACAGTTGCTATCAAACACCTATGGCTCAACTCTCCTGTAGCATTTCTGTTGGTTCAGTGGTAGGAACTGTTGTCTTTGAGGTCTACATAGCCATCCATTCTCTGCACCCTACCTTCAACAAAACACTCACACTCCCAACTCTTGGCCACGACCTGAACTTTCTAACTCAGCAGTTTTCATGTGCAGAAAAAATGAGTGGGGTCTGAGTTTCTACACTTAGGAAGCTTTGGCATTGACATCCTTGTAATTGAGGGTGTTCTCTCCCTGAAAGAGGAGAAAAGGTGCCTGTGGAAGCAGTTATACACACTGAACAGGATATTCTCCATCTCTGTGACAACAGCTTCTTTATGGATATAACTGGTTTATTTCTTTAGCCAGACCCTCTGGGGTGGCTTAGTGTTGACTGAAGCCTTGGAACAAGAAACCAACTAAGTGATAAAAATTACCTGACAGCTAGCACTTCACCACCCAGAAACAGATCCTGGTTAGCAGTGCTCATCACAGCTCTAGAGATGGTGGGGGGGAGAGGGGGAAATGTGTGTGTGTGTGTATATATATATATCAGTATATATATCAGTATCTGCCCTGGCTCCACCTATCAGGTCCCACAACCCAAAGACATCTTGGTGGGCACCCTTGGGAGGAAGCAGGGGCTCACAAAAGCAGAAGGAATCACTTCATCACTGAGTGAAGAGCCAAAATCTGACAGCAGGTGTCACACAGCGTGGATGAGGCCAAAAATATGAACTGGCAATGCCAGTTTGAGGGAATACCAGCAGAAAGGCCATGTATTATTTTCCCTGTTTCTTCTGCTCTTTCCCTAAGTATCCACTCCTGGGAACTGTCAGAGACAGACTGTGGTGAAACATCCCTGTAATTCACTACAGCCCTTTTATTGAGACTTTCTCAGAGGAAAAGGCTGCAAATTCCACAAAGGAAAATGACGGATGCTGCAGTCATTAGGAAATGAACCATTCTTTGATTGCTTGCTTAGCTGAGCAATTTGCAATGTGATAGACAGCAATTATATCATACAGAATCAATTTGTCTATTCATTTTTCCCTCTCCACGTTTCCTCTTCTTGATTGAGTAATCACTAACAATAATCACAAGCAGCTGGGGGAAGGAAGTACATCCATTGGTTTTAATGTCAGCAAGAATGAGAGCTCATTCCTCCGGCAT
Organism: Apus apus; assembly: GCF_020740795.1. NCBI lineage: Eukaryota > Metazoa > Chordata > Aves > Apodiformes > Apodidae > Apus > Apus apus. Next base: position 3,432,782 of record NC_067312.1, on the reverse strand, counting down.
TTGCCACAGCCCTGCATCTTCAAAGCCATTTACATTTTCCTCATACCAGTGCTAACATTAAGATTGTATTATTTCTCTTACCTCCTCCTATTTCAGTTTATAAGCAATAGAATGCCACAGGAGAACAGCCAATTAAAAAATAAAATAAAATAAAATAAAATAAAATAAAATAAAATAAAATAAAATAAAATAAAATAAAATAAAATAAAATAAAATAGTTTTTTCATCTGGTCTTCTGTATTCCCACAAATATTTTTACATTTATGTTTTCATTCCCCTGATGCTGAGAATATTGACAGAAGTTTCAGCTTGTAAGACCGTGGCAGTGTAAGATAGACCAGAGCCAAGGAAGGTGAGTTTATGCAAAGGGTGAGGACAGTAAAGGAAAGAGCTGTTAAAAAGGTGCAAGCAGGCAAAACTCATGGATTGCAGAGGTTTTTCAGAACTTGTCTTCATACAGGTTGCTACTTCAAGTAATAAATTACCTTACAGTGCCCACATATATTGTAGGCTACAATCCAGAATGCAACATTGAACATCCAGTTATAATTTCTCAATTTATATAATGTATGGCCCCACATACACTTTTATAGATCTGTATACCTATATGATGTTATATCATCATATAATTCTACAGCTGGCCCGTATAACCAGATAATACCACTTTCAGAGGCACAGAACACCAGAAAACACAAAATGAGTCTGAAGGCACAAAGGGTGGCCCAAGGATTGCCTTTCCCATAAAACTGTTAAAGTGGTTTATTCGATAGAATTAAATAATCTTTCAAATACAGTGACACAGACCAAAAAAATACCCTGATTACTGTTTTAGTTATGGCTTACATCAATTGATAGGCTTTCTATTACAACCATAATACAGCTACAGAAATAATAAGCAAAAATCACAGGGTGTTAAGGTTGAAAAAAAGAACGGTGAGTCAATGGACACGAAGGTTTAACATCAGCATGAAACTACCATGACTCTGCTTGGAGTTCTCCACCCCACCATCACCACCTTACAGAAATAACAAGCATGAAACAAGCTTTATTTGTGTAATAGCCCAAGCTCCCCTAGCGTGAAGACACACAGTTTCAATCCAGTATTTCCAAACTAAGCCTTTGTTTTCCACTAAGTGAAAACTGGGGGCATATTCAACAGGCAGCAGCTGTTCAGTCCCATTTACACAGGCTGAATGCAGAGGTTGGAGCAGGGACCTCAGTGTTGACAATAAAGGGCACCCAGAAAGGAAGCAAAGCTCACCATGTCTGGACCCAGATGGAGCAGGTACAGGCAGCTTTGCTCATCTGTAAAGGGACAGGCTCTAGTGCCACATGACAATGTGTATCACTTGGCCAACACACAGGGGTTAACTAAATTCTGCTTGCTCACCACTGCTAAAACAGGTAACAACTGGAGTCTTCACAAGCCATATGGAGCATTGGAGATACTTCAGCACCTTGGTCCATCAGAGAGTTTCAGGTAGAACAGACACTTCAGGAACTAGCCAACACAATATCTGACTTTGCTGGCTGGCTTAATTTGTCACCATTTTCACATGCTAACACATTTTACAGTGATTAGTACAGTTAAAAACGTACATCAACTTACCCAGAAGATCAAACACCAAGAACATTTATGGCTTCTAAAGGGAAAGTCAGACACATTGGTAACATATTTACAGCTTTCAGTCCTTGAAGCGCTGAGGCAGATTTGTCTTCAAGCTTTCCACTCTGGTCCAGTCCCACATTTGTGATGTTTCTCAGATGATCAGGGCTTTTGGGGAGCCCTGGAGGTGCTGGGACACAACCTCTCTCACTCTAATGCTCAGTGTACGTTTGGATTCGCCTCAAGTTTATCTTAAAAAGCGCTTAAGTACAATTGCTTCGTGATTTTTAACACCATGCAGAAAACACAGGGTTGCCCAGCAGCCTCACCCACACTAGGCAGGATGATAGTAAGGCATAAAATGACAATATTCTGGGAGGGGTTTTTGGGAGATGCAGGTTATCCCCTTAACTTACAAGCATTGGACCCGATGTTGTGTTGTTGGTTTTTTTTTTCTGTTGAAGCCAAAGGCAAATGTTGTGCTGGCTTCAAAGGGAATGGGCTGAATCCTGCCTTGAACACATTCATATCACTGATGAATTCTACACTGCTATTTTAAAGCAAGCAGGAAAAAAATTAATAAATTAAAGAAATCCTCTTTTCTTGAGGCCTGTGATTCGCACACGTGCAGTTGGGTACAGAGGGTTCATTTGTGACTTGATGTGGAGATTTACACAACCACGATGAAACGCTTTGCATAGATGAGTTTGGAAAGATGAAAAGTGCTGAAATCTGAAGGGAGGGTGGCAGTCACAACATTTCTGCTTCCAGATAAGTTTGTCCTTTACACACACCGTTAAAGACATAACATTGCTACTGCACCATGTCTACAATATCTTTAAAAATTATCTGAAATCAAGTGAGTAAGAAAGAAGAGGCTGCTCAGAGCCCATTTCTGGAGGCTTGCTCTGAATTTCCCACTGACTTCACTGGGTTTTGGAAAAGGCCCTAAGCATAAATATTGACTCCTTTATTCCTAAAACCTCAGCTCTCTCCCGAGTTTCCCAGGGAATCTGGCCCTTTGGGACTGCTGACTTTTGATATGTTCCCTTCTTCATATACGTGTAAAAGCTCCAAAGTTCTCTGCACACTCGGATACAAGCAAGATGGGGGAAAGGACGATTTCAGGGCTCTCTGATTTCACTGCCCAAGCTTCTGCTTTTCACAACCAGAGCTTTGCTGAGAACCCACCAGGACTCAGAAGATTAAAATGGACAGATTCCCTCTCACTCCACATCTCACTGTTTCATCCATGCCAGCTTCCCTCACACACTAGCCAGGGACTGCTCCTTCCTGCCATGTAAAGCCAAGCAAGGACAGGCTGCCCACGCAGCTGTGTCACCACCGCTGGTTTTGCCTTGAAGGTCTGAGCAACATTTCCGCTGACTGACCAAGCCCCCACAGAACAGACCATTCTTAGAGTTTATTTCCTTCCATCTGCTACATCTCACCATCCTGAGTCAACACCACCTTTAATTTACCATCAGTTGAGGCTGCGTGGGGACAGCTTTTTTCAGGGAGAAGGGGAGATACTTGTGGCCTTTGCAAGCTGTGAATCTATCATCACTGTCACGTTACTGCACAGCACCGAAGTCCCCAAACCAGAGCTGTGGCTGCACTCTCCCATATTCCCTTTCCATCATGAATCTACTCATTGTGGTGCTTCTCCTTGCCAAGATGGCAGCAGGAGGAGCTGCCACAGCACAGCTCTCCCTTTGCAAGTCACGAGCTGGCTTTCACAACCCTGTTGCAAGCACAGGAAATATGCTAAAATATTATAATGGCCCTATCACCATTTAATCCATTCTGTCCAACAGCAAAGCTGGATTTCATAAATCAAAAGCAAGCAGCTAAACTATTTCCACTAAATACTTCCTTCCCTTTGATGAAAGTACTGGCAGATTCCTAAGCTTCCTCCTGACAAGAAAGGAGAAGCAGTCTTAGTCACATTTTTCAGACTCAATTTGCATTGCCAGTGTATGCAGATCCCAGGGACTTCTTGAAAGATTCTGAAATAATATGGAGTTGGGGATTAAACCTTAATATTATAATTTTCTCTCTCCCTGCTGCAGATTTCATAACCTCAGCAACAGAGCTGGGATTGCAGCTTGAGCTCAGGGACCAGACAGCTGACAGCATTTCCTCTTGGCTAGTTCAGACTTTTGTACCAGGGGATTTCTGAGGGCCCTGCAGCCTTTTCGGAGGAAGCACGACATGCTGTGCACTCCTTTTACTTGCCATAGCACTGTGCAGCACACACGCCAGGCTTCCTGGCAGCCACTTCTTATCACTCAAGTATCCCACTGCTCAGAGAAGGTTCAGGTTGGACACTTGGAGCTTTGACCGCATAGGAGAAGAGGAAACAAAACTGCCTCAACCTTAAACAAATTCTTAATGCCAAAAAGAGTATTTTCTTATGCTCAGTATACAAAAGAATGATAGCAGAAAACAAGGAGTCCTTTCTGCAACAGCCCTTCTCTTTGTCCATGTAAGCAGGATGGCAGAAGCTCAGGCTGGTCAATGCTGGCTCACTCACCCCACAGTGACACAGCACAGGGAGTGACCTTGCACAGCTAAAATCTCCTGGGCAGTATTTATTTGCTACCCATGGAGAACAGGGCAGCAGGTTGGATCCATCCCCTGATCCTGCTCCAGCAAGCTGCCACCACAGCCTTTCCACTCAGCCCCACAGGGGCAGGAATCTGATTTTCCAGCACCCTGTGCAAGGTAGGGAGGCCAAAAAAAATCTCTGAAAGCTCCTGCATGTGGCATTTCTGACAAATGCTGTAGTTTCTCAATCATTATTTGAGCACAACCTGAAAAATTAACCAGAAAGTAAACACATTGCAACATGTATGTCTTCTCAAGGACTGTTTTATATATATTGAAGTATCTTTCTGGCTTGCAGATCACTTCTCATATCTAACTATACACCATGTCCACCTGCACAGACACATCTGAGCCAGTTTCTACAATCCCTACAGGAATAAAACACCCATCCAGTTAAATGGGAGCTCTTTTCAGACAAATGTGGCAAGATTGGGCCTTTGGTGCATACGTGCAAGTATCCTGCAGACACATTTTTAACTCATTAAAAAAATATAGTAGCTATATATTTATAACTGATCAAAATCTAAACACAGTAAATCTGCACTTATTACAGTGTATTCTAGGTGAATTTACATCACTTATTTATATGAAGCAAACAAAGGAAAGGAAATGTCTGTGACTCTGTAATTTGTTAACTGTAATTACAGTTTTACTCATCCTTTTCTGTGTCCAAAAATGTCCGAAAGGATTTTTCATAATTACAAAGAGGGTTTTTGCACCATTTCTTTCCAACATATGGATGCTTCTCAAGTGCTTTCCCATCTTTTTCAGAAGTATCTTTTGCAACACAGAATCACAGAATTATTGAGGCTGGAAAAGACCTCTGAGATCAGCAAGTCCAACCTGTCACCTACCACCACCAGATGCTTTTGTTTGCTTCTATCACCACAGGAAAGAAAAATCCCCTGTTAAAGAAGGTGACCTTAGAAAAGCAGCAGCAAAGCAATACTGAAGTCACTACTAGTCCCATACTCAGGCATAACAAAGAGTAAGGTCTCTAGGTACCAGCTTCAGTGTCATTCCTGTTATCCTAAAGCTTAATGCACAGCAAGATGGCCAACCCACGGGGTTACATTGCTCTCTAAATAGCACTTTCATTACAGCACTTCATTATCAAAGCCCTTAACACAGAAATTTACAAAACACAGCAAAGACAAAGATCTCTTTTGCATATTAAATCAAGGAAAACATCTCATCTACAAGATCATTCTTGGTGTGCTGCATATGTTGCAGCTAGCTGATATGAGGTGGTGCTCACTAACACACAATCTAACTCACAAACACATAAAGCTTAAGCACAGGTCCTTCACCTACCCCTGGCTGGTATTTCCCAGCTGAGCTCTGACATCTTTATCAAGGATATTGGTTGCTTTTAAAGTCAAAAGACCTCTGGAGTCTAGTGTAAAGTTAAGGAAAGAACACTTTCACACACCGTCCAGGTCATTGCTGGTCAGTAGGGACTTTTGACCATCGTGCTTCATGTCTTTCTTGGACATTTTATCAGTTGTGTGAGCAACTTCCACAGCTCTGAGCATCACTAAGAAGCTTTTAAAAGAAGCTTTGTGCATTCATGCATTACAGAACCAAAGTCCAACTTGAGATTTGGATTTAAATCCCCTCCCTCCCAAAAGAAAAGCATCCCTCATACAGAACTAGCACTTTACACACCAAATCCTGGATCAAAGATCTTGTAATTTAAGTACGACAAGACAAGGCACTGGACAACAACAGCCCAAGTGCTTCAGACTAAGAAGGTATGTAAGTAAACTCTTCATTTTTAACTATGCCAGCAGAACTGATACAGCAAACCTGACCCTCCTGTGTGCACAGACTTACCAGTCTGAAAGGGCATATATCACCAGCCTACCGAACCACAAATCAGCAGCCAAAATAAGCTCCAGCCACATGTGGCATCTTTCCTACATCAGGATTTTGCCAGTTTAACTGTATCAGGGGAAAAATTAAGCTTGGACTAACTGACAGAATTACATTGGTAACATTTCAAAGAATACACCAGCCCTTTTACTCTCCTAACAACATTCTCTACACATGAAAATGCCATGTTAAGACACTTCACATCTTGAGATATATAATTTTAAAATAAGCACAATAATCCAAGTAATAAAGTATCTTCACTGTAATTTAACTTCATTTCCTACCAGTACTTATCACAGATACCTGAAAGCATTTAACTCAGCCTGCACAACTGTGAACCAACATTCAGATACTCTTACCAAGTCTTTAATAAAAATAAATGATCAAATGTTTTTTTCTATCTTATGCTGTGGTATTTGAACCAAAAAAATCAAGTCAGAAAATATAACTATGGTAGTCCCCTTGCCATTCAGCCCAAGAATAACTTGCAGAAGTGTGAAGGAACATGTTTCTTCAGTAACAACTCCAATCTGAAGCTGAGATGGTCACTGCAGGAGAAAGCACACACATTGCTCAGGTATTAGCTAGTGGGAAAGCCTTACAGACAATGAGGAAAAAAACATAATCAGCAGAGGGGATCAGAAATATAAAACACAAGAAGGAAGAAGAAAGAAACTCTAAAATAATTGCACAATATGATCAACACAGTTAGCTGTTGCTCTGAATGGGTGCTTCTATCCTGGCTGAAAAATTTCACTAAGTCACCTTCTTTATTCCTATCACATCAGTCTGCTGTTTTTCACCAATACTTTGTGACTTACACAGAACAAAGAACTCAACTTACATACTTCCCCTTAAAAGTATAATGCTAGAGAGTATTTTCAAAACCCCAAATGCATGAGAACAGTGCTTTCAATAAAATCAGGCAATGCCTCAAGGTACTTGATTCAGCGACGGATGTAAAGTCTATGCTAAAAATCTCCATCACTGATTCTCCTCAAAAGTTTGGTGCTTTTCTTCATAGTGAAATTATAACTATACTAATGTGCTCTGTTTGTCCCTAAACCTATTGGAAATGTGCCTCTAATCTGACTTGGTTTCCAAGGCAGTGTATACCCTGGGACAGAAGAGTTTTGCTTCTCCTACACTACTACGGACCCAAACTGCTAGCAGGAAAAATGCTGGGATCCTATGGGATGCAATGCCTTGAGGAAACTGATATCAAATAATTATTGCATAATCTCGGGGTGTAATAAAACTTCCCACACCATACAGAGGCATCAAGTTCCTGCCACACTTTTGTGTCAGAGGAAGAAGTGCCCCTGTCAACAGCAGCTACAGGTCCCTGTATGAACCCGTAGGATCCCCTTGCTGTGCATGTGGAGGAAGTTGAAAATTTCTGAGGGCATAGCATGAAAACCAGGGCGAGGTTTCACATTGTCGTAGTAGTGGTGAGTTATAAAAATCCCTGAGGGGTTCATGGGGAAGGCCCAAAAGCCAAAAAGGTGGACCTCTTCACAGAGCTCCAGGGCAGCAGTCACCAGGATCAGCCCAGTGCTAATCCGCTTGGCCCGCACCCCCAGGCCGAGCCAGTAGCGGGAGACGTTGATGAGATACTGGGGGTGAAAGTAATAAACAGCTTGCTGAGATTCAAAATCATCCAGGACATATTTGACCCGGATGGAAACGTCCGTGTTGCGGGTGTTGTAGAAAGCTGGCAGCAGCACGGACGCGTTCTCGTAGACCTGGAGGACGTTGTAGAAGGGTTTCCTCCATTTCTCCAGCTTATGGAATCTGCAGGGGGGAAAGGACGAGAGGGTCAGATCTGGCAGGGGAGAAACCCCCAACAGGCCTTTCCTGAAACGTTTCTGGTGGAGAGATCGTTTAAATGGTGCTTCAGTTCACGACAGGAATATGTTTAGATTCGTACCTGAAGCATCAGCACAAAATGTAGGGCAAAAATGCAGGGGATAAAAAAAAGAAACAACAAAAAAACCATCTTCTCCCCTCTTTTGGCAATACCGTGGACAAACTTTGTAGACATTTCTGACAATGTCTCACTTTGCATTTTGTTACAAGTAGTATGTAATTTTTCCAGGGTTTGGCTGGCTCTATAGTTTGTTATGCAGGGTAGAACTATATAAAAAAGTGACAAATGCCAAAGCAGAGCAAAAATATCTCTAAAATGTCTCACTGTAACATTTAAAAGAAATCCACGATGCAATGAAATTATTTTATGTTGCTTGAGAAAAGAAACACGTTCCCCAGCATGAAAGGAAAGCAATGATTATCCCCATGGTCCCAAACCTCTCAGCCAGGTGGCATGAAGCTATTAACAAATTTAAAATTAAAATTGCTCAGTCAATCCTGGCTACAAAGTTTAACTGACATTTCTTTAAAAACATGATAATGTGTGCTACTATATTTTAGAATTTAGGGTTGGATTCAGTTGCTTCCACCCTAAATGTTTGTGAGGCATTTTCTGGGGCTTGGAAGCATGGCACATGACTTCCAGGGGAAGGATGGCTCTGCTGTTAATTAATTCTAGCTTTCTATCACCAATGTGCCAGTCAAAGTGTTTAACACATTTCTATAAGTTGTTACAGATTCCATATGCTAGATAACTTCAATTGAGCATGAAATTATGACTCATAGTGTCAGTTTAAAGTAATACTGGGGGGAAAAAAAAAATCTGTGTAACAATTGGAACTAAGTGAAAGGTAGATTTGGAAAAGTAGTAGAAATGAAAATAGAAAAAAACCAGAAATGACCTCTCAGTAATTATACTGGGATTGACAGTCACAACATCCGTCTTCACCCCAACATCCGTGAAGTATTTCTCAGATATAGGAGGCAAATTGCATCTATAAGGGAAAGAAAGTAGTAAGAAAGTTTAAAAACTCATTGTACCTTTTGGGGACTAGAAAGTAAAACTGATACAAGGATTTCTTCCAAGCAACAAACATAGAAACAGGTTGAGATTTTTAAATTGTATTAAACGTGCTGATGCCCAAACTAGGCATTAAAGTAACAAGTTCCTAGGGACTGCATGAAGACCTCTCTTCTTCCCTGAGTCTGTCAGAGCTGATCCCTTCTTGAAGATGTAGCCAATGTTCACTCATTTCCTTTCTGTAATAGCAAGTTCATCTATTTACTCTAGCAGTTTAGGACAAGAAATGGGATGAAGCTCCAAGGACAGTCAACCTATAAAATCTAAAACTACCTCAGCATCAGCTGAGCTGTATTCAATAATTAATACATGAACTATATCTATAACGTTGCCTTTAACATGCCTTGGTTTTTATCCAAGAGAATTTATGGAAAATGCTCCACAAGAGACAAATCAGTTCAGTCCTAAATAATCCAAAACCATCTGCTTCCCTTTATACCTAACTATAAGCACAGTGTAAGAGCAGCAATTCTGACTCTATAGATTCATCAGAGGATGTCAAATCTATTAGGAGCAAACTTGTGAAGATTTTCAAACCTTGACTTTGCCCAGTCCCCACTCACCTTGGCCTTGATCTAGATTCATCCTCTCACAAAATTTGGAGCATCCCTCAAGAGATGCTAAAGTTACTGAAACAAGCTTCTCTTGCATAGGAAACCCAGCTGCAAAAAAGGTTTCAGCATGTGTTACCAGAGGCAACATGGGTGGCCTTGCTACTAGTCTTATACACAGTTTAAGCTGGAGTTAGATATCTGAAACAGACATTTTGAAAACTGACCTACAAGCCACAATAAAAGCCATCACTGTTAAGATCACCATGTTTCAAAAATAATGCTGTGCCTAATTCCCAAATCCCTCCATACTTCTGTAGATCTGGGCTAAATATGAGGAAACTTTGAAGGTATGGAGGGTAAGTGATGCTCAGTGTTTTCACAGTTCAGCTGCCATCATCAGTTCTCAGTCACAGGGAGAGGACATGGTGAGGGGGACAGAAGAATGTACAAAAATCCTTGATAGTCCTTCTCAGACTCAGGAAGTTCACATCTGCCTTCCAGAGGGTCCCTCTTCATCAGCTCAGAGACATTTTTTTAGCCACCTCATCCTTCTCTTAGGCAATGTTGTTTCCTGCACTTTGCCCTGCTAGGTCATCCAGTGTCCTTCTGAAGTCCTTTAGCATCCTCAGTTCCACCCAGCACTGGGGACTGTGCTCATTAGATTGTATTTGAAAAAGGGTTCCAAATTTAAGCTTCAACATTTTTCAACTCCCACCAGGATTAAGAGAGACTGAGTTCCTTGAAAGTGGTAGTTCCCCATAAAAATTCTACAATCTGCATAAACTGTACTTTTGCCATAAGGTCCCAAAAATTCATCCCTGCAAAGAGAGCAGTCCCATCTCCAAATGCACCCCATGTTTCATCACGGATCTCTACTCTGGCCAGTAGATGGAGATAGACAGTAACAACTAGAAAATGCAATTCATGTGTGTGTATTTCACATGTTGTAATGTACTATAGTCAACTGCTATCAGAATTAATTTCATAGAAAAACCCTGGTTGCACCCTCCTGGACACAAGTTTTCTGACAGCACAAGATCTTCCCAGGTGTCTTGAAGGTATGACTGTATGCAAGCAGTGCTCCCTTGGTAGTTTCTGAAACATGGTAAGGAGTTATTTCCTTGGTGACCAAGATGGTGATTCCTGGCAGCTGGGTGAACTGGTGCTAGACTGGGAAGTCAATATGCTCAGACTTGACCTTAAACACAGGCTTTATGTTAAAATTTATCTCAGCAGACCTTCAGCTCTTAAACAACTGCACATCTTTGTGCATAACACTAGTCCCACATGTTCTGGAGATAAGGAACCTGGGGTTTCTTTTCCACAAGTACTGGATGCATCTATACATAATCCAGTTCTACTTAAGCTTTTATTTAATCAATTACTGATAGCAAAAGCAACCCAGCTTTTCAGTTCTGTAGTGATCTGGTCTGCTCTTTTGAATCCGTTTGGGTTCTAGGAAGAGTAAGAGTGTTAAAAAGGCACCTTCATTGATAGTTCTTATGCATAAATGGTATTTGCTGCACATATTTTCACTGTCACTCAACAGCTTGTCATCTCCATGTGGAACAGATACCACTCCTTTCAACCACACTGGTAGCTGTGACCCAACATAATAGAAGGGAATCTACAATAATTATTTAATGCATATGGGGCATACAAGGCTTTTAAGAAGCAAATTATGAGAAGCCTGGACTGTTTCAAGATTAAAACTAAGACAATAGTTTTCTATAAAGTGGACACAAGAGGCAGACACAGGGGCTGAAAACAATGAAAAGTGAAGGTAGGACCTGTAAAATTTTATTTCTCATTTGATGCCAATTTAAATTAAGAATGCAATGAGTGAAAATCTGATCTAATTTTTGCTGGTATGAAGTCAGAGAAATTCATTGATTTATGCACAGTTATTCTAAACTGACAGCAATGTACTCAGGGTCAGAAAATAGGCCAAGAGAAGTAAAAAGGTTTTTCTTTTCTACAGAACAGGTCATAAATCTGTGAGCTAGCTGTCATATGCCATGACCCAAAGAGCTTAACAAGATTTAGAGAGGGATTAGTCATGCATATGAATAAAAAAAAACATATTTCCCATCTATATTAAGGATTATAAAAGTGCTGCTAAACTCCTGGGACACAAGTCGTGGGACAACCCAGTCTATGCAAAACCTGGACAACTCCAGATGTGGTGGGGAGCACAATATGAAGACACTCAACCTTCAGAGTTATTCAGGTGTCGCTGCACACCCTGGAGTCACACACAATTGTCAGAGTTGGAAGGGACCTCTAGAGATCATCCAGTCCAGCTCCCCCACTAAAGCAGGATCCCCTGGAGCACATTCCTTAGGGCTGCATCCAGGGGGGTCTGGAGTATCTCCAGAGAAGGAGACTCCACACCCTCCCTGAGCAGCCTGTCCCAGGGCTCTGTCACCCTCACCATAACAAAGTTTCTCCTCATATTTCAGTGTCACTTCCCATGTTCCAGCTTGTGTCCATTGCCCCTCAACCTGTCCCTGGGAACTACTGAGCAGGGTCTGGCTCCATCCTCCCTGCACCCACCCTCAGATACTTGGAGGCATTGATCAGGTCGCCCCTCAGCCTTCTCCTCTCCAGGATGAACAGTCCCAGCTCTCTCAGCCTTTCCTCATAAGAGAGATGCTCCAATCCCCCCATCATCTTTGTCACTGTCCCCTGGACTCTCTCCAGCAGTTCCTTGTCTCTCCTGAACTGGGGAGCCCAGAACTGGTCCCAGTTCTCCAGCTGTGGCCTCAGCAGGGGGAGTAGAGGGGAAGAATGACCTCCCTCCACCTACACTCTTCCTTATGCACTCCAGGATTCCACTGGCCCTCTTGGAACAAGGTCACTTTGCTGGCTCATGGATCATTTATCATCTACCAGGACTCCCAGATTCTTCTCCTCAGAACTGCTTCCAGCAGGTCCACCCCTAACCTCTATGGGTGCATGGGGTTCTTTCTTCCCAGGTGAAGGACCCTGCACTTGCCCTTGTTGAACCTCATTATGTTCTTCTCTGCCCAGCTCTCCAGCCTGTCCAGGTCACCCTGGATGGCAGCACAGCCCTCTGGAGTGTCACCACCCCTCCCAGCTTGGTATCATCAGTGAACTTGCTGAGGATAAAGTCTGTCCCCTCATCCAGGTCATTGACGAAGCTGTTGAACAGGACTGGACCCAGCACTGACCCCTGGGGGACACTGTTGGCTTCAGGCCTCCAACTCAACCCTACTCCATTGATTACTGCAACTTATACTACCCAGCACTTGAGCTCTGTGCCACTTGGGAAACACACCTCCGAGGCATCCCAGCTGCACAGCATGGAGCTATTAACATCTGGCCAAGGTGCCTGACACACAATCGAGGTTCTGCCTCAGGTACAGAACTACCCTGGAAAATCATGGCCACATTCATAGGTTATTGCTCATGGGCAGCTGCCCATGGAAGGGTAAATCCACAAAGCCCTGGAAGAGGACATAAAACTTTGCTGGAAGGAAGTCAATGATTAACCTCAAGGAGTTAGGAAGAAACAATTCCTCAAAGCATCATTTTAAAATAAATATTCGGTGCCGTGTTTGTTTGTTTGTTTAAAACATCACTACTTGCCATGTTTTAAACACTTCTTGTGTTGTGCAAGAAGCAAGCTTGATTTGGCCAGTTTGTCAAATCCCACATTTCCAGGTGAGAGAGAATAGGTTTGCAATCCTTTACAAGCCATTAAGGCAGGTAAAGAGAAAAGCAGAGCTGTGGTGGTTACCGGAACACGAAGTCTGCGCTGTCGATCTCCCGGCCACATCTGCTGTTCTTCAGGATTCCTCCATTCCCAACCACGGCACACTTCTTAAACTGGGAGCGGTGGTACGGCATATCCTGCAACATCACAGAAAAGAAATGGCTGAATATCCCAAGACATGGAGGCAACAAGTCCTGTTTTTTACTTTTTCCTTTTCATTTTCTTAATGCATGTTCCTGCAGATACGCTTAATCATAGGAAGCTGACGCTGGGTCTGGCCTGCAATATTCCCATGGTGCACATAAATGGATGGTATTGCTGTCTGTGCAATTAGGAGGGAGGACTAAGTCAAAGGGACAAAAAGCAATAACCTGGTTTTGCCCTGACTTAATAATGGAATAAGTCATTTCAGAAACATAGGATCATAGAATCACAAACTGGTTTGGGTTGGAAGGGACCTTAAAGATCACCCAGTTCCAACCCCCCTGCATGGGCAGGGACACCGCCCACCAGACCAGGTTGCTCCAAGCCCCATCCAACCTGCCCTTCAACACTGCCAGGGATGGGGCAGCCACAGCTTCCCTGGGCAACCTGGGCCAGGGTCTCACCACCCTCACACTAAAGGATTTATTCAGTTTCCAGATCTAAAGGAGTTTTCTGCTAGGATTCATGGTCAAACATAAACACTTACATCCATGACTTGGGCAAGTCATGTTACTTGATGCTTAGAGCTCCCCATGTTCAAGTGATGGGTAACATCTGTGCCACCAAGACCTTTGCTGAATTAGAATTTGAGGTGGTGGCTTAGTGAAATAAAATTTCTGAAATATAGTAGTTAGTACAGTGAACTTTATTCTAAAAGGACTGTGTTTCCATTCCAGCACAGATGTGTTGCATTGTGGCAGGCAGCTTTGAATCAGAGACATTACAGCCCATGCATATTAAAGTCTGTAATTCAAAGGGTTCTCTATTCTCTATTCTCATTCTCTGTGTCTGAAGGAGGAGGTGAAATCCCTGTGTCAATGGAACATCTGCAGCTGTGTGGGACTAAAGGACAACTGGCCATGGAAAAGCTCGGTGTGCTAAGTGCTTTACAGACAAACAGACACAGTCTCCATTCTGGAAAACTCAACAAAATACTTGAGTCAATAAGACAAAGTGACTGACAGGGGAAAATAATGAACACAGTTGCTTAGGTACCTACTCAGCAGGCTTGGAAGGACCAGAGTCTCTGGTCTGCTGAGGCCATGCTACATTGTAGATGCAGTATGAAATGCCTTGGGAACTTCTTTGGTGTGTTTAAGTTGCATTTTGACTAGTTCTTGGTCATGGCTTTCAATCAGGGAATGACAGTTCCCTTTCCCTAGTGAACCAATAGTCCTGGTGCCTGGATTCTAAAGCCACCTGACTGAGGTGGTTGGATGAGGTGGTGTGACTGCTTCTCTTCATGGTCCAGCAGTCCAGCAGAAAATGTGGCATGAGTTACACACTGTCCTCCTGAATTAGAAATACCATAATAGCCACGACAACTAATTAGGCACCTCATCAGAGGTTTAAATACAGGTCTTTAGAGCAGAGAGAGGACAAGACTAGAAAAGCTTCTGTTTCTGTGAAGAGTCTTTGCTTGCCTAAAACTGTGCCAGTGGTCTTTTCTAGCCAAGAAATGAGAAGAGTGTTCTGGAAACACAACAAGGTAAGAAGGAGGATGAAGAAAAAATGGCCAAGAGATGTGACTTCTCAGCATCTCTGTTGCTGTCCATGTACAATGCAAATGTGCTGGGTTTGGTACTCCTGAATCTGGCTGGAGAAAGGGCTGCAGCACTCCCACAGAGGACAATCCCTCAAAACACAGGCTGCATTCCTGGTATGTGAGTACCCCACTGAACTGATTTAAATGAGTCAGCTGAAAGACTCTAGGCAGGGTGGAGGATGCTTGCTGTCCCTTCTAATTCCCACATGAGGGCATGATCCATGAAGTTATCCTTCCCCAGGCATTGCCCTCTTAGCTGCCTGCAGACCT
Source organism: Apus apus (assembly GCF_020740795.1). Taxonomy (NCBI): domain Eukaryota; kingdom Metazoa; phylum Chordata; class Aves; order Apodiformes; family Apodidae; genus Apus; species Apus apus. Next base: position 3,417,428 of record NC_067312.1, on the reverse strand, counting down.
CTCCCTCCTCAAGCTCTGATGTCCTGCTTTAGGGAAGTCTGCACACACAGTCCCAGAGCAGCCAGTAAAGCCCTGCAAGTCTCTTCAAATCAGGCAGTACATTCAGTGATGAATCAGAACCTAGCCCAAATTTTAGTACTTGCTTCCACTAAGCATACGAAGAGCATTACTGCTTGTGCTACCAGCAGGGCCTAGAACCTTTGGTCAGGCACCTTTCTGGACTTGTGTAGGACACATCCTTCCACAATCTTCAGGCAAAGTTCTGTCTCCACAGGCAGACATCCAGCTGCTGCTGAAGCAGGAGAGAGTGAAAATCATGTCTCTGAGAACAGAACTGGGCTGTGAGGGCGAGGGGGTTGTGACGCAGAACTGAGCCCAAGCTACACCTCATAAATATGTAGAAATCTGCTTATATAAGCATGAGAGTGCTCATTTGGGTACATACATATTTTATCAATAACCTCATACTGCAAACTACAGAGAGGCGCAGTAGTGGCATGACATTTCTAGGTGATTGTTCCCAGGCAGGATCTTTCCACAGCACTGGCATGCCATGAGGCAGAAGGGCCTGCAATTACACCTGGCTGAGAAAACAGCAGCTCTCTAGCAGGGGCATTGTAGAGTTGTCTGTGCTTTATCCAGCAATTCCTTAACACAAAATGCCTTGGTGGTCCTGCAAGTGGGGATCAGAAGCCAGGTCTCCACACTCAGCACAAGGCTCTTGCCCTTACAGTCTTGCTCCTGTGCTTTCAGCCCTGTATCTCCTACATTCGCCTTTTATCTCCTGCATTTGCCTTTATCTCCTACACTTGCCATGCTGCAGCCCTGCTCCAAGTCAGGGGGTGGCTTTGGCCACAGAGCTGCTCCCAAAGTCACTTTGGCATGTGGGAGCACCTTGGAAGCATCCTCAGGGCATCCCTGGATACATAAAACAGCAGCTACAGGACACTCCCAGAAAAAGCATAAGCATCTGGTATTTCATGCAGCCATCTGTGCAACCAGGCAGGGTTTTGAGGATTATACACTTCTGGATTTAGGTGTACCCACTCTTCCCATATCTCTAGATGCCAAAGTGCTTTCCTGGATCTGAGTTTTTTCCCTGCTCTGCCCCAGTTCCCCTTGTGCACATTTAGGTAGCAGCACTACCCTTACTCTTAGTAGTGCTCAGAAAACAAACAGATCAAGTGTTAAGATCCTGAAGGACAACATTAAGGACACAAATCTAAGGACTTAAGTTGGCTACTCTTCTTAAAGGGATAAATTTTAGTTATCCCCTCCAAATATGCCATTCTAAATTCATGAGGTGAGCCCCACAATAACCCAGGATTCACATAAGCCCATTTCTGCACATCAGTCTCCGCATGCAATGGGAATTGCCCACTGCTTGTAACTTTGAGTGACCCTCAGATCAAGGATTATTTGCTGAAAAGGTTTTAAATAATCTTTGTGATTAAAAAAAATTAAAATCATGCAGCCTGTTCACAGATTTTCCTGTTTTTCCAAAACAGGAAAAAAGTGTTAAAGTAGTTAGTCATTGCGAATATGAATTATAAAAAAATCATGACCCTAAAAGAGCAGATCTAACCCAAATGTTGGACTTACTGTATGTATGTACTTTTTAGCAGTTCTGATCAGTAAATGCCTTTTATTTAGCTTTCTTAAGTTATTTAATTAGCTACTTCACTGCTACATCAGCAATACTTTGCAGGAATACATAAGTGAATGTGTATATATATGTGTGTGTACATATATATATATCAGATGACTACTAGAAAATAGGATAATCAGCTAAAATATCATATGCAAAATTAAACATTTTCAAAGCATAAGCAATGAAGTTTATACAAATGTCAAGCAGCCAACTAACAAATGCTTGGCTACGGGATAGCATGTAATGCAGCAAGTAGAGTGAAGCTGACTCTGCAAATGGACAGAGGCATGAGGCACCTTTGGGAACATCTTGAAGATCTCTTGGTTGATATGGAAGATCCCACTAGTATCCACTTCATATTTCAGCTTAGTACCCAAAGGAGTGTTTTTCTGGGTGGTGAAGAGAAAGGCAGGAGCATTGCAACACCTTGACAAAGTAGATCTGTAAAATGGAAAAGAGAAAAATAAGATCAAGGAGTTGATAGGACTAACACTCCCAACAAGGCATTTTTCAGCAAAAAAGGAACATTTCAGCTTTAGGAAGGGTAAAATGGTGGTTTGCTGGATTTTCCTTTAGAAGATTTCAGCTTCAATGCAGTTTTCCTTGACTGAGGAACTTACGCTAAAAAAAAACAAACAAAACAAAAGGCCAGAAGAAATTAAATCCCTGCACCTGTCTCTTCTAGGCTGCAGTAAGTACATGTGCACGTTCTGCCCTGCTCCACATCCCAAACCTGAGCTTCTGCCCCCATATCTGGGGAATCCATCCCAATTAATCAGTCCCTCTATGTTTTAGAGGCCTTCCACTTTTTGTAAATTATTTACTCATCACTGGGCAGGACATGCAGGGGTTAAAGTATTCACCCTGTGAAAGGGGTGTGGAAGCTTGGCAGGGTGGGGACTTAAAACACAGCAATATCTGAGGACATCACCCCTGAGGACACCTTACCAGGCTGCAGTGGAGCACGGCACACTTTGATTAAAAGAATAGTTTTTATAGTCTCATTTTTGCCTTTGATCTTGCATATGTGCATCAGGAAGATGATGTGACCCTGACAGATGAGTGTCAGGCAACGTGGTCATGGCTACAAATCCAAAGTCTCAAACAAATGGCCAGAACTCTCTTTGTTGCAGGGACAAAATGGCAGGGGTTCCAATGCAAAGAAAAAAATCTTGAAATCTCAAAAATGGGATTCATTGGATGACAGAAAAGAACATTCAGCTTTGACCCCCTTACCAGAAAACTCATATGAAACTTAAAACTAAAAGCAGCATTCCAAATAGGGGTCCATTCCCTAGCTCCCATCTTTTTCTCTCATATTTTTTTCCTTTTAGTGGTGGAACTGAAAGCCCTGAGATCAGCTTAATCCTACTCTAGAGCAGGTTTCGTTCTCAGTCAACGCATCTCAGACCTTTAATGTATGTCATGGCAAATGCAGGAACATGAAGACAAAGCCAGAATGCCCTCAAATAACCTAGATTAAATACCTTGCATCTGGGGTATGTGGCCTCATTACGAGCTGAAGGAATAAGCAAGTGTTCTTTACAGACTTTATTACAAGCACCAGAAAGCCAATACAGAATTATGCAAACATCTCAGTGATGTCCAATTACTATTATATACATGACTCATACAGAATGACACAACATGATGATCAGATCGAGGTAGCAATCAAGACTGAATAAGTCAATGGACAATTTCTAATAACAAAATCATTAAATAATTATAAGCAGGTAGTGGGATTGAATTGTGGTATGTGAGATATGAAAAAGCTCTTCATTAGTTCTGCATTAAGGAACTGAAAGAGATTATCTTTAATGTGCAACTGGTTTTCCAGAGACATGTTCCTTAATGTAAAAATCTGGTATCTGCTGGAGGAAAACTCAAGGAACTTGTATTCCTTAGCCTCCAGATGTAGGACCTACTGTGATTTTTGAGCTTCTTCTCTCCCTACTGCTTAAGTCATTGCCATTTAAATCCTGCTGGATTTTCCCCATCTCACCTGAGGGCCCAGAACTGGCCAAGTTTAAAACTCCACAACTCTGTTGTTAGACCACCACCCTTTAGCCTCCTTCCAGCCTACATCCAAACTCAGGAGACTTTGATCTGCCTTTAGGGGAAACTGCTACAGTTTTCCTACACATTCACACACTGAAGTCTCTGTTTCCCAACACAAAAATGAAACAGACTTCAAACTTAGGGTTTTTTTAATGCCTAGCATAACTATCATTCCTGCAACCAGCTAAAAAAGGTTAATTTACATCCAGCTGCCAGTTGGAGTTTCTGAAGCAGTGACAGATCAGTTAGGCAAGTATAGCCAGAGATCAGGGTCATTCATCTCTTTTTTTCAATGCACTGTCTAGGATGGAGAGAGGTTCTTTGCTTAATAAGCTGGTGTTGTTGACCTGAGAGAGAGTGATGGTCCTCCTGATAGTCTGTAGATAGTCTTTTCTCATTGCTCCGACCACTGGGCTTGCCTCCATACTTCAGTGCTCCATGGACTCTGGGCCCAGAGAGCTCTCTTTCACTCTTGCTCTTAACTCTTTTCAAGAGAAAAAAGTCCATATTTATTCAAAAGAATGATACTCCAACAGTAACCGTGTGAAAATGCTTACTTTTGCTGTCCATGTAAAGGTCTGATCCCTCCACAGGAAGCTAAACTCAAACTAAAGTAAACCTTACTCAGACTCATTAGGAGACCATCCTTACTTGAATAAATTAGCTTCTGTGACATTCATCTCCCATTTGCACATCTGTAGGCTCTTCCATCTGTCAAACAATTCTGTTTGTTTCACCCTAAAAGATAAAAAGAAAGAAAATTAAAATTCACTTTATTACAAGGACTTCATCTCCTAAAGCAGCTGCAGCCAGGGTACCATGCAGTAGGTTTTTGACAGGACAAACCAGACAGTCTACCAGTGCAAAACCCATCATTTTTGTTTCATCTTCTGCTCAGATCATGTACACACAGGTACTAATGGAGCTCTTCAGATGTTTGGGACTGATTTATATTTTCTGATAGGCATTCTCCTTGTCTTCAGCATTCAAAAATGCAGTATCAAGCCCAAAGTATCTACTGAACCAAACCCTTCTGGGAAGCTGAGTGTCTGGAAATTACAGCTTTGAGGGCAAAAGTTACACCTAGTGGGAGGGCTCAGCAGAGAGAGTACTGGAAAGGAGGATACTTCAGATAAATTGGCCAAATACCATTATGTTTTGGTGAGGCTCTCTTAATTCATGAGAACAGCAGTGTTGATAAATCCATTTTGTAAACTGCAATAGCACTTGTAGGGACAAGCATCTGTGATGGCAAGAAGACACAAAAAGCTCTCTGCATAATTAATCTTTCCCTCCCTCTCTGTTAATAATATACTTTTAGTTATTTTAGAAAACTATACCTCCACTAGGCTGATACAGGGTGACACATTTTTTATTACATCCTTCCAACCACTTCTACCTCAAGAGTGCACATATATTCTTCAGTATTTGGACAGCAAAGATAATGAAGGCCTTGAAAATATCTAGAGCTAGGGAGCAATGCCACAATCTGGCTGAGAAATGTTGAACTTTGAGATTTCTTCAAGATTGGTAGGTCTTAATGTGCTTTTTTCAGGCTTGAGGGCTTTGAATACTTGAATAAAGCAAAGACTTTTAAAATATTTATGTATTTAATGCGAGTAGAACTTAGGATTTCCCAGGGTGCAAAAGTTACAGGAAGGAATTAGGTCATATTTTACTTTCTGTAGCCCACCAGAGCACATTAACTTGGAAATCTTCCATGGCCATAAGGGCTGACTTAGGAAATGTAGCATGTTAGGAGCAACCACACCAGAAGAACCCAGCACAGTGAAAGAGCTTAATGTCAAATGACATCTGTCATAAAAGTAGGGCTAGCTCTATCCAGCTGGGCAGGAGTCCACTACCTTCCATGTGCCATTGGGTAAGATGAAATGTGCAACTCTCTGTACCATCTGATAAGCAGTTCAGACCTCCCCTTCTTCAGCAGAACACTGGCAGAAGTCTCACATTCTCACCCCTTCTTTTTATTTTTAAGCACTGCAAGTCAGCAAGCAGTGCAAAGCTGTTACTTGTGTACCCTTCATCCAGTACCAAATACAGAAGACAAGGACATAGCCTACATTTTTCTGTGCACAACGTCAGTGAGAGAGACATGCTCAAAGCCCATGCAGAGCTGGAGCAACAAATTGTATTTGCTGCAGCCTTGGTTGCTTATTGCTATGCACTTGTACAGCTTCACTTGCAGTTGAGATTCTCAGTGCACTTTACAGACCTTAATAAGCCCTGTGGACTGTCAGCAACATGCTAACCCACTGCTTTTAGGAATGGTGAGGGATTAGACATAATCTATGCACCTCAATTCACTGCACTGCTCTGAAAATGCAAAATATCTTTTAAAAAATATTCTTTATTTTTATAATTATATTTTTTATAAATACTCTGTCCAATGAGCTTCATTGGCAACCTTACTTTTTTTTGCCTGATTCCATCTCTATGGCTTCATGGATACATCCCATTCAACTCATTGGTTTTCTGACTACATATAGGACCATGGAAGACTAAATACAGAGATTTTATTATTTTTCAGAATTGCATTTTGCTACGTTTTAGTGATGTTATTAATTTGTGAAACTCACTGCTGCAGGAGATTGTGGAGACCAAAAGCACAAAGGGGCTCAGAAAAGACGGAAACAAATTATCAGAGAGAGCTATTGTCCACTCTGGCTACTGTAGTCTAGTCATCACCTACCACTCAGCAAGTCCCCATGCCAATATTTGGTACCAGTCAATGATAGAACTTTAGGCTAGAAGAACACTTGCTACAAGTCAGTCTGGCTGCTCTTACTCTTCAGTTAGCCTCAGTGGAGCACCTGGAATATAATACTACAAATAATCATAGAACCATGGAAAGGTTAGGGTTGGAAGGCACATTAGAGATCATCTAGATCCAAGCTCCCTGCATGGGCAGGGACACCTCCCACTAGCCCAGGCTGCTTAGAGCCCCATCCTACCTGGCTTTGAACACTTCCAGGGATGGGGCTCTCACAACCTCCCTGGGCAACCTGTTCCAGTGTCTTACCACCCTTGTAGTAAAGAATTTCCTCCTAATATCTAATCTAAACCTCCCCTCTTCAAGTTTTAGACCATTGCCCCTTGTCCTCTCGCTACATGCCCAGCTTTCTTGTAGGGCCCTTTCAGGTACTGGGGGGCTGCTATAAAGTCACCTCAGAGCCTCCTCTCCTCGAGGCTGAACAGCCTGTCTTCACAGGGGAGCTGCTCTAGCCCTCTGATCATTTTTGTCTCCCTCCTCTGGACTCGCTTGAGGAGCTGTTTCTTCTTTTTATGTTGGGGGCACCGGAGCTGGACACAGTATTCCAGGTGGGGACTCACAAGAGCAGAGTAGAGGGAGAGAATCACCTCCCTTGACCTGCTGGCCACACCTCTTTTGATGCAGCCCAGGACACAGTTGGTTTCTGAGGTCCAGCACATGTTGCCAGATCATGGTGAGGTTTACATCACCCAACAGCCCCAAGTCCTTCTCCTCAGGGCTGTTACCAATCCATTCTACTCCCAGCCTGTGTTTGTGCTCGGGATTGCCCCAGCCCAGGTGCAGAACCTTGCACTTGGCCTTGTTGAACTTGATGCAATTTGCACAAGCCCACTTCTCAAGCCTGTCAAGGTCCCTCTGGATGGCATCCCTGTCCTCCAGCCTGTTGACTCCACCACACAGTTTGGTGTTGTCAGCAAACTTGCTGAGGGGGCACTTGATACCACTGTCCATCTTGGTGACAAAAATAACAATTATTGTATTACCAATAATACTACAGTGTGTTTCATTCTGAACAGTGATAGTGAGCCTGAGCAAAATGCTTCAGTGCATGTGAAATGCCTCCAGATTTTTCAAATAGACCTCAGATGAAACTGAAATGTGAGTACTTGCACATGTAAGAGAACCTCAGGAATGCCTGGTGAGATCCCTGTTGATGGGACCCCTTTAGCCTTGAATTTTTGACAGTCTTATTTTAAGTTACCATTTTCATCTTCCCTGAAAAGTAACCTTTTAGCAGACATTCGTTCATACTTACATAGACAAAACCTTCACCTCAATGATGTCCTGCCGCAATTCCAGGCATTTGGTAGAGTTGTATTCCAAAGGCCCTTCATAAAACTCAAAATACCTGAAGGAGGAAAAGAAAAAAATATTATAAATAAGCCTTAGGCTGGAATACTTCTCTTATGCATCAACAGAAACGTGCTTAATTGATTGTAGAACTGATGTCCAATTTGTCCATCTCGACATGAGCTCCTCTATCTTTTAAGCACCAACGTGGACCAGCTACATTTTTCATCAATCAGCACATGGCAGCTGCCACTGAAAAAAGCTTTTCCCATCCTTTGGGTGTCTAAATGTGCTGAGAGTTTAAATAAGTTTCTTAAATTTTGCTCTTTTTGTGGAAAGCAAAAGTGTTGGTGGCTGCATCTTGTCTTTGGAGACCATTGCGTACCTCTACGCAATCAATCTTCCCATTGGGACTTACTCTTTTGGTATATTCAGAGGGGAAGGGAAGGTGGGATTTTCTTCCTAATAAATTTGAGATGGTTTTGAGAATAAAAGGACTTGAATGCTCTGACACAGCACAAATGGCAGTGCTATTCTTCATTAAAATGTAAAAATAAATATTTAATTTTTTTGTTAAATTCCCCCATCTTAACCTTCAGACACAAATGAATGGTAGCGACTCCTGTTTAGGAGCCAGAGAAAGCCCAGGCTGGCCAGTGAATTCAGAAAGTTGTAATAAAAACAAAAACAAACCCAAAAAAACAAACCAGATTTAGGGTTCAAACCAACCTCTGTACCAGTTTCACCACTTATCATTAGAATTCTGCATTAAAACCTAAGAACTGTGCATACCCATTCATCAGTTATGAGCATGATGAAGAAGTACAAGGAGATGACCTGAAGGAACAGGTATTATGACCAAGGCTAGAGCAAGTTATTTTGATGGATCTTTTAAAGTCTCAGAATAAATCAGGCTCTAACTCTAAACTATCTTTTGCAGTTTCAATACGAAAGAAAAATACAAGATTCTTGGAAGAGCTTTATTTAAAGAAATGTAGTATTTTGGGCTTACATAATTTTAAAATAACATCAAAATTCACATTTGACCTGAATGTCTGTTCAGGTCTGAATGTAATCCTTAAGTAGGAAAGCCTTCACAGAATCACAGAATCACAGAATCCTAGAATCCTAGGGGTTGGAAGGGACCTGGAAAGACCATCGAGTCCAACCCCCCTGCCAGAGCAGGATCACCCAGAGCACATCACACAGGAACGTGTCCAGGTGGGTTTGAATGTCTCCAGAGAAGGAGACTCCACAGCCTCTCTGGGCAGCCTGTCCCAGGGCTCTGGCACTGTTTTCCTCCCTAGTAGCTATGTTTATAGTGACATCAAAAACCTGAGGGACCCAAAATTTATCCTTTCTGGAGAAGCACTAAGCATTCACACCTCCCAGGGGAACTCTTGGAAAGGAGGGTGTGTCCAGAAAACATCTCCAGGTATCTCCAACAGGACTTCCAAAGGCCAGAATAGTCTAAAAATAACCAACAGTTTCTGATTTTTGCCTTGTAAGTACATGCAGAAATCAATCTGATAAAGCAGAGAAGAAAGAAACCTATAGAAAGTAGAAATTGACTATTGCATGCAACTAGAAAAAGACCAAGAGCTTCCCAAAGCACCCTGCTGCCAACTGGGAACATTTCTGACCTGTCAAATGCTGCTTTAGAATGTGTCTCCTTCCCTTCTCCCTTAGATTTTCACCAACTCAGTTTTGCAAAATCCAAACCAAATATATCTGTGATCCAGTGAGAAGTATAAGCCTTGAGACTAAAAGGAAGAGAGCCATGCCTACAAGATGGAAGGAGGACATCACAAATTCCTAATAATGAAGTAAACTGTTTACTATGAGGAAAAAACAATAGCTCAGCAATCTTTTGAAAATGTGAGTATTTGGGAACACGTTGGCATAGTCCTCAAGGCAACAAAAAAATTTTATGGGTTTTGTAGAGGAAATTATGTATTTAAAGCACCTCATAATCAGTGACACACCTGGGAAAACACTTCCCCAGCCTCCAGAAGGGAGATGAAGTTCAGGTAACATGAACCTTCATCTTCTCTGAACCTTCATCTGAACTAAAAGGCTTGGGCTCTCCTTCCAACTCAATCATTTACCTGGACATTCAGCCTTTACTAAGGGGTAGCTGAAATCCATTGAACTGGCACATCTCCCCTGTGCTTGGCTTGTTGAGCTGGAGCTGAGCAACTTGTGTACTATGCAAGTTGATCCAAATAAAATTGGATTAAGAGCTCAGCTGGTTGCACCAGGCCAAACCCCTGTGTGGATGTACCCCAGATGAATTTCCCCAACTGAACTTCTCTTACTGTGTTTTGCAGTATTCATTCTTTGGCTCTGTGAGTCAGAGAAGATGGGGGCCCTGAACGTCCGTGTTCTTCACAACACCAGAGGCAGGTACACACCCCACAAAATGCTCAGAACATTACACACCACTCCCACCTCTCTGGGTGTAGAGGGGATAGCAATGGCTATCAGCCACTTCATCAGCCATGTCAGCCTCGCCTTTCATCCAGCACTGGATTTCAGTACCTTGTATGTGCCTCAGGTCAGAGCAGAATGGCAAAAAAACCCACCCCAAAACCTAGATTAACATGTATTTTTATCCTTCCTGCACGCTTCTGGCTCTGCTGCTAAGTTAGAGAACTGCAGCTCAGATGTCAAACAGCACATGCTGTCACGTGGGAATGCTGCAGCAGGGGAAAGCTGGCTTCAGCCCCTGGCACTGGAGACAAAGATGTCATTTTATGAAACAGAGATGAAATTTCCTGAGTCGCAGCCATTCCCTTTGATCACTGCCTGCTTACCCAATCCACCAACCAAAAATAGAAATTAAAAAGGATGTGTTACCGAAGAGGCAGAAGGGGAAGGAGGAAAGGATTAGATAAAAAATAAACCACTTCTGTATCTGAAAGAAAATCCATGAGGCAGCATTGGACTTGTAGGAGTTATTCCATTAGCCTACAGCCTCGAAAAGGACAGGAGTGCCCTGCAAGCCTCTAACTCTCACAATAGCCCCAGCTTTTCCAGCAAAGTGACCGTGAGTGTCGCATTCACCCTTTGGCAGTTTGTGGAAAGTGCAGAGGGAGGAACCCAAGAAACAGGCTGAATTACACACTGCCCATGGGACACGTGCCAGGTGTCACTTCTGCACCAAGTGGGGACAAGATGCCACTGGCTACGGGGTGAGCTCTACTGAAATTATCTCAGTGTGCCTGAGCCATTGAATAGTCGTTACCTGGGCTGTCATTCATAAGCCCTGAGCTGCATCTGAAGCAGACAGCCAGACACTAAGCTTCCTTAGTGTTAATGCTACTGATGCCACAGCACTTAGGTTGCAAGCGCTGAAGATGCTACAACGGCACTGAGGAGTTTGCAAGACAGCATCTGGTCAATAGACTGAAAAAAAAAATAAAAAAAGGTTCCCTCTTTCTCCCGGGAGTCTTCATGCTATTTATTTGCTTCACAACAACCCTCCTCCCTACAGACACTACGGGAAATTAGCAGAGGCAGCTCCCTGGAGCACCAGCCAGTGTCTTCCCGCAGAAGTGCTTCATGTTGTACTTTCCCAGAATACTGCTTTTGCACAACACCAGGCTTTAGAACAAGAAACACAGGTTCCCTCATCCCCTGCAGATGTACTTTAAACCCAGCTCTTCCTCTTGGCAGGGCCTGGTCCTGCCAAGTGTGTTTGGAGACCTGCCCACCATGCTCTCCCTGAGGAAGTATCAGTCTCACCCACTCCCTGGTCTCCGAGCGCTGCTTCTGCCTACTGACTCCCACTGCAATTCATGTAGTTCCCTTGAACAAAGATACATCTGTCTGTCAGAAAGCTTAATTAGTACAAATGGAAACTGTCCTCCCCATGATCTTCCTCAGCCTGATACCCAGCTAAGAAGCAAGGCTGTAGTGCAGCTTATATTGGTTTATGCTCTTGATTACTGACAAGTGACAAACCTGACTACTCTACTCCTTTTGCTACAAAAAGGTCTGTGTTTTATATCCACAAATGCCAGAATGTCCTCTCCCTGCTTGCCCTGCTGAAATCTAAATAACTTTTATCCCTCAAAGGTCACAAGTCTACTGGAAAACCAGCACAAGAACTCATGGTTCTCTACAATACGGAACACAACTACAACAGAATCACAAGAACCAGCACATGGGATTGCGCTTCCCAGGGTACTGGGCATTACACATGTCCTTTCAAATCTACAACATTTCTCCTGGATCAAATCCCATATCTGAACACCACACAAGCTCCAAGTGCTTAGAGAGGACTTTTTTTTTTATGGCTCTCAGTACTGAATGGCCAGAAATGTGATTCTATTGACTTTGTAATTTTCCATTTTTTACTAAATGAGACTTTCTTCTTTTCTAACCCTCATGTCTCCCATTGCAGCCTCACTTCCAGCTGAGCAGCTTACTGAGCTTGCTACTAAGAGACAAATCTAGTTTCCCAGTACACCAGCCAACTCTTAGGTCTTTGATCATCAGCAGTTGGGCTGCTCCTGCCTTGATCAAAAGTAAGCTTTTCTTGATCGTGCTACATGAATTAGAAAGCCTGACACTTCAATCCTGCCCTCAAGTGACATTTGGATTGAATAACTGATTTATCTCATATATTGAACAAAGCATTTAAAATATAATTGAGTGTAATTGTCAGGCATCTTTTAAACAAGACCATTTTCTCCTGGACAAGCAGGCTTCTCCTTTGGCTGGTTCCTGCAGTGCCAGTTCTGCACTGTTCACAGCAAGGCAGCCACACTAACTCAGCAAGAGAGTAGAGCACTGCAGGAAGGATTCTACCTACCCTGCAGGAAAAACAAAGATCTTTCCAAAAATACACACCATCCAGTGACTAAGAAATGAATCAAGGCCTGCAGGCTTCTACTAATTACTTATTGAGACAACTGACCAATTAACAGTGCCTGCACTCATCCATATGGGCAGATCCATGGCCAGCCTCAGGTCTAGATTCACCTTTCTACTCAGGAGCCTTGCAAGTGAACTACTTGTTCCTGGCACACTCCTCAAAGCACACAGGGACTCACATTCATCTGGCAAGGCCTTCATGGGATCTTCAGACCCTTGCAGCAAAAATACTGCTGAGGTGGAGTGCATCATAGCTGGAAAACTCATCCAGAGCAGAGCAAACTAGGTGTTGACTTCATCAGAGAGCTCACTGTGAATAAGTGACCAAATTCTACTGGTCTTTACTTCTATTAATATTTATATGTGACCACATATAAAACTATGAGATTTGGTCAAAAGGGTTAAAGGGCTGACATCAATACAGTGACTTTTTTTTTTTTTTTTTTCCTCAAGGAAAATAGCCATTGCTATCCCCTCTACACCCAGTGTCCTGCCACTTCTCATGGCATATTCTCCTAAAGTTACTTTGACCTGGTTTGGAAGGCATGATCCCCATTTGGCAGGAGCTGTTGCGGAGGCTTTGGCAGGTAAGTCTGCGGGAGGCAGGAATGGGGACCTTGGGCTCTGCTGTCATAGACACTGCCTAGACTACACAATCACCACCAAGAACAAGAGCAGCTTCTGATGTTGATGGAAATCATGACCTTTTGCACTACACCTTGCAGAAGAAAGCACTTGTGGACGTACTGGTGTTAAATGAGATCCCCCTACTCTGAGAATTGGCCAGTGGAGCAGAAATGTTTGAAGTCCTTCAGCTACTATACTCTTCACTAGGCCCATGACACAAAAAAATTCACATTGCTGCATGTGTTGTTCCTGCTATTTGAGAGCTTGAGTTAACTTGTCCACAACAGGATGGTACTTGTAAGACTGAACAGAGAGAAAAGATGCTGGGGACATAAAGGAGGAGGCTGGAGAAGCAGCAGTCTTCTCTTACACAGTTTGATTAAACTATTTCACTACATCCCCCCTGGGGACAAAAAACATGAAAAAAAGATGGCTCACATTCCTCCTGGCCACCACCTGCTGATGCCAATGTCACTGGCAATAACTGGTTTAAATCTTTTACCATCTTCATCTCTAAAGCTACTAGATGTAGCAGATGTCTAACTGATCATGAGCTTTCAGTTTGTGGCTTGTAGCTAGGAACAAAATGTGTCACTGCAAACTGTCATTTAAAAAAATGAAAAAGTAAGCAAGATAATATAGTCATACATCTTTGTATACATTATGTGGTGATAGCTCTTCTGAATTACTGCACTGAGTTCTGATATTTCATCTATAAGGGTCTGAGATGCTGTCTAGAGTTACAAAAGGACATGCAGAAATTATATGGGTTCTAAAAAGTATGAGGGGTGTATGATCTATACATATGGCAACTGAGGAGGGAGACACTGCACCAGGAAGCAATTCCTAGTGCCAGGAAGCTTTTCAATGCAGTATAGCGAGGAAAAATTATATACAAAGTCTGGAAGTTAAAGATAGAAATTACATCATTAGTTCAAGGTAATTACCCAGAGTAATAAACAAAATAAGGAGCTGGAATTCTTGTATGGGGGCTCATGCTTCCCAGGAGATTTGTGTAGCTAAGGTTAAAAGCTATTAACTCATGAACTGCCTGATCATCCACCTGGGATATTTGGAAATGTTTGGTTAATTTGTCTCCTTACAGTGTCACAAGTTTTTCTGGGTTTTGATAATAGAAGGCATCAGACATGCCCATCCATACATACATGGGCAGTTTCCCAAGATACCTGCCCATCTTCCAAATTAAAGATTTTTACTTAAATCAAAAGTGCTTCCACAAACCAGCCCTAAACTGGTAAATCTGACCTTTCACAGAAGAGGAGTAGCTTTTATATTTCTGTCCTTCAAAAGCAACTCATTGATAACTCTATGTACCTCCCAAATGTCCTTAGCAAAGTACATGCATCCATCTGTCTTATCTCAGAGGTGCTGCTTTTCTAGATTCCTATTTGGTCTGGTCCTGTGACTTCACAGACTGTTTACACATCTGCACAGATAAGATGATAGCTGTGATACCCTGAGGATATGTTCCCAATCACAACTCTGAAACCACCTGGCAAACTGACACTGGTTGCTCACTGCCATTCTGATTTTCATCTCCTGCCTTCACGTCTCAACACGCAGACCATCTGGGATTGCTTGGCCCTGCTGCCCAACACCACTTCAGCAGTGGTGAAGTGGTAAATTAATTGGTCAGTGCAAATTCACCAAACATTCACTCCTGCCAATGTAACCCTGCTGCATTCTCATCTGTCCATTTATCTGGAAGGCAAGTCTCTCCAAAATTTCCTAATTTACCACCCAATACTCTACTGCAACAGCTCTGGGTGTCACAGCAGGAGTGAAAGCAAAAACAGCCCTAAATGACACAGCAAAGGCTGCCTCCTGCAGCTTGTTCACCCACCTGGGATAAGCTCATCTTGCAATACCACAACCCCTTGTGCTTCTTGGGTCTCCTCTGACCCCGACTGCCATGAATCTTCTTTTAGAGGTCTTCCCAGTGTGTCAGCCCTAGAATGATTCACTGGATTCTACTGAATTCTAGTTTTAGGGACACTGTGGTGTTTCTTTTCTTTCGCAGTCACTGTATCAGAGGAACACTGGCTCCTGACAAGCAGCAGTGGGGCATGCTGCAGGGAGTTCTATCTTACCAACGTCGTTTCAGAACTCTGACAATTTTTAATAAACTGCTGCCTGGCTCTTTTAATCAAGCCCATTCCCATCACTCTGAAATAAGCTGCTGATATGACCATCTGGGAGGCATAACAAAGCACATGATAATACTTATACTTCAATAACATCTCAAAATACACATTTTACTTTATAGTAGCAAGCAACGGGTTTGTTGTTTGGTTTGGTGGTTTTTTTTCTTGCCGTTCCTAAGATTTTAGTATATTTGTATGAGGAGTTCAGCATTATGACTTAAGGAACATCCTCAGCTACTGTCCTGGCCTATAAGGTCTGATGGCTCAAGACCTTACATTCATTCATGTAAAATGTGTATTAGATAAATCCAAGTGATTACACTTTCTGTTTTGTAGCCACTGAGAACAAAGCTCTGGATTTGGCACACTGAAGAGTTCAGTGTTCAAACTGACAGGCCTAAAAGGACAGAGCTCATGTGTCCTCTCACCCATCAAAGGCTTCTGTGGTCTCACCACCTACGTACCCCATTGAACCTTATCTTCAGCTCAGATGGACTGGAGGTGGCACAGAACACCATAAACCAACCAATAGGGCAGGTAGATAATCACATCATTAAGGCAGCTTCCTGGCAATGAAAAATGCTTTAAGCATGAAGACTCACAGTCCCAGTAAGCTGCAAAACATATTAAAAGAAGAAGAGAGGAATCAGAGCTCTAGGAACTAGTTTCATACATTATTCCTCATAACCAGGATCAGATAGAACCTGATTTTACCTGATTCCTCACAAGAATGTTGTAAGATTTATAGTACTTAGCACAAGATAAAAAGCAAAAGCTAGAAACCTGAGCAAGGGCTGATACATAAGACCCAAAAATAAGCCAGTATTTGACAAATGGTTACCACTGCATCTGAGAAAGGGTTTCAAAGAGCCTGCAATCCACCTAGTTCTCCTTTAGCTGAAAGTACACATTCCCATGGCTTAGGGCAGTTGTTGTTTCAAGTTCAGTTGTTTACTCCTTGCAAGCATTCACAACTTCTTTTCTATCTAGAAGACCTGCAGCAATGCAACATGCATTGAAATAAAGCTTGTGGTGCCCAGAAAGCCCCAGAAATAGAGATCTCTGTCAGGTATCTATGCAGAGCCATATTAGATGCCACAAACATGATCCACACTCTCAGCTGTACCACATACTGAGTCAAGCTCCTGACACTAGCTTTTATCTCCATCGACTGGTTCTATGCAATCCTAAGAAGTGTCTTATGCACTGGGATGAAAAGCCATGGTTAGCTTGTTTACCCCAGTACAGTGGAGCTGCCTGCCATCAGGTTATGGCTTGTTTTCTGAAACTGTGTAATTAACTCCCCCGGACTGTAGAAAACATTCCAAGTCACACTTTAACTTGGTACATTAGTTTATGTCTGAGTCAGTTTCTACTGAAATCAGGTAACATGACATCCTTTGTTCCTGTTCACATATGTAGGAATAAACGTATCTATTTACACATAGATACAGAAATTATGTAAATTTAATGAAAAGCATATTAATCTCTATTTCAATCAGTATCTTTAAACACCTCCTTTCAGAAGGAGGTGATAACACAATAAACTGCAGAGCCATGCAATGAAACGTATTTGCTGTGTGTATGCTGATATACAATTTGGTTTGTGCACTTCAGACATCTCTCTGGAGACCTATAAATATATACAAGTAAAATCAGGCTGTTCAAATGCAGTCTGAAAGTTTTGCATTTGGTGGAAAGAATTATTCATTAGAGGAAGGCTTGTTTTCAATGGATATCAACAGTGTGAAGTTGGGTGTCTGATTAAGACTCTCAGGAGATGCCTAGTGGTAATACAGTAAGAAAGGTGATCAAAGGTAAACAGTAAACAATTTATTACATATCTCTGCAGTTATTCACCACAGTCTCACCTCCAGTTTCACCTCCACATTTATTCAGTTCTTTTTTATTTTCCTGTATTCTGCTTCTAGACAGTAGGCCAATGGATAAATAATATCTCTAACACTCTTATGTGCAGTATGTGTGGCAGACAGACTTATCTCTTACCAAAATTCCCATCTTTAGGCTCCACAGTCACTAATATGACATAGACTTTGAAAATTGCATCTTTTATCCATATTATAACCCTTGAAATTTATACCTAACTTGGGACGTTTGAACCAGTTTGTATAAAAAAAACCTGCACCCTGAACCTCTTGGTCTTTGAAGAGGCTCAACAGACTGAGAACAGCACTGTCACTCAGTGCCTCACAACTGCTATAAATTCTGCAGTCTAGGGTTTTGGCTCCCTGTCCTGCAACTGATGGTTCAATTGTCTCTGTCAAGGGTGCCTAGAGGGGGGAATCGATATTCATTAATTCTCTCATGTCTCTAAGAAGATGTCTTTGTGCCACATTCAATTCTTTTACATGCCAAATGCCTGCTCTGAAGGCTTTGCATATACAGACTGTAGATGCATGCACAAACAAGAAGGAAAATGCAGAGGTAGGTAGAAGGACAGACAGAAACACAGACACACACATATATAGAATGAACAATATTCCCTAAGTGAAACCCTGCAGCTTCAGCTGGTTCTTTCTATCAAGGACCATAGCTAGCTAAACCAGCCGGGTGGCCGGTTGCACTCCTCCAGGATCACATTACAGGGAAGAGCAGAACAGGAATTGCTGCCTTGTAGTTCAGTGACACTGGGTGATTTTTGGCAGGTCAGACCCAGTACTTCCGCTTGCCTCTGAAATGCTGTCACCTCCACAGCTGTAGACGTGTCTGGTTACCAAGATATACTTTAGCAATGTCTTAAACAAAGTATATAACGGATCCAGAAAGAGTTTTATTTACACATAGGTATTAAATGTAAGCTTCTTGTATTTATGTTATATTTTCTCTAACTTACAGTCTTTCCGCGATGTTCTTGTTATTTATTGAACGTGATACTACACATGACTGGGGATGTTTATCCCCTGCACCTGAGGTTCCTGGATTTATGCAGATGGCCTGCCAAAACCATGGAACTCTTTAGGCACAACTGCAGTTGCCACAACTGCCAAAACTGCAGTTTCTTGACTATGCACATGGCTCTTCAGATACATGTCAGTCAAAAGGATTTTACTACAAATTAGTAAGAACAAAAAGTGCAGCAGCATACCAGTGCTTCTTTTATTTTCAAAATGGTGATAGATAGATAGATAGATAGATAGATAGATAGATAGATAGATAGATAGACAGACAGACAGACAGACAGACAGACAGATAGATAGATAGATAGATAGATAGATAGATAGATAGATAAATAGATAGATAGATAGATAGATAGATAGATAGATAGATAGATAGATAGATAGATAGATAGATAGATAGATAGATAGATAGATAGATAGATAGATAGATAGATAGAAGAGATACTCCAGTCTTACTTGACAGAGCAATTTTCCCCTATGAGGCCCTGGAAAGATTTCAAGTTAAACTGTTTTTTTCTTAGCATACATGTTGTATTATAAAGAAATCTTGGGCTAGATTCTCCCTTTGTGCATTTGTGTGCATCAATACTGTCATGTTGGGACATTGCCCACCCGAGTCCCACACTCACGTATTGGCACACAGGATTGGTGGAGGAAAGGAAACAGGAGAGGCCAGGACACAGAGCTCACCCTCCTACTTACTGCAGGGACACTTATGGCATACTAAAAAATGGCCCCAAGGCCCTTGGAGGGAGAAAACAGCCCAGCACTTGGGCATCCCTGGCATCCTCTGTGCCACGGGGAGCACTACCAAGCAGCCAAAACAAACTGTAAATCTCATTCTCTGTACACCCTGTGCTCACATGGGTGGTGCATACAAAGAGAGAGAGACCTCTGTAGCCATTCCCTCAAATGTTGGTACCTGGTGCCTCTGTCACTGCCACTCTTCACTGCTCCGTCATCCGTGAAATTAAAGGTGCCGGTCCAATTTGCCAATTCCTCTCGATTCTGCCAGCTAAACTGCAGCCCTCTAGCAAGAAAACGAGGCAGTTGATATTTGGTATCATTCATTAGATTTAAGTCTATCAGCATGAGTTCTCATCTCCTTTTTCTTAACACAGACATGTGACCAGAACATACTCATCAAAAACAATAAAAAGATACCAAGAACCCAAGGCATCATCTTGCTAGTGGAAAGAACTTTCAGTTTCCACAGACTCAACAAGTTCTTGGCTGAAAACACCACCAGACTCCCCAGCCAAGCTGGAAGGCCAGTAACCATCCGTGCTCACAAACAACATTTACATGTGTTGGGACAAGGTGGACATGAGTGCAAAAAGCTGGAGAATGTGGAAAACTTGCATGAAAACCTGCAAGTAAACCCTCTAAATCTCAATTTCACATCCAGAGTAGTTGTTAAATATGGTAGGCATTGGGTCCTTCCTCTGATCTGCTGGCCATGCAAGCAAGGTATGTGACAGTTTATGACTTCTGTAAGTCAGTCTATGTTGCTTCTTCTCCCTGATTGGGAAGATGATATTTTTTAAGCCAATGTATCACAATCATCATAACTCCCTGTTTTCCAAATTTTCACAAATTCAATCCAAGACCCATGATGCTTGTCGTCTTCTGGAAACTGCTCTTATAGCTGGGTAGAAATCTCACATGTATTTAAAAGAACTGGGTCTTAAGTAACATATTTGACAACACAAGTCAAATCCTGCCCTTAGCTCAGAAGTCAATGGGAAAAAAAAAATAAATAAAATCACAGATTCTTATTTTTAATCTTCTCAATTTTAACCCAGTTTCATTATTTCAGAAGCCTGGCAGCTGAGTTGTGAACAATTGGTGCTGCCAATACTGAAAGTTAATTCCCAACTGGGCTGTGCAGGGACAGCCAGGAAGCAATCTGCCAGCCACCTTTGCCCAAAAGAAAGGGCACCCAGGACTCTGCTGGTTTCCTTGGTCAACAGGCTTATCACAAGGACTGGAGAATCCCTCAAACCACATCCGTCCTCTAGTCTAATTGGCAGCAGCTATAAGCATAGGAAATTAAGAACATGAGGCATTAAAATAAGGCCTCTTTGCTTCCTGCAGCAAAGGAAGTTTAGTTCCAAGCAGCTCCAAAATGTAGCAGGAGTTTATTTGTTTTATAATGTGAAAACATGTGCACATAACTTCTTGTTTTCACAGTTGTTTTAAGACAACCCTGTCTAAGTATCTGCAGTGCAGGCATTTCCCCATGAGCTAATTGTCTGTGTTCTAAAAAATCAGTACAGCTAGGTCAGGGAAAGATCCACCCCATCAAAGGCTGACCTTCACCCTAGGATTAACTACTCCATTCCTCAAACTCTTTCTCCATCAGCAGTACAGGGACCTCAGGGCTGCTTGTAGTGTGGGCACACATCACAGAAGGATCCCACCACCCAAGTCAAGTGCAGTGCAGGTCACCACAAATGTTTTTTTTTCTGACCTAAACCCAATATTTATTTATTTATTTATAATTTAAGAAGTTTATTCCTGTATGTTTTTTGCCTTTTAATCTTTCTCTTTATTTTCTTTTTAATTAAACCCAAGACTTTTTGTAAAAGGCATTTTGTGGGAGAAGGAATCCTGAAGAAGGTAGGGACCCATTTCAACACTCTGAACTGAGGAAAGAGAGAGCCTCCAAAACTGCCCTCTCCCTTCCCAGGCTGCCTCCCACCACAAAAGGCAGGAGAACAGTCAAAAAAAAATACTGCAAAAGCTTCCTCTGAATCTTTCAAACGCATCTTCATTTCTTCCACATTCTCCAGTGGTCAAATTTCAATTTTTCAAAGAAAAACTATTTAGAGTAATAAAACGAGAGTATTTCAAATACAGAAGCCCAAGTTTTGCTCATAGTAGAGCCGTTCTGATCACTTCTAATAAAATCCATTGATACAGGATAATGCAGTGCTGTGACTTGTCAGGGAGTCCTGTACCTTCTGCATTCCTCTGACAGTTTTTAATCAGCTGAGTCTGCCCAAGATATGACTCCCAACTAGAGTATCAGTGTGAAAAAAAAAAAAGATGAGAAAATTCTCACTTTTACTAAGACACCTTTTAGGCTCATTGAAATAAAACACTTGTGATTCTCTCCCATGTACCACAGTCTAACACATTTTTTTTTGCCACACTGCAGCTGGGATAGAAACATGTTTCTTGTGAATGTGTACCTTTTTGTAAAAGGCATCTAAATATACAACCTGAAAAATACGTTTTAATTGCTAGGCACAGCACTAAGTGAGACGTGAGGAGAGAGCAGAGGTGTGGGGAAACCAAGCTGGAATTGTAGTTTTTAATTGGATTTAAATTAGATATTCTGGGCTTAGATATGTCCTTGTAAACTGAAATCGAGATAGATAAATAGCTGGCATCAGTGTGTCCTTCAGAGGTGAAGTCTTCTAAAGCATAGCCAACATTCAGGCACATGACATGAAGAATTAGAACATTCAGAAAAGTCCTTTCCCCTTGTACCTCTTCACTCCACATGTAACAGCTGGAATGAAAGCTACGGAAATGCTCAAAGGGAGAGGGGGGTGAATCTGTCCATAAAGCAAAAGAAATTATAAAATCACTCTTTAAGGCCCTCCTCTCATCAAGCCTTTTTTGGGAACAGAGTGTACTGCAGCTGAGGCACCAAGTTTAAAGGAGGACATGCACATTTTGGGTAAGATCCAAGAAGAGATCAGGAAGACTAACACTGAGGAATGGTAGGTATGTCTTATGATGAGCAGCTTAAAATACTTAACTTTGAAATGGCAGAATGGGGGATCTAGTTGAGGTACAAAAATACCAAAGGGGAGCAAGCAAAGGTCTGGATACAAGACTGGTAAGGACATGGTACATTACCTACATGGTAAGGAGAAAGGACAAAGTTGTGAGCTGAGCTGAGGGTGAGGAGCAAGCTAAGTGTTTAATCCTGAACCAGAAAGGAAAAGTGGACTGCACAGTGCTTCCAACAAACAGGTACTCAGGAGTTTAACACCCCACAGACTTGCATTAGACAACACACAACACAGAAGAAATATTGCACAGCTCATGGGACTGTGCATCCCACCTGTCAGTCGGCAAGACTGACCAAGCAGCTGCTCTGCATTTTCTGGAGTGATGCTACGATAAACCTCTTCCTCCTGGTAAAAACAACTCCAGTAAACAGTGGTTTGTAGCAATAAGGCTGAGTAGAAATAAAGGGTGAGACATTTGAAAACACTGACCTGAATTAATTCTGTTCCTAACAAGATTACTGAGAGTTTTACCATTTAGTTCGATCAGCCTTGAGCTGGAAGATCTCAATTTAAAAAATACAGAAGTTTCTAATCCTCTGAGTTGTGAGTCTTAAGTGTTCGTACATGATGTCTGGCCAAATCTGCAAGTAGCCTGAGAAAATACAACTGAGGCACAAACTGCTCCATCAGCATATTTCTTTTGCATGTTATGGGAGTTAAGTTCTAACACCTTCACTCGGCACTAACTACATTTAACAGGTAAACAAAGAAGGGAAAAACACATGGATCAGAATTGCAACAGAAAAGCACATGTAGGTTGGAAACACAAAAAATAAACAGAAAAGGCAACAGAACAAAAAAAGAAGGTTAGGAAAGATTAAAATAAGGGAAGAAAAGTAGAGGAAATTACTTAGATACAGAGGCCTCCTATGTAATTTGGACAGCTCATGTCAGAGTTTAAAAAAAAGAAAAAAGCTAATTTTAAGCCTGGGATCATTACCAATGATCACCAATGGTGGAACTTTGCCATTTGCTCAATTTTCCCTCATATTCTTTGCTCCTAAAATTAGTATATTTCCCCAACATGTGACACTGATGATGACAAGGGAAGACCTTCTAAAAGATGAAATAACCAGATACATCTTTAGTGCAGAGATGTGATGTTTTCCCCATTCACTGTAAGCAAATTTCTCATCACACTTTATGGACCTCATTAATCATAGGACCTATCCCTAATAAATGAACATATGAGCAATGTTATATCTTGCATTAGGGAAACTCCATGGAATTGGATGTCTTAGCAAGAAAGAGTGAGTTGAGTTTCAGGTAAATGTCAAGGCATTATTTTGATTCTAATTGGAACTGTAAATGTTGAAATCAGTATGTGGTCAAATAAACACCAGCGTAATGTAAGAGTAGCAGGAGGGGGTCAAAAAAGCAGAAAATTAATAAAGCAGCAGAGATTGTGAAGGACTTGTCAAGACCAACTGTCAAGAAGCAGCAGGAAGCAAAGTAAAAAGCCTGCTGCTGCAATCCAAACAAGAAACAACTCCTGCACAAGCAGAGGTTTTAACAGCAGGTGTTGTCAAACAATTATGGGGTTTTTAAACTATAAGGTGAGAATGAACAAGTGGATAAATTGCAGCAAAGAAGCTTTATATCCATGCTGCCATCCTACTGAGATCCCACCCCAGGGGTGCCTCACTGCCTTTTTAGAGCAAGGAGGCAAGGTGAAAATACAGCTCAGACAAGAAGGTTGGGTTTTAAAAGGGAGCTTTTCTACAGGTAATAAATGGAGAAGACCCAAAAGACTAGTATAAGCATAGCTTGTGGCCCTGTGTGGGCTCTAACCAAAGAGCAGGCCATGACCATGTATGTATGAAGCAGAATTTATCCAGAAGAGACCTATGTGCTTTCAAGGTGTAATACCAGTTTGGTGCAAGTGTCTGAGCAGCACAGCAATCAGCACCTATGGGTAGTGAGGACTGAGTGGCAAAGGGGGCATCATGCACATGGTACAAGGAGAGGGCATGAAAAGCACCTGCCACTCCAGTGCTGACCCATTTTCCAAAAAACACCAGCTCACCTCACTTAATCCCAGCCAGCAGGGTATTTCCACTCATCTTTCAAGGTGACAGCTATCACTGCCCCCATCCTGCATCTCCCAGACACAGACCAAACCCAAAAGCAAGCAAAAACAGGCAAAAAACAATGTAATTTAATATCTGTGAAGCTCAGCCAAAAATCTGACTCAGCTTGCTGGCCTGCCACAGACAGTCAAGCAAGGGAAAGCAGAGGAGTCTAGAGACTCCTTTGAAGGGGTGAGAGGAAATACAAATGTCCAGAAAAGTGAGGCAAATTACTTCATTTATTTCTGAGCTCTCTCTCTCTTATTTGTCTTCACTTTTCCTGCTCTTCCTTTCTGGCAGTTCTCATGTTCCTTCTTTACACATATTCTCCCTA
This sequence comes from Apus apus, assembly GCF_020740795.1. NCBI lineage: Eukaryota > Metazoa > Chordata > Aves > Apodiformes > Apodidae > Apus > Apus apus. The sequence continues at coordinate 3,392,835 of NC_067312.1, read as the reverse complement.
GAAAAGAAGTCCATTAGTAGGGGACAGCACGCCTAGCTTTTGTGACTTCAGCTCCTGTTTAAGTTATAAGCGAATAGAATATACATTAATTCCATCTACAAAATTAATAATTTTATCATAATATCTCTACAGGCTGGGTCATGGTCTTGCACTACACTGTTACATCCTACCCATGAAGCCACATAACAGTTCCTGGCCTGACAAACAGATAGTCCAGGTTTTCAGTAGGCTTCCTAAAGTCAATGGAAAATCATGTGCTTTCATTGTATGTCAGTTTCCCCGTTGCATTATTCTTGTGCCCTTGAGAAGAGGAATTGAGGACATCAGTGTTAAATGATCACGCTACTCTTTGCAAATGGAAAGTGATGCCCCTATCCTACTAACAGGGATGTCACAGAGGTATAGGAAAGTCAGATAGTTAATCTTGCTGAAGATTAAGTTCCTTCCTTCTGCAAAATGAGGCAAATATGACTCACTGTGTCCACAGGGTATATGGAAAATAAAAAGGAAACAGTGGAATGCATGAATGACCTGGAGATGAGAGTGATTGAGAACACTCACTAAAATGGAACAGAGAGTAAGAGGAGGTTGGGTAAGAAAGGGGAATGTGAGGAGTCTCCAACGTGACAGACCGTTGCACAAGTGAGATAAGCATAAGAGGCCAACAGACATTACAGTAAGAGGAGGTTTTGGGGAAAAAAAGCAAGGATTGTGGCTCTTTTGCACAGACCAGAAACAACAAGTTTCTTCTCACTGCACTTAAAAGACATCTGAGGTGCTCAAAAGGAGTAAAGCATCCACTAGGTAACAATGAGACAGTGGGATCAAACCCCGCTCAGCAGAGGCAAGGCAGACTAGCCTCTGAGTCAAAAAACTCCCCTTTCCTGACAAAAGAGTGAGACTCCATCCCTGAAGGCAGTGAAGTTAGATGCCAACAGGATGTTCATCTGAATAGTCTAATATGACTTCAAACTCTCCAATCCATTTTGAAATAAATATTCAAGGTACAGCAACCTAAAACACACAGCATAGACGAAAGAAAAATGTAAATCTGCCTGTAGCAGCCCATGTCCAGTTCACCTGTGTTATAACACGAGAAAAACACCATGGGTGCATTGGCCTCTCTCAGTGGAGAATCCATGGGCACAACCCCACCAAGTACAGCCCAAAGAAACAAGACATTTCTGGGGCACATTCATGCACAGGAGCAGGATGTTCCCCGTCCGGGAGTCCATAACAAAACTCAGGTTTGCATTCAGTGGAAACAGAGTTGAATATGATCCGGTCCAGTTTAGAAAAACACTTATTTCTCCAGCAAAATCAGCAAAATGCAAGTTTTGGTCTGCATGCATACACATACATGCTCCTGCTCACTGATTTAATAGAGACCAGTCTTTGCCTCAGTGATCAATGGCTTTTCAAATTGACTGACAGTGGGAAACTGCTGAGCTGATTGCTTCCTATCTTAGGAAATCCTTAGAAAACGTCTTGAAAAATGTATGAAAACATGTGGGAGGGCAGGAATGGGCTATTTACAAAAACAGGAAGAAATGAAATAACATGGGTCCCATGAAAAGCCAAACACAGATGGGAAGGGGGCACATCTGCGTAGCAGGGCACTCCATCTCTCAATATGCCTGCCTCAGTTCCCTTTTATGATACAACTGCACACACTTGGCCATACTGTATGATATCAGGGACAGGCCTGGCTCCACGTGTTGGAGGGAAATGGCAGTAATAAGGTGGTGGAGGAGTATATTTTGACTAATACAACAAGCAAAATTGGAAACATAGGTGGGAAGCTTCTGAATTATAACCACTGTTGCACATAAAAAAAGGTTCTGTTTCATAAAGCACATTCTACATTTGGGTTAAACCTTGTATCACCATCTGAAAAACCTGATCGTAAATCATATCCCAAGAAAGATAAAGTAGAATCAACACCAACATTCAACTAGTCTGCTTAAACAGAATGACATGACTAGGACATTATAGGATACCTTTCAAAACAATACCATCTTTTTCTGATCTGTGGCTGGAAGATAAACATCCACGGAGTAACAGATAATAAGTATAAATTAATTTTCATAATTAGTCATAATTGAAATATTAATATCTGTAACAATTAGGGACAACACAAAACCCACAACAGAATGAGGTGACAGTGAGGCAGGTTGTTTCCTTTCCAAATAAAAAGGTCAATCAAACTTCAAGCACAGAGACTCACAGGCAATCCCAAATAATTTTTAAGACAGCAGGAAATTCTGACATTTGAGATGGCAGCTCAGTGCAAAAAGATACCTGACACAGCATGGGTACCAGGAGCAATCTCACCATAGTATGAGAGATCTGAGGGAGCTGATTGCTTTGCGTCTCGCATTTCCAAAACTAATATATTTAGCACTAGGTCAAGTCTCCCTGCACTGCACTATATTCGTCTGAGTAAACATATCCATAAGGTCTCAACTGCACTGAGGACTCACGCTAAAGATGATGAAGAAAATGCCATTTAGACTCAATGTGTCTGTACCCAGTATTAGCTACAGGAGTAGCCAATATTCCCTCTCTCTGTGCACAGAAGTGGATGGCACAATCTCCTACCACTTGTGCAAGCCATCCAAACTGTTGACTGCCCAAGATTTTCAGCTGGGACTGTGAAAAGCCTATCCCTGGCTGTCTTTGTTCTTAAGGAACGTGCTATGAAACAACCAGCGACAGAGATTGTTTTTAAAGTTTTCTTCATGAGAACTAAGGCATAAAACTAAATAAATGAAGAGGACATAGAAGGACAGTGACTATCTGCGGGGCTGATTAAAAAGCAAAATGGAGGCAAGCAATGGAGGGCAAGGATGCCTCAAAGAAATGAGAGGTTAAGACCACAGTTTGCCTGAGGGAGGCATGGACTGCTGAGCAATGAATACACTTGAATTAAAAAATGAGAAATGAAATGAAAAAGCAATCAAGGGTAAGGATAAGGCACAGCGAAAGTAAGAAAATACAAAGCTCCACAGAGCGATTATGCCTGAACCCAATTCAGCAATTCTAAGAATGGTCAGGAATATCCAGCCGGGTCAAAAATAAAAGACAGAATTTCCAGGTGTTCTGCTACACTGTTCACTGAGGTCAGTGGTCAAGGATGTGATTACTCACAGCTGAGGTTCTGGCAAACACAGGTGGAGAACAACTAAAAAAAAAAATAATAATAAAAAAAACTTTGCTCTAGTTTTGGCTTTCTACAAATGCAGGTAGAACTGAATTTTGTACCTGCCCATACACAGGGAGGGCAAGCAGCTATTGCTTTTCAAAAATACATAAAACGTGTTAATTACATGTTATAACAGAGATGTATTTGAAAGAAACAGCACAGGGTTTAAACCACTTTGGATTAAAGGGGTTTGATTGACAGGGGTTGAGTGCCGGGCACCGGCCAAACTCAACCATTACTTCGTCATACTGGCAACAGATCCCACACAACATGCTGGTCCCTAAATTGGAAAGATATGGATTCAACAGATGGACTCCTTGGTGGATAAGGAATTGGCTGGATGGTGACAGTCAAAGAGCAGTGGTCAATGGTTTGATGTCCAGATGGAGACCAGTGACAAGTGGTGTTCCTCAAGGGTCAGTGCTGGGACGGGTGCTGTTTAACATCTTTGTTGGTGACATGGACAGTGGGATGGATGCAGCCTCAGCAAGTTTTTTGACAACACCAAGCTGTGTGATGTAGTCAATGGGCTGGAGGGAAGAGAGGCCATCCATAGACACCTTGACAAGCTGGAGAGGTGGGCCTATGAAAACCTCAGGAAGTTCAACAAGGCCAAGGCACGGTCCTGCATGTGGGTCAGGACAATCTGAGGCACAAATACAGGTTGGCAAGAGAGTGGGTTTGGAGCAGCCCTGAGGAGCAGGCCTTGGGGGTGCTGGGTGATGAGAAGCTCCCCATGAGCCGGCACCGTGCGCTGGAGCCCAGAAACCCCCCGTGTCCTGGGCTGCATCCCCAGCAGCGTGGCCAGCAGGGCCAGGGAGGGGATTGTCCCCTCTGCTCTGCTCTGCTGAGACCCCCCTGCAGGGCTGGGGCCAGGGCTGGGGTCCCCAGCACAGGAAGGATATGGAGCTGCTGGAGAGAGTCCAGAGGAGGCCCCGGAGATGCTGGGAGGGCTGGAGCAGCTCTGCTCTGGAGCCAGGCTGGGAGAGTTGGGGTGTTCAGCCTGGAGAAGAGAAGGCTCCAGGGAGACCTTAGAGCACCTTCCAGTGCCTGAAGGGGCTCCAGGAAAGCTGGGGAGGGACTTGGGACAAGGGCAGGGAGGGATGGGATGAGGGGGAATGGATGAAAACTGGAAGAGGAAGATTTAGGTGAGACATGAGGAGGAAATTCTTTGCTGTGAGAGTGGTGAGACCCTGGCCCAGGTTGCCCAGAGAAGCTGTGGCTGCCCCATCCCTGGCAGTGTTGAAGGGCAGGTTGGATGGGGCTTGGAGCAACCTGGTCTGGTGGGGGGTGTCCCTGCCCATGCAGGGGGGTTGGAAGTAGATGGTCTTTAACATCCCTTCCAACCCAAACCAGTCTGGGATTCCATGATTCTATGATCTGTGTAAGGTGCAGAACATGGAGTTAGCCTAGATATTCAGCCAAGTATCCTAAAAGCTGTTTGCATGGACAGAAACAGGCCTAGATCCCCACACAACAAAGTCAGAGATGGAAGCAAGCTCCTACTGGGTATTATGTGAATTAGGTTTAGGATTAAATTGTCTTTGTATTGAACAGCGAGGATAATTGCTACCTTTTGGCTGGTCAATGTGTAACTCACTGCTCCAGGGCAAGAAGCTTCTGAAGGGCCTGTACAGTCCATGATTCAATATTCAGGCAAGGTAGCCACTCCTGTGGGTCATGTGGGAAACTGGATTAGGGAACTGTTGTGGCCACAGCAGAAGAGTGTGCAGGTCACTCTGTAGTGACTCACATCCCTTGTGTTTTGAGCTCAGGAAGCACCACAGTGTAACACACCAGCAAGTGACACTCTCAACATAATGTGATCTGCACATGTGAAATACTGGAATAATTGACTTGCATTACCTTAATTTACTGTCCTCCAGGGAATGCAGAAGGATTGGCAATTTGAAGACTGTTTTCTGTTAGAGCCATAGACAGCACTACCAGGGAGCACAAGAGAGGAAATAACAAACACTCATGCTCTGGGTACTGAAACTTTACTTGATGCTTTTCATTAAAAGCACGTGAAAATCATGGCTCAGAAAAAAAACACTCCAAGTAGCATAAGGTAAGATTTTGGTTGCAGGACAATTTTCACGATAAAAGTATCTGTGGCAGCATCTGATAGGGCTGTGATTGCTTGCAATTTTTTGCAGAGCTTTAACTTGTATACCAGGTACTTGTGAACTCTCTCCTCTAATTCAATGTGGGGAGACAGGAGCACTATGTAAAGCAACCAACATCAGCAATGAGAAGGGAATGCGGCAATCACGGGTGATGAGTTGGCAGGCAGCTGAGTTAACCTCTCACCTCCCTCTTTGTTCTGCCCACTCCATCCCACTGACATCTCTCTCCTGAGCTCTTCCCTAGCACAGGCTCCAGTGCTGCTCTGACCTCTTGAGGAGCTGATTCAGCTCCTTGCCTTTGAAAGGTTAGTTAGACATGATGGGAATGCCAGCAACCTGGTCCCCTTGAAATGCTCCTAGGAATACCCAGTAGCAAGAACACCATGGATGGAGTCCTGGCTCCTCCAGATTTGATAGACTACACCTGGTCACTTTATGGTGATGGCCATATCCCATATGTACGCACACTGGTGTATCTAGCTTAAAGTCTTTATTGTCTCCTGACTTTTCCAGTGCTCTTCTCTGAAGAAAACTGACCTAAATCAAGACCAGCTCTGCAGCCCAGTCAGGGATTCAGCAAGGTGACTCACAGGTGGCATGTCATTTCACAGGGATAATGTATCACTCTGGTGAGAAACAGAGGGGTAACGGAGCTGTGGGTTAGAGAGATTACTCACTAGGTGACCTTCAGCTTGCATCTCTTTGGAAAAATATTTAAATGGAAAGAGACTTTAACAGTGGAATACATTATCTTAGGTTACAGCTAACATCTTCATGGGTGTTATGAAGAAGCCAGAGGAGTGAGGAGCACATGCCACATTCCGGGCTGGACCTCTCAGCTGACAGGAGTTGGCTGAAGTTCCTCATGAGCCCAGTTCAGGACACAATACAACTCAGGCTACATGGAGCCTCTGTGTCCACATCACTAGTACTGCTGTCACCAGAACAAGTAAGATATGACCTTGTCTTATTGCACAGTACAGACAGTACAGCACAGTATAGGTTTATTCCTTTCTTGCCTATGCTGTGCAAAAAATTATTATCAGCTATCATTCTTACGTAGGTAAGGAGAAGGGTAAGGATGTCTGTAGATTGACTTGCAACTGTTGAATAAAAGCTGCTTCAGAAATACCAAAATGTTGGTATAGACTCAAGTTATGAGAGTCTGATATGAATTACAGGGTGAGCTTTTAGTTTCATTTAAAAGATTTAAAGCTTTCAAATCATGCAGGCTGCCTGCATGAGAAGGTTTGCTGCTTCTTGCTGAGGGATTCTTCAGGTTATTGTACATGCCCCCTCTGACAGATCCCAGGGTAATCTTTGTATAAAGTCTCTAATAGCTTTGAAAATGCATCACGCTCACTTAGCAGAAGAAAAAAATAGTTTTAAAGGGGCAGATACCCTTCTTCATCTGACTCTCACCCTGTGCAGAAGTCAGGCTGTTTAAAAGAAAAAAAAAAAGGAAAAAAAGGGTATTGAGTGAATTCCTTGCCAATAGAATATGGATTTATAGCAAAGTATTGCTCTGATATTTTTTCCTTGCCAAAGCAGGCAAGGGTTGTCCTATTGATCCATCCCATGCTACAGGTTGGGAGATGAAGACAGGGACCATTTCAACATTTTTTCTGTAGTGGCCATTTCCTGATGTAATCCAGGATTGTTCCCTGCTGGTCAAACAAGACCTCACAAATAAAGGCCAGCCCTCAGCTGAGCATCTGATTCAAAAGAGAATTCAGCTGAAAGCTGAGCACTGGAAAGACGTGTCAATACAAAAGCAGGCAGCAGCTCTGCATTTAAGCAGAAGTCCACAGCATTTAACCTACTTCAGCAGATCAATGCAGTGGATTTTTAATCATAACATTAATCCTAAAATAAAAATAATTACCCCAGAGATCTGTATTAAAGTCCCTTAATTGTATCTCATTTCATCATCTGTTTTACTCAGTCAGGATCAGGAGCTGCAGAGACCAGAGCTTCCCGATGTGATTCTCCAGCTTGTAGTTTAACTCTCTCATTAGGACTCCAGCTCCTACTATGGGGATGAGACATGGCCTTGCTGAGAGCACCCACATGCATCCCACTTGGGGGAAAACTGAAAAAGGGGAAAAAAAAAGGTGGGCAGGATTCTGCTTTTCAATGGCATGGTACAAAACAGTGGGGGAAGGAGAAGAAAATATATGGTGGGTAAAAAAATGTGTGAATACCTAGAAATTCAATCTCTGTGTTCTCCCCTTCTTCCAGCAATGCCAGGAGCTCATTAATATCTCATTAAGGGGAAAGAGAGGACTTGACCAGAGGACCCATTATCACATTTCACTGAGCAGAGCTTACTTCCTGAAGCATCCTACCCTGCCTGCAGTCCTGCCATCCCACAGCCAGACTTTGGGAGCACAGCCAAGGGCAAACCAGGACCATAAGCCTCCATGGAGAGCACCAGGTGGGTTTTTATGGCAATAAAACCAGCCCATTCCCTGCTTCTAAGGGCAGGTGGCATGGCACAGCTTACAGCCATGCAGCTGACTTTCCCATCTTTCTCCCAGGGAAAAGTGCCTTTGTCCACACTGCTTACTGGGACCATTTCCTAGTCAGTGCTGTCCCCTTCATTGTGCTTAACTGCTTGTTTTAGGTCAGATCTCCCCTGCCTTGCTGGCTTTACCCATTCCCACCATCTTCTTGCAGAGCAACAAACTAGCCCTGTGTTATATTTAGGCTTAAAAGCATCACACATTTACTGTAAGAGTACTTCAGGGCAATTTCCAGGTTTCTCTAAATACGCCAGGGAATTTCTTCCCACTGCCTTGGGAAGAGGCCCAGAGGTTGTTACTGCTGCAGATGTTGGGATGAAAGCAAAGGCTGTCATAAAACAAGCAGCAAGTTGAACCCTAGTGAGTAAATGGCTTTGGGTTTAGGCAGCATCCCCAAGCTCCAGCTTGGCAAGTGGCTATAAATATCCCACTTCTCCTCTGCAAGGATGCTCTCCAAAATCACTAGTTTCATGGTCCCTGGAGGTGCCAGCTAGGATGAGTCCAAGGAACCTCACAGCTGGCATCATCTTCTGAGAGGGAACTTAACACCGGAGGGTTGTGGGAGAAAAGAGTAGTCAAAGGTTACAGCTACCCCTGCACAGAGCAGACTGGCAGTCAAAGTGCCTGGGAATGGCCACCTAAAGGTACTGCAGGGCATGAGAGAGGGAAAGAGAAAGCAAAAAAGTGCCTTCATGTGAAACTGATGGTAACAACATAGGCTGCTGTGTAAACCATCTTTCTGTCGTTACTAACTGACAGCTTGAGGCTGCCACATCCTGCATTTTTATTTCCATGAAGGATGGGAGCCACCACTTCCCAGCAGAAAGGAGAAAAAAATAGAACAACAAAAAACCCCTCCAAAATTACAAGCTGGAATAAAAATAAATAAACAAAGTGACAAAAGTCCCTTTGGCAGAGTGCTCAGGACCAGACTTTCCCCTAGCAAGCCTGCAAATGGGACAACACCTTTTTTTCATTCCCTGCAGCCCAATGATGACAGGAGAAGTTCCCAAGACATGAGGCAGGACAGAGACAGGCCACATAGACCACTCACTGGAACAGTTTTAGTTGCATCTTCTCCTCATTTTCTCTTTATTTTGCTATTTTTCATTTCAGTTTATACTTGGGATTTATTTTTCATTGCCCTAATCCTGTTGCAGCCAACCTTACTTAGAAAAGCAAGGTATGGGTGCAAGGCCTCCAGAATAAATGGGAAAAACCCGGAAAATAAGGCAAGATGAGACCTCAGTGGGTCATAAAGTCATCCTCTCAACATCAAGGCAACTTGGTACTTCTCTTCTGGCCTACCTAACAGTTTTCTGAAGCTCCCCAGAGATGGGGATTTTACACCTCCTTGGGTAGCGCTTTTCTTTAACCATTTCCCTTCATGGTTAAGTCCAAATCTTTCCTGCTGCAACTTAAGTCAATGACTCCTTGTCACATCATGAGCCTTCACAGTGAAGTGTTTATTAACTTTGTCATGGCAGAAATAGTCTGGGTGTTTCAAGACAGTTATTGTTTCTCCCCTCGATCTTCCCCAAGCCAAACAAACACAGGTTTTCTACACCCCTGCTCATTCTTGCTGCTTTTCTCTGGCTCCTTCTAACTGAGTCACATCTTTCTGGAAGTGAGATGCCCAAAAGCAGAGAGAGTCTCCCAGCCAAGGCGTCATTGCTAAGCAAGGCACACAAATCATTGGGATAAACCACAACAATCCTGTCTGTACATATTAATATCATGCTTACTGTTTCCCCCCATCCCAAAGTGACAAATATTTGCTGATTTGTCAGCATTTTGCTTGCCCTTGGCACAAAGCAAACAACTACGTAAGTAGCAAACTGGGCAAGAACCAAATCATTGATCTGTCCTGGAAAAAATGCAGCTAAAATCCAGTAAAAAATTCCACAGCAGCTTGCCTACACTTCTGAAACCCACTTACTTCAAAGCACGTAAGAGAAGCATTCCCCCGTATGAAATCATACAAGCTGTAACACCTCAAACTAAATTTAAGTAAAATAAACTCTGCATGAGTCAGGGTTAAACACTTGGACATCCCCACTGGTGTTTGCTGTAAAAAGAGCAGTACTGCTCTCAGATCAAAGACTAATGTGCTCTACAACAAAGGAGTCTCAGCAGTAATTCACAAGAATACAGCAGTGAAAAAATACAGTGTTCTCTCTGTTATTTGGAACACTAATATCACCACTTAGATTTTAGGAATTGCATTTACATGTCAGTTTCTAAAGACACTAAAGTTTAGGCAATGAGCGTGCTACCTTGATTCAACCCCTAAAGCCATTTCAGCTTGAACTTACACAGGGTGAAAAGCCTACACGGGAGGGCATGAGTGGCAACTACTCAGGTGTCACAAGTCAGTCTAGCTTAAGTTAAGTAAGACCTAGATTTTTAACTACAGCTGAGGACTCATCGAAGAAACTCAGGAACCATTTCATTCTGCCAAACATTCTCCTTTTTAAATAATTCAGCAGGCATTACAGATGCTGGATGCACCTTCCCAGACGGACAAGATATTAATGTAGAAGGGGTTTGGGCAGGTGTCGTGGTATGGCTGGATCTCTGTCTCCATTCAGTCCGATCAGACAACTTCCCCTGTTCCCTCCAATCCCCCCTTACCTTTTGAGATAGTTTCTCCCATAGAGGATCTGCTGCAGCAAGGTGACCACAGCAAAGGCGCAGATGAATATGAAGAACAAAGTTCTGTTTCCCAGCAAATCTCTGCTCGACGAAGGGTCAGTGTATCCCATCCTTACTAAAAGCTACTGAAGCTCTCCTGGGTAAAATTCAGTTCATTGTTGCTTTTTTGCTGGGAAGCAGAGGGGAACGTTTGCTGGCTTTTCTGGGAGCAATCCAAAGAGATGGTATCCCATTGTTTGGCCCTGCTGCCCCTTCCTTGCCCCTTTTGGGTGCTAGCTCCAGGATTGTGCGCAACGTCTCGCTTCCACGGTAAAGTTTCCAGGAGATTCAGCCGTGGGTAACATCTAAAATCATCTCTCAGAGCTCTCTCAGCGCAGGCAGCCTGTGCTGTGCAGGAGGCATTCTGCTGCCTCTCAGCCTCTCTTGAAAACCCACTGCTAGCAATTATCTACTTCAATCCCATTTTCGTATTCCAGATGGGGGAAGCTGCAAATACACCAGAAAACTGCAGCCAATGGCAAACACAGGACTCCGGCGACGCGCGTTGGAAACACATACTCGTCAGCTCCTCTTTGCTTCTGCTCAGTGATTCCAACAAAATGTGCTTGCAAGGAGACGTGACTGGGGTGTGCTATTACTGAACGAGCGTGTAAGGATCATTAGGATTTCTTTCAGTCCCCTGCAAAATAAAAGAAAAAACACCACAAAAAGCCACCACCAAAAAAAAACCAAACCAAAACAAAAAAGCAAACCAAACAACAGCAGCAATCTGGTCAGGAGAGCTGCATTCTGTGCAGCAGCCTGCCGGCCGTTCCCCGTGCTCCACACTGTAGGATTTGCATGCAGAATGCAGTGCCCGTAGTCAGGCACCACTCACTATCTGGGATCCTACGTTTCCCCCCCACCCCCTGGTTACTCGGCCAGAGTAAGCAGAAGCAAGGTCACTGTGCATCTCTTCAAGGGCAGAGCTCTCAGCTCCTGCATGCTGATTTATTGGAGGCTCTGAGTAGCCTCACAGCCGCAGAGTGGGAGACTGCCTCTCAGTGCAGGCTCTAGGAACCATGCATTTAAAGAGACAAATATTCTGATTGTTCCTCCAGCAGAAACAGTTCCCTTTTCAAAGGGCAAAGCAACAAGACCTCGTCCACAGCCATCAAAACTCCTCTGAAAATCTCCCCATTTTCAGGAGAGGGTCAATTCAGCCCACAGGGGGATCAAGGGGAGTTTTGTTGATGATTTCTCTGGGAGCAAAACCTGTTTATAGCCCTTAGCTTCTTAAAACAAGTTTCAAGCTTTGTCCATGTCCAACTCCTGGCTAGGAGGTTGTTTTGCCCCAATAACAGATGGGAAAAGGATTTTTACAACAAAATGGGGGGGCAAAAACCCTTTGTCTAGGAGAATGGGAAGGGGGTTTTTTTGTGAATAAATTTTCCAACAGTTAAATCAGCGTATGCAAAACGCCTCAGTGTGCCAGCAGCCCAGCTGTGTGGAGCAGCAAACAGGGACTGTTTCTGGACTTTGTCTTGGCTGGAATTTGTGCTGCATGGGCAGAAGGGCCAAAGGTAAGTTTGTGCAACCCTTTTCAATCCAGTTCCTGCAGCCAGGGCTAATCCTCTGCGTGATCTGTGGCAATTTAGGCAAGAAAATCAAGGGCTAAGGCAGGCTTTGCTTTACCTAATTTCAAGCAACAAAAGTAACGGAAGTGTTCAAAGGTAGGAACGTGGTCACCCTGAACCGCTGCAGGCAGGAACCTCTGGAGGATACAAGCCCTTTAGACACCCTTGACTTTGCAGAGAAGCGACAGGGATCCAGACTCTGGTGGGTCCTTCTTGGCCCCTTTCAAAGCTCCCTCATACATATTTGTGAACCCAGCTAAATCCTTCAATTATCACCTGTGCATATCACAGTGGTGATCCCGGGTGAGAGGAAAAGAATATCCAGCCCACTGTCTTGTTCCTGAGAGTGGCTAGTGATGGACACACAGGGAAACAAAGAAGAGGGCAAGGATTTATTGATACTTCCTTGGACACATTCTCTTACCACTTCGTGTCTCAGGATCTTCCCCAACTGGGAGAAAAAACTCCACATAATTTTGGTCAGAAAAATAACTGAGTTTGATGCACTCATTTATACTGTGCTGCAAATAATACACATACCAGGGGACTGCAAACTCAGCAGCAAAAGTAGTTTGATTCCCTTTTGTCAAAGCCATGAGCTCTCTGGCCAAATGTGTCTTTTAATGCTCAGTTAATGAAAGTCCAAATAACACATGAATGTTTCCATCTAGAAACCATATAATTTAGACAGATCTGACCACATAATCTTCTCAGTAGCAGGAAAAGCAATATGGAGATCAGAAATCCCAGGCTGGAACCCCACAAGATATTACCCAGGCATGTTTGTATGGAGAAGCTGAGGGGTAAGGCAGTAAAGGCATATATGAAGGAAAAGGTACTTAATACTTTGATTTGATTATTATTTTTGTTGTTGTTGTTGTTATTATTATTATTATTTTTATTATTACTATTATTATTGATACTTTTGAAAATCCTCTCCAATAAGTTTGTCTCCAGGAGACAAACATTTTACATTAACATGTACATTTACATTAACATCTACATTTTTACATTAAAAGCAAAGTATCAGGGGCACAATTGGGCTGCTTTTTACCTTCTGTGGGCGTGATGCCAGTTTTGCAGATTTTAATATCACCTAGCTTTTGCTGAAAACACTTTTAGCCTTGCTTTCTCTGTTCTCCTCCATGCAAAGTGATTATTTTGTTGAGATATCTATGCTGTAGTGCACCAAACTCTCTAGCTAGAAGCTATTCTTTCTCCTAGGATGATGGTCAGCCTGAGCTGCACTACATAGCTCAGAAGCTCCATGTATTCTCAGTCTTTGATTTTCTGTGTCCTTCTCATCCTTCTCTGCTGCATATAGAGCTGGCCAGAAGATACAGCACCTGAGAGGCCTACGTGCAGGAGAGCTGCACACCTATGGCAAAAAGCAAAGTGCAAATATACATATTACAAGTGGAGAGGGTGTTCTGTGCCATATCTTGTGCAGATAGCCTTTCTGATGTCACATGTAAAAGAAATCTGTGTGCTGCCTTCAGCTAGCACTACAGAAGCGCTGCAGACCTGGAAGTGGGGCAGCTCTGGGCAAGAAACAGGATGCCTATCAACAGATATTCCAAGGATGCTCAAGGTTGCCTGCAGTATTTGTTGTGAGTGAAAACACTCAGACAGTGCATGCAGAAAGGTTGAATGAGCACTCCCAGCACTCATTTCCAGGGAACCTTTGAGAGTTTGACTTATGAACTACAAGCCTGCTTGACAGCATCAGCCCTCTGCAGAGAAAAAAATTAATATATCTTTTAATTATTTGACACCCTGCACTTCAGCAAGCAACAGGCAACAAAAAAGCCCTTCCAGATTTTGAGAAGGACTTGAAGAAAAGGACACTGCAGCAAATTGTGCTGCAAAAACAGTGTCTTGTACAGCACTGACAGCTGGTCACACAGGCATTGACCCTGTGATGGACAATGTAGCTATAAAGGGGCTGGAAACATACATGGAGTCCAGGCCACATCAGACTGTACTCCAGTCAGCATCATACCAGAGCACAAGAACCCACTAAATAACCTCCCTTCCATCACCAGATGATCAAGTATCACTTAACTAGTATCAGCCACCCAAAATACCTCTCAGGAGATGGTGAGGGGAAGATGAATAAGTAGCATGACATGAACAAGCTCAGAAAGGATATTCCTATATCGTTTTTCAGAGTATAGACTTCAGAGGCTAAAGCAAAGGTGGCAAAACAGAACTGCTCAAAGCCTATCATAATATGAAGCTGCCTGAAGCAGTCTGTCTTACGTGTTGCTGGCCTTTACCTGTTGTATGCAAGGTGCTTGCTAAATATCATCAAAGAAAAGAAACTCCTCCAGCCTGAGCAGGCAGGCTTGGAGCCCTCTAACACAAACATGAACATGGCCCAGTGATACCTTCCATAGGGAGCTCATCGTTTCCTCTTAGTCCAAATGAAGCAGAACTGGATTTAAAAAGGGAGAGGGGGGAGGAAGTCAGTAAGTCAATATTGAATCTCAAAGACAAAGAAATCCTGGCTAACCACCAAGACCATGTTTCTGAAGCTCTGCATAAGGAAAGCTGAATTAGCAAAAGGACAAAGCCTGGTAAGAGTCAGACTCTGTTTCTCCTGTGCATGGAACAAGCACATCTCAAAGGACAAAATGTAGCCCTCACTTCTAAGGTGCAGTTTAATGCAAATGAAACAGAGACATTCACTTCTTGGTGGGCAGGTCTGACTGGGAATTTCCTTAAGTCCCTTTCACCTAACTTGTTATTTGAGTCAGTGATTGACTTATTATGCACTCTTAATTTCAGCTGAAAGCCAGGGCACTCAGTGTCTGGGACAGCCAGGATCTGTCTGCTGGTTGTTTACATAACTGAGCGTGTTAAACTCACAGTACTGAACAGGTTCAGAATAAAGCAAAACAGGCTTCATGTTGTTCAGGTTTTTTTCTCTCCTTGCCTGCTCAGCCACTCTCCACTCATCTTCAAGACTGCTAGGCAGATTAAAGAACTCCACACACAGCACAGCAAAATACTGTGGGCTGTAAAAGGTTTTAGTAGAACGCTTTTCCCATGTCATTCTACTAGCTTTTTTTCCTCCACTAAATTAAAATTAAATCAAGTCTATTTACAGTTTCTACAATGCCTGTGTCAACTGCTAGATCCCTGAATTTGCAAAGCAATGGCACACTAGGCATATGCCTGCAAGATTCTGCTGAATATGAAACCCATAAACATATGCTTATCAATATTAATTCTTTTGCAGATATAAAACATGAATTTATTAGCATAATCTAGTGGCTAACACAATGTCTAGTCCCCCATCACTGCCACAAATTTGTATGTCTTAAACTGGGATATTAAAGGAAGCTGAAAGGATTCAGCTAAGATACAAGACATTTATTTCCTCCTGAGTCAGGCAAAGCCAGAAGGAGTTGACAATGGCTAATTTGGCACCAGGCCCACTACCTGTGGAGCTGCCTGAACTAGAGGAGGTGCCCAGAAGATAACATATGGTCTCTACACTGGATGTACATTACATCATCTCTTGAATCAAGACCAGTTCTCTTCCAGTTATTGGTCACATACGTAAGAACTAGGGGAGAAATGACCCAATGCATAAAATATCCCTGTTTTCACACTGCTGACAACATCTCTATTTGGAAAGGAATGAAGTCTTCCTCTGGCTGGTAGGAAGCTCTAATGCAAGGGCTGCCATGGCTATAGTGCTGTACATTGACTGTTACCAGGTCATTTCAGCAGGGCTTGCTAAAATGTATAGCACAGTGCAAAGCTGAGCTGGTCTGGAGGCTAGGCTGCTTTCCCAGTGGCATTTCCAGATTTCTAGAAAATATAGGAAGTTTAGCATGATTGTTATGATCCTGTACAGGCTCACAGCCCTGAAAATAATGGAGAACAATGGAAGCTCAGCTTCTCTGTTGGGAAAAAGAAACAGGAACAGATTTTAAAGGAATAATCTGTTAAAAGCATTAGTTTGATTTTGGAACCCCACATGGGAGCCCTGGGTTTAGCAGCAAAGCAACATGACTGGGACATTGGCAGAAACATGGAGGGATGAAAGGCTTTCCACGGCTGACATTTACCCTCACAACAGGAACATGATCCTGCCTCTATCACAGGCAAGTAGTAACTCCCACCTAGTTCATCAGAACTCAACTTAAAACCTTCTAGTGAAAGCCCGGAAAGTGCTTGGAATCAGTAGCACTCACTTTACAAGTTCAATGGCAGTTGAAAAGTTTTGACAATTCTTTTCCCTGAAAATATTCTAGCATTATCACTACAGTGAACAAATGGTTCCTATGGTCAAAACAAGGATCCCACATTATCCAATGCTTAAAAAACAAATAATAAATATTTCACTAGTGTAACAACACATTTTAACAGCAAAAAAAAAAAAAAACGATTATAATCTGAGATATTAAAAAACCCCAAAAATAAAAGAGGAGACCCTTTCAAATGCCTTCCTTTGGATCTGTGATCTGCCATGAATTCCTGGGTCACCCTCATCTGTATTGTAGCAGTAAACAGAGACCAGTCCTGGAAAAGGACTGTGATAGACACTGAGGCTGGACATTAGCAGAGCCAGTTCTTGCCATGACAGTTTATAATTTAAGTAGGCAAGAAAGGTAGGTGAGAGAGGGATTTGTTAGCCCCTTTGACAGACAGTAGGAATTGGGACTTACAGGTGAAGTTGGACAGCATGCAACTAAGTCAGCTTGCAAACATGTACTAGGATGCAAATCCAAGATGACAATGGTCCTTTTTGCTGACAAAAAAGTCTGGGAGTCCTGATGGGACAACTGGCCACCCACACTGAGAAACTCATCCATAGACAGCAGTTTGAGTTTTGCCAGCTTTATGAATGGGCTGAGGTGGGCAGGGAGATAGAGGGCTGCAGCCAAAAGGGTATTGAAGTGTCTTCCTCCACTTGAAATACTGGCAGTTAAATTAAAATCCTTGTTTGGCTCTTGCAGTGAATTGTCCAGGGCTACGAGTCAGGTAAGGACTTACAGTAAGAAACCCCATAACTGACTCCACTGACAGCTGCTATTTTCCATCTGCTTCCAGAGCTCACTTCTCTCTAGCACAGGACCACTAGTGCAGACTCCTGTCCACCAGCCAGAAGGCTTTGCACATTTATCAGCAGTCTTTGGTGGCAGTGCTGAACTCTTGCTAGAGTGTCTATAAAGGGTTATTTCCTCTAAAAATCTAAAATGGAGAAGCCAGAGTGGTCCCCTATATACACAGCCTGTTATTCATCTCCAATGCAGGGAGCTGCAACAGTGTCTGGCCTGTGGGATCCAGTCCTCTAAAAGCAGGCATTAAAGAAATGGCTTTGACAGGGAGAAACATCCCCAGGAGAGCCCTACTCTGAGGAAAGGGAAGCACAGCATGGCATTTAGCCAGAAAAGGGGTTAATCTGCAGAACATTCCCACCATCATCACCTTTATTTAAACTTTCAGTGAGCTTTTTTATTTACTTCCAGGTGTATCCAGCAGCTTCTCTGGAGCTAAGAAGTTTGTGCGTGGGGTTTTTTTCATGCAGTGTGGGTAGGAAGGTATGTGGGAACTGTAATTCAGTCACTTTAAATCACATGAAGCTGAAGCCTGAAAGGAAAAATAATAATAAATGGTTCAGATTGTCAGGCTCAGTGCAATTTTCAATCAATTAAAGCTTATTTTAGCATGAGGGCAGTTTATTTTTAAAAAATTCTCCTGGCACTTTCATGCTTTCATGTTACTGTGTAACTAGAAAGGTCTTGCTGGGAACAAATTACTCTTGGTAAAGCATTTTCTGAACTGCATTTTTAGTTTCTGTCAAAAGACAATAAATAAGATCCACATGAGTGAACAGAAGCAAGAAAATAGCCAGTGGCAGTGGGAGAGTAAAGCTTTGGACCTGACTAAAGGAGGAAGATAAATCTGGGGCTCAAGCACAGGAATAGTATCATTGTTTGAGCTCAGAGTCTACAAACATCTTCTTCAGTGCCTCTAACTTTCCACCGTGACTCAGTATGTTGGGACATTAAACAGCAAAGAGTCACCAGTGAAGATATTCTACACCAGATAGCTGCTTTTCTTCACAATCAGTTTAAAATTGTGGATCCTCATTTTTGAGATTATCTGGGTTCCTGTCTCACAGATTTGGAGGACACAGCAACATCCACACCAGTATTCCTCTTTTGTGATCCATGCAGCACTTAAGAGGATGAACCATGGTGCCAGATTCATGCTGAAACCTTCACAGGTCTGAAAGTTGGTTAGTTCATGAGGAATAAAAATCATAACTAGTACTGTTGGTGGGTCCTTGCAGTCCATGGGAGTAGCTGGCAAACAAGAACAATGCTGTGAGTTCACCTCCATTGGAATCACAGACAAAATACTTGCTCAATAAAATGGGAAAAAACATGTGAAATGAGTGTGGTTTTTTTACTGTGACAAAGCAATCATGGAGGATAAATGTTCTAGTGTTGCATATTGTCATTATAATCTGATTGAAGTTTTGCTCTAAGGTTTGACAGACAAGGAAATTAAAGGAAAGGTGGAAAGGGTGTGTGAAGACTGTCCCTTTACTGTTTTTTAATCTACAGCTTTCTAGCCTCCCACTTTCTCTTGCTTTTCCTCCTTCAGGCCTGGAGCCATCCCTCACAATACCCTGAGCAGGGTATTTTCTTTTATTTTCTATTTTCTTTTACATTTACTTTTCCCAACAAAAACAAAGCAATAGGGACCTTGAGGCTTTCAGCACATCAGGGAACTATGGCACAATTTTCAGTTTCCCTCTGGCAACTAATGTTCAGGTGCTATTTCCTTGCCTTGGATACCACTACAGGTTTGGCTTGGAAACCCAAGGAATATAGCATCCATCTGCTTCAGGCAAAGAATAAACATGCCTTTTTCCTCAGCATTGCTTCTTCCAGTTGATGAAGCAGAGGAATTGGCTGGCATTGCAAAAATCAGTGCTTTCATGATAACATTATGCTGTAGCACAGGATCTTAAGTTTAGATGGTCACCAACTTCACAGGACTACATACCTTGCTCTGGGCCACACACCTGGTAAATCCCTGCAAGCTCTGACCAGCCCTACACAGGGCAGAGCTTGACTTTGAGCGTTAAATGCATATTTGAACTCGCCAGCTGCTGCCTGGAGCCAGGACAGCACCCTTCCCTCAAATATGCAAGAAAGCTATTAATTCTCCATTTCATGTCTGTTTCCCTTCCTTGCTATCCCCACTCTCTCATCATGGCATATCTGTGCTCCAGAACTTGCATGTTCCTGTTACAAGTTTTATCTTCCCAGCAGCTTGTGAAGTTACAGAGCTACAGAGAAGTTCAGTTCAACAATATCCATCCAAGCTGACATCAAACATCAGCTCCAACACTGCTGGTTTTAATAGGTTATTAATTTAAAAAGTAAGAGACTAAATTAAAAAAATCATTAACTATTCCCTACTTGCTATTTTTGCAGAACACTCCAACATTTTTTAAACATAGGAAAAAAAACACATAAAATCCTAACCTTCCTCCCAGCAGGCCAAAAGCCAAGTTCATCCTTACCCCCATCTCAGGGAAGACAACAGCACTATCACTTGGTGATTAGGTTTCTGCTTAGCTCCATGTTTCACCAGGCTTCCTTCATGACTTGTGGCACAGTGCTGAGATCTCCAAGCTGGCTTGGGAAGGCACAACAGCTCTTCTGGGAAAGCATGGCTGCTTCCAGCACTTGAACTGCGATTTCTGTGTGGTGCTCTGGAGTCATCTACCACTTAGTCAACTCACCTTATATTCCATATGCTGTGCAGATCAGTATCTTCACCCTCCTCAGCATCTCTTCCCTCATTTCTGAACTAGTAATCGTAGCATTTCGTGGCCTTGCAGGTGTATTGCAGGTGTAACAAGGACAACCATACAGAACTTTCCACTTAATGTGTAAGGAAGGCAAAAAAACCTCTTCTGCCTTTTAACATATGACTTTGTCAGTCTGAGGACAGCAAGAGCAGGATCCACCTGACTGGGCAAAGGCTTCCCTAAGTGCTGCCATCCTGAATTACTTGACCTGCAACTCCTTGACATGCCCCAGGATCATCTGGTTAAGACAGACAAGTATTTCACACAGCTCATGGGCACCAGGAAATTTGGTATTAACAGCATTAAACACAGATGTACCTGAATCCTACCATAAATGTATGTGTCTACAGCCCACCAAAACCTTCCATGCAGTCAGCTGAGATTTAGTCAATACACTCCATGGAGACAAGCATTTCTTTTCATCCTAAAGTGAATTTCTAAGCTATGTCAAATGAATCACATCCTCAAAATGCCTTTGTCTTTCCTGACTATAGTAGGAGCTTGGGATGACCAGTTCAGTTGCAGGTATCTGCATGGTAGAGGCCTAAATGCTGGTGAGAGGGTCAGCATGAAAACAAGTTGAAGTTAAAGCCAAGTAAATATAAGGAAGAGAGCAATTGATGTCTCCCTCTTAATATTTAATCTGCCAGAAGTGCCTATATTAATTCCAGTGAAACTGTCATGGAAACTCACATTTCCTGCAGTCACCTGCCACTGAAGAGGGACAAAGCTACAGAATTTAATTTAGATTTCCAGTAATATTCTGGTCCTCTTTTTTCTCTCTCTTAGCTACTGTAGATGATCATCAGCAAATGAATAAAACATACTTTCATGCAAGTGAAACAACATGTGCCAGCTTTATTGCTGGCATTCTGTCCACATGACTAGCACCCCCCTTTGCTTACCCTTTTTCCTACCTCTATTAACCCTCCTCTCACAGTCAAAAGAAAGACAAGCCATGTGGTATTTCTTCCCATCCCCACCTCAGCAACATTAAAAAATTGTCTGGGCTGAGGACGGGGGGGGCAGTTACATCTCCAGACAACGTAAGAAAATCAGATACTTTGAAATACCATTTATTCTAGAACTGAAAGAATTTTAAAAGTAACAAAAACTAAATAATCTGAAACGATTAGGAGGAAATGCCCAGCTACATTGCACACAGTGTTTTGGAAGTCCCTGCCACACGGCGAAGTGCTCAGTGAGATTCAAAATCTTCTTTGAGGACCCATGCAAGAGCTAACAGCACTGACAGCGTCACACATGACGTACTGATGCCCCAGCATCACTGCCTGAGCCACCCAAAAGTGCCTCAGCCAGACTAGTCTGTAACCATCTGGCAGGAAGGTGGTAGACAGGAACAGCTAGCATGACCTGAAGCATTCATTATTCAACATTCCCTTATTGTCATGCCCTTCACTAAGATGCCTGACCTCCAGGTTGCCCCACAGGGACGGCAGGGAATGGCGACAAGAATGTAACACTAAAAAATAATTGTGCTTGCACCATTTGGCCCCTGGATGAAGTCCGAGAGTGAAATCAGGGAAGCTAAGGATTAAAGAGAATCTGCCCTGGTTTTTAGGTTATATTTCACCCTGTGGTCATCTCATTTGGCTGCAGACTAAATACCACCTGCCATGGCAATAACAAATACAGCTAACTGGGGCTTAACTCCTTCATTTGCTACAAACTCTT
Organism: Apus apus; assembly: GCF_020740795.1. Classification (NCBI taxonomy): domain Eukaryota; kingdom Metazoa; phylum Chordata; class Aves; order Apodiformes; family Apodidae; genus Apus; species Apus apus. The sequence goes on along the minus strand of NC_067312.1, from coordinate 3,371,161 downwards.
CAAGAAAAGGAATTAAAATGCCTACAAAAGAAATCTTCATTTGCTGCACCATGTGAAGGTTAGCAGAGAAATCCTCAAACAACAAGCAGCTAACGACTGAGTAAATGCCAAACTTCACAGAGTTGTGCCAGGGATGTATTTGGCCATGTATTTTCATTTGTACATCCCCCATAAAGTTGAATCATCAGGCAAATTCTGCATTAGTGCTTAATCAGAACCTAAGCCATACATGCTTAAATCAAAGGGAGGCAATCTTGATTTCCAAGGGAGGGGGAAGGTTCTAAATCATTTTATTATCAATTCAGACTCCCTTTTATTTATTTATTTAGTTAGTTCTCACAGCAAAATGTACTGTGCAAGTGGCTTTTACCTACTCTCATTAACGTTGATAACAGAGATCCTTAATCCAGCAACTGGCCAAGCACCCACAAGCTCTTCTAAAGCCCTAGGGAAAGCTTAAAGCAATTCTGGGAAGCATCCAATATCATATTGGACTGATAAGTAGAATAGCTATTTCAGGCTTTTTTTCCCCCTATTTGTTAGCATGCTGGATAAAAAAGGCATTAACTAATTATTTTAATTGTACTTTTTGTAGTATTCCTCATGGGACCTGGACTGCAGCTCCCTCAGCATGATCCCATCTGGCTGGGGGATGGGAAACTATTATAAAACGTGTTTTCCACAGAGTGAATAGGACTTTCTGCTGCAGCAGCCTTTATGGGGGTGGGGGAGCTATTGGAAACAGGTGTATTGCCCATAAATGCTCCCTGGTTTGAAACTATCTAATAGACTCCAGCAGGAAAACTTCAAGCAACTACACAGGATCAAAACCAGCCTCTCACCCCTTTTGTTTTTGCAAGGTGGAAAGTATTATATAGTATATATATATACTATATATATATAGTATATATATAGTATATAACAATGATTACTTTTAAAAGAACAAATACCTCTGAGGGGCTGGTGTCTTGAAAAGGTATTTACGACTTTTCAACAAGAATTTTACTAGTTTCTGAAGGAAAAATATTGCCGTTTTTTTGAGCAGTCTTGCAGGCAATGAATTATCATGGAAAAATATGCTGTTAGGAAGGGAATGAAGGAAAATACCCCCACAGAAACCTGAGTAATCAAGCACAATTGGCAGCAAGGAAGGGATAGAGACTGTGCTTTTTAAGTGACATTTTTTAGTGCAGATGAGTTTTTGAGTTTGGCTCCAAGTGACATTGTCAAGTTTTCCCTACTCTCATTCCTGTTTCAGCTCAGGCTCCAGCCTTTTGCAGATGCTTGGTGACAAGTAAGAGGAAAAGTAATTGGGATCTTCATTAGTCCCAGTGAGGCTATCAGTACTAAAAAGCTGCTTTTCCCCTGTAAAATCCTGCTCATGTTAAAGACGAGCTACATCAGGCACTGAGCTGGGTATAAGGCATTCGCAGGAGCTGGTCAGACCCTGTTTTCCAGAGGATCCATGACAACATAACCTCCTGAACAAGGTACTGGGAACCTCTTTGTGTCCAACTCTTTCGGGTGAACCAAAGTGTGAAGCTCCCCCCAACCACCAGAAGTAGATATTGCTCCTTCTCCATGTCTGATGTTGGGGAGTTAACTCCCCCCCCACCGTGTTATTTTAGCTCCTTTTCTGAAAACGTAATAGATGTGCCCAGAGCACAAAGAAAAGGAGCTTTGGGAAACATTCCTGTTTTTTCACTAAACAAATTCTGACAAGTCGAACATCCAAAGTACAACATCTCCCTTCCCCTCTCTGACCTCTGCCTCCCAGCCTGGGGAGGCTGTCAAAGGCCTTTCCTCCTCTCACATTTTATGTGCCCACAGCCTGGTCTGTGCAGTCTCACCACTTGCACACTGCTACCCTGGGGTGACACAGCATCTCCTGACTCTTAAGAGACTAAATTATATCATTTTGGGTAGAGAAAGCATTTTCTTTGACTCTCCTACATAGAATCAAAGGATCATTAAGGTTGGAAGGGACCTTAAAGACCATCAAGTTCCAACCCCCCCTGCCACGAGCAGGGAACCACTAGACCAGGTCGCACAAAACCTCCTCCAACCTGGCCTTAAAAACCTCCAGGGATGGGGCATCAACAACCTCCCTGGGCAACCCATCCCAGTTCCTCACCACCTTTAGAGTGAGGATTTCTTCTGATATGCAACCTAAATCTCCCCTCGCTCAGTTTAAAACCATCTCCCCTTGTCCTGTCACTATCTTCTCTGATGAAAAGCCCCTCCCCAGCTTTCCTGGAGCCCCTTCAGGCACTGGAAGGTGCTCTAAGGTCTCCCTGGGGCCTTCTCTTCTCCAGGCTGAACAGCCCCAATTTTCTTAGCCTGTCTTCATAGCAGAGCGGCTTCAGAACCTTGATCATCTTGGTGGCCCTTCTCTGGACCCTCTCCAACAGGTCTGTACCTAACATCAGCGCAGTTGCTTAACAGAAGTGCAGCATCTCATCTAAGAGGCCTTAATTAAAAAGAAGAAAAAATACCACTTTCTCAAGCATTTCCAACTAGCTGTTCCAGGCTACATTATTTTATAGATATGTTCACGGTGTGCCAGGACAGAATGTTTTTTTTAATGGCTGAAGATAACATGAAGCTGCAGTATCACAAATAACTACAACCTGGCCCATGCTCATTTTTCCAATGGAAAAAGTAAAGCTGTCCTGCTCTCAGCTGCCTGCCTTTCCTGTTGCACTGCTTCTTCCTTGTACAGCGCTAGTGTTTGCACAGATGTCTCGTGACTATCAGAGAGCTAGTTCAGTTTAGAATAAACCCAACACAAAAATAATTTTAAAGGTTAGTTTTCACATGGATCAGCCTCCCAGTCCAGATGCACTGCACAAGCACACAAACATTCCCAGAAAACAGCAGAGGGGATGATACACAGGGGTATGAGTAGGGAAGCTGGAGATTAATTGATGAGAAGGATAGACTGTTCTGACATCTGTGCTGGCTTTTGTCAGCTGAAAGTGTTTGCAAAATGATGGCCTGAATAAGCGACTTGTGGCAGTCTCATGCAAGCCCTGCTGAAATCTCTGGGCAACAGAGCACCATGTCTCTATATTTTTGCACAGCACAGGCTGAATTTCCAACAAAACCAGTCTGTTCAAGTAGACAGAAGCAGGAAGACACGTAACACAAGTGGCCATGACATAAAGCCTAAGGGCCATGAAGAGATGGGGGATTTTAACCACAGGAGAGCTACTGCCTCACTGTGTAACCTTGGAAGAGGCACTTGGCCCCATTTTGCCTTGGCTGGAAAGCTGAGGGGGAACATGTGGGTGCATGGGCCTGCCAACGTGATGCTGTGGCAGAGCTAGGCTTTGCTGGATGCTGTGTAGCTGCTCGTGGGCAATTACATATAAAATCACAACAGTGATGCTAGAAAGCTCCAGGCATCCTCACCAGATTTTGCTGGCCAATAATCCAGCAGAAGGCTGCTAATGGCATCTGATTGCTTTCTTTGTGCTACTGCCATTTAAGGTCACTCTGAAGGACACAGGCTCTTCTACATTTCACAGTGTGAGATTCAGGCAAAATCAGAACCATGGGTTTCAGAGAATGAGTTCTCAAAATGAAAGCAAACAAACAAGATGTGAATTTCATTTTTTAAGTCTACAGCCATGAACTGAAAAGGAATATACTCTTGAAGAGCAAGGAACTCTGTGACATGTCCATTACTAAAAATCTTCATAACAACGCTCTGATGAACCCCACACAACTGCAAAGCTCTACTGGGCTGCAGCTCCTGTGTGTCCACCTGGCATCACTGTAGATGGAAGAGTGCAAAACATCCACCAGGGAGTTCACAACATGCCAGTGTGGAGCAGAAACCTTCAATATGGGTCAGAATGGGATGTGCCAGCACAGGAGAAAGGGCAGGCAGCAGTGTGCTTCACAACATCCATGCAGAGAGAGGACCAGACCTGCCAGCTCCTGCTGGGCAAGCTTTCAACAGCACGAGTTGGTATCAAGCTTAAGGGTCTTTCAGTCCAGCCTTTGGAAGATGACTTGAACCCAATATGTTTATGCAGTGGGCAGCACTGGCTATGGCAGGTTATTATGATTTGTTCCTTTCCATCAAAGATAACAGACACTTCATTAATTGCCTGATTTGAAAAGACCTCTCCCAGCAGTTTAACACCATTAATCTCAAACATTGCTCAAGTGTTGCCCTGACATCAGAGGGTAATAGCACTTTTCTCAGAGTCAGGAGAACCAGCTATCACATTCAGAAAGAGCAAAACCAGAGCCAAGCTAGGGGGAGAGAAGAGGGGCAAGACCCTGCCTGTCCTGGCACTTTGGCAGCTCCTTACAGCCTCAAGGAACGACTTAATCCAACTCCAAATGGTTGGTGAACATCACCATGGCAGGTTAGTTTGCAAAGAGATGTGGCTTCCCTGTAGCTAAAGACAGTGGTAATGTGATTGTGTCACTGCCTGCCTTCCTGTTTGTCCCCAGGAGAGGTCAAGCTTGAAGCCCAGGTTGAACCCTCCTGCCTTGCATAAGGATCACTCTGAGGGAGTAGGTGTAAGAAGCCAGGAGGGCACCTGGAAGTCAGAAGCTCCAGCAACACCACATGAACCAGGCAAACTGAAAAATCCCACATCCCATGGAAGGGCTGCAATACAGGACTAGGCTAGGAACAATGATTCTGCTCTGCCCAGATCCCTTAAAACACACTGAAAACACCTTTTTAAACACTTAAGTTTTTAAAATTATTATTACAGAGTGGTGGAGGTCCAGAGGGAAAAACTGACAAGCTCATTTAGTGAGTCTAACTATTTAAATCAAACAAAATTTTTCAGATGTCTTGAGGTAAAAGGAGGGTCCAAATGATGTACTAAATCCTACCTTCACAAGCACATAGGGCAACAGTGCAGTTGAGAGCAAAGTCTGACTGGAAAAAAGGAGTGAACTGGCCATTCCAATCGCTGCAATAAGCATTCCTGATTAACCACAGTTGATGGTTTTAGAAGAGTAGGTCTGAGGATTATTATTTAGGCTTAAAACACCACCTCACATCTCTTAAATTACTTTGGTTTGTATCATTTAATACTCTGTGTGCTCTTAGGATCAATTCTTAGGCCCTGATTCACTAATGGAAACCTCCACCTCAAGTCTAATTAACGTTTAGGGTTACTCACTCACTCTCAGAGGCTTTTAGAAGAGATCCTGCCTCCAGCTCTGCTTTATCATATTTCTTGTTTGTACTCTTCAAATCCTACCCTAATGGTTTCCCTGGGAACCAATGAACATCCCACATGTAGATTAAGGAGATGTACAAGCCCTGCTTTTTCTTTACATGGATAATTCTTAACACAAAATAGTAATGCAATGTGCATTCACTCAATATCTTAACTGTAAATAATGTATCAGGATATCAGACTACCTCCTGACCAAAAAAAAAAAGGCATAAAATGGTACACAACCCCTAAAATTCATTATCCACGTCCTCTTTTTACATGTCCACCTTCCAGAGTTCAGGTATTAGACTGCTTTAACCTGTGGGACTTCACTCTGCTTACTGCACATAATAGAAACTAAATTTTCCAGGTGTCACATTATTCAGAAAAAAAAAAAAAGGCATATTATATTAGAAGCAGCGTATAGATTAAAGCACACTTTTGGTAGCATTATTTAGATATACATCTAATAAAGTATACATATATTGTGCTTTTTCTGAGCTAAAATTTTAAATAAATGAAATCCAGCTTCCTTTCTGGAGGAAACGTGTGCTGGCTGTTGCTATGAGCCTGCTCAGAACACGTGTGTGGTGTGTAAAATGCAGAATTCATTGAGTGAATGTTAGCTCTCTCAGTGGCAGCTCCCTAGAAAAGCTGTTCAGCAGACTCCTGCTGTAGCCAGCAGATGAGAACAGGCCTCTCCAGGAATGTTTTGTTGATGTTAAGGTAGACAGACAGGCAAACCAGCCATTGGGTGTGCTTCTCTAACCCCACTGACTAGAGAAAGTGCTTAAATGACTAGCTTAGACTAGAGATCTACCTTCTTTACAACCACAACTAAGTGGATTAATCCCAGCTTGATTCAAAGTTCATCAAAAACAACACAGAAATGCCTATTAATATTCTTGAGCTCTGGTTCATTACCTTTCTAAGAGATGAGTAAGGCCTCATTCACCTCTTTTTGCCACTTCTGTAGCTACTTTGACTCCTGTTCAATACCAGAATAATGCACCATGAGTTTACAAAGTGATGGAGAAGAACAGTTATACACATATATGGCCATGTAAATATATGGCCATAGGAAATACATTGCAGACTTCTAAAGCATCCTAAATCCACATGTGCCAGGGTTCACCTTAGCTTTCCTCCACCTTTGCAGCCTGGTGGCTGGACTGAGCTCAGTCCTCTCCTAAGGGAAATCCCATATTCCTGGCCTCCAAGCTGGCTTGATGCCCACAGCACAGATTTATCTGTAGCAAGCTTAATCCTCAAGCCGTGGGTAGGTTAAGGCACCCAGAGATAGCACAATTTGCTCAAGATCCCATTTGTGGCAGAGCCACATTCCACACATGGAAGTGGCAGAGCCAAGATTACAACACCTACCATGGATTAAACCCAATGTACTGATGACATTGCCACCCATCCAAAGTACCTTCCTTCTTATACCTCTGTTTTACTTTCCTGTTTAAGAAGATGAAACATTCTAGTTGTTATTAGTAGGGAGAGAAACCAGGAAAACAGGATGCTTTAATCTAAAGGTCAGAATTTAATTTAAATGTCAACATTTAAAATTTCATCATCACTTAAAAACTCCTGGAAGAGGGGAGAGATAACAAGTTGGGGAAGCTTAATGGAATGAATGGAGAACACAGAAGAACAGACTGGAAGCATCAGTACTGGCCAAATACTCTCTGAATATGTAATGGGAACTAAGACCAGGGTGACAAATCTACTCAGCTTGAATTATGAGATTCCTTGGCTACACTGGAATTGAAACTCTCACATTAAGAGAGATAAATTCTCATACAACCACAAATTAATCTATGATGGTAGGAACGGCTGAGGACCCTCCAGTCCAACATGCCACTCTGAGCAAGGTGTGCTGTGAAACTGATAGGTTGCTTGAGACCTGCTCCACTTAAATTTCAAGTATCTCTGAGAATGGGGATTCCATGGTCTTTCCCAGCAGTCTCTTGTAATGTTTGAATGAAAGCTCCCAGAAGTCCACGTAATAAAGTTACTTGGAAAGTTTGCAAAACTTCAGTTACTTATCTCACAATAGATTTTTCTTTCCTCTCTATGTAGCGTTGACAAAAATTAATCACAAGTGAAAAAAAAACATAAGAGGAATAATTTGCAAAGCAATCCAGAAAATGTAACAAGCTTCAAGGTGAACGTCAGATAGGCTGTAAACCCTGGACTACCCACCAGTTGGGAAAGAGGGGAGGGAATTTAGCATTGGGAATAGGGAATATAAACAGTTAACTCACCTTTTGGTGAGTCTGGGCCTATTCATTGGTGCCACAATTATTTTTCACACAAGGAAATTTATTTCACACCTAACTGAATCATTTTTGTCACATAATGAAAAGCATGGCAGGTGGGATTAATTTAGCTAACTAATATTCTAAGCCTTAAGACATGTCAAAAGCTAAGATGAAAAGCCACCTCTGCTGAGCTCAAAATATTTTGCAAGGAAAAAGATTCCTGGTTTTCATGGAATTTTAATTCCAGAACATCAGACACTAGAAGCTGTGGACTACCCTGACATATAACATAGCTGTATTTTTTGGGTTTAATCATAAAGAATACAAACTCCTTGAAAAATACATCTACCGAGGTATGAATGGGACAGATATCATAGAATTGTCTGGGTTGTAAGAGATCTTAAACTTCCAACCCCCCTGCATGGGCAGGGACACTTCCCACCAGCCCAGGTTGCTCCAAGCCCCATCCAACCTGCCCTTCAACACTGCCAGGGATGGGGCAGCCACAGCTTCTCTGGGCAACCTGGGCCAGGGTCTCACCACCCTCACAGCAAAGAATTTCTTCCTGATGTCCAACCTAAATCTCCCCTCTTCCAGTCTGAAACCATCCCCCTCATCCTATCATTCTACACCCTTGTCCCAAGTCCCTCCCCAGCTTTCCTGGAGCCTCTTCAGGCACTGGAAGGTGCTCTCAGGTCTCCCTGGAGCCTTCTCTTCTCCAGGCTGAACACCCCAACTCTCCCAGCCTGGCTCCAGAGCAGAGCTGCTCCAGCCCTCCCATCATCTACAGTACTTTCCATCTGCTCCCTGAAACAGATAAATTTACTATTAGCTATCTAACTGGAAAACATACCAATTTCAGCTGCCCATGGTAAGAAAATTCCTTCAAACACAGTCTTATTTCCCAAAATATATCCATTGAACTGGAGGTTTTTTATGTATATACTCTTATGTTTACATCACTAATTCCACAGACATCCACTAAGACTTAAGGATACTTGCATTGCTTTTCAGAACAGAATGTTGTGCTCAAGAAATGTCATAAGCTTCATGAGTAAAGTAAGGAAATAATATTGAGAGATAGAAGTCCTTTCTCGAATGCTGAAAAATGTATCAGAATTGAAATACTGAAAGTAAAGTGTTGTTTAATATCTTCATTAACAATACTGATGGCAGCACTGAGAGCACCCCCAGCAAGTTTGGTGATGACACCAAGTTGGGTGGTGCAGTCAATATGCCAGAGGGGTGGGACGCCATCCAGAGGGACCTGGACAAGCTAGAGAAGTGGCCCCAGGTGAACCTCATGACGTTCAACAAGGCCAAGTGCAGGGTCCTGCACCTGGGCCAAGGTAACCCAAGATATGAATACAGGCTGGGGGAGGTCACACTTGAGAGCAGCCCTATGGAAAAGGACCTGGGGGTACCAGTGGATCAAAAGCTGGACATGAGCCACCAACGTGCAGTTGCAGCCCAGAAGGCCAATTCCATCCTGGACTGTATCAAAAGAAGTGTGGCCAGCAGACCGAGAGAGGTGACTCTGCCACTCTACTCTGCCCTGGTGAGACCTCACCTAAAATACTGTGTCCTGCTCTGGTGCCCCCAGCACAAGAAAGATGTGGACCTGTTGGAACGTGTCCAGAGAAGGGCCATGAAAATGATCCAAGGGCTGGAGCAGCTCTCTGATAAGGACAGGTTGAAGGAGTTGAGGTGTTCAGTCTGGAAAAGAGAAGGCTCCAGGGGGACCTCACAGTGGCCTTTCAGTACCTGAAAGGGGCTACAGGAAAGTTGGGGAGGGTCTTTTTGCAGGGGCTTGCAGTGAGAGGATGAGGGGTAATGGTTTTAAGCTGAAAGAAGAGAGATTTAGGTTAGAGATCAGGCGTAAATTCTTCAGTGTAAGGGTGGTGAGACACTGGAACAGGCTGCCCAGAGATGTTGCAGGGGCTCCATCCCTGGAGGTGTTCAAGGGCAGGTTGGATGGGGCTCTGAGCAGCCTGTTCTAGTGGAAAGTCCCTGCCCATGCAGGGAAGTTGGAACTCGAAGATCTTTAAGGTCCCTTCCAACTCCAAAACTTCTAAAAAAAAATATTCTAATTCTTCTAATAGGATCTTTAAATTAATTGTACAATAAATAGGATTTAAAAATAAAAAGTTGGTTTAAAAGAGAAGATAGCAGCTAACAGTTCAGAAACTAAAAAACACTGAATGCTTGCAGGATCACGATACTTCCAGTCCCTCCAGCCAAGATGATCACGCACAATTTTTACACATAAAATCAGGTACAGGATATTGCCAGAAGCAGCAGCAAAACTGAACTGGTAACTGAGCACACAGTTCTCACACTGGCAGTAAAAACAGGCCAACAGCTATTTCCTTCTCAGATCTCAAGTCAGGTTATATATAACTGAATTTACAAATTGGGACTGCTGATTTGCCCAGGTCCAAAAAGAGTCATTTTGGTAAAACCACACAAGTAGCTAAGAAGGCAGGGTGAGATTTCACTTCAGAGGTTGTACTTCTCTTTCTGTTCTTGAACAAAAGAATTAAAAGCTCCTCGGTGGGTCTGCATCCTCCCTGGCAAGACTCAGAGAGATCCAGTAGAATTTTTAGTAGGCTGTTTTTCTTTTACTAATTAAAGCCAATTTTCCTAACAGAGACTGTAGAGCCAGCTATAGCAATACATTAAGATATTTTTAAACAATTCTTTCCAGATGGCAATACCCAAATAGTAAGAACTACACTCCTGAGAGTTTTGTAAGGCAAATGCATCCTAATTCTTTGGGGAATCATTGAAAAGTTGATAAATGAATGGTAAGGGCTATAAGTGATGATGATGAGCAAATGCAGTAAAAAGTCACTTTCTTGGTCAGTGACTCTGACTCCCATTAGAGCAATTCTCCTGACCTGTAACACCCTCGCTGGCACCCTCCTTCCCAGTGATGAGCTATTGATTACATCTCTGTTCTGTCACTTTCAGTGACCTAATAAGCCTTCCACATCCCAATTTAAATATTACCTTCTAAGGAAAAGCTGGCCTGAAAAGGAGCTAGAGGTAAAATTAGCAAACCGACATTCTCAGAATTCAATAAAAAGAGGGTATTCTAATTAAATCCTAAACTAATGCTGTCTATAGCACCAACACTGTACTGATCCAGCTGCCAAAGCTCTAGACAGTTGGACTTCAGCTCTGAAAGCAATCTGTCAAGTTTGCAACAAATTCAGGTTGTCCCTTCCCTCATGCATGGCTGACCAGGTATCATCCAGAGTAGACCATGTCTACGGGGCAGAGAACAAACAGCTGAACTATTTAATGAGATAAACTGTCTTCAGTTTTTCCAAGTTTCCTTTTCCATGCAAATCCTGGAGGTCAGAGATTGCTGGCTGCATCTCCCTCATCACATTGAAGTGCAGTCAGTGATAGATCTGCAAGTATCACACAACCTTTTACTGAAAATTCCCTGGATCCTTGGCAACTTAGTGTTTCCAGTGTGCTTCTATATCCTCTGGGAAAAGTTGCTATATAAATGTAAATACTGACTACTCCCATTTTCTCAGTTTCCTTGACTGGAAAACACTGCTGTTTTTCAGTACTTCAGAAATACACACTTGTGCCTGAAATACAGAGTTCTAAAAATAAGTTCATAATACAGAAAATAAATTAACAGCCTCTTGACTGTTATAAAACCACCCTGCAAAAGCAGATGTTTTCTTTGCATAAACTGTAAGAATTTAGGTCTGGAGAAAAACAACACTGGTGGTAAAAAATACCTGTAGTCTTTAAATACCTTAGTCAAAAATAGTTGCAGCTTTTCAAAACCTCAATGCATTGACAGATTCATGTGCTTTAGGAAACCTAGAATTATTCTGGAAGTAGGTTTAGGTGCTTCTCTACACTGATCCCTAGCCATGCTCATCTTCACCCTGTCCATTGCAAAATCTGGATCATTTTTCAGCGAAAATCGAGTTGTTTGGTTACTGTTAATTTAAAATACTACATGTAATTATTCCATCAAATACCTCATTCTGCTGTATCTGTGAAAAACTCTTTCAGGAAGGTAGTTATGTACAGCAGCATCCTGGCCTTCTGCTCAGAGACAGGGTGCAAAGTGGTGCTGAGCACAGGGTTGAATGTGTGGCTGGAGAGTCACTTAGTTCTTCAAAGCAAAGCTGTAGCAGGTGATGCATCATTCCCCTGTAGAGCAATTAACTGCAACTCTTGCAGCCTGAGTCTGTGGATTCTGCACTCCTGCAGGAATACCTAAGAGTTCTATTTTGCCCATGGAACACGTGCAAAATAAAACAAGCTGCATTTTTTCTACTGGAGTTTACCTTGGGAGTCCTGGTCCTGTCATTTTTTAATTTTTTTTAAGTCTTGGCTTTTGTCTTTTCCTCTTCCCTGTGATGTTGCAGCACTGTTAAAAACCTTGCACGTAATTAGAGCATGTAATGTCAGAGAGGTGCAGTCTTCCCTGTATGTGAGGGAAGGATCTGTTATTGCAGCCTCTCAACCTATTGGTGGATAGTGGATACTAGATCCTAGGTGATTCACTTGGAAACAGGAAACAAGATCTTAAATCTCCTCATTCAAGGGCAGAGCCAGTGTCACTTCTGGAAGGTCAGTTGCTAAGATGCAGGTCCCTTTCTGAACCCATTCCCACCCACACTCTGGATGATTTGCACTATGGTCCTGTATGACCTGCAGCCTCAGCAAATGCCCTCATCACTCATCCCTAAAACTCACGCTCAAATGACTATTCATTGGATTAACTTGGCAGCATCTGCACAGTGCTCAAAAAGTATTCAGTTAGCACAGGAAAAAAACACACTGCAACCCCCGAGAAGTCAAGTTGAGGCAAATCATATCTGAGTCAGATTTAATAGGACTTAATTTGACTTCTGATTTGTTTACACTTCATCACGCAGTCAGTTTCCATTACAATCCCTCTTTAGCTCCTACTTCGCTAATTCCACACCGTTTTCTTAACATTATTAAACTATTATTAGAGTTAGCTAAACACTCCAAGATTTTTTTGCAATTAAGTTGAGTGCAGGTGCAAACGGCTTGCTCAGTACATCAAAGCAAGCAATCGGGTTCAGAAGCTAATTGCAAGTAATCTTTTGCTTGCAATCCCCCCCCCTCCCATAACGTGCATGCATCTTGCAGATAGATGTGCCATGCCTGCCTCTGAACTCTCATTTTCTTCCATACAAATGTATTTTACTTTAGGAGGGAAAGTAAAAAATAAAAATCAACATTTGAAAGCAACTTACTTTGTGTTTGGAGCTGATTCACAATTTTTGACAAAGCTTTTAGATTAAAGCAGATCCCTTTGGAGCTAGATTTCCTGTAAAGGTTTGCACGAATGAATTGGAAATGTGTTTTAGAGAGAACAGCACATACCAGCTGCAATCCACCCAGCAAGACCAGGAGAGCAGCAGCCACCAAACATCTTCCAATCAACTTGCCTGCCCCTTTTGTTTTTTTTTTTTCTGCGATTACTTATTTACCTTTTACACGTGCTGTGGGTGCCCTCCTAGATGCTAGATTGTCTCTTTCTCTCTCTTTCTCCTCCACTGCCACCCACGGACTCCTGCTGCTTTTACTCTTTGAATCGCGGGCTGTCCCCCTCTGCCACCTCCCCTAAGCGTCAAGCCAGACCCAGCCTTCACCTCTGCATCACACACAGCTTCCACCAATGCTGGGTTTCAGTTTCCTCCTGATGTCAAATTTCAGCCCTGCCCGCAAAACCCACCCCCAGCCTTGGCTCTTGCATCATGAGCTGGAAAACCCTCCCTCTGCTCAAGACTTTGCAAGTGATGTTTGCAGGGAAGCAGGAGTTTTATTCACTCCATACTCTATGTCCTGTTTCTCTGGAGCTCTTCTCTCCTCTGTGACAAGAAACATCTATTTGTGTTGGGGGATGCCACTTTCCTGATCTAAATCCTTGTTGGAAACAGCGCTTTCAGTTGCTCCACAGGCACTGAAATCCCAATAAAAAACTTCTCTAGGAAGGATTTCTACTATCAAGCTTCATTTTTGTATCTAAAAAAAAAGCATCTAGACAGTCTTTGAAGAGGTTTATTTCTCTTAAAGTGTGAACAAGATTCTAAATCTAAAATTCTAAATCGATGCAACTTTTTATAGGTATGACTGATGAAAATTCCTGCATAATTTCAAGCTAAATGAACCTACACGTTAATCCTGTGAGTAACTTGACCCAAACACTGCCCTATCTGGGGCCACTTCAGGTGAGTATAGTGGCAACACAAAAGAGGTTAAAACTTGCAGTATCTGGGCTATTAGATTAATAGCTAATCTAGGCCAGGACTGCCCGGTGCTGTTTGCTTGACACACAGAACAAAGCAGCGTTTCTGCTCCTGCTGAAAGCCTCCAGGTGGATCTCCAGTTAAGACAGAACAATAACAACAGATTGCAGATGACATCTGGAGCAACGTTGCTGCCTTATCAACTCTCCATCACCTTTCTCACCTCAAATCAGGTTTGAAGTGTAAAGGTGTATAAACATACACACCCAAAGATAATGTACAAGATGTTACAGGGCAAGACTTCTCCATTTCTGGTACAATTTGTGATCTCTCTAATTCCTGTCATAATTTACCACTTTACTTCACCTTCCCACTGTAGAAAGTTCTTTCCCTAAGCTCTGGGCAATTCATCTGTTTAAAACCCACCACCACTAAATCTGGACTCTAACACAGTGAAAGAAATTACTCCACTATACTCCAACCTTCCCCTACTGGACTGCAACTCCCAAGCCAGATACATTTGCAGGATTCCCTGGGAGAAAACAGAACACGAGGGATAAAACATCTCTCTGCCACCCAACTACACACTAGAAGGGGAAGAGCAGGTGGTCATAAGGAACATCCACCACCTTAGGCCCCACAATAAACTCACCCCAGAAAGATTATAGGAATGTTTCTCAAAACTTCTCATGGAAGAGTTTTTGTCTTACCAGAACTGTGAAGGTTTGCTACATATGTTTCTCCCACTGCTTTTACTCCATACTCCATCAGATAAATATGGCTTCATCCTGTATTTACTACCATCACGAACACTAGATAACAGTGGGCCAGCTGGAGGTGGACACAAGGGACACAAAGTCCTTAAGGTGACATTTCTGAATTTTTCAGAATTTTCTTTCCTCCCACAGAGAAGGCAGTAAAAAAGAAAGGGAGAACAATGTTTTCAGTAGATTCTGAGGATCTAGGAGAAATGCCAAGCCCATATGAAGCACCTCAAGAGCTATTTTTCACAGAGAGATATACCTCAAAGAAGCAAAGCAAATTAAAAAACAACAGTGTCAAAATTACTGAAAAGGTGCATGCATAGGCTACAGAAGAGACGTGGTGCTTCTGAGCAGTGAAAAGATGAGGTCCTACTGTTTCCAAGGAATATTGTTATCAATATTACAGTATCCACTGTTACCATTATAAAACCTGCTATGTTTAGCAAGTTTTTTGACAACACCAAGCTGTGTGGTGTGGCCAACCTGTTGCAGGGAAGGAGAGGCCATCCATAGAGACCTTGACAGGCTGGAGAGGTGGGCCTGTGCAAACTGCATCAAGTTCAACAAGGCCAAGGGCAAGATCCTGCATGTGGATCAGGACAATCTGAGGCACAAATACAGGTTGGGTGGAGAATGAACCAGGAGCAGCCCTGAGGAGCAGGCCCTGGGGGTGCTGGGTGATGAGAAGCTCCCCATGAGCCGGCACCGTGCGCTGGAGCCCAGAAACCCCCCGTGTCCTGGGCTGCATCCCCAGCAGCGTGGCCAGCAGGGCCAGGGAGGGGATTGTCCCCTCTGCTCTGCTGAGACCCCCCTGCAGGGCTGGGGCCAGGGCTGGGGTCCCCAACACAGGAAGGACATGGAGAAAGTCCAGGGAGGTCATGAAGAGGATCAGAGGGCTGGAGCAGCTCTGCTCTGGAGACAGGCTGAGAGAGTTGTGGTGTTCAGCCTGGAGAAGAGAAGGTTCCAGGGAGATCTTAGAGCACCTTCCAGTGCTAGAACAGGACCTACAAGAAGCTTGGGAGGGACTTTTTATAAGGGAGTGATGACATAAGGGGAATGGTTTTAAACTGCAAGAGGGAAGACTGAGATTAGAGCACAGCAATAGTGATGACACCCGGTTCATTCAGCCACTCTATGGGTATCAACAACAGCACTGCAGCAGGGCAGATGAACAATCTGATGGATGTTCGTGTGCCACTGCCAAGTCACATTGGGTGATGCTCAGAGGTCACTGCCCGGAAGCACAACTCAGATTCCATTGTGTAACAGAGTCTGAAATATTTGGTTTGCATCAGCTGTGCATGGGCTTGACTTAGCTTGCCTTACGTTGCATTTTCAGCTTCAGGGGACAACAAGAAAGAAGGAGATGGCAAGGTAAGGCAAGGTGGAAGAGAGAGCAAGGCATGGCTAGCTTTAGGAACATAGTATTTAGGAACTCAGTATTTCAGCCCTGTAACTTTCAGCTGTGCTACAGCCACGCTGCAAAGCTGGCAGATTACACCCTTGCCCAGAGAAATGTCCACAACTTGCTTTCAGCCATGCTGGCAAGCACAGCTTCAGGTTGTTAAGGGCTTGGACACCACAATGCAAAAAGCCTGCAGTGCAGGAATGCCCTCAGTGGCATGTGTGCAGGGATCTTTGTAAAGGATTAATTTTGCTTTGAGGGATTTTGTGCAGACAGAAATCATAGAGGTCAAAAGCCTAATAGGATTTTTTAAAAGGATTGGACAATGCAAATACCCACAGTTATGTTACAGATAACAGCTTTAGAGATAATACTGATATGTTTTAGGAGACATAGAACCCCCTCCAGCTTCAGAATAGAAGCCAGCCATTTTACTGCTTATGATTACAAACTTACCTGCATGGGCTTTTATTTTTTTTCAAAACTGCCAAATGCCTGAAATTTACACCTTTTTTCCTTGAGCCAGGAGGAACGGCCTCACTCAGAAACTGTATTTCACATCAACCTGATACTGAAAGGTGACACCAAAACACATATAACTACTTCTACTTTTTGTTACAGTCTCTGATTACACACATATCTGAAGCATTCCACTGGATTCCACACAAATGAAGGTCGTGGAGCTGTGAAGCTCTCTGTGTAGTCCTGGATATTCCCAGCCAAGTACCAGACAGCAGGATGATAGCGACCCAGGTTTTCCTAACGCTTCTGCAGCATTGTGCCCTGAAGACTGCACTGAGAAACTTAAAGAATTGAAAAATAATCAATTCTGAAATGCAGTATTTTCCATGCAGTTACCTCCAAGGCTAGGAAAGAGGCCCTGAGACCAAGACAACTGCAGCTCAGCATCACTGCAGGGACACAACAACTGGCTGAGGACCTGCATGGTTTTGAGAAGCTAAGGGGGCTTCAAGAAGGGGAGAGATTCCTTCTCCTGGAATTTCAGCATCCTAAGGCCTCCATTAAGGCCACTGAAATCCAAGCCTCTGTAACCTCTTCTACATCATAAAGGTAGTTCAGACAATTAGTGAGGAAATTTTTCATACCTCTTCTCTGTTTCTTCTAGGGTTGTCTCTGAAGTGCGACCTGATCTAATCTGTAGTTTTGAGGATGGAGGAGCACTCTATTTCTAGGCAGAAACAGAATAGTTGGATATATATTAGGACAATAATATTTGCCAGAGAAGAGAGAAAAAAAATCACAATCAGAGCTGGAACATTATTGCACCATATGCTTTGCACCAGCCAAGCACAACAGGGTCCCTCCACGATCCTTGCCTTACTGCACCCCATTGTATTTCCACCTGGAAAGACATATGGTAATGCCTAGGAGAGAAATTATTCCTTTTTTTTTTTTTTCTTTTCCCTCATGTTAAAGTAATTTTCCAACTTAAGAGGAACATTTGATTATGAACCCCACATAGGCCAAGGATAAAAAAAAGTTCCTAGCTGTTCCCACTGGCAACAAGAACAGGTCCATTGACCTGTTGGTATTATGACCAAATAAAAACATGAAAGAATGGCTTGGATGCTGCTTTGTCTCATGCATCACTGGCAAAATCCTCTGCTCTGCAGAAACCTGATGCCTCACAGTTATTTCAGGGACACTAAGTAGTACAAATGTTGTTTTTCAGCTCTCAGGGAGCATAGGGGAAGACAGACATTATAAAAATTATCCTTCCACTTGTAAAATGAAAAATACTGCTTTGTAAAGAACTGGCCATGAACAAATGTTCAGCACTGCAACTGATGCTTTTATCCCTGATTATAGTCAGTTTTCATCATTGAATTTTTGACTGTGAACACATTGATCATTACAGTAAACTGCTCATGACTGCTGCTAGAAGAGGGAAGAAGATGTGAGAAGATGGGAGCCCCTGGAAGAATGAGAGACCATAGATGAGAGAGATAGCTCTTACAGCTATCCTCTCATCAGTCAGATAAAGAGAAATATTTAACAGTGGTATTATTGTAGCAGTAATGCTTTTCACGTCCCCACAGTAGCTCTAAAGTGAGTTATCTTGGATCAGTTCTGCTTGAAGAGGGCTATATTGAGTAACCCCTTTTTTTAAAAGTTGATTATTACAAGCCTCATCAAAGCTGTGGTATGAGAGGAAGATGGAAGCCTGGGTTTGCTTTAGTATGACCATTGTGGAGGGTTGTTCCACCCCCCTTCAGTGAGGGAGCCCTTCCTTGGGACATCTCACACTGTGCCTCAGACTGGTGTTACCCATCGCCTCAAAGGGGCACATCTGCCTTGGCAGGCTGCAGCCAGAAAGCTTGAAAGCCTCAGGCAGCTGAAGTCTCAATTCCTCCCTCCCAGATTTGGAAGACTGGGAGAGGGTAGATTTAGGTGAGACATTGGGAAGAAATTCTTTGCTGTCAGGGTGATGAGACCCTGGTCCAGGTTGCCCAGGGAAGCTGTGGCTGCCCCATCCCTGGCAGTGTTGAAGGGCAGGTTGGATGGGGCTTGGAGCAACCTGGGCTGCTGGGAGGTGTCCCGCCCATGCAGGGAGGTTGGGACTTTAAGGTCCCTTCCAACCCAAACCAGTCTGTAATTCTGTGATGACTTGAAAATGCTCACAAGTGACTTGCTTTACCAGTGGAGGAACTCAGCTGCCCATTCTGGCTCAAGCGGGGAACATTCAGCCTTAATCTGTTTGCTTCCTGGGTAATAAAGATACAGATTCCTTAGAGACTTCAAACCCTGTACACATGGGTTCATCAAGGCTGCTCATTCCTGGTAGAGCTTCTTCAACTCATGTTTATTTCTGTACTGGCTTTGCTCAGGGCAGCCTTACTGCACTGCCACTTGGCCTATGCCGTTCTTTTCCATAAATTGCAGTACATACCCTGCTCTCAAATAAACAGATGTGACCTTTTCAATGCAATTTGGCAGATGTTCTCAATGTAGCCAAGTTACCAGAAAGCTGAGTGGTAGCCCTTATTTAATTCACTGGAGAAAACCTGCCTGCATTCTTCCTGAAGCAGAAAAACACTTCATTCCTTGAACTTTCCCTTCCTCTTCACTCTGTTCTACAACCAGAATTGAATTAACACCATGACTGAACTTTCTGGAATCTTGGATAAAACATAACTGCTTCTACATCCATATCACTGTATTTAGTATTTAATATAATCTAAAATAAAAATACTTAATTGTGCGACATCCTGTAGTAATGAATTATGATAAGGTAGGGAAGCATTATTAATTTCATTCACAAGCAGGGACCTTGTGGCAAAGAGATTATGTACTCTTCAGTCATGTCTTTCATTAATTTCCCAAATCAAGTCAGGTTCCCTATTTGTGAGACCAGCCCTCAACTCTGAACAAACTCAGGTAGTTTATGTTCTTGTTCATTTGCTAGATGTAGACAAGCAAGAGTGTTTCACTAGCTCAAATGATGGCACGACCCTTTTCAAATTTGCACATGCAGGTCTTTTCAAAACACTCATTTTAACAGCTTGGATTTTCAAAACCAGTCATTCTGGGCCAAACTATTTCAAACCAATGAAAACAGCAACCTCGCTGATTTAAGGAGAACAGGATAAAGGCAGAGACAGATCTTCTGAAAATCATATGTGCTGCTTTTATGTGTTAGTATCAATACTGGATAGTCTTGCAAACCATCCAGTGAAGGAGCAGAAATACTATCATGTGGCATATTCTACTAGTCATTCAGTCACAACAAATCACAGGCAAGCAGAAAGCTGAAATGCCTTCCTGAAGTGCCTGTCTCTCTTCATTGCCAAGTAAGGCCTTCACTGTAGATATCTCTGTTAAATGTCTAATATTTTGTGAGATGGACCCAGGCATCTCTGGAAGTGTAGGTAAAATCTGAGGAGATCGCTTGACTATAGCCAATGCATAATTAAAAAAGAAAAAACAAAACAAAAAAACAGCCAAACAAGCAACAAAAAAACTCATCAGCTTTCTAGTTAATAGTTTTAGAGGAACTGCATGCTGTTAGGAAAAAGGCTGTGAATGAAAGAAAAGGTAAAGTTACATAGATTAAGGAACCTATCAGCTTTAAAGGCAGTGTGACCCTAGAAAATCCCAAAAGCTGGTAGTGAAACTATTCACTGCCTTTCTGTATATATATGTACGGCATTAAACCATACAGTGTCAACTTAAAACTAAAAGGGTTTTCTTTTCACAGCCCTGAAAATAAAATAAAATTTTAAAAAATAGACTTTTTCTACTCTTTACAAGGTTTACTAGCATCAGCTTCACAGATTTTCTAACACTGTATGGGTTAGGTACCATTTTGCTGCCGTAAGCTCTTCCATCACAGGCTTCTGCTCATGTAGAAACGTAGTAAAGCAGAAGATTCACAGTGTTATTTTGAGGTAAATGGCCCACCATACTAACTTGCAGGACTGGTCCTTGCTAGTGGTCCAAAAATGAACTGAATCATCAGTTGTAAAGAAACAGTTGCCCCATCGGGCACCTTACAATAGTGAAAGTTTTTCTGTCACAAATTGGCTGAGTAATTAAGTTGCATGTTTTCTTTCTCATGCATCATTATTAGAAATTGGATGCAAATATGTCATCTACTGAAACACGGATAAACATGCTGTCTTCAGAGGATCCTTTCAGACTGTTAGTGTAAGTTTAGAGAAGTGAGAGGGAGGGGTAAATAAAACGAATAAGCTACAGATTTATCTAAGTTAACTGTGGTGACTCATCAGAACTAATGCCACAAGTGAGAAAATCTCTTGGTCCATCCATTTGAACAACACGAAAATAAGACCCTGGATTTACAGCACGAGCTAAGCTGTTGTCTAAGGTGGTGCCACTCTGCCATCCAGGCGGAGTTCAAATTTGAACTGTTTTGGAGGAAATCCTGTATTCCAGCAGGCCAAGGCAGACTCAAGCACTCAAATCTCTCAAGATCTGAGGCAACACCAGGTGGAAGCCATACAGGAATGATAATGGAGTGCCACCCCTGACTTAACACACTCCCTGAGCAAGGACAGACATTATTAGCTCCAAATCAGATCAAATGTGCTATCTGGTGCTCAGGTCAAAGCTGCCTTCTGCATGGCTAACCTGGATGGTATCCGGAGAAGCTCCTGCCTGTCTACACAAGTCTGTGTACAAATAACCACTGAATGTTTTCCAAATGAATCTGTATAGACAATGGAGCCATTCTGCACGGTTACAGCCATGGAAAAGAAAAAAACAACAAGTGCTCCATGCACAAGAAAGCAAGCCAAATCTATCTGAATGGAATAGAAAGCAGAATCTAGACCAAAGTGCATCGAGGCTCTACAAAGGAAAAATCTATGTGTGTGTCTGAAGAAGAGAGGATCCAGAGCAAAACACAGCAATGAAGATGGATTAAAAACTCCAAGAAACACTAGAAGCAGGAAATGGCTTGTCCTGCTTTACCACAGCTTCTCCTGCTGCACAGGTACTATAACTTGCAAAGCAATCTTCTTCCTGTTCAGTATAGCTTCCTCTTTGTAGCCCCAGTACAACAGTGATGCAGTGCTGGGTACAGCCTGGACCGACTTCTTCTCATCAAGGACTCAGCTACACTTTCACAAAGCCCTCTTTTCAAAGTTTTTCAAATGTCCAAAATTTGCTGCAGTACAGTCTTACTTATGCTGCTGTAAACACAGAACAGTTAATCACAGGCATAAAGTACTTTTAGGCTCTCCAAGCCTGTATCACAGCAGATGAAAAAAATTCAAGTCTGTTCAGGAGGCAGGTACAAAAATATTGTATCACTTCAATTTCACTTATGCCGTTAAAAGGTGTGCTGAATGCCTGGGGTACTTCTATAGGCACAACTTTTATTCCTCAGGCACAACTTAGTTGACTCTACGGATTGGTTTTAGCCAAGTTACAACCAGAAGGACTTCAGTACAGCACTCTCCTTATCTGTGGCTAAAGGCGATGCTGTGGAGGAGAGAATGAGGACAGTAATTGCTCCAGAAACACAGAAAAAGGATGTGCTCTTAGTTAAAAATAATTTTAAAAAGGTGTAAAGAGAAATGGTTAGCACCTGTAATAGGATTTTTGTAAGTAGTGTACAGGCTGAAAAATACTTTGTATGAGAGTTGTTATTTTTACATGGGAAGGAGGTCATGTGAAGAATAAAATGCCCATAAAGATGGCAAGCCAGTCAACACTTTTTTCTTTTTCTCAGGGAGCCTCATAAATTGGAAGCTGTTTGACAATTCTATAAGGTTTGTTTTCCTGCACAGATTGGCATAAGTTGGAATGCAATGAATGGCAAAGAAAAATAAAGCTAATTTCAATTATATTTATAGGTTTGTGGCTGAGCACCAGCTGTGCAAAACAGTCCTAACTTCCACGCAGGCATAAAGAAAAACTAGGTTTGTAATCAGTCATCAAGTCTTTAGAAAGAACCCCGCCTGTTGACAGAGAACTGCATGCAGAGCTGAGGCTCAGCCTGTGTAAGAAGCCCATACCAGGGCTGCCCAGCTCTTCAGAACAAAACAAAAGTGCTTTTCCTCAGTTGTGACACAACCAAGTCGATTAAAGGAAGCCATTTGATGTCTGCTTCACAACACCTGGAAGATACGCCAACAGAAAAGTGAGCCTTTGGGTGGATACAGCTTGCCAGCAAAGTATCTGGTGAACATTCCCTCTTGTCCAGGGAAAAAAAAATGAATAGAACAGTTCAGCCTTTGCCCTTCTTGGCTAAGTGAAGGACTTGGGTCAGGTAATTTGTTTCCAGTACAGCTACTGAAGAGGCAGCAAACACATCGAGCTTACAACCTATTCTATGTGAAGCTGATAAGCATCTGGCCAAAGTCTGGACCTCTCAGATCTAGCCTCTCCTCTGTTACACTATCCCTTTGAGGAGTATGGTGCAATCAATACAAGCTCTTTAATAACACGAGTAATGCCTTTGGGGCAATGTGTAATTCTGAAGTCCTGCTGACCATTTATGACCCCTGAAATCGGTGTTTAGTTAAAAAAGCAGGGCAAGTCAGAATTTCCTCAGCACATTCCCACCTTCTGCTCCCTCCCGACTGCTTGCTGCTGCAGCTTCGATACATTAAATGTATTTTATCACATCAAACTTGCTCCGATTGAGTGAAATCCTGCAAGTTCTCCTTGGGCAGAAGCTCTGCTGAAAGGCACAGGGCGGTTTTTCCCCGCCTGAGGCTGGAAGCTGCTTCTGACAAGGACCATTCATTCCGCACGGCTGGTCCGACCGTTGATTCCACCCGTGGCGGTTTTCCTCTAAACAACACGCTTGCCTAAGAGATTTATTTTATAGTCTTTTCTGCTCTGCAGCTCTCCGGGGGTACTGCTGTGTACGTTTTCCCTTAGTTTGATCCCGGTGACCTTCGCCTTCCCACTGGATCTCTGCCTCTCAGGGAAGACGCTGGCCCGCTCGCTCCCCGCTGGGCAGGTGAACGTCACCTTCGCTCTTCAACAGGGAGCCCAGCCGTCGTTTTTAACCCTTGTGTTTTTTGTGTTTTTTTTTTAAAGGCAGCTCACAAGGGGTCCACGGCGCCCAGCCTGACTCCCCCGCTCTGAAGCGAGCCCCCCAACCTGCCGGGAGGCAACATCCCCACGGCGGGGAGAGCCCGGCGAAGGAAGGGCCGGGGGGCTCCAGCCAACGTTCCCCCGGGAGCTGGCAGAGCCCGGACTGATGCAGACGGTGCCTGGGATCAGGGAGGGGGCTCATCCTCCACCTCCTCACGGCACCCCGGTATTCCCGGACACGGGAGGGGGGACGAACCCAGCCAGGCCCAAGGAGCCCGGGGAGGCCCAAGGAGCCCGGGGAGGCCCGCAGGCCCCTGGGGCTCCCGTCCCCTCCCTCTGCCACCCTCGGTGGGACCCCGGGAAGGCCGCTGGGATAAGGGCTGCGGGCCGGAGCGGGCAGCCGAGCCCCGGGGAAGGTTTAGCAGCCGGCGGGAGGAGGCGGCAGAGGAGCCGGGGCAGCGTGTGGTGGAAGGGAGGCCCGCCCGGCCCGGCTGGGGCAGCGCTGGGTGGGCGGGAGATGGCGGGGGGGGGGGGGGGGGGGGGGGTGGGGAGCCCGGCAGCAGCTCCCGAGCAGGGAACGCGGAGCCCCGGGGGAGCCAGGCGGGCGCTGCCGGCGGCGGGAGGGCAGCCGGGCGGGCTGTGCCGGGGCTGGGGAGCGGGGCCCATCTTCCTCCTCACCCTGCCTGTGGGGAGCGGGGCCCCCGGGCCGCCCCTTCCGCGGGGCGCTGCTGCTGCTGCTGCTGCTGCTGCTCGGGGGGAGCTGCCCTCCGCATCCTTCCTCTCCCAGCCCTGATGGAGTCGGTGAGAGCGGTGCTGAGAGGAACCCGGGGCGGGGGACGGCGGAGTCTTCAGGCCAGGCCGCGGGTCCCTGCCTGCCCGGCTGCGGGCCGAGCCCCGCTGAGCTCATTAGCTTCTCGTTATCCTCCCCCCCCCCACGCTCTTTAATTAGAAGGGCGCTGCGAAGTGTCTTCACCTGGGTCGTGTTAAAGTGGAGCAACGTTAAGAGTCACAGGGTGAAGAGTAATTCTTTGGGGAACAACGTTAGAGTCACAGGGTGAAGAGTAATTCTTTGGGGAACAACGTTAAGAGTCACAGGGTGAAGAGTAATTCCTTGTGGAACAATGTTAGGAGTCACAGAACGAGGAGCAGCTCCTGGTGTATAGCACCACGTACTTTCGCCCCCAGCAAAACCTGTGTCTTTGCTTCTGCCGCCTGTTTTTGTGCAGCATAGCCCAATTTTTACCTGTCGCGCGCGTCTTGCCCTTGTGTCGTGGATCTCCTCCTCGCATGGCATGTGGTGGTTTTTGTGTTGTGTAGCAGACACTGGGCAAACGTCTTAACAAGTTGTTTGGGTTTTGTTGTTTTTTTTTAGCACAGACCGGCTTTGTGGTTAACCGTGAGAATGTTGCGAAGCAGATTCTTGGAAATAATTAGCATAAGCCGACCCTTTTCTCGAAATAGTGATGCCTATGTGTTAGAAGAACTGAGAGCTGGAACTGTTTGGTGCGCGGCTTCTGTGCGCTTAATAAATTACTAATTTGGATAAAGATCCCACTTAGGAGCGAGTCATTTATCACAGGGCCAAGGGCAGGGGGTAGGGAAGGTGTTGCCGCTTCTCTCCTCTCTCTCCTTTTGGCAGGTGCGGGGAGGGCACCTCGTCAGGGTAAGGTGACGGATTTTGGGCGTTTCTGGGCGTTTTGCTCACCGAGGTGTGTAGTTGAGTTCAAGGGTGAGCGTTGAGGGTTAAAATCCTGATCAGCTGTGTTTGTAAAGATGGGGGATAAAAGCAGTGCCTCCACGGAGCCTTGGGAAAGGTGTCTCTCTGTCTCTCTGTCTCTCTGTCTCTCTGTCTCTCTGTCTCTCTGTCTCTCTGTCTCTCTGTCTCTCTGTCTCTCTGTCTCTCTGTCTCTCTGTCTCTCTGTCTCTCTGTCTCTCTGTCTCTCTGTCTCTCTGTCTCTCTGTCTCTCTGTCTCTCTGTCTCTCTGTCTCTCTGTCTCTCTGTCTCTCTGTCTCTCTGTCTCTCTGTCTCTCTGTCTCTGTCAGTTTTACACAGTGCTGCACTGATCTTGAGGAAGGACGGTCTGACCTGAACCGGATCAGCAGCGTTTTCTCAGGGAAGTCAATCAGTGAGAACCCCTCACAAACTCACCCAGCAGGGCGGGTTGCTTTGTTTTTAATTTACTTTTCCCCTGCATTAATTTAAATCACTGCAGTTCTGATAATAACGTGTCCCCTGCTTTGAGTCTCTGTTCGAATGAGTCAGAATAAACCAGCCTGTTTGTATGATAAACAGGTGCTTGTATACTTTTCTTGTAGAAAAAAAAAATAATTCGAAGTCATTGTAGTCTTTTTTTTTTTTTTTTTTTTTTTTTTGTGTATAAGTATTACTGATTACTGAAATGGACTTTCTAAGAAGAAGAGGTGCCCTGCAGAGGAGGAAGGCAGTCTGCTCTGGAGACATTACAGATACCCGGGGATAAGCAATACTGCATTTTGGCTTCCCCAGTGATGTAGTCCAGTACTTAAAAGGGGCAGGTCATTGTCTGACTGTAGTGGCCATGAAACTCGAGGGCTTTGGCAAGAGTGTTATTCTGCTTGTTCTTCTACAAGAACTGCTTTCTTCTCCTTCACTTGTCGTTTGCTGTTGCACACAGAAGGCCCAGACACTTTGCTCCAGGATAACTTTGCTCCAGTCACGAGGTAATAGAGACTCTGTGACAGCTCTCAAATGCAAAACATTCCAAATTAAAAATTGCTGTTAATTTTTAATCTGGTTTTCTGGTTTGTATTTATGACCAAAAAAATATTGTGATGCCAGTGTGTCTCTTACAGAATAGCACATATGGTAAGTTTTTCTGGCATTTATGTAAATGAAGTGGTAAATAAAATGCTTGTAAGTGAATAGCTATTATTAATACATAATCTTCAAGTCCCTGCCAGAAGGCCTACTACAATATTAATATTAATGCTTGAATTGAGCTCTTTATCTTTTCTTCTATACTGTATTTTATTAACAAGCTAATTAGCAGAAACTTAAGAATGTTTTACTCAGTTATATTAACAAGAACAGCTGCTCTGGTATAACAAAGTGAATTATAAGTGAGCCAGCAGTGCTAATTAGGCCAAGGAATGAACCAGACAATAATAAAAGAGTACTACTTACCTAAACTGGGCTCTCAGTCTTTACGGACTGAAAGTTTTGTGTGTTATATTGTTGTTGTCCTGGCAAAAAAACACAAGTATAGGACCCCAAGCCTTCAGTTTCTGGGAAGGGAGGCAGTCTTGTAGTTCAGAAAAAGGATGGAAAGTTTGAAATAAAAATTTGTTGGTGTGCTTGTTGGCATTGGCTTGTCTTGAAACTTGTCAGCAGGAGCTTTGAGGTCCCGTATAGAGGCCTGCCTCTTCAGCTCTGTGGCTGGGATGGCTTCCTTTGAGGTATAATATTTTAGAGTTTTTGGTCCCTCAGTCCTTAAATCCTTTAAATTTGTAGATTCCCCTTGTCCTTTGCTTCACCCCACACCTCCCACCCCAATATTCCCTGACCCTGATCTTGCATTGTGCTTCTTGTCTCTTTATTCCTTCGTCATGACTTGAGTGATTATTTTCCATCTCAAACCAAAGTTGCTGCAGCTCCACCACAAAATGATAGTGATATATTAATGACTTCTTGAAACACCAAGCAACTAAACTCATAAAACTAAAATTTTACATCTGTGTCCTGTAAAATGGTCACTCTGTGAATCTTATTTCACTCTGCTTTTGTAACAAAGGTCCATAATTATCCCAGCCAGAGAGTAAAGCTCCAGTTGTTTTAGGGACAAATCAAGGTTTTTACAACTCCAGTACCCTTCTTTCTCAGATCATACAAGTAGCTTCAAGAATCCATAGAACATCTAGACATGTTGCAGAAACATGTGCATGAAGTTTATGTTTAGAATTTATGGAAATGGACAAGTAGAAGGCCTCTAAGCTTTATATATGAGGAAAAAAAACTTTTTATGCCCCAGAAGAAAACGACCATGTAGCCTGTGTGTATTGGAAACTTAGGAGAAAATGGCAAAAAACAAAAGGGGGTGAGTATTATTTTTTTTCCTCCACTGCAGACTTCAGGGTAGGAAAGAAACTGTCAGTGTAGAGGAGAGTGGGGAAATAATACTTCTAGGGAGAGGCCAGGCAGCTGCTGTTTAGTTTTGATATTTCTCATCTCTAAAAATAATTTTGCTAATTTAATTAGAAGTATTTATTTTTTTAAATAGGAACCATTTTCTTCAGAATATATATAATGAAAATGTTGAAGACCCAAAGCTAGTATGAGAATATGGAGTCATAGTGTATATATATATATCTCAGAAGTGTATCTGTTCATGTAAAAAAAAAACCAAAAACAACCCACTCTGTTTTGTCTCCTACAAATAATTATATTTTGAGGTGGGCTTGCTCTTTCTTTTATTCATAAATAACTTCTTGCAAGAAGACAGGTTCCTTATGTTGAGTTGCACTCAAGATATATTCCTTAGAACCTCACTGTGTTAGAAGCATTTGTTGGTGTTACTGTAGAAATGTGTGTTTCATTATTTCTTTGTCATTTGCAACTCAAACACAGATGAGGAAGTGTTAATTGTTTCTTACGGTGTATTTTTTCTCCACTTGAGCAACGAGGAGAAAGTGCTGATGTGGCGTGTGATTTTTGTTTAATATTCCCCATCATTTTTTCCTCCCAGTTCTGTCTTTTTCCGTGTCCCCAGGCAGCACTTCATGCATTAAAAGGGATTTCCAAGAATAACCACATTAACTGCCCTCTTGTGACCCACAGGTGCCTCTAATTACAGAACAAGACAGGCTGAGATCAGTAAGATCTCATCTTCCTTTGCTAGGTTATCATATATTTAATAGATAATTACCAGGGCTTCTGAGGGTCAAGATTATTTTAAAAAGGGAAAATGTTCTTTGCAAGAGATAAAATAATTACGGAAATTAGGAAAAATTCCTTCCGGGATATCATTTGTGAGAAGGGCTGTAAAAAGGTTGCACTTGGCTAATTGAAGTCTTTAAAGAGGTTTGTGACTAGGCCAGACCACCAGTTTCTAGAGCTGGAATATTGGCTACAAAAGGAGAAGACCCAGCCTGTTCTCAAAACCGGAAGAGTGTCACCTGGAAAGCCCCGGGAGAGTGGAGAGCAGGTGTGGGAGGAAGACTTGTCCAAGGGAGGGGCAGTGGTGGGAGGAGAGGAGAAGTGACGTGTGGGGGAGCTCTGAGGAGAGCTGCAGCTTGCAGCTGTGTGCACAAACCCTCCTGTAACATTTGGCACGGATGAGCTGTTCTGTCTCTGCAGGTGGATTCTTAATTTTTTGTGGTAGCTGACATTTTGTGATACGACATCTGAGCTGTATTTTAAGTTTCGCCTCCACCCACAAAAACATTCCCAAAATGTGAACCAACTATTTGTAATACTAAGCTTAAAAGTATTAACAACTTCATTTCATCTCTAGATATTGAATTTAACAAGAAACAGCAAAAGTGTTAAATTTCACACAGATTTCTGTATACTTCAAAAGGAAGCAATAGCTGCTTTTCTATTTCCTTTTTCTCCCCCCATCCAGGTGAATTCCACAGTAGACCAGATCAAAACTATCACAGACAAGAAGTCCAATGTGAGGAATATGTCAGTGATTGCTTATGTTGATGGTGGCAAATCAACTTTGAACAGACTCTTTGGTGTGTAAAGTGGGTATCCTTGCTTCTGCCTGAGCTGAAGAAACATGATCCACAGGCTCAAGGAGAGATGAAAAAAAAAAGGTGGATCACCATCAAGACTGCCTAAGAATCTGTCTTTTGTTTGTTTCTTTCTTTTTCATCTGAAGACAGAAGAATGGTTTGCTCAAAGCCTTACATCTGATCAGATCTTTTCTTCAGTTTACATGTGAACCAAGCTGTGCATTATGGAACAGTCACAGAAGTTCAGAGACTTCAAAGTGCAACCTGGGCAATATTGAAGTAGAGCTTTTGAGCAACAACTCTTACCTGCTTCTCACTGTGTAGAGAGGTGCTTTCAGAAAGATTCTCAGAAGTAAACTTTGTTTTTATTGGGTTGCTTACAGATTATCACCCTGTTCCTGCAAGCCAGTGCAGTGGTCTGTGTCTCGTCTGCAACTGCAAAGTTAACAAGTTGCAAAGTGATTTGGAGCATGACTTACAGTGATGTTACATGGTGACTGCTGTCTTGAGGTGTTTATTTTGAATAAGAATAGAAATTAGTTACACCCAAACCAGAATTTTGGATCTTAAGAACTTCAGACATCGAAATACTGAATTCTTCATGCCTGTTTTTTTTCTTCTAAGTATATCAAGAAATATTGGCACTGTAACAGACCAGGTATAATGCCTGATCTCTGCAAGTTTTAAAATCAGAAAACTATGAAACATTATTTAATTGTCTACTCTTACAGGGCAGTTTCTTTTTATTATCAAGTGTCAGACAGCAACTTGGCCTTCAGCAAACAGTGTAGGGATGGTTCAGGTTTTCTTAATAACTTAATGAACTCCCCTGAATGTGTTGACTTCACCTTTGAAGTCAGAGCAGCTCTCTGTGTCACTGATGATGCCCTTGTTGTGGAGGACTGTGTTCCAGGTAAGCACACTCTTCTAATTAGACAGAAAAGCATTTTATTTAATTCCCCTTAAGAAAAACAAACACAGAAATGTGGGTGATGGAAGAAGCTTCTTACTCTGGAAGTTTAACTTCTAATGGTATGAGTTCTGATTTGCAGTCTTAGCCCATGGCCTTTGATGTGTCTTGGAGGGTTATATCCACTCTGTATCCAGCTTGTTGGTTGAATGTAGAGTAACTGAGGAAATAAAATTCTGGGGAGTAGAGCTGGCCATCATTCTTCTCCTCCTTCAGTTAGAAAATAGATCAATACATGTAATTGAGAAGTGACAGTGTTAGGAAGCTCCAGGACTACCACCAAGTTCCCAGTTTGAATTTCCCAGTCACTGCTGTACAAAGTAGATGAGAGATCTTGCCTGCATGTATAATGAATGTTTTAATTGTACTTAATTTTTCTAAGGGATCTGTGTGCAGACAGAGACTGTTCTGCAGCAGGCTATTGCAGAACGAGTCACATGAGTACTCATGATGAACAAAGAGGATCCAGCCCTTGCTGGAATTGCAGCTGGAGCCTGAGGACCTCTACCAGACATTTCAGTATGTTGTGGAAAATGTCAATGTCATCATTTCTACTTACAGAGAAGGTGAAACTGGACCAATGGGTAGTACTATGGTAAAGAAAACTTTAAAACTTTGCTATGGTTGAAATCCTATTTTGCAGCCTTGTTATGAAACAATAGCATACATTTATGGCAGTTCAGATCTCTGGTCAACCTAAAGGAGCCATTCATCAGTCTCCTTCCAGCCCCACTGTTAGATACTTTTTATTTTGGTGACAGTGTTTTCAGACTAGCCAACCGGGGAGCAGAAGCAGCTGAGAGAGAGAATTCATAAAGCAGATCCTCCTCTAGTGATGCATTCTCACTAACAAAATGTGTAACCTCAAGCCAGTTGCTCAGTGTCATTCAAACATCAAGTGTCAGATGTTTGCCTGGGGCAAAGTGCTGAAGGGAAGCTGTGGTTTGAAATTTAAGGCAAAGGACCAGAAGCCAGAAGATTAGCTTCCTGTGCCTGGCTTTGCTGCCTGTGTCACTTACATGACAAGAAACGCAGCCTTTCTGGTATTCCCGAATGATAAGACATTTAATTTGCTCTTTTCTGATCTGAAGATGTAGGTCACTGTTACTCTGCCAGTAATTATATTGTAACGTGCTGGGTATCTCTGGAAGGATGGTTTGAAACTAGAAAGACAAATAGTATTTCCTATATTGCAGCTGAGAATTGTAGGACAAAAATCCAGAGGCAACCGCAGGTCTTCTCTGGTGGCTCAGCTGTTAGAATAAGGAAATGTCAGAATCAGGCTGCTTCAGATAATACATTTGTCCAGCAAATAGCTACAATACAGGCCTTTTCACCAGACTTTTCAGACTTGGTTCCCTTTTTTTCAACATGATTCTGTACTGGCTTGTGTTATAGCTAAAGCTGACTGCAGCTTAACCTAGTTCCTGGTACAAAGGACTCTGGGCTAGGATTGTGTTCTGTTACATTCCATGAATCTCACTCATCCTTAAGACAGACCAGGATTATCAGTGTGGCAGGAACGAGCCACCTGTATTTTAATTTTCCAGAGAGAGTTCAATAACAATTCAGATTATATTCTTTCCAAAGTCATAATCCTCCAAATCCTACTCAGCACTTATAAATTTAAGAAGTTTATAATTTAGCCTTTGTTATAAATGCACTCACCGTGTGGGACAAAGTAAGGCTCTTGCTTCAAAAGCAGTAATTAGTAGACCCATTTTCAGGGAAATAATTTCTTGTTCTTTGTTCCAGAAAATATTTGGCATCTTCACTCATGCTAAGTGTCATTGAAAGGAAATTGATAATTTTAAATCAATGTTTTGTGACATGCATTCTGTTTTCCCCCCTCCCTCCTCTTTTAACTTCTTGCCTTTCAAAGATGGATCTAGTCACCAATACTGTTGGATTTGGCTCTGGTCTGTGTGGCTGGGCATTTAGTCTGAAGCAGTTTGCTGAGATGTATGTAACCAGAGGTGAAAAAAACACAACTCCCTCCAGCTGAGTGGTCAAAGAAAGTAGAAGATGTGATGAAAAAACTCTGGGGTGATAAGTAAGTAACACAGCACACATGGGATGAGCGTAGGAACATGTTTACATGCCACAGTGACACTCTAAGGGTATCAGTGATGCACACCAATAAGGGTTGAGTTTGTGCTTCTGTAAAGCTAAGCTTTCACAGGCAGCTTAGAAAGCTGGTGAGAAACATGAGTTTGTAACCCTTAAAGCAAAAACGCTTGTGTGTCCAAGAAAGGCCATTGCTTCTGATGCAGCTGTGCTGCTTGTGCCTTCTGTGGTGAGTTCTGAGAACCTGCTCAGTCAGAGCAGATGAAGAAGATTCACTCTCAGAACTTCAGGACATAAATTCTTTTATGACCCCACCTGGAGCACTGTGTCTAGTTCTGCAGCCCCCAACAGAAGAAGGACATGGAGCTCCTGGAGAGAGAGTCCAGAGGAGGCCACAGAGATGATGAGAGGGCTGGAGCAGCTCTGCTCTGGAGACAGGCTGGGAGAGTTGGGGTGTTCAGCCTGGAGAAGAGAAGGCTCCAGGGAGACCTTAGAGCACCTTCCAGTGCCTGAAGGGGCTCCAGGAAAGCTGGGGAGGGGCTTGGGACAAGGGCAGGGAGTGATGATGAGGGGGAGTCATTTCAAACTGGAAGAGGGGAGGTTTAGGTGAGACATGAGGAGGAAATTCTTTGGTGTGAGGGTGGTGAGACCCTGGCCCAGGTTGCCCAGGGAAGCTGTGGCTGCCCCATCCCTGGCAGTGTTGAAGGGCAGGTTGGATGGGGCTTGGAGCAACCTGGGCTGGTGGGAGGTGTCCCTGCCCATGCAGGGGGGTTGGAACTGGATGATCTTTAATGTTCCTTCCAACTCAAACCAGTCTGTGATTCTGTGGTAATCAAACTGCATAGGTAACATTAATACACAGCATGATGTGAACCAAATCCAGTATTTTTATACCAAAGCACTTTTCTATTAATTTAATTAATCTTAAGTTGTATCTCATCAACGATGGAGTTAATTTCCTATTCAATGTGTAAACAACTTTGTGTTACCTGCCTGCTATATATTTGTGTGAAAGCTCATCATATGTGCTTGTCTTCTGATGCCTGCTGAGAAATTAACCTGCCTTGATTCATTTAGCGCACAGGGTTCTCCAAGATTTCTCTTGTATGGTATTTAAATTATTTCAGTAGGGCTTCAAAAACCAGTTATGGGTAACAGGATGGAGTAAAAGGATTCCTGGCAACATGTTTGCTTACATGCCTGGTTTCCTGTAAAAGCCTAAACAAACTAAACAAGCAGAAAGTCATCCTTTGGCTCCCCAGATATCTTACAGTTACTGCTACAGTCAAAGAAGGATTAGCCACTTTTCTGCTATTTTAATCTCTGCTAAAATATGAAACTTCATGAAGTTTTCTTTCAGAAATAACTAAGTGGAAATTTGCAGGAAGAGTGGATACTCCTGGAGTTCAAAACTGGATTAGTAGAAACAAACATCATCTTTGATATTTTGATCCAGCAGCTGGATCAAACCTAGTGGAATCAACCACTAGCCCAGATGGAAAGAAGTTTCCGAGGACATTTTTCCAGCTGGTTCTGGATCCTGTCTTTAAGATAAAGTAGTATTTTGTCTTGATTGGACTGCAGGGGCATAAGGGGAAACTTACAAACCATGCTTTCTGTAGAGACTAGGAAAACTGCAGTATAGGAAGAACATGCAAAAGGTGGAGCAGAAGCAGAAGTCTGCAAATCTGAGTGGTCTGTTCAGTGAAACAACATAGCCCTTGGGCACTAGCCCAAGGGGTGGGTGGAGGGGGAAGGAATGCAAGAGTGCTCATTTTCTGTAGTTCAAACATACAGTTATGTTCAAATTGCTTGTTCTAGGTAAGTATTCCTCATAGCCTTCAAGAAGATTTAAGTAGTCATAGGGATTTTTTAAAAGGCTATCAGGAGTATTTACATTGCATCTCTAGCTATAGCCTGCTATCCAGAAGGTTTTTTTGAGGGTCTGTTGCAAGGCGTGGTGAAGCAAGTTTTAATTACATTGTGAATTTTGTGTCCCTAGGCCAGGATGCCCTGCTGGCTGCCTGCTGGAGGTGCCTTGCTTCTGAGGGTCACCATTCACCCACCTGCCCCTGCAACAGCACCAAAACACCACTGTGAACTTCTCTGTGTGGGGACACCTGATGATGAGGCTGCTACAGGTAAAAAAAATAAATTCCCAGTGTACCAGGGGCTGTAAAAAATGCTGCACCTCTGGTGCATAGATGAGTAGAACTGCCTAAAATGGATTTGGGTTAAGTTTCTCTGTTATGGTGGTAATCAACTGATTTGGGGGACCCTGTTGAACAGGGTATTAAAAAAAGTAAGGAAGCAAAGGAAAAGCCTTGGGGTGCTACACAAAGCAACTTGCCTTATGTCCTTATATGCTGGATGCTGATGAAACCACATGATACTTATTTTAGATTTGGAGAAGATGTGAGATGAGCAGGAAGATGGTATGCACCAGCCTTTGGATATACTGTAAGAGATGGATGGAGCAGCAAGTTCACTACTCTCATTCTCTTTGCAGCTGTGATGCTGGTCTGCCAAGATCTGGTGGTTTCTCCTCAGTCACAGTCAGAATCATAACAAGGTACTTTACTTTCAAACACTTCTAACATGTCCCCTGGTGGCTGACGTATTGTTACACTTCTCTGATT
The DNA here is from genome assembly GCF_020740795.1 of Apus apus. Lineage (NCBI taxonomy): Eukaryota > Metazoa > Chordata > Aves > Apodiformes > Apodidae > Apus > Apus apus. The sequence goes on along the minus strand of NC_067312.1, from coordinate 3,336,343 downwards.
CATTCTCCACCTTCAAGCTGGGGGATGAAAATCTGGTAAAAAAAATTGAACCCTCTCCCAGTTGTCTGAAGGTGGGGTTGAGGTCATGAGTAGATAAAGAGCAAATAGCTGAATCTGACATTCGTAGGGAGGATTTAAGTTTTGAATAATTCATCTGTAATATGATTCTCAAGTCTTTTCAAGAGGACCTGCATTTTTTGGATTTGTGTAGATTTGTCACTTCCATCAGAAAGCTGCAAATGTTGAAATAAATAAATTGTATTTGAGGTAATATTCAATTCCAGTATCAGCAGAAGTGAATCCTTTGTGTCACAGCACAGGTGTTTAATCCTCTTAATGAGCTGTTTACTCTCACAAAACCAGAGCAGGATTTCTGGTTAGAGGTCCTGCTTCTGACCATAGCATCCGTGACATCGCTGAGGATGCAGACTTCCAGCACTGTATTTTCTGCATTATAATGGATTACAGGGGATCTTTAAATCCCCCTATTCAAGCCTTTTCCTGGGACTAGGTCATATTGGTAGAGATAGAGTGATACCATGGAACCTGCTAGTAGAAGAGGGAAGCTTCAGAAAGCGGGGAATAGTATTATCAGAGATCTCAATATTGGAAGAAAAAACAGTGGTGATGATTGGTTACCTTAACAAATAGTCCTTGGTGGCTACCATAGCTGTACCTCATCTGTCTGCACACATTTGTCCTTTACTAACTGGAAAAGAGAGAAGCTGTTAATAAGGTCCACTGAATTTTTGGGAATCACATGTATACAGTTCTTAAGTTCTGAATCTCATAGATAATGTGTCTGATGCAGATAGATCTTTTACTGCAGGTGCCAAAAACTATTGATCCCAAAGGCCCTCTGATGTACATTTCCAAATTGGTCCCCACATCTGATAAGGAGCATTTCTGTGCCCTTGGGTGAGTCTTCTCTGGTATTTTTTCTGCTGGACAAAAGGTTCAAATCATGGGACCAAGCTTACATGCTTGGCAAGAAAGGAAGTCTTCACCTAAAACCCATTCAAAGGTAGATAGAAATTGTGTAATATATTTTTTTAATAGCAATGCATACAAAAACACACGCTTGCTTTTCGTTTTTGGAATCCTAACGAAATGAAGATTATTTTTCTTTGTAAGAGCCTTCTTTTCCTGTTTAATAAAATCAGTAATCCAGAGAAGGGATTAAAGGCAAATAAGAATTTTTTCCTTGTGTGAAAAGGCTTAGCTTTTTGGAAATACTGAGGACAGACCAAGTATTCAAGGGTCGTTGCTCATCATCTGTCTTTGAGGAACCATTTTGGTGATGGGCTGTATGTTGAGCCTATTGAGGATGTACCTTGTGGCAACACTTGGTGTAATTGGTGCTGACCAGTCTCTGGGTGAAGATGAGGTACCGTTTCCACCTTTGAATGTGCCCACAACGTGACAGTGATGGAATCTAGTGTTAGTCCAGTCGTGTGGTTTGGAGCAAAAAAACTTCTGATCTACCAGGACTAGTTGAAGGTCTAAAGCATCTGGCCAAGTCCGGTCCTGTAGTTTAGGTGAGCATTAACTGTAGGTTTAGCTGTTGAGCTGCTGGCTTGCAGTGCAATATCCAGAGCACTGGGTCTTGTTAACAGGGAGCTCTTGGTGTGACCCAGTGGCACAGGCTGAGAGTAGGTTTCAGCTGGGATTGCATGAGCAAGGGTGATAATGGTGAAGTGTTGCATTAAGGCGCAAAGCAGCTTGGCAGAAAATAAACCCCTGTGTGTTCCAGCTTGTCCTCAGATATCAGAGGAGCTGTGGGCAGCTGGGCTGAGATCCTGAGTGATGCCCAGTTCAGTGTTTATCGTCCAGTCATGCCCAGCACCTCTCTTGGACTCTGATGGTTCCGGAGGCACCAATGCTGCACTGTCTGTCCTGTGAGCTCTCAGGGCCACACTAAGGAATTTGGTTGCGTCCAACAGCTCCCACGGCCAGATTGATGAGCAGTGCCATTTATTAAAGCAAGAGATGCACAAATTCTTGTAGATTGCCTGTGGTAAATTCCCTGCCTGCAAAGCATGTGCACATTGATCACAATGGTGGTGGTAATAGATGTGCTCCTGAAGATGTTGTTTCTCCTGGTGAAGACAGCAGGGCCTGCCTGGATGACTGAGTGACCCTGGCGTTAGCACACTGCCTTAGGGGGAGAAGCTGCAATTTATTGGTGTTTGGAAGCGATCCACCTGGGAATTGGATCTACTTGACAGAAATCAGACCCAGTTGTATCTTATGGTGGGACAGCTGGTGAAGAATCAAGCCAGGTATGCATGTGCTGATTTCCCAGCAAACACAGCACATGTTGTATGAAGGCTCGACCCTTTCCTGGTGGCCTGGCAGAGAATGGGAACAAAGTGAGAAGTCAGTTCCCATCAAGAACTTAGGCAGCACCATGTGTTACCTGGCAGAGAAATGTGAGTGGGGTGTGTCTGAGGCTTGTAAGGTTTGGTGCTGACAGTTCAGGTCCAAATATCTTGGCTGATGTTATGAAAGGTGTGCAGTATCTAACCCAAGTCAGCGATAGTGTTCTTGCTGGTTTCCAGAGGGCTACAGAAGAGAGAAGGCTGGTTCTGTCTGTTGTGTCTGTAGCTGGTGTCACTGAGGTGGACCTCAGCTCTGTGGTACTTAGTCATGTGAAATCTTCAGAAACTGTCAGTGCAACAGTGGGGTAGTGGGCCAGTTGGAAGTTGTCCCCTCTGAAGAACATATGTCACTCCAACTGTGTAATGAACACATTTTCTGTGGGTATTTTAATGTTTGTTCCAAGTGTGAGTTCCCAAATGCCAGAGTTCTTGGAAGGACTCTGCTCTGTGTGCAGTGCACACTGCCTTGGTTTGAAGACCACTGTTCAGCATCAGCATGAGTGACTTAAAGCAGGCCAGAATCCTGCTAAGTGTCAAGTTCATCTCTCAGAAACTCCTGAGTAGTATCCCACCTTTTTGTTTCCCCTGTTAATACTGCAGGGTGTCTTCTGTGAGGAAAACGTGGGAGATGTTAATTTTGATATCTGTGCTGTCGCTCTGCACCCTGATACTATTCACTGTGATGGTGGGCAAATCATTCCCACGGTAAGGAGGGTTCTGTGTGCTTCTGCTCCCTGTCTGTCCATCTGGCAGAAATACAAGAGTACAAGAGCGTATTATAGGTGAGATCATGGAATCACAGAATCATTCCTGTTGGAAAAGACCCTTCAGATCATTTGAGCCCAACCATGACCCGGTGCCGCCACCAACGAAGATGCAACAATCATAGTGTTTTTGCATTCTCTTCTGAGAAACCATAGCTCTGTTCCATGTCCTTTAGTTCAGTAATGCGAAGACTTTGTTTGAGAAGAGGATTTTCATTCCAAAATTAAAAAGAGGTTGACCAAGACCAGCAAAATGTAGGTGGGGCAGTGAATTGTGCTCTTCCTGATGAATTGCCAGTACCCTTGGGGAAGTTATGACTTGGGGTTTCTTTCCCCTTCCTTTCTTTCTGCCACTGTAAAACATTCAGGAGAACAAACAGTTAGCATTCTAAATAAGCAGAAAGAACAGTAGGGATTTTTATCTAAAAGCCTTTTTTTGAGCTATTTAAATGTTAACTTCTGTCCTTTGAATTACTGGATTTTCTTGGTAAATCAAATTCTTCCCTGAAAGAGTCTGGAAAATATATTCCACACTGAAAGTATTTATTTACCACCAAGCACAGCTATTCACATACCAACTAATCTTAAAAGCAGTTGAAAGATTTAAAACCTTTAAAAATCAATTCCAGACTACAGTGCTGGGTGGTGGGCAGGAAATCTAGCAGCTCAGTTGCTTGAAAAAAGTCTTAGCCATGAGGGCCAAAGGAGACAAGTGCAAATAAGGGCAAAACAGCAAAATTGAGATGTTTTTTATTTTCAGCCTGGTGACTTGTGAGACCTATCATGACACAGCAGGGGAGTTTTGCAGTTGCAGTGGTGTATTTCTAAGCAAATGTGATTTTTTTTTTTTTAAGAACAGTTTTAATCAGAGTGCTAGTCAGCCACATTGTAAGCTCTATGGTAGGGGTACAGTGAGATCCTGCTTGTATAAAATTTGCATCCTGCAGTGCATGCATTTATTACAAAGCACTGGAGGAATCTGCTTCCTTGTGCCCCAAGACTGCTGAGGCCTGTGCAATTCTGCCTCACTTTGTGTATGAAAAAGACAGACCAGTACAGTCTGTATATACAGTACCTGGAAACTTCCCAGGCACGTGAGGCAGAGGAGACCGGCAGAGCCTCTAAAAGATGTCTTGGAAGTCAGAGTGAAGCCACAAGTTACATGTGAGAGAAACTATGCCTGGCTCTGTTGTGATAACTGGTGATCTCTTTTGTTCTCATTAACTTGATAGAATTCTTGTTACAGTGCCCAGAAGAAGTGGTTGTTGGGATCTGTGGTGTGCTGAACAGGAAAAGGGGACACATTTTTGAAGAATCTCAAATGGCAGGAGCTCCAGTGTTTGTGGTTGAGGTGTTTCTGCTCTACCTGTGAATGAGTCATTTGGTAAGACAATGCTGTTCTTTTTACCCAGATGCAATTAAAGACCTATGCAGGGTCAGAGAGACTGAAGAATTTCCATTTTATCAGCTCCAAACTTCCTCCTCTGGTCCCATTGCATCTTCAGCTCAGCCAGCTCCTCTCTTTTCCTGGCAGTCAGCTCTGTTGGGCTTTTGGGTCAGCAGAGGGTGCCAAAAAGATGTGGCATCTTTGGCACAGGAGGACTTTTCAGTGTACACCGGGCTCGGGTTCCATCATTTTAAACCAAGGTTGCCAGGGTCTTCCTCTGAAGGAAGCCTGGAAGAAAGAACTGGTCTTCAGCAGCAGCAGGCTAGAAAATTTGGTACCAATTTGGATCTTTAAGAGAAGGACAGAGTGCCAGCCTGAGTAGCTTAAATGGCTTTATACCCTCTTGTGCCAATCTTAAGACCACCTATAAAATAATAATTTGACCCTTCTTATGCTCTCCCTGAAACTTCAACTTCTTGGTATGTTACAGAGCCCTTCCTCAGCCCTTGTGGTTTGTTTGTGTATCCCATTCCCCTCCTCCCTGTTTAAAAATGGGGTCTGAGAGTATCCTGTGACACCAAGACACAAAGGTTACTGGTTTTATGGGGTGTGTCTGGAACTCCTCGTGTAGGAAAACTGACAGAAATGTCAGGAGTTATTTTGCAGGGGCTGCTTTGCCAAAGTGCATTAGTGTGGTAACTGCTAAAGTCATCAGTGGTGAAAGAAGAGAGGCTTAACTTTCAAAGTCTACACTGGCAATTTAACTGCTTAAAAGAACAATTTACATGTGTTTGTGAGTCTGGGGTTTGAGTATTTTGGGGTGTTTTTTTCCCTTCTCCAAGTTTCCACAGAGCAGAGGTACCACTGGAGCATAACCTGGGCAACACAGAGATGTGCACTCCTTTTTATATAGGTAATTATTTTTCCTATTATCATTATACCTTTTTTGTTTTACTGTTACTCTTTCATTAAAGTTGTTTTAACTACTTCTAACCCAAAAGACTTTTAGATCTCTTCCTTCCTTTTGGGAAGGGGTGGGGTTGATGGAGAACATCTGTAGTCCATGTATTAGCTGGCCCACCCTTAAACCCTGACACTTCCAAAGCTGCTGCTGAATCCTGCAAAAACAGCCATCCAAAATGGGGGAAGTACCAGTATTCTGCAAGCCAGTGACTAGGCGCAGTTCTGCAGTAGCAAAGTCTGAGTTCCCTGGAAGCAGCTCTTCATGGGATTGAATGCTTAGGAGATGGGGATGGCACTGCTGGGAGGATGGGAAAGTGGCAAAGGACACACCTGTGCATCTCCAGGGAAATGTGAAGCTCCTGCATTGCCAGACTAAATGTCACTGCATCCCAGCAGCATGTCCATGACAGATGCCAAAAGTGACTGCTTGGGTAAGAGAGAGAGCAGGGCAAGCACACAGCCCCACTTGCTTTTTACAGCCTCTTTCAGAAGCTTGGTGGGGCAGCAGTGGTTTCCAGATCAGGTGGGTAATCCTCCAGGGGTTGCTTGATGAAGAAGTGAATCATCCTCCCCCTCAGCGCAAAGCATCGGCAGCCACAGTAATGTGTCCATCCGTGTTCCCATCCTGCACCATTCCTGCTGTAACTGCTGCTGTGATGAAGGAACCAGAGCTGCACAGCTCTCTCTTACAAGTGCAGGCTTCCACTGGGCACAACACTTTGTTTTCTGTTCTTTCCTAGCAGGTACTCACATTTCTCATTTTTTACTGCTTCTGAACAGTGAAGTAACACTTCTGTCCTACTTAAGACCTCAAGCTGAGTGGCAGTGATCAGCTCAAGACCTGAGCCATATAGAACATAATTTTCCCCCTATAGTTTGTCTGAATTGATGTTTGTTTACCTTTTTATTGCCCACTTACTTGCCCACACCAGATCTTTCTGCAGTTCTTTGGAGCTGGTCTCAGTTCTACCTGCTTGAAAGAACTACTGCCAACAAGCTGTTTCCTAACAGTATCTGCCCAGGTTCTGGAAGAATGATTTTAGGGTTTTGTCTATGCAGAAATTCACAATAAACCAGTTCTATTTTTTTCCCTGTAGCTGGCTCATCCCTTTTTAATTTTCATTTTTTCCTTCCTACTGGGTTTTACTGCTGACTTGAGATCCAACACTGTTGGCCAGGCTTTTCCACAGTGTGGTCTTTGACTCTCTGGCACATTTTGCCTGGAGATCCTTATGACACAAATTCTCATCTTGGGCAAGTTGTGGCTGAAATGTGTAAGCACCAAGGCTTGAAGGAGGGTATTCCACCTCTGGATAACTTCTAGATTAAGTTACCATCACTTTTATTTCACATGTGATGCACTGCCCAGTTTTGTCCTCAAACCATTTCCTCATAAAACCTGGAAGGAAAGTTTCCAGAGTGTCACATTAAATACACACAGTGCTAACATGTTGTGGTGACAGCATAAACACCTGCTAAAAAGGAAATAAAATGACATGCTAAATTGACCTTGTGGGGGTGTTGTTGCCTGTATCTTGTGATCACAGATTGCTGTCTCAGAAATACACATTAAAATTAATACACCAGTTGCCTAGAAGCATTAGTGCTCTACAGTTTGCCCAGTCACTGTTGCCCTTCAGTGTAGGAAGTGGCTTCCTGCATGGCTGTTCTTTGAGAACCTTCTGCTGAACTGCCAGGTTTTCTCCTCTCAGCCCAGAGGTTCATGCTTTCATTTCCACCCTTGAAGCCCTTCTGCTCCTGAGGGCTCACAGTGAAAGGCTGGCAGTTACAGTTAAGCATTCTAGCATCTAGCAGCTACATATGAACAGAAGAGGAAAAAAATCCCAATTCTAAAAGTGCCTGGACAGATGCAGAACCTCCTGAGGCTCATGCTATATTTTGGGGCAGCAAAGTTCTGCCTGCATGGCCCATGAATGTTTCAGACAGCTTCATCTGGCTTGTAAAGAACATTAGAAACCAGGCTTCATGTGAATAGGTGCAGCCTGGCCACAATTAGTATTTTAGCAGCTAGCTCTTTTAAAGGAACTCTCTTCTCTTCCAGAAAATGCAGATGTAGCAAATGGAGAGGTGGGGAAAAAAAGGGGGCAGGTCTTTTGAGCATGTGTCTCATTGCCTGCTGGTTACCTGTGCAGCAAGGGGACTTTGTGTTAGGCTCATCAAGCTTTACTGCCCTTCTGCAGTTGGTTTGCAGGTGTCTTTGATATAGTCCACTCAGACCAGTAACCAGGTACTTCTGCAGTGGAAACAAGAAGGTAAGAAGTCATCTGACCTTTTCTTCATGATTCTTCTTCTGTTAGAAGTTCTTGGATAGACATTCTGAGGCAATTCAGAATTTGAAGGAAAACCAACCCAAAACCTGATCTAGGTACAGTGGACAGGCTTGCTTAGAGCAGGGCAGGAGGGGTACAGGCAGCTCCCAGCCCCTCTCCACGCACCACTGAAGTTAATTCCACGTGGTTTTGTGGGAAAAGGTGAACCAAGGGGTGAGTGGAGCTCCCTGCAGAGCTTGACCCCTCAGTAACCATCACCTCCCCTGCAGGACTCGACCCCTCAATACCCATCATCCCCCCGCTCATGTGAATTAACAGATTCAGGCCTTACCCAAGCCTAGTAGCCAATTACCTGTGTGCTCAGCAGGACCTTGTTCCCAGGAACCCTTACCAGTCCAGCTCTGTCCTACATTGGTAAGGCTCAAGCAAGTGCATTTCTCAGAGCTGTCATGGCTCCAGAAGCCTTAAAGATCAATGCACCTTCAAAACTCCTGCCCAAAGCAGCTGAAGACCACTGTCCCTTAGCCTTGAGAAGTCAATACTAACAGGGCACAATAATTAACAAAATCCCACCTGTTTTACACCACAAATGGGTTACAGCACCTCTCCTAACAGTGGCACTGAACTTTCTCAACACACAGAGAAGACATTCCCATCCTTGCAGCCAGTTCAGCCACTGCCTGAGCACAAACAGCACCTCCAGCAAGAGAAACCAGTTTTAAACACTTTATTCAGAATGACTCTGGTACCTCTCTCCACACTCTACAGTTCAAGTCACTGTGCAATTATGATGCAGAAAGCATTGATCTGCTGCAGGCCATTAGGATAAAAAAAAAAAACAACTTCATGAGTAGCATGGCTTTATTGGAAGTAGATCATGCTAAAAACCCATCCTTGACAGGTACAAAAAAACTCAAGGGATAAGGAAAGGGGAAGAAAGACGGGATTAAATATTAAGACCAACATATGAATTGAAGACTTCTGTGAAAGATCATACCAAAAAAAGGCAATGAGGAATAGTAATGCAGCATTGAAGGTGGGAGTACAGGGCAGACAAGGGTTACAATAATACATCCTGCTCCAACACTTCTTATCTGTGTACTTGGTTCAAACACTGTAACAGTAACAGAAGGCAAAAAGCACCAGACACCTCACTGAAGGAAAAACAATGGAAATGGGGAAAAAAAACAAAAGCTGGTAATTTGGGAAGGAATAATCTCACATACAGTTACTCAGCAGAAACACAAACACTTGGAAAAGCTGCTATGTCAACATATAGACAATTCTATTATTCCAGCTCTGTGGAAGGTGGTTTTCCTGGTCTGTAACCTCATCCACAGAGAACTGATGAAGTTATCCATATCTGTGTGTGGGGAGACACTGCATACACACAACACAGCAGCAGATTCCTCACAGGAGTCAAACAGAAGGAAGTTATTCCCATCGAATTGGAAACGCCATGATGAGGAGGCCAGGTAGTGTGGGACAACGCATCACTGAGCCCTGAACACCTAATTCCAGTTAGGCAGGAACACTGTGCAGCTACAGCTTTCATCTTCCAAAAAAGCCAAGCCATCCCCATGATGAGTCTAAGTGCAGTATTCCCAAGGAGAATACAAGAGTTTCTGAAGCGACACAAGCCATGAGCAAGAGATCCTAGAAAATAATCCTGCACTGCAGAAAGCAATCCCTACTTGGTCACCCAACAGCTGCCACAGAAAGCATCCACTTCACTTGAGCAGCTGGTGAGGGGTGGCAGTTCCAAAAGAGGGCCACCAACCACTTTATAATCTAAATCTGAGGTTAAAGGCTTTTTTTGTATCCCCTTAAAAAGTTTTAAAACAGGAAGTTCAGCTGTAGCTCAACTGCGCAGCATCTGGAGGCGGCGGTGGTGGGGAAGGAGTTCTGATGTGGCAGCACAAAGACTGTGTGATGCAGGCTTTGCATAGATAGTTTGTCCCCTCTTGAGCCCAAAGAACATTAAAAGGAAGAAGTCACAGCTTAGGATTTTGTTGCATTTGTGGAAAAACTTGGAATCGGGAGGAAAAAAAACCAAACGAACAAAACAGTAGTTCCCATTTACAGAGGCTTTCCCTGCATCCCCACATAAGAGGGAAGAGGGGAACAGGAGACGTACAACACAAGTCATGGCTATTTCACAAAGCTTCATTGTCTCAAGTTTATTACAGGCCCCCAGTGAAAATACTAAAAATCCATTAATGCTTACACTCCTGCACCTTTGTCCAGGTTGTTGCTGCTCGAGTGGTTAAGTGCCTTTTTTTTTTTTTTAATTATTATTATTATTACAAAAGTTTTAATTTGTTTTTACATTATTGCTATGTTTTACAAACAAAATTTAAAACCATTTGTGGAATCCACTCAGCAACAAAAAAAAAAAGTCAGTTTCCCCAGAACAAGCTAAAAGCATAAAAGCATGTTCTGAAGGGGCCTTGTCTACACCAGCTACCTCATAAGCAAGAGAAAAAAAAAAAATAACCCCATCGCTCCTCCTCCGTTTTCCAGAAGGCAAATCCTGTCAATAAATACCAAGAGTATCTCCCGAGATGCTCGAGTGGCAGAGACAGCAGCAGCTGTGGTGAGGCCCCTCCTGGAGAGCCGTGCTGCCCCCTGGGTTCAGTCCAGTGAGATGATGTCGGGAGCGCCGCCGCCGCCGCTGGTGATCACGGCGGTCTCTCCCCGGCTGGAGGAGCTAACGTGCGTGCTGCTCTCCTGGTGGCTGCTGGATGTGATGATGCTGCCAGGCGTGCTGCTTGTTAAGGTTGAGGTGAGACTATCCAAAAACATAGGAGGACAGTACTGCTTGAAACAAACAACGGAGAATGAGGAGACTAACTGCACAAGGGAAATGTATGACCTGAAGATACATCTTCCCTACGACAAGCACACGACAGAACCTCCTCGACACCTGCACGGCAAGAAGCAGACTCCTGCCAACCAGCAAGTCAGTCGAGCTGAGATGGTCCCCATGAACCCATCCACCCCACCCTCCCTGTGTTTTTTTTCATTACTAACTGGTTAGCTTCAGCATTTACCAGCACATCAAGAAACACGACCACACAACATTCACAAAATACCCCTTAGCATCTGGGACACGTTCCCTGCCCCCAGCTGAGGGACGCCACTGTGATATTTCAGGCCCCCTTCCTCACAGAGGTGGCACAATGCCCTCTGCTACTTCAGTGGTGGTCAGAGTAACTCCATCCCTCAAATGGCAGCTGCTGCACCCACCCGTTTTCACAGTATACACCTGCACTGATCCATCTAGGCCTCTAAGCACTTCAGCACTATCATCAGGCTCAATCAGGACTCGTTTAAGAAAATACTAAGTTGATTTCAATGCCCTGAAGGGGACAACAAGGCTTCTGGAAGCAGAGCTCTACATTTTAGGTATTTAGAAACAGAACAAGCTTGCCAGATGTCAAAGAAGAGGATGGTGTAAGACACCCCCATGTGCACACAAGTTTTTCAACACATCTTACTTTCCCTTACCCTGCGGATTCCAAGCCTGGGCATGTGTTTGGAATTGGGTAGTTCAGATAGTTGAGGCTCAAAGTGCACACTTCATGGCAGCAACCCTGCTTCCAGTCTCCCTCATGAACAACCTTCTGTTATTCCCACCCTTGGCAGTTTGGATCTTAAGGTCGAGCACGGAGTACTGCAAAATGCAGTAAGTGGAAAGACAAGAAGGAACTTCACCCTTCAAGGCACCAGAAAGTCAACTCTACAGTAAAGTCCCACTGCTGTTTTTCTACTGACAGAGATGAAGGAGGGTCTGCTTCTGATCCTCTTGTTTTAGTTATGAGGACAGCATTCCCCCACATTTCAAGGCTGCAGTATGTCTGTGTAAGACTCTGGTCACAGTAAGTATCTTTCTGCTTAGTGTAAAAATTTAAGTTTTCAGGGAAGTAAAAATACTGCCTAATTACTTTTGACCTAATAAATTTCCATATAATCCAAAGCCAAGGGGGTTTAGGTGTTACACAGACTGATTTATTATAAAAATGGTCATGTGCCCATCCAATTTTCTTTAGAACCATCTACAAATACCAAAACCAACAGACACAATCAGTGAGGTGCACTTACAAAGCTCCACCTGGCCTACAGACACTCGAGCTAGCGCTGTGCACATACCAGCTTTAGAAAGGCAAAATGTCCATAAAGAGCAGATTTCCATGTCTAGATTTCACATAGTGAGGCTAAACTGAATCCTCCCTTAACACATCTTCATCACCACCTCTTGTTGGGAAAATGGGATTCCCTGCTCTGTGGTTGTGTCTAAACAAGTAAACTGCAGCGATGGACTATGGCAGCACCCACACAGGTACTCAAGCAACACGTCACAAAAAGCAGACTTGGAAATTAACCCCACAGCAGTTCAGAAACATACCTGTGAATCAACTGGGATTAGTGAAAGAAAATCCAGACCTATAAAGAAGAGAAAGATGATAAATTGGTGAGTTGATCTTTTCTTCAAACACAACAAACTTAAGGAACTTTTTTTGTGGTCCTAGAACACATTTTGCAACTGTTACACAGTCTCTAAATGGAACATACCACTGTGACACCACTCTCAACGACTACTTCAGGCAGCAGCAAAACGAATTATCTAGTACAAGTGGCTCTTTTTAAGAATGAGAATGACACAATGATGTATTATTCACTGGATATTGCAGGGTGATTCAATGTGGTTGCTTAGATGGAGCTTGCTGTTTGGAGCTGTTGGTTCATAATGCAAGTTTCACTGCGTATTGTACCTGACTTGGCCAAACTGGGACATGAAGAGTGTCATCACATTAAAGATGCTGGAATGAAGTAAAGTCACAACATGCACAAGTCCAGAAACAAGCAGCAGGTCTCTTCCTCCACCCATGGGCAGCCAATAAGGAAACATTTCTAATATCATCCCCATTTTGTGTCTAGACAAATGAAAGGAACGAAGAAGAGGAGACTACAAGTAGTTCAATGTTTATCCTCTAAGAGCAGTGACAACTAGTGTCCATCTTGTACACCATTAGCATGTAAGCACTTACGGCAAGATGTTTAAAATTATTAAACCAATGATAAATTGCAGCCTTTTTTGCTGTTTTTAAATATTGGCCTTGTGTTTGCTATGTCAACAGAAAGAAATGGTAAACTTACTCCTGCCCTCTCCCCTCACCTCCAAATCTGTTCTGGCCAGTGGCCTCTCTCCTCCTCTTCATCATTACAGAAAAGCTTTGAAGGAGATTCAAGTGCAGCTGCTTTTACAGAATTGGCAGCTACATTTGTTGTTCTTGTGTTTTCCAGAATTTCAGCTGATAGAGATGGACAAAAACGAGTTCTAGACTTCCATTCTCTCAGCTTACTCTCCTATCCAATTTGGGAAGACAACCGATTCTTTTGACAAGGGAGAAGTGGAGGGAGGGAGGAGTAAGGGAGCCAAAATGGACAGAGAAACAAGGGGAATGATATCCATCCCATTGCCAAACTGGTGCTGAAAGAAGAGGAAAACACCCAGAGATGTTGCAGGGGAGAAATGGGAGACAAGCAATGGAGGGGGGAAGAGGGAAGTACGGGAGACCAAAGTGACACCTGTCACCACAAGTCACCATTTCCTGGGCTCTGGGTTCGCTACAGCCGGCAAAGAGAACCCCCAGAGTCCCTACACACAGAGTTCTTTTCAAGGAGCCAGGATAGAAAACAATCAGTATCCCCACCTTTTGTCTGATATTTAGCAGCAGTGTTGAAGAATACATCATAGGCATTTAGGGTATGTCTAGGTAAAGAAAGTCAATAGAGGTCAGCTTACAGATTGTAGCTCACCTTAACCTTTTTCATACAGTCTAGACAAGAGCACCACTAGAATCAACTAGCAGAGTATCTCTACCTCTAGGGTTGGGGTGGGTCAGTGCCATCACACCTCTGCACCTTACACAAGCAGCTACTCTCCCTTGCATCTACAGTCAGCCACACGTTTGCACACAGTCTAACTGAAAACAGCACAAAGTGTTTCTGGCTACTGTTCCACAGTGCCAATTTGCATCCCAGAAGCAACGTTCCTCACATCCCTGTTGCATAGTGCAAGCTGAAACAGGACAGGCAGCCTGAACTGGACTTGTCTAGACATCACTGCAATATAGTCTTGTTCCACAAAGAGTTGGACAATCCTCCAATTTGCACCCACCCCGCAAATTAATAAGGCTGTCAGAAGAGACACTGAAAATAGCCACCACCTACCTGGCAAGTCTGATGAAATACTGGATATTGGTGGATGATGGAATGGTACCGGGTAGTCTGTTAACGAGGGAGGAATAGCAGCAGCATCGACGGTTGTCACGCTGGGCACTCTGACAGAAGATGGCTGATACATGAGAACCCTGTTTCAAACAGCATGGGAAATTACAAACAACCTGGCCCTTTGTTATAGAAGAGACATTAAGCACTGCTGTGGGCTCTGGACCACAAGGTCACTACGTTACACCAACACTGTGGCCTGGCTACTCACTGCACAGTGTTCCACACCAACTTCCTCTTTCCTAACAGTCTTCACAACAACATGACTGCATCTTGGCTCTCAACAGCAGCTGTGATGTAAGAGCAAGTTGGCATTAAGTGCAGTGCTGGAGTCATTTATACCAGAGACAGAAATGGAAACCTCCAGCTGTGGAGCACCTTGGAAGGTATGTGTAGCTGGCCAAAGACAGGAGGAGAGCACCTATTTGTGTCCAGTTCTGGGCTTCCCAGTTTCAGAGGGACAGGGATTTGCTGGGAAGAGTCCAAGGGAGGCTACAAGGATGGTGAAAGGACTGGAACATCTGTCTGATGAGGAGAGGCTGAGAGACCTGGGGCTGTTTAGTCTGGAGAAGAGAAGGCTGAGAGGGGACCTGATGAATGTCTATCAAGATCTGCAGGGTGGGTGTCAAGAATGGGCCAGTCTCTGTTCAGTGGTGCCTGTGACAGGACGAGGGGAAATGGCACCAAGTGACAACACAGGAAGTTCCACCTCACCAGGAGGAGAAACTTCTTTGCTGTGAGGGTGACAGAGCCCTGGGACAGGCTGCCCAGAGAGGCTGTGGAGTCTCCTTCTCTGGAGACTTTCCAGACCCATCTGGACACGTTCCTGTGTACCTGCCCTGGGTGTTCCTGCTGCAGCAGGGGGGTTGGACTTGATGATCTTCCGAGGTCCCTTCCAACCCCTATTATTCTACTTCCTTTTATCCACATAACTGCTTCTTGGTGCTAGCCTGCCATGCCAGGGTCATGACTAACCATTACTCAGCCCCATGAGCACAAATGACACCCACGGGAGATAAATATCAAACCTTGTCTCACAGCCTAAGCCCATGCTAAGTTCAGCTCTCCAGGAGAAGGCAGCCCCACCTTCTGCCCCATCACTTTCCAGCACTGTTAAAGACAACACCACAGACATTCAAGCACCAGCCATGTGCACAAAATATCCCATGGTGGGATCACCAGTCTTGCTCTCAGCTGCTCCACATCACTCCCTCAGCCCACAGCATTATCCACTCACATCTTCCTCTTCCCCAGACTGCTGCACTGGGGCATTTATGCTACTCCTGACAGCCAAAGTTTCCAGACCCTCCCTTCTCAAGCACTTCAGCCTATGTTGCTTCTCCCTACAGGAAGACTCCCCACAGTTCTGCCAAAACTAGCACTCTGGCAACATTGTTTATGGCAGCTCAGCTATTCCCCAGAAGAGTGGTCTTGACTTGGATTTGAAGAAAGAAAACTTGCCCTTCCCACACCCAACAGTAAGGAAAATACATTGGCCACAGACAGACAAGAAAACTCAGTCCTTTTACAATTATGCATTCAGGTAGCCATCTGAGACAAACATAGCAGCATGGAAAGAAGTCTTGGTGCCTTCTGAACCTTCATCAAGAGATCTATTTGTAGCCATTGTTTCTCTTACAATAAAAAGAAACAGTCTCCTGCAGAAGGAAGACTCCACAAGCCTCAGGAAAAGGAAGAGCACTTCACTGTCACTGCTGGTAATTGTGGAAGATGACCACCTAGTTGTTCATCCAATACCACACAAGCCTGTAGACTAGAGACACCTGCTCATTACCTCAAAAGCTGGCAAAACAGAAGAGGTCTAGTTTTGCTACTATTATTTCAGCAGAAGACACAAACCACTACACTGAGAGACACAGATACACCTCATGCAGGCAGCAACACCAAGAAGCCATTACTGAAAGCTGAGGCTTGGAATCACCTGGAGCAGTCACTGCTGGTGAGCCTAGCCAGTGCCCCTCTGTTTAGGCTTATGAGGGGAAGAAAAGAACAGTTTCCCACACCCTCTCTCCCTGCAGGTCTCCTGCACCCAAGAGCAGCAACATTATGGAAGCCACAAACAGTAAATGCAGCTGAGTTGCACGGACTGGGACAGACTGAAGGTGGCAGAAGCGTGAAGCAGCTGGTTAAGCCTGCTGGTGGAGTCAGGCTTGACTACAAAGATGGAGTTGTCAGAGGACTTGGGAAGTCACTAGTTGTGCTCACCAAGGTGCAGGACTGACTGATGACCATAGCCAACAACAGTGTCCAAGCTGTTCGAGCTTAACAGAGATGGAGGAAAGTTCTTGATTCAAAACAGCAAGGCACCTCCCTTCCAAGACTGGCAGGATGGAAGGACACAACACTGCCCGATTTCCTGGGCACCAGAGTAGACTGATAAAGGGTGTAACAGACAGGGAGAGAAAAGCCTTGAGACGACACTAACTCAGAAAGAGTGGTAAAACTCCTCCACTTGGCATAATCTGCTTTCTCAGGAGAATCCTGTCCAATAGCTCAATCAGCGTCCTTCCTCTATAGAGAAATATCCCTGCAAACACAGCAACAGTCAGTGCAAGCCTTTTGTGAGAAGTGAATCTATTTAATAGTGTTCTGCCTGTACAAAGGCACCGTATCAACAAAGCCTTGGGCAAAGAGAGGCCTAGGAATTATCCTCTGGATCCCGAAGAGAGATTACAAGTCCATTTGACTATGAACCAGTTTCCGAGAAATTAAAGAATAACAACTAACTTTAAGATTGACAAACCCTTTGGTTGGGCTTCCTTGTGTTTCAGACATAAATATGCACTTCCTTTTGGCAGGAGGATCTTCCTCTTCATCAGAAGAGCTTTCTATTGTCAAGTCAATAACATCAACTTTCTTCTTGCTGACCTCACTGGCCAATGTCACAGAACAGGGTTTGCTAACAACACTGGAACCTAAACGAGAAAACAAAGTATCACTGTGTTTTTAAAGGCTGTTGACATCAGCAGTTTCCATGTACAACAAAAGCAGGAACTCTTATCCTATCTTAGCTCATCTTCCTGGCCACCACAGAGAATGTTATGGCCCATGAGCTGTTTTATCAGTATTCTGCATCATGTTGAGAATATTCAAGCAAAGCTTTAATCTTCACTTAGCAATTTAAGGACCTAAAACAAAAGAAACCTTCTGTTTTCTTAACAGCTATTAAGAAGAGCAAAGACAAAGCCCAAAGCTACACACTTTTAGACATACAACTCGTTCTTTTTAGTTTAAATGACAAGAAGGTTAGAAGTATTAAGCCCTCCACTAAACAAACATCAAGATCCATATACATTATCCAAGCTACAACTAAGTCTCCAAGGTTTTTTTGTTGGGTTGCAACCAGTTCCCAGATGAACTTACTTTCTATTTTGGTGCACTGTGGACTTGAGACTTTCACAGCTTCTTTCTTTGGTCTCATGGGGCACCAGGAGCCATCTTCTTGGAATTTGATCTCATCCACATCTGAACATTCATTAAGAATTTCCATGAAAAGCCTGAAAAATAAAGTTGAGTGGTTTCATTTTTTATTCCAATTGACATTTTTTATTCTAAGTGAAAAGGAGACAGTTGAAGAACTAATTGTGAACATCTTCAACCCACTGCATATACTCTTTCCATAGTTCATCTTATCTGAAAGGCTGTAACTACAGCCTTCAGAGACATCCAGACATCTATTGGTTCCTCCCAGCCTGAAGTATTTTGACAACGGAAATAGAAATGGCTCAACTTCATCACAAAATATCAAGTCACAAAAGCTGAAATCAAGTACATAATAAAAAACTAAGTAACTGTGTAACCTGCAAACCCAGTCTCTTACCCATCTAATATGAGGCTCTCATAGGCTGCCTTCTTATCACAGACAGGGCAGATCCAGGTAGGCTTCTTTTCATTCATTTGAAGATAAAGAGCAGCATCAAAACATTGCAGGTGTGTGCAAGTAACAGCCCGGCATGGGATTGTCAGTCTCATTTTCCCCAGCTGCAGGAGATGCATTTAAAGAGTGTCAGAAGAGGAGACAGTGAAGCAGGCCTGGGTGGCCAACACTGAGCAGTCGGTGCAGTAACTGTCTCTTCCCACTACAGAGGTGTCCAGCACTAAGGTTACTTGGCAGACAAATCCACACTACCAAAGCAGGGAGAGTGTCCTTCAAGGAACAGAGCTATGCTCAAAGTCTTCAGAGTTGAACACAGTCAGAAACATACATAACGGACCTGCAGTGTTATTTCTAGGATTTGTTGTTGTTTTTTTTATTATTAAGAGACCTACTGAAGCATCAACTTTTATAATTTTCTTTTAACCAAATATTTCAAGGGTTTTATCTTAGACTAGTATAATAGTATAATACCCATTTTAACACTGAGCTTAACAAAAGCGAGTGAAGTTTCTCCAGTGGGACCTTTAAAAAGGTCTACACTAAAGATGAAAATACAAATCTGTATATGGCAACTTCCAGGCATACTTACAGGACACATCAGAGATACCCGCAGACTGGTTGTGGCAATCTCACTATCAGGATCTGCAGTTAGTTTCTCTTTAACTATTAAAATAAAGTTATACACGAACATCATTATTTAAAATGCTAATCCTGATTCACCAATACATCTAATTCATTTCCAGCTATCTAAAAAGATAAGAATCTAGGAAACTAGCTCACAGCAATGGTTTCACTGGTTGTAAGGAGCTGGCAAACACGGCGTATCACAGGACTGTTTGATGTGGAGCAGATGCACTAACAGCCGCAATGGGCAGTAGAGCAAACTCAACCCAACATGCCCAGAGATGAATAAAGTAACCATCAGTGAGTGAGGTACAAAGAACACTTCAGATGCAATCCATAGTTCCCATCTGCTGGTACATGGACCCTCACTGAATGCATGATGCCTCAGGAACAGCAAAGGGAACCTTTGATATCCTGGATACGGACTTTTTTTTTTTTTTTAAATGCTCCATAATCCTCTTAGTATTAGTAGTTCTAGCTTTCAGGAACCACCAACCACCCTCAAAAAGTACAGACAGGCAAATTAGCTTCACTTACTTAGTGCTCTGGAATGATCAGAGTTTCTGATGCCTTTCATTTTTAACCTCTGCAGAAGCATAGCTGAGGTGAGCTGACGAACGAGATACACAGACATGGAGTAATTCTACAAAAAAGTGATTCAAGATGTAACATTAATTAAATACAGTACTCCCACTATGACAACAGATTATTTATTACCAGTTGTAGCATACAGCAAGAACAAGAACATGCCGATTCTGAGCTTAATAGTTATGAACAGCATGGGCAGATGACTTCACTATTGTGAAGGAGTCCAAAGCTCTGCTGGAATTCTCCTGCCAGTCAAGTCCAGTTGCTCTGTTGGGACTTAACTAAGAAGAGTAACTTCACAACCAAAAAACTAACTGATCTTACTTCCTGGAATGACTTAGACTGGTGACACACCTTCTCATTCATGCACTTTCTACAATCTCCTTACGTTTGTCTCCTAAATCCTTCCCTTTTTTCAGTGCCAACAGGTTAGTGATGAGCTCAAAGAATCACATGACAAAAGAAAAGCTGAATGCTCTTCCAGGTGCAAAACCAACACCTTCAAATGGCAGAGAGCTGCACCAATTCCCTGGCACCTCCTCTTTAGCTTCCTCTGCACTTGCAAGCCAAGCCTCATTACACCATATTCCTTTGAGGCTGGCCATGTTCCCTAGCATTTACTACTCTTTCCTAATTCACACCAGCTGCCAGGTTCTTTTCTTCAGTGACCTGGAGGAGAGAGTGAACACTAACGAAGAGAAAATTCTGCAAGTTCCACTAGTGCAAAATAATAATGGTTTCATCTGTGTAATAAACACAAACTGCAGTCTCCCTGCCAGCCACTTTCTCATGGCTCCTATACTGTCAGGGTATTGCACAAGAATGTTAAATAAGAACCCCTACTGCTCTGCTCCTCCTTCACCACCTGTAGAAAAACCAACTCTAAACACAACAAGAGGATAAAGTTATATAAATGCATGGGAAAGAGAAGTCACAGCATCATTTGTTTTGGTTGGAAAATACCTTTAACATCATCCAGTGCAACCATGACCCCAGCCCTGCCAAGGCCACCACTAACCCATGTCCCTCAGCACCACATCTACACGGCTTGGAAACCCCTCCAGGGATGGAGACTCCAGCCCTGCCTTGGGCAGCCTGGGCCAGGGCCTGACAACCCTTGCCAGCAAGAAATGCTGCCCAAGATCCAATCTCAACCTCCCCTGGCACAACTGGAGCCCATTGCCTCTTGTCCCATCCCTTGTTCCTTGGGAGAAGGGAACGACCCTGCTGGCTCCAACCTCCTTGTTTTTTCCCTTAAAGGACCATGGAATTGTCAGTTGGAAGGGACCTCTAGAGATCATCCAGTCCAGCTCTTCTTCTAAAGCAGGATCCCCTGGAGCACATTCCACAGGGTTGCATCCAGAGGGATCTTGAATATCTACAGAGAAGGGGACTCTACACCCACCCTGGGCAGCCTGATCCAGGGCTCTGTCAGCTGGAATTCTCCTGCTCAGTTTCCTAATGAGGATGACCATATACTGCACTGCTCATTGCCTACAGACGGCATTCCACAGGGTCAGGTCTGACAACCTGTGTGGGATGACAGCCTTCTCTGCTGGGAAGCCCTACACCAGTCAAATGTGTGCCAATAAGCCCTCACCATGTGAACCCACTGACACTCCACACTGTCCCCACGGGTCCCGTTTAGAGGATGAATGGGAGAGGTGTTGTGCTAGTTCCAATCCTTAGAGCAGAGTGCCAACATGAAACCAGAGAACTCATTGAACTCATTCTACCTCCCAGGGCAAGGGGGAATGCTGGGACAGCCTCCAAAGCACATGGTTCCATAAGGATAAGTTTTGGCAGATACAGGGGTCTGCAGGGGGGGCCAAGACCACACACAACACTGCAGTCATTTCAAGATTCTTGTGCTTTATGATCTGGAAGCAACAGCTTAGATCTTTCCTTCCACCTCTGCTTCAGAAAAACTTTGCTGTCAGCACTGCCCTTCATTTATTTTCTGAGCATTAGCCTTCTAGGCAATTTTTAACATTTTAATTAGTGTATAAAAGTTTATACGGGAGTCCCACTTTGAAACATATGGTGTGTCTGGTCCACAGATTTTAATTTTGAAGAAAAAAGCAAGCAAGCTACTCTGATAATTGAATCCAGAAGGATTTACACAGCTAGTCACCAAGAGAGGAGTAAGTGCTTTCTCAGTTACCATCACCTGAAAGGGCTGCTGCAACAGCTATTTAAACCTAGGAAGAATTCAGAGATTCCTCACACTCTCCTTTTTCTCAATAAATCCAAAGCGGGATTTTTAAACAGCCATGCAGCCATTTTAAAGGCTAATTCCTTTTAACTATGATTAATGATTGAAGATACTAGAAAGCAACAGGCATCATATTTCAGTCACCATCCCCTTTAATCTCCTGCCACCTGAAGTCTAGCTTGCTTTTTCCCTAGTGCAGCTTTCCATGAAGTTTGGAATTCCATTATGAAGAGGCTTCAGTTTTCTTCTATTTTCCCAGCTCTCCATCCTTCCCCACATTGAGTCATTTCTCCCTCATGTCACCCAAACTTCCAGACACTCTTCACTTGTAGGAAAAGACACACTGCTCAGACATCCTGCATGACAAACACACACAACACACAAGTAAGGTCCAGCCAAGCATGGCTGAGATCCATCAAGCCCAGAAACAGCTGGCTGCAACAGCCTGACACCTCCCCAGGAAACCCTTCCCAGCAATCTGCCACCGAATTCCACCCCAGTTTTGGTTTACTTGCAAATACAATTTTAATAGAGATGGAAATATCTACTAACCAGTTCTTCCAATTAAATAAAAACTGCTTTTGTAACAATACTCAGTATTACTTGCTTAGAAAACACCTCAAAAGCAAACACATGTCCCCACCTCCATGGCCTCAGCACCTTTAGTCAACTTAAGAAGCCTTTTCCAATGGACTGCTACACCAATCCTGAGAAACATGCCTTAGAATATATGGCTACATAATCTCACCTTCCACACCATCAGGCCACAAGGAGGAAAGCAGGTTTTCCATTTATTATTTCATCATCTCTGAACTGGGTTTTTTATTTTAAGGACCCTTCAAACTTAGACCATTCTCTGATTCTCTTTTCACCACAAACAGATTTTGGTGTAACACGACCAGCAGGATTTCTAATGCAAATTCTTTAAGTGTCTGTAAGCTGCACGCAAATCTTATTCAGGTTACTGTAAACCACCATGCTTCTAGAGCAAACTTTGTTTCCTGGCACTGGTAACAAGCTCAGCCACCTAATACTGAACTTGCTGGTGTGTGCCCTGCCAGCAACAACAGGCAGCGGGGAAGAAGGAATGCCAGATGAGGCTGTTGTTTCAACAACTTCCAACATCCTAAAGAACACAAGGTTTACCTTTCCAATTTCTGAAGCCCAGGAAATAGAAATCTGGTTTGGCACTGCTGATGATAGCCTAACTAGAGAGGTTATATTCAAGGGGCGTCCAGGTCGCTTCTGTTCAATTCCATTTTTTGGCGGTGGAGCGTACCCCTATGGGAAGAAAGGATGAGAAGTGTTACCAAGTCTCCTTCCTGTACTCTGAAACCTGCTGAAACAGACTTGTTAGTTTTAAACAGATCTATGGGAAGCAGGTAGACCTAGGGGTTCTCCAGGCCCGAGGCCAAATTCAACACGTATTCTGAGAAGAAGCATCAGTCTCTTGACAGCCTAACACTAAGTCAGCCACAATCTTAAAGCATTTTTTGTTTTAAAGTGGTTTTATAGAAGTGCCAGGTCCAGGTAAGTTCACTGGAAGACTAAAAAGTAATACTGATGCTTTGTCCTTTTTTCCACTACCCCACAGAAAAAGTGGGAACATCGCAAGGGCACAGCCTTAGCAACAAACACAGCAAGTAATAAAGAATGACTTCAGTCTTTCTCACCCAGAAAGCATTTCATTGATTCAAATTAAGAGATAATAAAGTCTTGTTCCAAGAGCTCCACATCTCCTGGCTGCCTGCATTGCCTTGCATCCACTACACCTAGTCCCCTTAGCAACACCCTCTGCCAAGGCCCCTGAAGAGGAGCTGCACAGGGAATAACTATCTGTGTTTAAGAACTCATGGGCTTTGCTGTTGTCTGCAGAAACAAAATAAACTACATATTGTTTGCTCAGGTTTGAGGAAGAATCTCGTAACCTGGACAAGCTTCTCTCTCTAGTTTTATTTCCTCTATGATGTTTTTGAGTTGAATCAGGAGCCACGCAGCTCCCTTTTGCTTCTGGGCAAGCTCACGCTCTCCAGCAGAAAGTACACGTGCTGCGTGAAAGAGCACATAGCACCTGCAGCTTGGTCCTCTCACCTCACATCAGCCACCATGAAAGCAAGACAGTCTGTACCAGGAAGTCAGAGATCCTCCTTTTGAGCTCACACAGACGTCCTGCAGCCCACTCATCTCAAAAACTCACCCTGCACCAGAAGGGTGCCAATGAAAGACTGCAGCCCTAGGTCTTGCACAGAACTGACTGACAGGTTTCATTTAGTTCAAGACAGTGTTGCTCTACACAAGAAACTCTCCCAGTAAGGATATGCTAGAAAAAACACTTTGTTTTTTTAATCCAGAGGAGCACACACATTCATGGCCTGGTTCTTAGGATCAAAAGATGCTAAGTCTGAGAATAAAATAAAATTTAAAAAGTTAAAAAAAACTAGCCTCTTCCACTCCCCAGCCAAGTACATCATAGGATAATCACTGCCGTTAATCCAGAGAGGACTCAGTAGTTGTCACAATTTCCCATGCTTCCAAAGCTCTATTACTAGTCACACATTTCACCTGACAACCAAGCCCTGGCCCTCATGACTGCCCTTTATTAATTTCACAGCAGACTCCTGCTTGCAGGGACTGAACAGGGACTCAGAGCTTCTACGAGCAGGTCTGTGGGGCCAAAGCAGCATACAGCAGTTGCTGAACAACTCTCTCTAAAATGGTTCTCAGCCCAGATGAGTGACCCAGCAGCTACCAGGAACCCCACCATGTCTGCTTTACTGCAGAATGCAGAGGAAGATGATGTATGGGGACTGCTGACCATTTCACATGTGAGAGTGAAAGATTTGCCATTTCTTTAATCAGACATCACAGCTGCAGTCATTTATAGAGTGTGTATATATATATATAAGCCTTTCTCTACTGTGGTGACTTTATCAGAGTTTGTGGATGAACGCACCTTCCCTGCAATATTCAGACGAGTATTTCTACATCTACTGTACCAGCCACAATAATCCTGCTGTCTCCAACTTAAAATGAAGCTGCCTTGGTTTCAAGAGAGCTAGAGTCTGTGTTCCCTCATATTTCCCAATTTTTCTTCCTTTTTGAAGACAAACTCTGCATTTCAGTCAAGTCTTTGAGGTTTTTTTTCCACAGAGCAATGACCTTGAGAAAAGATTCAATATTCTGCTCCTTTGCACTTCAAAACCTTCCCTTCCTTAGCCTTCCAGGAGTTAAGAAAAGAGCACTCTGCTTGCTTATCACAACCAGCATAGTCATTAGGCTGCCAACTCTAGTGGCTAGCAGGTGGCAATGTTATTTGGGTCTTTAATCTTCCAGGATTCCTGCAAAACCTGTATTAGGCAAAGCAGATGGAATCTACTAGAGCCATTGCTGAGAGATACTAGTTGTTTAGATAAATAACTTTTCATTACAATAACTTACTTAGTTATAATACTGTGTGATTTATGCTGAGCATGACAGCTAGGTTTGCTAAAGCCTTAGGCCACAACAGAGTTAATTGTCTTAGTAGTTCTCCTAGTAGCTGGTATAGTGCTGAGTTTTATCTTCTTAGTCTGAGAAAAATGCTAACAAACTGATGTTTGGGACACTTTTAAGAAATGTTTCTTGTAAGCCTGGGACTTTCCACTTCCCCATGTTCTGCTAACAAGTGCAGGTGCAAAAGAAAATTAAACCAGTAGATAAAGAGGCTACAAGCATCAGAAGAGAGTGCAAATAAGCAAGATAAGAACAGTCAACAGCTTGGCTGCTTGGAGACAGAAAAACACAAAAAAGTATTAGAAGACCCCAGACCAAACATTACCACTGGACTAGAAGACAAATGAACAGCACGCATCAGGTGAATGTGTAGTTCACAAGGGTCTAACTGCCCAGGGAATCCTTTGTTCAGGGTCTATCTCTGCAGGCACCCAGCTCCACTTGACACTGCTGCTCTACCTTTCAATTTAATTATTTGTTTTTCTAAGATCTGACACCCAAGACTCTGCTGCAGGAAACCTAGGGTCGAGCCTGAAGAAGAATGAAGCATTTCTGAGAGTGTGAGTGAGTGGAGCCAGAAGGAGCAACCATCAGCTCACTGGAGTTGCCCACTGAAAAGGACTCCTGTCTGTGACTGGTGTGACTCCTTGAGTAGTGGGTGAATGCTAGGGCAGCAGTTTCTCCTTTCACAGCCTGAAAAACCTACTCACAGAAAGTGTAATTGCTCCCCTGTCTAGCTATTTCCTGCCTTTCCCAATACCCTTCTCTTTGTCCTTCGAAAGAAAACTGCAGTGGTCTATGGAGTTCCCCTGAGAAGAAGAGCAAATTACTTTCTCAGACTTTCACACCCTGTCTTCCCTACAAGAGCAGACAACAGAACTACCTGCTGCAGTGCATTTTGCACAAAGTCCTTGTTACTTGCCAAGACACCAGCATGCAAGGCTCTACATTTACTCCTTTTAAGACAGAACCAATCCTGTACAAGGACACAGATAGTGATATGAATACCATAAAACATGGTGTTGAGTTGGCACAACCTGAAGCAGCACTGGCACACAGGCAGCATTTTTCTCAAGTTTCTGGTAAGGACTGCAACCAAGGAGATGACCAAGAATAATTTACAGACCCCTATTGTACCAGGGAAAGACAGAACAGTACTCACCAACTGTACATGCTGGCAGTAGAGTCTAGCATCACTGGCTAACTACCTAACACCAGCACTACTGAGTTGGACAATAGTCTTTGAGGCAAAGAAGTTATCTTACATTTCCTGCAACAGAAAGGAACCACCAAAGGGATACAGATAGTGACTTAATCAACAAAAAATGCTTGCTGGAGCACTCAGAGTGAGACTGTATTTGTCAGAGTTCACGTTGAACGTGGGAGGAAAGAAAGTTGCCAGGACAACAGAAATTTTTCACCTCAAGTTTCTGCTGAAGAGATTAAAAAAATCACTTTATGACATGCAGGAAGTACCTACAGAATTTAGATCTAAAGCAAAGCAGTAATCCAAGATTACAAACAATTTTTGCTATGCACAAAACTGATAGCTTAACACAGCATAGCAGGTGGTAAACTACATCAGCAAAACTGAGAAACAGCAGAAATTGATCTTCACATGGTAAAACCAAGCACAGCTCTTTATGGTAGGTTGCTCTGAAGACAATCTTCAGAAGAAAGGAGAAAATCCTCCACTTTATCACAGAGAAAATAACTGACGTTTGCAGGAAATACTGACCAGAAGATATATCCAAGAAATCTTGAAGACAGAGAGATGAACAGTGACGCAATGGTTAAAAAAGTAGGGAAAAATAAGACAGAGAGTCTCATTTCAGCTGATTAGAGGCAAAAAAAGCAGTTGTGATTGCATATGGCAGGAGAGATGGTACAGGACAACACATTTGACATACCAAGAAGGTGACAAACATTCTGAAAATGAGTTTTCACACCTCCTCTCTCCAAACAGCATTTTTCCAAACCTGCTGCTGGAAAAAAAAAACCCTCTGTACTACTGCTTTTTCCATCTTCTACAGCTTCCAGAACTATTTCAGAATGGGTTACATAAGAGTTTCTCTTTTCCATTGTAGTGATATACCCAGTCCAGAGATTTTTCACTAATAATGACAGCAGTTTTCCTTTTTTCTATACCCTCAATCCTTCAGGTGTCCCTGCCTACATACTAACTTTTCAAACATCAGACACCGGTAAAGTGTGCGAGTGCCAACATTATTCTGTTCCAGTATCAACAAATGCTAAGAATCTTAAAGCAAGACTGTTCTTCATCCCTGCAATTAATTCTGCTCTAAATAAAGAGTTGCAAAGCAATGTAGAAACTTTCTCAGTATAAGGTGATACTGTCCCCTCAAACAAGAAGGAACTCAAGCCAATCTGAAATACAGATAGCCCAAACAGCAACGGCTACTACCAATCAAGTCAAATAAAACTCACTCTGAAGACCTACGAGGAGGATTCCCCAATGCACACACTGGTTTAGTTCTGACATATTTTGTTGTGTTTAGCTGCAACAGATGAGGTTTGCTATAGGTGGCTAAAACACAGTATCCATGAAGTGGCTGTAACATGACTAATAGTAGTAATATGTATCTGACAAAGCAAATGTACAAACCAGGTGCCTAACATTAGTAACTAGAGAAATGTCAGTGTCATAACAGTAAACAGCTTGATTGTTTTAGCAAGCTAACATTACAGGAACAACACATACCCCACAAGTCAAAGAAGCAACAAATAAGTACAAACAAGCTTACCGGCAATGGAAACAGCTTCCCATTCACTTTAATACACAAACTATTAGGGTAATTATCTTCTTGAGGGCAGCTTGTCTCTGCTAGGCACAACCTACATCCCCAAAAAGAGAAAGCGTGATTTTCAAGTGTCACCACATTCATATGTTCCCACAAACATCTAGACTTTTGTTACATTAGCCAATTGAGAAGCTGTAAGAAAACATTACAAAAAAGGTACCTCAGCTGAACTTGGACTGTGTAATCTCGTCTGCCCCCTGGCAAGAAGT
Source organism: Apus apus (assembly GCF_020740795.1). Lineage (NCBI taxonomy): Eukaryota > Metazoa > Chordata > Aves > Apodiformes > Apodidae > Apus > Apus apus. The sequence goes on along the minus strand of NC_067312.1, from coordinate 3,308,415 downwards.
CTCTGTGACAAAGAGAATGAAAAAGAGAAGTACCCATTCAGACAGCAGATCTCATATTCCAGTCATATGCAGAAAGAACTGGCACACCAGCCCAACATCACTATACTTTGCTCTTATTTATCTTTTATTGAGCTATGAACAAGTCTTAAAAGCAACACCTCTGCTTAGCTACTGAAAGTACAGCAGGATTTGAGGAGGAGCACCCTCTGTCAAGAGTTTATAGTAACAATAAAGCATGATGCCAGAGAGGAAAAAGCCCTCTGAATTCTCTTGGCTTACACCAAAGGTCTTACAACAACATGAACCCTGGGACAAAAGATAAAAGCAGTCTTCCATTCCTGCAGCCAGGAAACATGCAGGGAACAAAAGCCTGCCACCTCTCTAAATAGTCACAGTTATTTGGACCCAAGTACTCTTCAGTAGTGTACGATTTACCACAACGGCACAAAAAATCTGTGCACAGGAATTCCTGGAGAAGACAGAACAGATAAACTCAATATACTTCTGTGAGGATTATCACTTTACATCTACAAGCTTATCAAATGCGTAAAATTAATGAAAAAACTGCACTTTCTTTTGAAAGCTTGCATAAGAAGTTTATCTACACCATGCCACACTCTTAATCCTTACCTGGAAATACAGATTTCTCTGACCTGCTGAGGTGTTAAAGCAAAGATAAAAAACTTTTCTTGGAACCGCTGAATACTGCTCTGTACTACAAAAAAAAGAGACACAAAGAGGTTTAGTCATGCTGATTAATGGCATTGATTGAAACAGAATCTGAAATTTAGTTTTTCCTGCAACAAGGAGCAAGTTACTTTACATAATGAAAAAAAGCAATGGAATAAATCATATTCAGATGGCTTATTATCACATTACCCTTCACTACTGGAGATGCTTGGAAGCCACATTATAATCCCTTCTCCCAAGGGAGAGAGGACTTTGTGTTCAAACAAATAGACAACAATATACAAACACTGGGTACCTGGTGAAAAGGGTACCACAGAGAAGATGTTTACAACTACTTTAATGGACCAGAAGTGACTAATGGACAGCCTCAAAGCTACTCAATTCAGAAACAGCTAAAGGTAACTAAGTCTTTGGGAGGAAGGAAGCAAACACAACCCCTAATGCCTGAGAAGCCAGGTAGGCTTCGTGTCTGGGAATTAACCCCCAGGAGCATTTGGGAAAAAGTAAAAAGAAGAAAAAAAATAAAAATAAAAAATACAACTTTCATATCAGAATCCTACTTGTCTGTCAGTGATGGGAAGCAGTAATATTTTAATATTAAGTGTTCATTGTATGTGCACGTATGCACAAAACAGCCAACATTTTGTTTTAAATTAATACTTGAGCACGTGTGACAAAGATCAGAAATATCTCATTACTGAACTGAGTGAGGGTTAAAAATAAACCCACACCTGCAGCTGCTCTGTATTCACGTGTTAGTGCAAAAGAATGCCTATGCTCAGCCCTTTTAAAGAGTGGCAATGAAGCAGACTACACTCCTAGCTCTCTGACCTACTTGTCTATTCAGTTTCTGAATCCTTAATTCCCACACACAAAACTTGTTTGGTCCTGTTCCAGTCACCCAGGTCTACTAACTGGAAATATAACCCACCCTCATCCACCTAAAAAATATTAAATAAAGGAAGCCACATTTCCCAATTTGCTTATGAATGTTAAGAGTGATTTTTTCAGCCACTGCTCATATCCTTCTAACATCAGAAGAGCCCATTATTTGCGTATCAAGTAATTTCTCACATCTCATTTCCCCACTTCTCCTCACACAGATCTGAGCTGTAGCTCTGCCTGTGGCCCTTCAGATCGTGTGCTCTGGAAGGAGCCTGAAGGCAAGCAAATACTCAGTTAAATTGCTCGTCCCCCTTGTTCATGCGCTGTAAGAACCCAAATGTTACAGGATTTAGAAAATTGGGCAATGTGCAAAGAACCCATATACAGTATTTAAGGGAAAAGGTTCATTCAGCTCTAACTGTAACATGGTGACACCCCTAAGAAAGCATTCTCCTTTCAGAAAAAAAAAAAAAAAAAAAGATCACTTTCAAAGTTGAGGAAAGTAGCAGTTAGGGAATCTTCCAGCCTGTCACTGCCATGTCTAGATATCACTAACCAGGAAACAAAAGGCAACTGCACAGCAGAAACATAACGATGAGCACACACTGAATGATATGAGACAGGGTGGCTCTATAAGAGTAACTCAGGAAGCCAGTTAAGATACTCAGCTGATGCACACAATGAACACAGACAGGAGCTAACCAGGACATGGTGGCGCTGGCAGATTCTCTCTGTACAGGTAATGGCAGCAGGAGCCATACAGCCATCCTACACCACAGCAGCTATCAGACCTATACATAGGTTCAGTATCCACTAACACGGTGTCAAGACACACTGACAGAAGTGACAACAGGCATTGTAAACTATGCTTGTTAGCAACACCTGCTGCTTCATCTACTAGAAGATGGCCAGTGATCAGTATACACCTCACTGAAGCACAAGACACAGCCTAAAAGACCTTATTATCTGTTAAGAAACTAAAATTTATGGGGTCGCAAACAGCTTGCAAAATTCTGATGTGTTTCTAAATATTACTCAATAGTTAGGGAACATTTTCTAACATGTAAGGCAAGACAAGCTGAATTTCAAGACAGAAAATAAGAGGGAAAAGACTTCAGGTCCAAATCTATGAGTCAAGTGTCACCTCAGGTGAAGTTCAGACTAAGTATTAGAAAACATTTCTAACGGCTTCCCAGCATGATGGTCGATGACCCAGACTTGTCTGTGTTTAAGAGGCATTTGGACAATGTCCTTAACTATTATTCTTTAACTTTTGGTCAGCCCTGAAGCTGTCAGGCAGTTAGGTGATCATTGTATGCGCCATCCAAGTGAACTATTCTACCCTATTATTTAATACTCTAAAGCAAAAGATCTTTAATCATATAATATTTACAGAAGAGGACACTATTTTCTGAAGGGTGGCTTGGCACTTTTGGGGACAGCTGGTGAGAAGAGGGCAAGGGTAGAAATAAAAACGTCTCTTGTACAAGGACAGGCTGAGAGAGTCGGGGTTGTTCAGCCTGGAGAAGAGAAGGCTCTAGGGAGCCCTTGTTGTGGACTTTCAATACTTCAAGGGGGCCTATTAGAAAGACAGGGACAGACTTAGTAGCAATCAGACACGGGGTGATGATTTGAAACGAAAAGAGGGGAGATTCAGACTAGATAAAAGGAAAAAAAAATTGCTTACACTGCAGGTGGTGAGACACTGGCCCAGGATGCCCAGAGGTGGTAGATGCCCCATCCCTAGAAACCTTCCAGGTCAGGTTGGATGGGGTCTCTGAACAACCTGGTCTAGTTGAAAATGGCCATGCTCACAGAAGAGTTGGACTAGATGGCCTCTGAAAGTCCTTTCCAACCCAAACTACTCTACAATCAGAAGGGAACGGACGTTCCACTTCTCCCCCCCACTGCAAAACATACTTTAAGTCTGGAGTTTGTACTGCCGCAAACAACACCTATTTCATGGGTTAAAGCAACCCGCAGAGCTATTAAACACTTACCTAGACTTGTAGGCTTTATGAGCACATCGAGCACATCGTAAAAAGGCAGGCTTTTCAACTGAACATCAGGATGAACGGGTGGAATCGGAGGAGACGGCTGCTGCATCTCAAAGTGGGGCTTAGTGTCCTGGAGGAGCACAGAACTGACAGGCGAGGCAGGAGACTGAGGCGTGACCGAAGTAGAAGGGAGCGAGTGGATACCAGCAACAGCCAGGTCAGGCTCGACAGGAGAGGGACTGCTGTCCAAGTTGAAAACAGCAGGTTTTATGGCTGACAGGTCCGAAAGTCCTTCAATTGTCCGCGGGTACCGACGCCTGTAGAGTTCCCGGATCTTGATCTGAACTGCTGGGCTGCAGCCACTCTTCAGTAAGTGCAGTGCCCTCATCAGGAGGTCATGTTTCCGCCCGCTTTTATTCCTCCCAGCAAACCCCAGCAACACTTGCAGTTCAGAAACACGAAAACTTGATATCATATTCTAGAGAAAAAAAAAAAAAGGGAGAAATAAGCACAGGTGAACCAACAGTGCCCCAAATAGGCCTTTTCGAGGAACACGGTGAAGCCTCTGAGCTTCCATCATCTGGTTTCATTTTTGCCTTCTCAGAGAAGAAACAAAATATCCAGGATGAAGGTTGAATTTGGTTGTGTTCTTGATTCCAAAGGCTTAACTGTTTCCACAGTCTAACAAAAGCAACAATAACAAAACCTTAAGGCAACCCACACAATACTACCTGAAATTCACAGACAGAAGCATGAACTCTACCAACAAATACCTCTCACTTCATGAAACAAACAAAAATCAGATTAATCAGTATTACCACCTGTCTTCCAACACATTTTAAACACTTGTTTATTTTACTTCTTAAGTTCTGCATGCTCTATTCTAAAATGTCCTCTATGTGCAACACATGAAATGCATGTGTGATCAGAGACAGCTACAACAGTTTTCACTCCTGAAAATATGGCACAGCGAAGTGGACTCCCTTTAAAAGGATACATCATGTTAAGAAACTGTTTAACCAACACAACTGATTCTTCCAGAACACAACAAAAAACTCCCTGTCCTTTTTGTATCATAATCTAGTATTGTGGAACATTGAAATCCTTCTTCAAAGAAAATACTACTACTTACTTGATAATTAGGATTAGTTTTGAAAGACTGAACTATGAAGCTCACAAAGATTCTGACTTTAAACCATGAAAATAATAAAGCTGACTATGCAAGAGGAAGCAGTCTTCTCCCCCTATTACCACAACCTATAAGCTTGGCACAGGCACACCACCTCCCATTTTTGTGAGCAAGCTCTCTTTTCTAAAGTATAAAATTGGCCAAAATTACTCTAAGCAATTTCCTTCCTTTTTCTGTGGGACTCTTCCACCATAACAAGGAGGTTGATTTTTAAAGGTGAAAGAACAACCGTATTTAATCTGTACTGCTGTCTCTTACCAACTCCAGACTGACGTGCTGACAGATGAAGGCCCTAACAGAAGGTTTGTATGAGGAATCATAAAATATATTTTTAAAGACAGTTCAAAAGTATGTTCTTGACTTTTAAATAGCAGTCTAGCATCAAACATTTGAAGCTTTGGGCACCGATTTCAGAAGTGGCACAACTCAAAATGCAATGTTTTGTGTCTACCTTCCTTAATCCCTCTTGTGCAGTTACAGAGTTTACACCCACGTATTCTAACACAGACCTGATCTTAGCTGAAGCTGAAACACAACTATGCTACAACCATGCTATGGTATGAAACAACTATGCTACAGCCACATAAAAGGACTGCACTTGCCCTTGCATCCCCAGCTGCTTGCTCCCTATTCTCTCCTCAATGTTGAGAAAATTGCTTTTACACTAATCCAGGTGAGGGAACTGAGAGAGAGAAAAACTCAACTTGTGCCATTACAAGACAGCAGGAGCAAGTGGCTAGGGCTTGCTTTTTCAAGGGCCAGTTTATTCATGCACATCAGAACCACCTATTTCAGGTACTGAATTTAAACATTTCCAGGCCATCGATTCGGGTATGGTGACGTTTCTTATCAAGTAGCCATCAGGAAGCTAACCCATATTTCAAACTAGTATTCCCACAACACCCCTTCCACAGATATGCAATCGCCAGTGAAAACAGCATCACACGAGATCCTGAGTGGCTCCTGCTCACGTCTGAATAGGAGACCAACAGCAGATGTTCCCTTAATTTCTTCCCAGCAACTTCTCTCAACAGCAAAACAGCACAAGGAAAGCAAAGACAGAGACAAAACTCCCTCCACTTCGCAAGCTGATGGCAAACATCACCTTCCACCTGGCATTCCCCTGCTGGTTTTCCTTGGTCTCACAGTCAAACAGGGTAAAGAAAATAAAGCATGTCTGTATTTCTAAATAAGAGCTTGAAGTACTAGAACAGCTTTATAGTCATGCCACATAAAAGTAAAATTGTGTTAGAAGATAATAAAGATATTCCAGAATGTACTGAGAACTGCTGCATGCTTCCACAGATAGTTGCATACACACGATAGCAACGACAGCTCCTTTATTTCAGATGCTGGCAGTAAAGCACGATTCTGGATTCCACCATCAGAATGCAAATGAATAAGATCCTTTACATTCAGATTAATGAAACTGCATGTATTGTAAAATAATGTTCTATCCTGCTTGCTGCCCTCTGTGCATTCCTGCAAGTTAATGAAGATGAAATGAGCAGTCAATCATGTTTCAAAACAGCTAACATTTTATGTGGGAACTCCACAAACTAGCATTTTGTTACAAGATGGATTTCGCTGCACTGGAAGGCACAGGCTGGATTCAACACCACAGTCAGCAAGACATTAAGTTAACACTTGCAATAAAAATGCTTGGGAGTATAAAAAATAAACAGTTTTGTCCAGCAATGCAAAAATCTTACATTCTGCTTTTGAAAGAAGTCTTGCAAACTTGACTTTTACTGGAAGTAACTGAACAATGGCTTTTGCAACATTTTCCCCCTGAAGCTGATTCTCTGTTCCCTGCAATGCAATAACAATCACTTGCATGGAAATACAGCCAGACCAATCTACACATTTTAGCTTCTTACTCCATAGACAGATACATCTAAGTGGACAATCATTATGATCAGCAAGGTCTTATGGAGGCATAACATGTGCTTAGGAGCATTTATAATCATGGTGCAACACAGCTATTACTTCTAACAAACGCCACCAACTTATTTTCTTTTGGTGTTCTGCAGAAGACTGCAGCCTACCTATTAACACGCTTTTAACATAACTGAATTAAGATTAGACATTCAAGTTGTCATGTAAATGCCATGCATTTTCTCCTAAAAGAAGTTCATTTTACAGCTGCACAGCCCAGTAAAAAGCTTTTTTAACACAGAAGACCAAAGCTGTTTTATTTTTAATGTTTCTCCATGAACACAAAGAGTAGTTTGACAGAATGTCAGGGTTTAACGCTGGGCTGGCAATTAAGCAACTGACAGAAGCACTCCATTAACCCTCCCCCCCTACAGGGAGAGAGGATAAAGGAGACTGATGGGCTGGAAACCAAACTACACAGCTTTAATGAGAACGATAATGATGAAACAGAAAACAATAAAATCTAGACAAAACCATTTTTGCCCCGCCCCCATAATGCTCACATCACCACCAAGGCTGCAGGACAGGCCCTGGAAAAGTCCCAGACTCATCTCCTGAAGTCTGGGATGGCAGATGGGAGCTGGATGCAGGAATGCAGGGATTCAGGCAGATGAATGGACAGACTCCTCCCAGGACACCAGCCACAGATGAAGAGAGCTTGACACTCATGATCCCTCAGATTTATACCAAGTATGACACATACAGGACGGAACACTTCGGTCAGTTTTGGTCACCTGTCTGGTCTGCTCCTCCACACAGAGGGTCATGGGTCTGACCACTTTACTCCCTTTTAGCTCCAGAGGGACATTCCAAGATGTTTTTCAGAACCAAGTAGAGGTTCTCAAGACGTAACTATAAATAGGGAGCGTTACCAGTTCTGGAAGCAGACACTGAAAAACATGCTGTTAACTTCAGCAAGTGCAGCTACTTAGAAGAGACTCAACTGGAAAGTAAAATCACTAAATAGAAACCTGATTCTATCCTGGCTGAAACCAGGACACAGAATTTTTAAGGACAGAAATCAGACTGGGTAATTCAAGTACTGTCATATTCCAGAAACATTTTTTCCTCTTGAAATTCATATTTGAAGGTCAGAACAAGTTTCACAGATTTTTTGTTTCTTACTGTTAAACTATAGCAACCATGATTCATAAGCAGAAAACTCATTCCAAAGCATTAAGCTGTAGGTGTATCTGGAATGGCATTGATTTCACAGGGATTATGACATTAAGCAGTCCAGGAAATGCTGACATGCTGCTGAAGTTCAGGGCAGGCGTGTTTCAGAGCAAAGGAAGGGATCAAGCACCTCTCAAACGAGAGGCACACAATTCTCCACATTCCCCCTGCCAAAGCTACCTCCAGTTTCAACAGTCACTGTGCTTACATATGGGAATGAAAGGTAACCAAGAACATCTGTTAAGTTCTTGACACATGTCTTGACACACACAGCAAGCACCAACTGTAGCTTCCAGGGCAACCACAACTGTGCAAGCAGTGAACCCTACACTTGAACCTGCAGGAGCAATCCATGTCAACTCAAAATTTCTAGCCAGCCTCCCCCTGGGAGCTCTGCTTCTGCCCCACTGGCTTCCAGATGTTTTCTGAGGGGTATATAGGGAAGGGACACCCCCCTATAAAGGGAACTAGCCCCACAAATCCTCCATGCTCACTTTAAGCCGTCTTCTGGACATTCACAGCAGAGAAGCATATTTGTGACTTCTCTTGAAATAAATTTGCATACAAGGTGATTTACAGTAGGATGGATGTGTGCAATACCGGCCTACAAGAGCAACTTGTCTTGGCATGGTTGAAGACCTCTATCCTGATTTTAGCTACAAATATTAATGTATTTTGAAAAGCGATGCAACCATTGATAAAAAAACTGCAAGTCCTGGGAATGAATGAAGATATCACTAGTTGAATCTCTTAGAACAGCACATTAAAAGCAGCTCTAAAGAATACAATAGCTGGTGCAAACAGCATGGCTAGCAGGTCCCCAGTATTAAGGGAATTCTTCTTTGGACTAGCTTTGGTCTGACTCCCAAACCAGGCATTAGCCCTCCAACTTGCATGCACTAAATGTAACAGTGGAAATCCTAAAGCAAATGCCTGTGCCCATTTCTCATAAGACACTCAAAACAAAGTCTGACCCTTTTCACTGCAGCCTCTTTCTTAAGTACCATCTCCTTCCTCTTCTCCATCACTGTGTTTCAGCACAATCATTAATTGTTAATTGTTCTAGACACAACAAACTTAAGGTACCACAATAAGCTTCACTGGCCTGTAACTGACTATGCACCTAGAACAAACAGGACTACTACAGAAGGTGCAAAATAACCTATGGTAACATACCGTTAGTTTATTAACATATACTCAGTGTTAACTGCAACCTAAAGATCACTACATCACCAACAGACACCTCTGAGTATCTATTCCATCATCATTTTGTTTGCCCCAGATCAACATATGGAGCTTGAAATTCCCAAAATGGCTGGCATATATCACACAACGTTATTGACATGGCTAAAATAAAAGAGTATAACAAGGCGTCTGGCAACAAGCCTCAAGAAGACACATGAAAGCAGCTTTCAGTGTTCTGCTTTTGGCTAACAATTTAGCACTAAGCACTGCTTCACCTGCTAAACAGGCAAATGCTGTCCATTCAGACTGGAAAAATGAACGATGATGAGTGAAAATACACCAAGTCTGGTATGAAGGAGAGACTGAGTACATAAAAGAATGCGCATTCAATTTCTGTGTTTTAGCATGGCATCTGAACAATACTGCTTGTCACATTTTAATCTCATTACATATTCCTGTGCGTGCTAAAGCAAAAAAAAAACAAACCAAAAAACAACAAACTTGGGGCTTGCTTTCAGCATTCGTAACTGATTTTCCAGGGAATTTTGTGTAATCTCCCTTTCCACGTCAGACATACAAGCACAGTTCTGTCCCTTCTCACTAAAATGAGGTGTTTTCCTCATTGGCCATGAAACTGATCACTAGTGTTGTACAGATTAGTTTTGGAATAGGCATATTCATTTGCATGTAGAGAGCTGCTTTTTTTCCCCTCCTCCATAAAGACAAAACTAACACATTACTTCAAAACCCAATTAAACACAAACTAGGAGACTGAAGCTGTTACCTTCTAAACTGCAGAATTTCAAGTATAGTGTGCCCTCTATTATTTGTTTCCAGATTAGAGGGCAAGGGTGCCAGCAGAAACTAAGGGCACCTATGGGATGTTTTCTCTAAATAATAACACATAACCAATCCTCTTATTTGTGGTATGTTGCTGGGCTGCCAACTGTAGTTTCAAGCCAAATCTTGGCAAATTCAGTATCTGTTGGAAGGTGGAACAATTTTATCACAGATGGCTCTCAGAAGGAGCTGAAGTTCCCTATTCCCAGGCCAATTCTGCTCAAAAATGTATTCACATGCCATCTCTGGCCTCCCCACCAGACTCCTGACTTCTGTTCCATGTCCACCTGTATCTGTGTGACCCTCTTATATTCACTGGGTGCTCATGAGTGAAGATTATTGGTAAAGGTATGTGCCATGCTTAAAAACATGGCTGTGATGAACAGGTCTATAAACTGTAGCTAAATAAAAGAAATACAGAGCTGTGTTCACATCTTCTCAGCAACTCTCTAATACTCCAGAAACTGATAACCTACAGAATTCAATAAACACTACCAATTAATTCAAATCCTGAAGGCCTGGAACAGTAAGCCTCATATTGGACATTTGCACCAGTATCTTGAAAAGTAGGGACTGTGGTTACAGTTACTTCTGAATCCTGTAACAAAACTGAAGATATCCAAAGGGCATGACGTAATGACTGGTTCCTTTGTGTCTCTGTTTTCCTTCACTACAGCCTCCCAGTCAAAACCTTTTTGCCATAGCTTCCCAGAACTTGTACTCTGAAGATGCAGAGGTACTAACAAATAATCAAATTATCATAGAATAGAATAATAGAATCATTAGGGTTGAAAAAGACCTTTAACATCATCAGCTCCAACCATTAACCAAGCACTGCCAAGGCCACTAAACCATATCCCAAAGTGCCACTTCTGTGGGTTTTCCTAATCCCTCCAGGGATGGGGACTCCAGCCCTGCCCTGGGCAGCCTGGGCCAGGGCCTGACAACCCTTGCCAGCAAGAAATGCTGCCCAAGATCCCATCTCAGCCTCCCCTGGCACAACTGCAGCCCATTGCCTCTTGTCCCATCCCTTGTTACTGGGGAGCAGAGCCTGACCCCCCTGGCTCCAACCTCCTCTCAGACAGCTGCAGAGCCAGCAGGTCTCCCCTCAGCCTCCTTTGCTCCAGGCTCAACATCCCCAGCTCCCTGAGCTGCTCCTCCTCACACTTGTGCTCCAGCCCTTCCCCAGCTCCCTTGCCCTTCTCTGGACACGCTCCAGCCCCTCCATCTCCTTCTTGTCCTGAGGGGCCCAGACCTGACCCCAGGATTCCAGCTGCCCCCTCCCCAGTGCCCAGCACAGGGGGACCATCCCTGCCCTGCTCCTGCTGCCCACACCAGTGCTGACACAAGCCAGGATGCTGGTGGCCTTCTTGGCCATCTGGGCACACGCTGGCTCACACTCAGCTGCTCTCAACCAACATCCCCTGGTGTTTTCCAGCCGCTCTTCCCCAAGCCTGGAGCGTTGCCTGGGGTTGTTGTGACCCAAGGGCAGGACCCAGCACTTGGCCTTGGTGAACCTCACACAATTGGCCTTGGCCCATCGATCCAGTCTGTCCAGATCCCTCTGCAGAGCCTCCTACCCTCAGGCAGATCATCACTCCTGCCTACTTGGTGTCATCTGCAGACTTACTGAGGATGCACCTGATCCCCTCATCCAGATCACTGATAAAGATATTAAGCAGAACTGGCCCCAGCACTGAGCCCTGGGAAGCACCACTTGTGACAGGCCAACAGCTGGATTTAATTCCATTCACTACAACTCTCTGGGCTCGGGCCAGCCAGCTAGTTTTTCACCCAGTGAAGAGTATACCTGTCTAAGCCATAAGCAGCCAGTTTCTCCAGAATGATGTGGGAAACAAATTCAAAGCTAAAGTCCAGGAAGACAACATCCACAGCCTTTCCCTCATCCCCCATCTGGTTATAGAAGGAGATCAAGTTGGTCAAACAGGACCTGCCCCTCATGAACTCATGCTGGCCCAGTCCTGCAGATGCCATGTGAGTGCACTAAAGATGACCTGCTCCATCATCTTACCCAGTACTGAGGTCAGGCTGACCTGTAGTTCCCCAGATCATCCTTCCACCCCCTCTTCTAGATGAGCAACACAGTGGCAAGCCTCCAGTCATCTGGGACTCCCCTGCTAGCCACAACTCTTGACAAATAATGGAAAGAGGCCTGGCAAGCTCCTCTACCAGCTCCCTCAGTACTCTGGGTGGATCCCATCCAGCCCCACAGACCTGTGGTCATCCAGGTGCTGTAGCAGATCCTTAACTGCTTCCTCCTGCATTGTGGTCTGTTTTTTCTGCTCTCCATTTGCCTGGGAATAGAAAAATTATGACCCTGAATGCTTCCCTTAAAAAACGGGATTCAGGAGATAACCCTGACCTCCTGCTTTTAGTCAGTCCTTACCTATTTACCAAAATAAATCCAACTCTCCAGGTTGCCCCAGTAGCCTTTTGTAAGGCAGGCAGAGATGACACACCACAGGAAATTGCAACCAGCAAGAGAGCAGCAAACAATACTGCCATAAAAACGTCCCGTGCGTTAATCTATAAAGCAGCAGTTTAAGATCAGTACTAAAGGCCAATTCAGTAAGTCTGCTGGGAGTGGGGGGAGCATCTCTCTTTGGCCAAAAGCAGGAAGAACTGTCTGGATAAAAAAAAATAATTAAAAAAATTGAGTCTGCCAACCAAGTGCCTGGCATTCAAGCAAGCACACCCAAATGCAGTAAAGGCCTTGAAGACATGAGGCAGTCTACTATATTATCTTCTAAAACGTATCTAGAGCTCTCCTAAAATGGCCTGTGAATTATTATCAGTTGGATGTTGAACAGACACCAAGAACAGCTCCAGGCTAGCAGATCCATTTCACAGGCACTCCAGTTCACAAATAAGATGAATGAGAACATCAAAAGACACTTCTTCACACTTCAATTTTTTTGTTTGTTTGTTTGTTTAAAGTACTGATACCTGTTATTTTGAGTGATGAAAAGGCAGTTTTGTAGCTGGTCTGACACGCAGTTCCCTTCCCCCCATCCAGTACCTCCTGTGTTACTGCTGGCAAGCAACTCAGGTGCATATACAGTTTTAAAGGTATTTAGGTACCCAACTCCCAGACGCAGCCTATCAATACTTACGCACAACTAGAGGAGTGATTACAGCACTTTGGAAAACACGAGATCACAGCTGAAGCCTGGAGGAGAACAGTGACATGAAGAAGAATTCTCTGCTACAAAGTTTACACTGGGGGTTTAGTCACCTACACAGCTACAGCCTTTGAGAAACCTTGGAAAGGAGGCTGAAAAACCAGTCAGGACACCAAACAAAAAAGCATGTAAACATAAATGCATTTAAAAAAAATAACTGTAAACAACTTAGGAAAAAATAAGCCAACTCTTTTTTAAATCTAAGACTGAGATAGAGCACTGCTGCCCTCAAATAAAGAAACTCAGCTCTTTCCATGATATTTTTAAACACCAAGCTCCTCAGCTACACTGCAACCACTTCAAACCCAAGAGGTGTCAGCGCCGGAAGAAGACCGGGAGCATAGGAAATTCCCCGGTGATTGCAGCGAATTTCCCACCGTGGCTCAGACTACAGCCAGTTCAGCCACCAGAGCCCCCTCAACACTTCAGCCTGACTCGCGGGGGTTCCTATGGAACCGGCTTCTGTTCCTCCCGCAGGCAAGTCCCGGCGGGGGCAGAGGTGTGGCCCGCAGCGCTCCCTCGGGGGCACCTCTGCAGGTGTGGATGCTGCTGCAGGAGGACAAAATCCCCCCCCCCTTCCCAACAAAGATGCTGAGAAACACGAGGTGGGGGGGTGTGGGGGGGAGAAAAAAACCCACACAACAGAAAACGATGCAGTCCCCTTCTTTGTGTGACACACCTTAAAAACACGAAAAGGCCAGAGCAGGGAAGCCCACAGGTGCAACACAGAAAGGCGCTCCATTAAGAGACAGGGCAAGCCTGGAAGGGAAGACCTGGCTTTCACGCTTTGGCAGCGGCAGCCCCCCCCACACACACAGTTCTAAAGCGACTGCGGGACGCTGGAAGAGCAGCTCGGGGGCTGCAGAGCCTTTCCGAACAGCCGGCGTTGGCCGGGCAGCCGGGCCCTGCCCAGGCCGCCATGCCGGCCTCCCGCCCGGGCCGCGGCCCTGCCGCCCGGGCCGCGCCGAGCCGAACCGGCCCCAGCAGCTCCTTAAGATGTCGGGAGAGACGGAAGGAAATAAAAAAAAAACCCACACACACACAGACCGCCAGCACAACCCGCGCGGCAGGGACGAAGAGCGGCTCCCCGAGCCCTCCTCCTCCTCTCCCTGGGGGGGGGGGCAAGGGAGGCTTCTCCTCAGGCAGCCCCGCCGCCCCACGAACGCCTGCCCAGGCCGCGGGCTCCCCGAGGGCCGGGAAGGTCGTCTCTTCCCTCCCGTCAGCAAAAAAAAAATAATAATAATAAAAAAAAAAAAACACAACAAAAAACCCGGTGGAAACGCGGGGTGGGCGAGGAGCCCCCATTTGGGGGGGGGGGGGGGGGGGGGGGGGCACCTTCTCCCGCCTGGTCCCCAGACACACACAGACACAGACACACACAGGCATAGACAGACAGACAGACAGACCGACCCCAACCCCCCCCCCCCCCCCCCCGCCCGGCTTCCTCACCCGCAGCTCCTCGAAATCCGCCATTTTCTACCCGCTGCTCCCGCCGCCGCCGCCGGGCCCCGCCGCCACCATCCTGCCCCCGGCGCGCAACGCGGGGCGGGCCCCGCCGCTCCCGCCTCCTCCCTCCCTCCCTCCCTCCCTCCCGCCTCCTCCCGGGAAGGGCCGTCACGGGGCGGGAACGCCAGGCCTGCTGCTGGGTTTTATGGGGTACACCCTCCTCCCCCCCCCCCCCATCTCTCCCCGTGGGTCCCTCTGACCCTCCCACCCCCCCCCCCCACGGAGACCGCCCCGTTCCCGGGGGGGTTGGAAGCTCCTCCGTGTTCCCCCCCTCCCCCGGCTGCCACCCTGCCCCGCTCCCAAATTAGCATCGTTGCTTCAAACAAGAGTCACGACACCCACACACACCCCAAACGCACTCGGAAAACCCGGCAGGAACAGCAAATCCTTGTGGTCAAGGTGCCTGTTGAGACGGAGAAGCGCTGGGGATGGAGCTTGGGGCTGGGTACCCGGCTTTGAGTCTTCTCACCAAACCCCCACGTTCTCCCGATGCCTGTTACTAAAGATGTGACATTCTATTCACAAATTAAAACGAAGCCCAAATGCCACTGGCAGGAGGCTTCAAAGCTGGGTAATGGGGTTTCCTGCTGCAAGGGAAACAGAAAGATAAACACAGAGGTGCAGCTGAGAATAACATTTTCAAAAGCAGCCAGGGATCGTTAACCTCGTCACAATAATTACCAAGTCACCATATTCGGTTTCAGTTGGCCACTGGGCCATTAAACCAAACAACCAATGTATTGCAATTAAAAAAAAAATCATAATAATAAAGGCAGATCAAGCCAACGAACAGCTGAACCAACCAGACTGACTCGAGGGTGAGGAGAGACACCGGGAAACAAAAACCAAAAAGGTCTGAAACACAGAATGAATTAACCGAAAGGCAACAGTTTTTGTCATAATTGATGGATTCGGAGTGGTAATTACAACGCCTAGTTCTGCTAAAGGCTTTAACCACAGCCACAGGGAGCTCAGTCCTGCACTGCATTACCTGGTCCTGCGCTGGGCCTTGTACCAGTAACATCCTTTAAGATCTAAGCATGGGGATTTCATTAATTTCAAGCCCCTTTTGTTAGTCAGAAGCAGGAATCTGCATCCAAATGAGGCGTGCTGCCTGCCTCACTGCTGTGTGACTGTGACTGCCAAGACCATCAAACACTTCTTGCTCCCTGCAATGCCAGACTAAAAGGGGAAGCTGCAGGTTAGGATTTCTCAGATCATGAAAGCACACACCACCAAAGTCTTCTCCTTTCAGCACAGCCTTACATCGTTATTCCTTCAAATGCACTGGGAAACACATCCATGTCCAACCTCACACCAGAGCCCGGAATGTCTCTTCTCACATACACTCGCCTCTCACTTCATAACCTCATCTTTCAACCATCCCATTCATCTCATCCCCTAAAATCCACGGAGATAAGGACAAACAGTTTGTCTTTCAGCATCTCACATGTGTAAGATTATAAGAGTTTACATACTAGCTTATCATTGTTTTCTGCTCTCTTCATCACATTTTGTTTTCTCCCACCTTTCCCTCACAGCCTTTCTCCTACTCATAACTGGGGCCATTCCCTTGAAAAAACACATACCTCTCACCCTCCTCGAGGTTTTTCCTAGGTCCCTGCTCCACAAAAACACAGGGTTATCCTCCCCCAATCCATCATCTTATCTCCTCACCAAGGTTGTCTCAAACCTCCCTCCTTTTTATCCAGTAACTGGAATAAATCTCCCTTTTGCTCTAGTTCTTAAAAAACACTGCTGGTTTTGTGGTTTTTTTTTTTCAAAGCTCCTCACACACACAGCAATGCCAGACTTACGCTTCCCAGGCACCAGGCCATGTGAGCAGCTCACCGAAGTTTCAACCTTTACCAACATTTCTCTTCCCACCAAACTTTCAGGGAACCCACCTCAAAGGTCAGACATTCCTCCAACTTCTGCTGCTTCTTGTACCACCACTTCCAGCGTCTCCTCCTTCCCCTCCTCTTTCTCCCCACAGCCCTTGCTGCTGCTCCTGCTGCATGTCCCACAGCATTTCCCACAGTCTCCCCTTGAGTTCTTTCTGATTTTCCAATACAAGCTTTGAAGCCAGGCCCAGAAGTAGCCATGCAGAGGAACAGGCAACCTGCCCTGCTTCAAGGCAGCTGCTTTGTGCTACCATCTGGTCAGACAGCACCGCAGCAACCAGGGGCTTTTCCCAGTAGGCTTTTATTAGGGTGAGATGGAAGCCTAGAGGTGCATCCCCCCCACCCCTCAATTGAGTCAGGCTTGTTAGGAGAACAACCAACCAACAAACCCAAACGTTTGGTCTTCAGCCTTCTCTAGCAATCTTTCCAGGACGGTGCACAGTGTGTCCGTCCAAGCACTAACTCTTCCGACCTGCTGAAACTGGGACATCTGATCATCTGCCCAAACTCCCATAAAACATGCTGCAGTTAAAAAAAAAAAAAAAAAAAAAAAGAATTAAAAAAACACAATCAACAACAAACAACTCGACCCACCTTACAGCTTCCTCTGAGAACTGCAAGAGTTACACTCATCAGCATTATACCTCAACAAGCTTCTCCTGTGCTGCTTAACCAGCTGCAATATGAATTAGAAGCAGGGGTAGGACTGGGGGCATCTGAGATGGCTGGGTTGAAGGTAGACTTTGTGTGTGTGTGTTTAGCAAATAACTTTACAAAGCCAGCCTGAGGCTTCTCCACTGTCTATCCTATCCCATAGCCATTCATTTTTTATGTAATGCTAGAGAAAGTGGTGGCAAAAATGTTCATGGGGAAGTGGTGCTCAATGCCCACACGCCTTGTGTCAGAACTGTCAAAGCATGGATGCTCACAGCCCCCCCTTAATTGCTCTGCTGCCCATAAAAATATGGGCTCTGATTAGAAGACAAGATGTTCTGAGATGTTTATATTTCTTGAAATAAATTGTTCACAGGGGTGCTTTGTATCTGAACGTTCTGTGCAGTTAACTGACAAAACAGAGCTTAGATGGGTCATGATCTTCTATCTGTAAGGTCAAGACACCCAGTGAAGTTACACGTAACTACAGCAATGTCAGACTTAGTAGATACATTCATGTTTAGCAGAGGAAAAAAAAATAAAACTAGAAACTTATTTTTATTTTTTATATTCTAATCAGTTTTGACAAAGAAATACATGTTAATTAGTTTTGCCTGCCTATCCTAACATACCAGGCTGAGAGACCTTCATTTTGGCATGGAACTATGTATGTCTTGTCTATAAATCATCATTATTTTTATTAAATTATGTCTATCGACTCTAAGACCTAGATAATGAGTGCCCTAGCAAGGATTTTTGTTGAATTGCTCAGGGACGCCTTCACCCACCACGGCTCAGCTGCAGAAATCTCTGCTTGCAGATTTATCTGCCTGAGCTTTCCTGGGGACATCACAGTCCTGAACTGTCTGTGGTGTGTGTTTATCTCCCAAGGGCAGTTTGAAAGATTCATTCACAAACATAGAAAACTCCAACCAAGGAAAGCCAAGAACCCAGGCTCTCAACATTAGTAACATGAACTTGGAAACCTAATCGGGGTGGGTTGAATCCTAACTTCAATTATAGGAACTTCTCTTTCGCAGTCACAAAAAAGAAGCAGCCGGGAGTGGAAAATTAATCCATTACTCTACATGAAGGTCGCAAAATTAAACACAGCATCTAGTAGGAGAGGATTTGTGTTGAGTGTAGGAATACTAATCTGATCCACTTTGAAATCTCACGGTTTATGGGACAAATTTAATAAAAAAATCTATGTATTAAATTACGTGCTTAACAGGATGAAAGTACATTACATTTGCAGGGCAACTAACTGAAGAGTTAACATATGCTGAAGTCCTGTTTTTGCTTAGGACATCCTTGAGATTAGGACATCCTTGAGATTAGGACATACTGAAAGGAGCCATGGAGCCACTGGGGTTGGCAGGGACCTCTGAACATCATCCAGCCCAACCCCCCTGCTAGAGCAGGATCACCCAGGAGCAGGTCCAGATGGGTTTGGAACATGTCCAGATGGGTTTGTGAAGGAGACTCCACAGCCTCTCTGGGCAGCCTGTCCCAGGGCTTCCATAGTAAAGGAGTTTTTCCTTATGTTCAACTTGAACCTCCTGCGCTCCAGCGTGTGCCCATTGCCCCTTGTCCTGTCACTGGACACTGCGGAAAAGAGACTGGTCCCATCTCCTGACACCCCCTGGAGACATTTAGAAGGGTTTGTGAGATCCCCCCTCAGCCTCCTCTCCTCCAGGCTGAGCAGCCCCAGCTCTCCCAGCCTTTCCTGATGGGACGGATGCTCCAGGACAGGAGAAGGGTTGTTACGAGCTACGTGCGTCTGGGGACACGGAACAAAGCTCGAGGGAGTGGAAGGCTTGTGTTGGTTTATACTGTATTGAGAAGGTTTAAGAAAAGGGCTGGATAAACATTCCTGAGTAGGAACAGGATAGCACCAAAAAGGTGCTTTCGCACCCTTTTAACGTATTTTCAGGGCTTTTGGTGGGTTGGTGGGTTGGTTTTCCCCCAGCTGGACCGAGTACCGACATCCCAGCAGGCACCAGTTACCCCCAGCAGTACTTCACACCCTGAAACCGGGGTGCAACCCGCCAGCCGAGCTGAGCACCAGCCTCCGGGTGCCCTGAAGGGGGGGAACCCTCCTCCCCTCCCTCAGCCTCACCAGCCTCCATTTTTAAGGCCCGGCCACCGCCTCACGCCGCACACGCAGCCGCACCCCGCCCGCCTGGGCCAGCTGGTCGTGCGGGAGCCGTGGGCTGCGCTGGTTTGGGTGGTGTCTGGGCTGGTTTGGGTTGGTTGGGGTTGGTTTGGGTGGTGTTTGGGTTGGTTTGGGTGGTGTTTGGGTTGGTTGGGGCTGGTTTGGGTTGGTTGGGGTCAGGCGGGGTGGGAGCAGCTCGGCCGCCCTCACGGCGCGCCGCGCTCAGGTGAGCGCGCCGCCGATTGGCCAGCACCTGGCAGCCCCTCAACCGCCATTGGCTCAGCTTGTAAGCACCGCCCAGATCCCGCTCCTGATTGGGCAGCTCTTCGGCCAATCTTCCACCCTCCGGCGTCTGGATTGGCTGTCCGAGGGAGGGGGCGGGTCTCTCTCTCTCCCTGACGGCGCCCGCTGCCGTGAGGGGCCCCGGCCGGAGGGGCAGGGCAGGGCGAGCGGCCGGGCCCACCCGTGTCCGGGCCCACCCGTGTCCGGGCCCACCCGTGTCCGGGCCCACCCGTGTCCGGGCCCACCCGTGGCCCCCACCGCCATGGAGCTCTCCTGCCAGATGCTGAGAACCACCTACCAGGCGAGGGAGGCGGTGAGAGCCGGGCGGCCGAGCGTCCCCGTTGCTATGGGAATGGGGGGGGCGGGGAAGGAAGGGGTGTGGGCCGGGCCTGAGGCCCTGGGGGTTACCGGGGTGTCGGTTCTGCCGGCTCTCCTCAGGCCTGGGGGCTTCCCGCGGGCCCCCCAGCCTCGTTTCGCTGCCCTTGGCAGGCGCGAAGTGCTGCTTGTCCGGCCGGCTCCTCGGGGCCTGCTCCCCACAGCCCCTCTCCCTGCCCCGCGGGAGCAGGGACACCGAAGGGAGGCAATTCCCAACCCCTGCTCCCCACACCGAAAGGAGGCAATTCCCAACCCCTGCTCCCCACACCGAAAGGAGGCAATTCCCAACCCCTGCTCCCCACAGCCCCACACCGAAGGGAGGCAATTCCCAACCCCTGCTCCCCACAGCCCCACACCGAAAGGAGGCAATTCCCAGCCCCTGCTCCCCACACCGCAGGGAGGCAATTCCCAGCCCCTGCTCCCCACACCCCCACACCGAAAGGAGGCAATTCCCAGCCCCTGCTCCCCACACCGAAAGGAGGCAATTCCCAGCCCCTGCTCCCCACAGCCCCCCTCCCTGCCCCGCGGGAGCAGGGACACCGAAAGGAGGCAGTTCCCAACCCCTGCTCCCCACGGCCCTTCTCCTCCATCCACTCCCTTTTCCCATAAATTGTCCCACCTCGTCTCCAACCCACGGAGCTCCGGGAAGCCCAGAAACTGCAAAATCGTTGCCGAGTTTCTGAACCCGTTCTTTTGCTTCCATCTGCTGCTCAGATTCATCTGGAGTAACACAGGCTGCACCCAGAGAGGTGCTGGGTGCTGTGCAGGGAACGGATCCCTGTTCACACTGGACGTGGGCAGGGGAGGATTTCCTCACAAAAAACTTTCAGGAGGGGTTGTCAGACTGAGTTTTAGCTCGTTTCAGCCTCCTACTGTACATTATATATTTGTCTAGGAATCCAGCACAGTCTCTGTGAGCCCCAGAGTGGATCCAGATCCCAGCCACTGAGAAGGGCACCCTAAGGAGTAGTATTGAAACAACGTGCAGAAGGGAAGCAAGAGGAAAATGGGTCTAATTTGTAACCCCACCAGTAGGGATTTGGGTTGCCATCGTCCCAGGACTAATTTTGACTGCTAAATGCATACATATTTGTGGGAATGGGAGCTGGAGCTTAGGAACTCTTCACCCCTGAGCTAAGTTTGCTTTGTAAATTGAATTTTCCTTAGGTTTTTGGCAGCAGGATGGATGTGATGGCTCAGAGTTTGTATTTTGGGTATAGGGTAGAGGGAAGTGTTCATATTCTGCAGAGGGGCAGAAGTCTGGAGCCTGCTTTGTTTCAGCCAGTCAGTGGCTAGTGAACAACGTGAAGTTGTCAAGGGGATGTTTTTTATTCTTGCTATAAGGTTCTTGACTTCTGTAGAGGGAGCCTAGATACTTGATTCCTGTTTTCTGAATTCCAGTATTCCAATGCAGTATCTAGAAGTTTGGGTGCTAAATCTTTAATTTGTAGCCCTAAAGGATTCCTGGAATTCCTACTTGCCCAGTCCTGTCCCTATCTGTAATTCATATAGTATGGAAATTATTATTAATTCTGTTTCCCCAGTTTTGGGAAAAAGGGTTTTAAAAAAAATCCTAAATGCATGACAATTATATGCTGTTCACAGCTACCCAGTGAAGTTGTACAATCCAATAAATATGTGAGGAGGCATTTCACTGGTTTTAATTGTTGAATATTTCCTGTGTTTGTTCTGTAAACCTTGGCAAGCAACATTATTCTGAACTGCAGTAGGGCTGTGCAGATTCATACAAATGAGTGGGAGACTTAATTCTTACCGATTAGTTTGTAAATTCAGCATCCTTATTTGGTATTGTTTAGTAATTCACCATATTTTGTGTCCATTTTTTTTCTGTTCATGACACACATCTCTTCAAATCACGGAAGTCTTGGCAGAGTGAAACCTGGCTTCAGCAGCCTTCCTGTTGAAGGAGGGAGGTGACAGTGATCTGTGAGAGGCCCTTAGCCTTGGAGCAGGAGTTAACAGAAGAGGGCATGCATTGGGGGGCAAAAGCTGGAAGCTTTCTGTTTTCCAAACACAAATGGTAACAAAATATTTAGATTTTAAACATAACACCTCTGGGATGCATCCTAGTGTTGCTACTAGGGCAGCCATCACTTCTGTGGTGAGCTTGCCCTAATTATGTCCTTAATTATGGAAGCTCTTTGTTTATCTCTGAGAAACTTGGCCAACTCTGTTGTATGCAGCAGGCTTGTGTAACTTGGAAGAGAAGAGAGTAAAGAAGTACCTTCTCTTCCTGCTGGGAAATTCTATTCAATGGCAGCCAGGTCATACATTGTTTAAAACTCACCATTTCCCTTCTCTGTTTCTCAAAAATAGTTATGCCAGCAAGCTGAACAGTAATTTGACATCAGCCTTCTAAAACTCCTGGCAAGGCTGGAAATACAGCATGCAAAGTGGTAGGGAAGAGGGAAAGCTGTGGGGGTACAGGGTGGTGTAGGGGGGAGGGAAAAGGGACAAGTCCATCATGGCTCAGCTCCTCTCTCCTGGCACGGGGTGCCAGCTTAATCCTGAGGAACCCCACGCTTGGCAGCTGTCCTGGCATCCCAGAGCAAAGAGAGGGGAGAGACACACTGAGTGTGTGTTACCATCAGGTCTTTCCATGTCTGATTACAGAGAGATGCACTTGCCTCTTGTCTGAATTCCTGGTCACGGATCCCTCTGAACTCTCTGGCTGCCCCAGGTGGATGTGACAAGGGCATGTCAATACAGCAGAATAGTTGTTACTTCCAAGCTCCTCAGACTGTGACTTCTCTGTAGCTTTTTTTCTTCTTGCTATTCAATAAAGTCATGCAGAAACATGGGATTAAATGATAATGAAACATCATGGGGTTAAATTAATCTTTTAGCAGGTCCATTAATTTGATGGAATTACACAAGAGGCTAGCTTGATTTAGAATGTAAATGCATTTTAGTGTAAGGCATGGAAGTGACTAAACAAACAGTTGCAGTTAAAGATGCATGACTCTAATAGAGTTTAATTTTAAACAGCTCAAAGAAAGTCATACATACCACTCTTTTGTTAAGCCAGAAATAAAGAAAGTGCACTACAAGTGTTGGAGCTAATTAGCTAAGTGCTCAACTATTTAGTTTTTAAAACAAGATCACACTTAAGTGCCTTTAAGTTTTATTAATGGCATTAGCCCCAAAATCCCCTATAGTAATCGAAAATCTAATTACATACATTTTTTGTTTTAAGAATGGAAGCTTATTAAACTTTAAACACTTAAGCATCTATTGAGCTACCAGTGGCTATAAACAACATGCAATTCTAAATACTAATTAAGCAGGAAGGCTAAATCACTGTAAAGCTAAACTGAATTTTAAGTAACTTTGCACTTGTCAGTACTCCTATTTTTTCATGCTGTGGAAAATTTACCATTTCTTCTCTAAACACTGCAGAAGTCCTGGGCAGTGTTAGTCTCTGTCTGTACAGTGGCAGGCATCATTGTTCTGTGGACATATTTGCAGTGGGTGTGAGTGCCTAGAGAATAAACTGGAGTTCAGGGAAGGAGGCCAGCATGGGCAGAGAGCTGTTTGTGTACAGCTAAAGCTGCTGGTGGCACCAAGACATGCAGAGGTTCATCAGTCTCTTGGAAAGGGTACGTGGTAGAACAAGACTGATGAAATGCATGGAGACCTGGCTTTGTGGGGTTGGTCAAGAAAGCAATGGCTCATCCCCCGCTGACTCACAAGATTTATGATTTGGTAACACACACAGGTTGAAAGGTCTTTAATTTTTGTTTCATAGTAGCTTCACAGAGCTGGGATTAGAGATTTTGATACCTCTATTCTGTGTTTCAGATCCTATCTAATGCAAGTCTTGGTCAGTTGATCAACTGATTAACAGCTTAGTTACTTTTCTTGGAGCAGATGTCAGACTTGCCAAATTAACCATTGCTTTTTTGCATTCATGTGAACATGAGCTGAAGACAAAAATGAACCTTTCAGCCTAAGCTGTCCTGTGATTTTTAGATGGGGCTCTTTTTTGATGCACATTTTCTCTTTTTCTTCTGCTAGCTCAGCACAAGAAGAAGACTGCCATATTAGGGTTGAAGTGTGCTGCTCCTACACAGACACAATGCACACCCAAAGCAAGTCTCCACTTAGAATATTTGAGATGCTGCCCATCACTGTATCACTATTTATACCACAACTTAAAACACCTTCAGGGATAGCAGAAGTGACCTGCTAGGATGAACAATAGTGGAAGACACAGTGGAACACAAATTCTTTCCAAGGAGGGTTCCAAGCATGCATTGTGAGCCCTGTCAGTTCATCAGGCAGATGCAGTTCCTCTCTCATCATAGTATTAATGTATGTATTCAGACATGAAACATTTGATGTGTTTGTCTTCTGTGGCAACCATGGTGTTCTCACACTGTGTTTAAATATGCCGAGATAGCTGTGGTCTTGCCTTTTGAGATGGGGGCAAAGACAAGAGTTAATTTTTCTCAGCAGGAAGCAGAAGGAGTGGTTGGATTTAAAAAAAATGAACAAGTGGGACTCCCAGAAAGAGATTACTCCAACTTCGTTCTTGCACCACCAAGCCTCTTTTGCAAGATTCAGATCATCCAGGAGAAATTGTAAAAGATCCATAATTCGAAATCTGTTTTCCTAACACCTCAAAACTATAAGAAGGAAAATATGCTTTCATCCCAGAGTGTCAATGTTTTCTCTTTGCTTATGACATTTCTCAGCATTGGTTCATTTCTTCTTGCAGCACCTCTCAGGAAATTCTCTACTTCCTTCAGGAGTTACTGATCTACCAAGCATTTGCACAGCATTCTTCCTCCCTAAAAGGTTTAGAAAAATCATCTCTGTACCACCAATGAAAGGCAGACAGTACTGTAGCTTCCTTATGGACTCAGGAGCAGAGCACTTCTATGGAGACAGGCTGGGAGAGTTGGAGTTTTTTCAGCCTGGAGAAGAGAAGGCTCCAGGGAGACCTTAGAGCACCTTCCAGTGCCTGAAGGGGCTCCAGGAAAGCTGGGGAGGGACTTGGGACAAGGGCAGGGAAGGACGGGATGAAGGGGGAATGGCTTTAAACTGGAAGAGGGGAGATTTAGGTGAGACATGAGGAAGAAATTCTTTGCTGTGAGGGTGGTGAGAGACTGGCTCCATGTTGCCCAGAGAAGCTGTGGCTGCCCCATCCCTGGCAGTGTTGAAGGGCAGGTTGGATGGGGCTTGGAGCAACCTGGTCTGGTGGGAGGTGTCCCTGCCCATGCAGGGGGGTTGGATCTGGATGATCTTTAAGGTCCCTTGCAACCCAAACCATTCCATGATGTTATGATTTTGTGTTGGTGTAACTTTCTCAAGAGAATATCAAAGGTAGTTCAGGCTAGAAGTGGGGTATGGGTTCTTCCTTTTTCCCCAGCCAGTTTGTTTTTTTTAATCTAGAAAATCAGAATGAAGATTCTAGCAATCTTTTTATTAATAGGTGAAATAAAAATTACCCGTTAGTGAAAAGCAAACCCCAGGCCTTTCCTAGTTATGTCACTAGATGGCCCCACGTCTGAAGCAAACAACCCAGACAGTATCTGCCATACTGGGTGACCTTTTGTCTGCTCTACCCGGTACTTTTTACAGGTTGACAAACACACGGGGAGGTATTAATTTTAAAATAGCTCAAACAGCTATAGTTTTATCTCAAGTATGGAGATTAGCAGCAGAATGCTGTGTGATATCCACTGCTGTGCACAGTGCAGAGGGAGCAGATAGGTTTAATCTGAAAAAGGAAAGGCACACTAAAGAGGTGAGTTGGTTTTGCAGTACATTGCACCACCTGAAAGCACCTTTGCTTGTAGGAATAAATGATTCTTCAGCACCCACAGTCTATTATAATGATGCTTCCTTCCAAGAGACCAGGAATTAAAGCGTAATGTTCTTTCCCCGTGTCTTTTATGAATCTTTAGGGAGTTAAAAACATAAGGCTGGTCAGTTGTAATTATTTGGCTTGTTTGTGTGCCAGGCACTGGCAGAGAGCAGCAGACAGTCATTGCTACAAATGCTGGGATTCTGTTTCCAGTCTGAAGATACAAAGATTTGTGGGTTTGTCTCCTGCAGGCCTTGCAGTAAACACATGGACTAGGCTTTCTCTAGGGGATGGATGCAGGCACTGTTTGATGGGGCAGGGAAATTTGGGGTGGAAGTGGGAGTCTGTGTATGCGCTATAGTGCAACATGACCAGCAATATATATGTGCTGTGCAAGCAACAGAAAATACAGTCCCCACCCCTGGAGAGGTTTCCAAGCTGTGTAGATGTGTTGCTGAGGGACATGGGCTAGTGGTGGCCTTGGCAGTGCTGGGGGAATGGTTGGACTTAATTATTTTAAAGGGATTTTCCAAGCAAAATGATTCTATGATTCTTCTTTTTCTCCCATCCACTGAATAAGTGCCATAAGTAGATGCTCACACTAGGTCCTCATCAGTTATCAGAATGATAATATCTCAAGTTGGAAGGGACCCATAAGTATCATCAAGTCCAACTCCCAGTGCTAAATGCCAGCATCCTAAAAGAGAAAAGCAGATGTTTATTTGGCTAAAAGTGAGTTTGGCCATACCTGCCTTTCCTGTGGTCCCAGCTTCAAATCCCAATGAGGCAGATCACAGTCAATACCCAGAGGATGATAGTAAATAGTTCCTCCTCAAACTGACAACTGGTCACAAGTGGGGTCCCTCAGGGGTTGATATTGGGCCCAATGCTGTTTAAGTGACCTTGATGTTGGGATCAAGATCACCCTGAAGAATTTTGCTGATGACACCAAGATGAGTGGAGAGGTTGACAGAAGGGAGAGTCACCCTCCAGGATGACCTGGACAGGCTGGAGGAGTGAGCTAGCAGGAACCTTATGAAGTTCAACAGGGAGAAGTGTAAAGTTTGGCACCTGGGAACACATAACCCAGGAGTGCAGTTCAGACTGGGATCCACCTGGCTGGAGAGCAGCCCTGTGGAAAGGGACCTGGGGGTCTGGGTGGATAACAGGCTCATCATGAGTGCACAGTGCTGGAGGGCAAAGAAACCAGCAGGATGCTGGGCTGCATCAACAAGGGCATCACCAGCAGAGATCAAGAAGTCATCATCCCACTCTACTTGTCAGACCACACCTGGAGTATTGCCTTCAGTTCTGGTCCCCGCTCTACACAAAGGAAGGGACAGGCTGGAGAGGGTGCAGAGAAGGGCCACAAGGATGATCAGAGGGCTGGGGGACCTGCTGTATGAGGAGAGTCTGAGAAAACTGGGTTTGTTCAGCCTTGAGAAGAGAAGGCTTAGGGAAGACCTTATCACCATGTTTCAGTACTTAAAGGGTGGCTACCAAGAAGATGGAGACTCTATTTGCAAGGAGTCACATGGAAAAGACAAGGGGTCATGGGCACAAGTTGCTCCTGGGGAGATTCTGATTGGACACAAGAGGTAAATTTTTCACCATGAGGACAGTGAAACATTGGAATAGTCTCCCAAGGGAAGTGGCAGATTCCTCCACATTGGACAGTTTTAAGCCTCAGCTTGACAGGGTGCTGAGCCTGTTATAAACTAGAGTAGTACCTACAAAGCTTGGACCAGGTGATCCTTGAGGTCCCTTCCAACCTGGCATTCCACGATTGTATCCTTCTATGAATATGCTGATTTCTAGAGCTTTCCTTGTAGCAATTTCTGTTATGACCTCAAAGTCTTAGGATTTGTCTGTGGGCACTCGTATATATGGCACATTTCATCAGAGTAAGTCTTTACTCCAAAATCCTACAAGAGCTCCTTTTCCACTGCCCCTTTTGCTATACTCAGTAGTGCACTGCATGCTCCCTTGGATGGAGCTTCACTGAATGATGGCAAAGATGTTTTACTCTGCTTTGGTTTTGCCACTGAACTATTTGTAAATGACTTTGGGCTCATCAATCTGTGTGAAGAAGTCTGTAAGACTGATACCATATTGACATCTCTGCATGTTGAGACCTGACTTTGGTTACTCTGTTAAAATCGGGCAAGTCTGGTGTAATCCCAGATTTCTAATTTTTCAGGTGCTCTCTGTCTTTCTTATGTTTAAATATCAAGGCCCATGAAATGGGAGGTGCCAACAGTGTTAAGAGCTGGCCTTGTAGCGTAGTTGTGCAGATCCCAGACCTGTTCTCCATCCCCTCTTCTCCAAGTACTCACAAAACAGGTTTCTAGTTTGTAGAGGAAGGAACCAAGCTGTGGTGGAGCACAAGGTTTCCATGCACAGCCCTTGGAGACACTGTGCCTCAAGTCTGCAAGAGTCCTGCTCTGAAATTCCCAGCAGCCTGAGCACATTGGAGATCCATAACCATAATGAGGGAAGTACGTGATTATTTTTTTTTTTCAACCTCAAAAATTATTTTCTCTCCTATACCCATCCAGTAGCCCTGATAATGGGTAAGAAAAACTATACTGAAAACCACTTTCCTTCTGTTTATTAACACTGAGTTGTTTTACAGTTCTTACATGCTGTTGTCTTAATTTGCTTGTTTCCACAGGCTATGTTTGATGCTGTTTACAGCAATAAAGGGAATATTACATTTGATCTAGAGTTCTGTCTTAATTCACAGGATGAGATGCGAACAGAAGCTCGTCGAAAAAATCTCCTCATTCTAATTTTGCATTATTTAATGGAGGAAGGGTATGTTTTTAAAATAATAGTGCTCTACATTTGTGAGTTTGTGTGTGTCTGACCTCCCATAATGTGTCCTTCTGTCGTCTTTTGGGTGGATAGACAGCATGGCCCTTTGGTTTGATGTGAGAAAGAGATAAACTACTGTTACATATCTTGGCAGTTTACTTTGCTGAATTGTTTCAGTTTCTGGAACAAAAATGTCCTGTATGATTTAAAAACACTGCAGAGCAATCAGCAAAGGGTTTTGAAATAGAGTTTATGCTTTCATAATGAACAGAGTTGTGGACAGGTTAAAAATACCATACACTTACTAATGCTATTGGTTGCTTTTTCTCTCAAAAATCAGAGTAAGATGGTAACTCTAGTTTTTGATCTTTGTTGGTTTTTAAATGACTAGGTATGTCGATGCTGCAAATGCTTTGGAACAAGAGACAAGATTAAGTTTACGTGGCTTTGAAGTTTGTGACAACGTTGACCTTGAGACGATTTTGATGGAATATGAAAGCTATTACTTTGTGAAATTCCAAAAGTATCCTAAAATTACCAAAAAGGTCCTGGACACAGGTACGTGGCTGTGCTCCAAAAAGAAAGCTTTTGTTTCCAAAGCCTAAATTGTGTGTTTACCTGTTATGCTCACTGCCCGTCTCGTGTATGTCAGCATTTAATGTCTGAAATCTCTTACAGAGATACAGTTCTAGCACATAGGACATAAGAATTGAGAGATGGAGCTTTGAGACCTTCTGCTCTTCCTTGTCTCTTTATACAGAGGAAGGAGCGTGATATTTTTCTTTCTTAAAAAAAACATTTTGATATTGGGCAATGCCATTCAAGCAGAAAGTGTTATGTCATGGATATATTCACTTTCTTCTCCTGAGTAGAGAATACTACATCTGTTCTATTTTGGTTTTAATTTTTACACTAAAATAAACCACTTAAATGAAATATTATATATTAGCTCATCCAAACTAGTGCTTAGAAGTTTATCACCAGTAGTTTCATTAACCATTTGTTTTGCATAGTTTTGTATACTAGAAGTCAATAGATTTATTTGCTCCAAAGGACTTAAAGTCTGAGGTACAAATGAATGATAAAGAATGAGGCAAATCAGAACACAAATGTTTTGTTATGACTCTGAGAGCCTGAATGGTTTTGTACTTGAGCACAAAATGTAATGTCTAGAAACAATAAGAACAACTGTTTAAGAGTCAGTTATGAAGAGCTTGGAGAGTGCAGGAAACATCAACATCTCTGCCTGTTCTGTAAGAAAAATATAATCATTAGAGCAGGGGATGATTAGCCTGGGAATGTCTCTGAGCAGTTGTCATCATTTCATATGATTGCCAGCAACTTTGAAATCACTGGTAAATGAAACATTATATAAATATAATAAAATCACTTGTATAGGTGAGATGATTTTGAAAGATACTAAAGCTACAAGTCATAATGACATTCACAGTGATGCAGAAGATCATTACTGGCTGGAAGCAAACATTATCTACATGAAAAATGGGTTTATGACTAGAACTTATTGATTGGTGTTAGAACAAAGAGGAGCAGCCTTGCAGGACAAAACCAAAGGGATTTCTTAGGAGTCAAGAAGGAAAATGTATTACAAAGCATTTGTCACATCATACACAAACTGTGTGGCAACTAAGACTTGATCCATGATCCAAGTGAACAAGCAGTTTCCAAATAGCCATTCTGAGACACTTAGAAGCTCTCAGTACCCATTTTTGGGTCAGTAAAGCTACTCAAACCTGGGGCATTCTGGGCTTGGGTAAGGGAAATCAGGCTGGCAGGGTTGTGTGATCATTTTTCCGTGAAGCATAAGCAGCCTCCTTCCTGCTTGTGTCTCTCTTGCGAAGCTCCAGCCTGGTAGTTTCCCACCTCCCTTAGATTGTGCCATTGGTCTGATAATAGAACCATAGAATCATAGAACTGTTCAGGCTGGAAAAGCCCCTTGGGATCACCGAGTCCAACCATCATCCCTGCTCTACAAAGTTCTCTCCTCAACCATATCCACCAACACCACATCCAAATGACCCTTAAACACATCCAAGGATGGTGACTCCACCACCTCCCTGGGCAGCCTGTTCCAGTGTCTGACCACTCTTTCTGTGAAGAAATTGTTCCTAATGTCCAGTCTAAACCTGTTACAGCTTGAAGCCATTCCCTCTTGTTCTGTCCCTAATTACCTGTGAGGAGAGACCAGCACCAACCTCTCTACAATGACCTTTCAGGTAGTTGTAGAGACTGATGAGGTCTCCCCTCAGCCTCCTCTTCCTCAAACTAAACATTCCCAGCTCCTTCAAGCATTCTTCATAACATTTATTCTCTCAGCCCTTCACCAGCTTCGTTGCCCTCCTCTGTCCACTCCGGCACCTCGAGATCTGTCTTGAATTGAGGTGCCCATAACTGGACACAACACTCCAGGTGTGGCCTCACCAGTGCTGCGAAATTGGGAGCGTAGGTCTCTTAATTTTTCTCAATGAAGTTTCAATACATAGAAATATGCATTTCTATAAGATCTGGGGATGGAGAGAAGAATTTGGTCCAGATATAAAACAAATCCAAATATTATTGTCCTGAAGAGCAAGGGAGCTGGGGAAGGGGCTGGAGCACAAGTGTGAGGAGGAGCAGCTGAGGGAGCTGGGGGTGTCCAGCCTGGAGCAAAGGAGGCTGAGGGGAGACCTGCTGGCTCTGCAGCTGCCTGAGAGGAGGTTGGAGCCAGGGGGGTCGGGCTCTGCTCCCCAGGAACAAGGGATGGGACAAGAGGAGATGGGCTGCAGTGGTGCCAGGGGAGGCTGAGATGGGATCTTGGGCAGCATTTCTTGCTGGCAAGGGTTGTCAGGCCCTGGCCCAGGCTGCCCAGAGCAGGGCTGGAGTCCCCATCCCTGGAGGGGTTTCCAAGCCGTGTAGATGTGGTGCTGAGGGACATGGGGCAGGGGTGGCCTTGGCAGAGCTGGGGGAATGGTTGGACTGGATGCTCTTGAAGGTCTTTTCCAACCCAAACAGTTCTATGACTCTAAGCTTATATGATTCAAGCCCTTGGTTTTATGAGATCACATCTGGGCTTTGTGAGCTGGACATTTTCTGAAATAAGCTTTTTTTGATAGATATTTTTTCAAATTATATAAGTCCAAACCCTAAGTTTTTGTATATAAGTCCAAAAACATGGTTTGATTACCACCATTGCAATGTGACATTTATGATGTCTTGGTAAGTTGAGCATGATAAAATTAATGTGATGAAGAAGGCAAATTCATATTTCCCATTTCAGCAATGAAATAATTATTAGTATTAAATAATCTTCCTGTGTCTTATATTAAATTAATTCATTATGCTTAATCTAATTTCTGGTAGTGACCATTTAACTGTGAAAATTACAGTGGTTTCAAAATGTAAGCAAGGAGACCAAAGACTGAGTGAACCTAAAATTTAACAAGCCTGAACCCAAACCGGTCTCTCCAATTTCAGTTTGTTTTCACAAATTTTTTGCAGGCTTGCATTTCTTGTATTAATTCTCTTCCTGTTTATGCATTGTTATTTCCAAGGTCATTAATGTATGCTCAAAAATATATATTTTTTTTGGCGGGGGGGTATATCAAGTGGCCCTTTTAATATTTATTTTCCATTTTAATATTAATTTTTACCACAGCAGAAAATAAACAGCTGAAGACTGGGGGAAGACCAAGAAGGTATGAAAAATTGGGGGGGGGAGGGTGTGTTTCTGGCTGGACAATTTATTGCTATAAAAGCAATGTGCTGTGTGGTTAAAATAATGTTCTGATACCAAAGGAATTGCTAAAACTTAGAATCAAGTTGCTGGCTGTGTGGTGAATTTTTCTGCATCTATTAGAGGAAAATAAAGGCTTCTTTCCCAAATGGAGATGCAGGCAATTTACAAAATTTCTGTAGTGTGGCTAAGGTAGTGGGATGTGTTTGAAAGCAGTAAGCATTGAACTTTGCTGGGAGACCCCACCTGGAGAACTGTGTGCAGTACTGGGGTCCCCAGCACAGGAAGGACATGGAGCTGCTGGAGAGAGTCCAGAGGAGGCCCCGGAGATGCTGGCAGGGCTGGAGCAGCTCTGCTCTGGAGACAGGCTGGGAGAGTTGGGGTGTTCAGTCTGAAGAAGAGAAGGCTCCAGGGAGACCTTAGAGCACCTTCCAGTGCCTGAAGGGGCTCCAGGAAAGCTGGGGAGGGACTTGGGACAAGGGCAGGGAGGGAGAGGACAAGGGGGAATGGTTTTAAACTGAAAGAGGTGAGACCCTGACCCAGGTTGCCCAGAGAAGCTGTGGCTGCCCCATCCCTGGCAGTGTTGAAGGGCAGGTTGGATGGGGCTTGGAGCAACCTGGTCTGGTGGGAGGTGTCGCTGCCCATGCAGGGGGGGTGGAACTAGATGATCTTTAAGGTCCCTTCCAACCCAAACCAGTCTGTGAGATTCTGTGATTCTATAATTATATTATTGAAATTGATGCCGTAATTTCAGTGGGAGTAAAGTTACCTCCAGACTGCTTTATTTGAAAACTCTGCCTTTTAATCTTTTGGTATTTTGAAGGAGGAGAAAAAAAAAAAAAAAGTTGTGAATGCTTTTCAAGATACATTTTTTTTAATACTAGGGCAGCAAGTTCTTCTCATAATCTCCCAAGGCTCAAACATCAGGCAGTGCAACGACCATTGTCAAAAACTTCACCTGGGAGCAAAACAGAATTAAAATTATCCACCAAGGAGAGCCCCAAACAGGTTTAAACATGTTTTATCTTAGCATTTTTACAGGTGAAATTAATGTGGGTTTACTGTGAGAGACTTTAGGCAGCAAGAGAATGCGAGTTTTTACTAATTATGTAATGTAAAGATTATTAAGGCAAGACTTCAGGAGAATATGCTTTCTGGTTGGGAGCTGGGGATCAAGTCACAGGCAAAAATTAGAGGAAAAGGAGTCAAATAGTCCAGCCTATGCTGAAAGCAACCAGTTTTCCCATTAATACCAGTAAATTCACCCGGTAGTGCCAGAAAGCAAGACAAATCAACCAAATAGAAAGTCTTGTGTCAGTTGTGTCTTCACAGGGCATAAGGTGTTAGAGATGGAGGCAGTAATTTGGCTCTGTGGTTTTCCATGTTGTGTTTCCCGTTAAATTTCCTTTCTCTTTCCTCTTTCTTAAGGGAGATTTAGGTGAAATATTAGGAGAAAATTCTTTGCTGTGAGGGTGGTGAGACACTGGCCCAGTGTTGAAGGGCAGGTTGGATGGGGCTTGGAGCAACCTGGGCTGGTGGGAGGTGTCCCTGCCCATGCAGGGGGGTTGGAACTGGATGATCTTTAAGGTCCCTTGCAACCCAAACCATTCAATGATTCTATGAACTTCCGTGATACAGCTCACATGGGTGTGAGTGAAGAGGTGGGAAGATACCCCTAACTGGATATCTGCAGCTCATCTACTTGGCAACAAACCTGTTTTAAAACTCATTTCTTTCTGTAGAACAATGACAGTGCAGGTTCTCTGGAGGAGTATGACTTTGGCTTAACCATCTCAGCAGTCAACAGAACTGCAGGAGACAGCGCTCATCCAAGAAGGGTTGGTGGAAAGCTAGTGTGTGATTTAAGATAGAAATGTGCCTGTAGAAAAAAACACATGAAAGTTTTTCACAAATATCATATAACTGTGAGCTTTTTCTGTCCATTTTTATATAAAATGTTCCTGTATAATTAACTGAAGGGTCAGTTTTATGGGGGTCAGTTTCTTCTCCCTCCTAACCAGTGATAGAATGAGAGGAAATGGGCTCCAGGGGAGAGAGGAAGTTGCACCAGGGGACGTTCAGATTGGACATTAGGAAAAGTTTCTTTACTGGAAGAGTGGTCAGGCACTGGAACTGGCTGTCCAGGGAAGTGGTGGAGTCACCATTCCTGGAGCTGTTAAAAAAACTTGTGGATGCAGCACTTCAGGGCATGGTTTAGTTGGCATGGTGGTGTTGGGTTGATGGTTGGACTTGAGGATCTTAGAGGTCTTTTCCAACCTTAATGATTCTATGATTTGGGTGGTAATTCTTTCCTTAGGAGGCTCTGCTTCCATTAAATACTGTATCAAATGATGTCAAGAAGGAAAAATATTTCTGTTTTTAAAACCCAGTGGTAATAGCAACAATTGAAGATAAATTTCAAATTCCTGAATGAGATGAGAAGAGGCTCTGCAGTTAACTTGTTGCCATGACTGAGGAGTTGTTTATTCTTTTCTCATTGCTACCACAGATTCTGTGGTCAGATTTTGTAGTGTTTAGGACTGCATGTACAGAAAGGAAATCCATTGCTGTAATGGCAAGCAAAACTCAGCCCAATGCAGATTTAACAGAAGAGCTACCACCCTGGTAACACATTATTTCCTCCTTTAGGAGGAGATAAGATTATTCACAACTTTATTTCCTCCATTTAGGGCCAAATAATTGACTTCCATGAGATGATTCAGGATGCTGTCAAAGGATCATCATATGGAATAGCCCTGAACAGCCTTAGCTGTGACCCAGATCCTTCAGTAAGTGTTTTGTTTATATTTCTGTCCAATGAACACCAGTTTTGTATAACCAGGAGCAAAATAAAATACCACAATGATGCTGTCTCCATGTGCTAAAGAGGGCTTAGATTTCTGGGTGGTGTATTTATTTCTCTTGTGGACAATTTGTGGACAGTTCTTTACTCTTTGAACAATACAATAAACGCAAATAGTACCTTAGGAGTCACAAAACAAAATAATTGCAGAAACCTACAGAGCATCTGAGGGCGAAATTCTGCTTCCTTTGAATTCAGTAGATTATTTAGTGTTCATCTCAGCTGAGACAAGATGAGTTTAGATGGTTGAGATAGAAAATTTACAGCAATCACTCCTTGACATAAGCCACAGTGTTTAGGACAGCACATCTGGCTTCCTCAGTGCCCCTGCACCCACTGCTACACTGGAAGAGACATTCAGAACAGAGTATGGAACAGAGGTGAGCCATGTTTCCATTTCTCACTCCTCTTAATCTGTGTAGGGCATGTGTAGGACCACGTGTGCAACAGGAGAGCTGCTGGCTTTCATGTTAATTCAGGATTAGATTCTGTCAGGGGAAAAGATGAGTTACTGCAAATGTGGCTTACTTCAAAATCTTTGTGATTATCCCCATTTTTACAGCTTTAAACATTGATGTTATTACCATGTATGAGGTTTTTTGAAACTATTCTGTAGTTCATCTGTTTACAAATAATTTAACTCTGACAAGAACTTCTGTTTGTCCTTTTTAGGAACGACTGTTGAAACCCCTTAGTGCTTTTATTGGCATGACTGGTGAGATGAGAGAACTTGCAACAGTTGTAAGCAAAGTAAGATCAGAGCTCCATTTCTGTTGTGTAGAGATCTTACTTGTCTTTGTCACCTGAGAACACTGCTTGTTTCTTGTTGCTGCCACTGATGGTGTTTATTCTTGCATGTGCAAGCTGTTTTTCTTATCATGCAGCTCCCAACAAGTCATTTATTTACATGTAATGATGTTTCTTTCTGATACACAATGGGAGAAAGTAATTAAGGCTATTCATTTCTAGTGGGAAACACATAATCTAATCATGCTATACCCACAAGACTTGTAGCTTTTCCCTTTGTTCTTCTTGCTACAGAAAATGTGCAATACTTCTCTGGAAAAAAAAAACAACAACAACAAGGGGGGATTTATGGATGTATTCAGTGTGGCACTATTGCAGCAATATCTTGAGTTTATCCACCAGATACCATGTGCCAAAATCATCAGACACTGATACTCCCACATTCTTTTCTTGCTTGGTGCAGTTGACAGATGCTGTTACTCACTGGAGGCTCTTGCCCTCCCCTCATGCCAACACAGGACTGCAGGAGCAGCAGCAATAACACCATATCCCAGGGCAGCCTGGGAATTCTTCCCAGATGGGCACTTTGGCACCTGGGAAGAACCCCAGCATTGGCACCATCTTTCCATTTCACTCATGGGTCGAGGTGCAACCTATCAAACAAGCCCTGGGCTATGAAGCAGGTAAATGCATTGCATGCATCACCTCCCAAATCCCAAAAGGCTTCATAGGATCACAGTATTTTATAGTGTTGTGGCTCTTTCTGGGTATAAGCGTCAGAAATGGTATCAGCTCTTGCTCCCATGTACTTAAAATCAGTTGTTTAAAAAAGCCTGGAAGACTTTTGCTGACTGATTTTCATAGCCCAAATTCTTGGCCTGCAAGTTTTGCATTTGCAGTTTAGTACAACTGAAGTCTAGGAGATTTCCAACCCTAAAGTAAGAACATCCTCATTATCATTTCCATTCCTGTCTGGTTTTTAATTTATGGTGAACCTTTAAAATAGTGTTTTCTTGCTGCTACTTTAGCAAAAAGCAGTAGGGTTCCTTTAGCCTTCATTATGATACGTTTCTTTATATTGTGCTGGTGTGTTTCTAGTTGCTGTGGTAATCAACACTGTGTAAATCAATAAAAATAAATAGCTTGTGGTATCTGTTTCACAACACAATCTAATTTAATTTGGAAACACGAAGTCTCTACTTAATATCATAAACCTGATTTATCCTAATTTGCTGTTAATAGAAGGGGAAAGTGTAATCTACTCTATATAAATAATTGTTCTAACTGTATTAAGTCAAATTTTCCCCTCAGACCCAAGCAAATACTTTTTCTTCAGTCTCTGGGGACTGCCTGTCCTTATTGGAGAGCAGAATTTAACCCAAGGATTTGTACTGAGAATATGGTATTTTCTGCAGAACAGTTAGTTTCTGGAATGTGACGCCACCAAATATCACCAAGGCAAATGGAAAGATTCAGACAGTATTTGGGAAGTTTGATGAATGAAATGAAATTAATTCAGTGAGTGCTTCAGGGCATAGACTAATTATAGAGTTTCTTGCAGTATATAAAATCTTGCATAGTATGGAGTAAATAGCAATTTTTCACTGTTACTTGTAAGTAATAATAAAAGTAATAGGCACAGCCATAAAGTTCCTGAGCATCAAGTTTAAAACAAATGAAAGTGTTTTCACTTTTTGTATGGTTAAGCTGTGGAACTCATTGCTATAGAATAAGCATGTTCAAAAAAGAGGTAAGAGAAATGCACTGGAGAGTGACTGTCAAAGGGTGTTGGAACTCAAAGACTAAGACATAATTTTAATTATCAGGCTGCTTTGGTTGCAGGTTTTCAGAAGGTGGATGTAAATATGAGCCAACACAGAATCACAGAATTGTTCTGGTTGGAAAAGCCCCTTAAGATCATCAAGTCCAACCATAACCCAACTCTACCAAGTCCAATGCTTAAACCATGTCTCTCAGCACCACATCTACACGTCTCTTAAACACCTTCAAGCATGTGGGGATTCAGCCACCTGCCTGGAAAGCCCATTCCGGTGTTTACTTACCCTTTCAGTGAAGATTTTTTTTCTAATATCCAATCTCAACCTCCCCTGGGACAACCTGAGCCCATTTCCTCTTATCCCAACACTTGTTCCTTGGGAGAAGAGACCGACCCCTTGGCTCCAACCTCCTCTCCAGTTGCAGAGAGCAAACATGTTGCTCCTATGGCTTACACATTTTTTTTTAATAGGATAGAATAGAAGTTTCAGTTGGAAGGGACCTGCAATGATCATCTAGTCCATCTGCCTGACCAACTCAGGGCTGGCCAAAAGTTAGAGCCTGTTGTTAAGGGCATTGTCCAAATGCCTCTTAAAACACTGACAGGCTCAGGGCATTGACTGCCTCTCTAGGAAGCCTGTTCCAGTGTTTGGCCACCTTCCACCTTCTTTGGCCACCACCAAAACATCCAGTGGCTCTTCATGTTGTAGCTGGCTACTAATTCCATCACACAGAAGCAGAGAAGTGGGAAGCAAATCTGCTCAGCATATACACTTGGCAGTGCACCTGCTCCTGGCGAAACTAAGGGCATTCTATAGAACTTCTATAGACACTTCTGTAGATGTGTTTTCCTTGTATGGTTTCCTCTTATGAGGAAAGGAAGCAGGTGGGGAGAAACAAAAGTTTGTATCACTCAGTGGCACCGTTACTTTTTAACTGAGCTGATTTACTTTGCCAGAGGTGGTTATCCTGGTGCAGAAGTTTTGCTAACAAGATGCTATCTGTGTTGCAGGACATTTATCTCCATAATCCCAACGTGAAGTGGGATGATATCATTGGACTGGATGCAGCTAAAAGGCTAGTCAAGGAAGCAGTGGTTTATCCCATAAGGGTAAGGAGCTAAACAGGTTTCAGAAAACAAGCCCTGGGCTTGTTAGCATTTTCCTTGTCCTTACAGCAGTGTTTTGGTGTTCTTACTGCGTCAGGGCTTTTGTAGGCAGTCCTTGTTAGAACTGGTGTGGTTTCTCTTCCATCTGGCAGTGCCAGATGCATTCTTCTCTAGAAAAATGGTCTTTCAATATTGAAATTGTAAGCATTGGGTCCTGTTCTTTGGCACTTACAGTAATGTAAGAGGTGCTGGACTTGGCCTGTATTAACTCAATGGAAGATGACTTCTAGGAGACCACGTCAAACCAACTGCATTTGAAAAATTCACTTAAAACAGGTTTCAAATGCTAACTACAGTATTTTTCTCAGCACTCAGACCATGTATATTACATTGTTTTGGAGGGCTTTTTATCCCCCTCTCTTCAAATTTCTTAGGCTTCCTGAATGCATTAGGAGGAGTGGGGTAGGGATTAGAGTCCTTTGCATTTTGTTATAGGTGATACATTTTTAATACCTGAATTATTGTATTTTGTTTTTCTCAGTACCCCCAGCTGTTTACAGGCATTCTGTCTCCTTGGAAAGGATTATTGCTGTATGGACCACCAGGTATGAAGGGCTTTATACCATATCCATTTTTTTATCACTTCTGCTTTTGTCCCACAGGTAAATCAGTAATTAGATCAAATCTGTTGGTAAAAAACAAGTTCTGGAAGGTGAAATGAAAGGAGACAATTGTGGGTGATCAAACCTGACCATTTGCCTTTCTCACAAGCCTTGGCTGTTTCTGCACTTGAATATTCAAAAAAATCATACTTGCTCCAAGCGTTCAGAGGAGAGAGACCTCATGTTATGCCTCTGTTTTTACTCAGCTTGAGCTATATTAATGAAGTTTGGCTTGGCCTGATCTTACAAAATGTGAATAAATCTGACATGGACTCACCTTCTGAATGAAAATGTCATAAAATGAAAGACTGGTTTGGGTTAGAAGGGACCTTAAAGATCATCTAGTTCCAACCCCCCTGCATGAGCAGGGACACCTCCCACCAGACCAGGTTGCTCCAAGCCCCATCCAACCTGCCCTTCAACACTTCCAGGGATGGGGCAGCCACAGCTTCCCTGGGCAACCTGGGCCAGGGTCTCACTTCTCTCAGAAGAAATACTTTATTCTGAATGTCTAACTTAAATCTCTCGTCTTCCAGTTTGAAACCAGTTCAAAACCAATCCAATACAAAGTGGTTTGCATTTCTGGCTGATTTTTTTAGTATTAGATTATTAATTTGTGATGTCTCAGAGAGATGATGTTTCCCAGTGAGCTGCATTTTGTAAAAAATACAACATTAAAACCACAGAATAATGGTTTGAGATGGAAAGCACCTTAACCTCTCACCACCCTCACAGTGAATAACTTCTTCCTAATATCTCATCTCAATCTCCCCTCTTTCAGCTGGAAACCCTTTCCCCTTGTCCTCTCCCTCCCTGCCCTTGTCCCAAGTCCCTCCCCAGCTTTCCTGGAGCCCCTTCAAGCACTGGAAGGTGCTCTAAGGTCTCCCTGGAGCCTTCTCTTCTCCAGGCTGAACACCCCAACTCTCCCAGCCTGTCTCCAGAGCAGAGCTGCTCCAGCCCTCCCAGCATCTCCGGGGCCTCCTCTGGACTCTCTCCAGCAGCTCCATGTCCTTCCTGTGCTGGGGGCTCCAGAACTGAACACAGTACTGCAAGGAGGGTCTTCTTTCTTTCTTCTTTCTTTTCTCTCTTTCTCTCTTTCTCTCTTGTTTCTTCTGTGTTTTGGAAATGGGGAGGAAGCTTTGCCCACTGCTGTTCTAGCTGGTGTCCTTGTCAGCACAACTTCACTGCTCCCTCTGCTCTGCTTTGACACCAGCACAACCACCATGAGTGAGGCTGGGAAGGGACAAAGGGCACTGCCTGAGTCAGGCTGCAAAAGCTGTCACTGCACTACACTCCATCTGTTCCTGTGACTATTTAGATGCCCCATTCCTGGAAACATTCCAGGTCAGGTTGGATGGGGCTCTGACCAACCTGGTCTAGTTGCAGATGGCCTTGAAAGGTCCCTCCCCATCCAAACCATTCAGTGATTCTATGATTTTTTCTGCTTTAGTGTGTCTGAAGAGGGGAATTATTCAAACATCTGCACATCATTTCTTTAGAGAGTGAATTTCTTCAATGCTGTTGTTTGTAGGTACTGGGAAAACTTTGCTTGCTAAGGCTGTTGCCACAGAATGCAACACAACCTTTTTCAACATATCAGCATCAACCAT
The DNA here is from genome assembly GCF_020740795.1 of Apus apus. NCBI lineage: Eukaryota > Metazoa > Chordata > Aves > Apodiformes > Apodidae > Apus > Apus apus. The sequence goes on along the minus strand of NC_067312.1, from coordinate 3,267,287 downwards.
TGTCAGCAAGTGGAGGGGTGATTCAGAAAAACTTGTCCGGGTAAGAATTACTATTTTATTCATTATAAGTTAATTATATATATATATATATATTTATAATAAAATTCTGAAGTTTAATACAGTCCTGGAAAGTCAGTGTTCCTGAGATACTCAGAATCTTTCCAGTCTTGGACAAAGCATGTAACTCTGTTAATATCCAGTTCTTAAAATGGGAATAACAGCTCTGCTGCAGAAGCCTCACAATGGATTCTTCCTGTGGAATTTTAGTTCTGTAAGATGAAGCAGATTCCTGAAGGCAGCAAAGATTTCTGACTCACTTAATAAGAGACAAGCCAGCAGAGTTCCTAACTGCAGTGTTTGCTTAGTAACCCCTTCAAAGTGCTTCATTCTGCAAGGATTGGCTCTTGGGTTCCCTACAATATGCTACTTGGATTCCCAAATTCCTTACTATTCTTAGTCTTCAGGGCACAGAATTGGCAAAAAATTCCCTTGTCACAAAGATCTTACAGTCAAATGCAGATGTCATGTTGTTGGAAGGAAGATAGTTTGATGGTAAGTGGATAGATGTATTTTTACATCTTGACAAGCAAGCAGCAGGCATAGAATCATAGAATCCCAGAATGCTTTGGATTGGAAGGGACCTTAAAGATCACCCGGTCCTAACCCCCCTGCATGGGCAGGGACAACTCCCACCAGACCAGTTTGCTCCAAGCCCCATCCAACCTGCCCTTCAACACTGCCAGGGATGGGGCAGCCACAGCTTCTCTGGACAACCTGGGCCAGGGTCTCACCACCCTCACAGCAAAGAATTTCTTCCTCATGTCCAACCTAAATCTCCCCTCTTCCAGCTTAAAGCCATTATCCCACATCCCATCCCTCCCTGCCCTTGTCCCAAGTCCCTCCCCAGCTTTCCTGGAGCCCCTTCAGGCACTGGAAGGTGCTCTAAGGTCTCCCTGGAGCCTTCTCTTCTCCAGGCTGAACACCCCAACTCTCCTGAAATGTAGACAATGTCTGCAACATCATTATTCCTCGTGTGGCCTTTGTCCTTTAAAATGACACATTTTTCTCCTGACATTCACCTCCTGTGCTCTTGATCCTCTTGACATCTGTCTCAGTGACTTCCTAGCAGTTGCCCTTCTGTCAGGAGTAGGGATGGGACAGGCTGGTTTTTGACACCTTGAGCCAAAAGGTTTTTTGTGAACAAGCTGGAGTATTTGCAGTGATATTGAATTTCACCCTTAGTTGAGTTTTTGGGAGAATCCAGAAATAAGATAAGACTGTGGACAGCTCTTAAGAAAAGCATGGTGTGAATTTACATCCTATTTATAGGATATAATTTATATCCTATCCTGAGGCTGGTGCAGGAGTTTCCTGAAGCTGTGTGAAGTATATTGTGGGTTTTCTGCTCATTTGGAGGAATGTTCCCTCATCCTGTTTCCTCACTTCTCAGCTGCATTGGTGTGATTTTCTATTTTAGATTTGTAGTACAACTGTAGACTGGTCATGAACTACTTGTGATTCTGGGCAAATAATTTCAACCCTGTGTTTCATATCCAAAGGGTAGAAAAGAATATCTCTCTATTGAAATTTGGGGGGGTTTAAGTGCTCAGATTAAAACAGAAATCTGGATTAACATATGTTGTTAGTGATACTTATTTTAAAAGTCAAAGAGCACTTCACTGGAGAAGAACAACAGTATGTTCTTATGGCTAAAATGTCTCTCCACCTTCACAGAAAAACAGATGAGACATCTTTCTCAAAAAGGGCAGACCCAGATTTTTTTTGGTGTCAGATTAATGTTGCATTTTTTAATCTGGATTGTTCAAGCAGTTTATGTTTGTTTTCAGCAGGAAAAACAAAAGAACTTCTTGATTCTTACCAAGAGAATCAGTCCATTTTCTCTCATTGTGGGTCAGCTGACTTTTAGGTGTTGTTGTTTTGTTTTTTTTCTCAAATCCTTATTTAAAAAATCCTACAAATGCAGCCACAACAAAAGAGGGCTGTTTAATCTCTGATATGAATTTAGGATTTCCCGGCATCCTCTGATGGATCATTTTCTTCTATCCCATTATTCTCAGGGTACTCTGATAGGATTTACCCAGAAAGATTTACATATAAAGACATGATTACAAGGCTGTGTTCTTTCTATCTCCTTTACAAGCCTTTCAGAATTTCAGAGAATTCACAGACCCTCAGCCTACCCCAGAGCTTTTTTTTCCCAGCAGATATCCCTTTTTGCCCTACAAGTTTGGAATGTGGGTGCTGTTATTTATCACCTAGTGCCTTTTTATGTTAGTTTATCTTTTCTTTCCCGTTTATTCTTCTCTCTAAAACAGGTTTTATTTGAGCTTGCCCGGTACCATGCTCCTTCCACCATTTTCTTGGATGAGCTGGAGTCAGTGATGAGTCAAAGAGGCACTGCTCCTAGGTAACTGCTGAGACCACTTCCTATGCCTTTAGGAGAATATTTATCCCTCCCCTTTTTATTCCACCTTTTCAACAGTGGGTGCATGTTCAGTTGCTGACCGATGTTCAATCCTCCCTTGTACCTGTTAGAAACAAATCTTGGCTAAACTGAAGCCTCAAGCCACTCTATAAACTTCAATATGAATGTTTTAAGACTTACAGATTTTATTGACACGATAATTGCTCTGAGTGGTAATTGTAACATTCAAAACTTTTTATTAAGTTGGGTTGCTTGGTTGTTGGGTTTTTTTGTTCTCTTGTCAACTTTACGAGCTTTGCAGTGTTTTATTGTCCAAACATGAGCTCAAAAAGCAGTGCTTCCTGGAAGTGTTGCTGGGGGCATTTAAAGAGAGAGGTGAAGCTCACTCACAATAGAGGAGATCATAGAATCCCAGATGGGTTTGGGTTGGAAGGGACCTTAGAGATCATCTAGTTCCAATCCTCCTGCATGGGCAGGGGCACCTCCCACCAGCCCAGGTTGCTCCAAGCCCCATCCAACCTGCCCTTCAACACTGCCAGGGATGGGGCAGCCACAGCTTCTCTGGGCAACCTGGGCCAGGGTCTCACCTCCCTCACAGCAAATTAATTTATTCCTCATATCTCATCTAAATCTCCCAGCTTGAAACCATTACCCCTTGTCCTAACAGCCCCTGCACTTATAAAAGATCAGTAGAGAAGCACGTTTGAAAGGTTGTGGGAAGATCAGCAAGGGGCTGTGGGTCCAGCAAGGCCACGAATGAGAAGGAGGGAGGTTCAAGAGTGTATCACCAGTGTTGCTGCACTTTAAAATAAGGGATTTGAAGTTGAAATAAAGGCAGGGAAGGGGAAACAACAGATTTGTTAGAGAGGTGAGTAAGAAGCAGCCGATTTTGTGCCACTGTGCACAGGCTTAGGCAAAGCAGGGTAAGATGGAGTGTACCCAGTAGAATGGCTTTTTCATCAATGGGACAGATTTTGGTGGCATTGTCAGAACTTCCAGATGCAGGGATGGGAGGATGTTATTACTCTCATCCGTGGTGTAGACAGTCTAATAGGTTAGGGATAAGGAAGAAGCAGGAGAAATATAAACATATTATCATAACCACTACGGACTCATTACAGTGGATTTTATGTAGTGCAAATTATGCACTCACAAAGGTGTGTAAATAGATGATAACATATCATAAAGCTACAACCTGTAATAACTGTCACTTCATAGCTGTAAATGATGGCCTAAATTTTGCCTTCATATATATATTTTAAAAGCTCTCGTTAACATCCCTGGATTGTGTGTTTTAATAAGGATTTTAATCTAAGGTCATGTAATTAATTTTACATATCCTTAGTAAATACTGACATACCACCCATGAAATAAGCCATAAAACCTGAACTGCATCTCTCACCATCTGAAGGCCTGAGCTTTTATTTTAGGTTCGGTCCCAGAATTGCCAAGAATTCCACATCTGGCACCAAGAGTTCAAACTGGTTTCAAACAGAATTGGTTGCCTGGATCAGGGCCAGGTTTCTTAGCACTTTGTTTAAGTTCCCCTCCTCTTTTTTTTTTTTTTTTTTTTTCAGGAATGATCCTTTCTGGGTGGTCTCTGCCCCATTTTTCACTTTGTTTCCAGACAGCGTATTTTTCCGTTTGCTTTTTGATTGAAGCACAGGCTGGATGGGTGGGCCTGTGTAAACCTCATGAAGTTCAACAAGGTCAGGGGCAAGGTCCTGCACCTGGGTCAGGGCAATCCTAGGCACAAATACAGGTTGGGTGGAGAATGAACCAGAAGCAGCCCTGAGCAGCAGGCCTTGGGGGTGCTGGGTGATGAGAAGCTCCCCATGAGCCGGCACCGTGCGCTGGAGCCCAGAAACCCCCCGTGTCCTGGGCTGCATCCCCAGCAGCTTGGCCAGCAGGGCCAGGGAGGGGATTGTCCCCTCTGCTCTGCTCTGCTGAGACCCCCCTGCAGGGCTGGGGCCAGGGCTGGGGTCCCCAGCACAGGAAGGACATGGAGCTGCTGGAGAGAGTCCAGAGGAGGCCCCGGAGATGCTGGGAGGGCTGGAGCAGCTCTGCTCTGGAGCCAGGCTGGGAGAGCTGGGGTGTTCAGCCTGGAGAAGAGAAGGCTCCAGGGAGACCTTAGAGCACCTTCCAGGGCCTGAAGGGGCTCCAAGAAAGCTGGGGAGGGACTTGGGACAAGGGCAGGGAGTGAGAGGACAAGGGGGAATGGTTTTCAGGTAGAAGAGGGGAGATTGAGGTGAGACATGAGGAGGAAGTTCTTTGCTGTGAGGGTGGTGAGAGCCTGGCCCAGGTTGCCCAGAGAAGCTGTGGCTGCCCCATCCCTGGCAGTGTTGAAGGGCAGGTTGGATGGGGCTTGGAGCAACCTGGTCTGGTGCGAGGTGTCCCTGTCCATGCAGGTGTTTGGGACTAGATGATCTTTAAGGTCCCCTCCAACCCAAACCAGTCTGTGAGTCTGTAGTTCTCTGATTTTGCAAAACCCTGAGTTCAGCAGTAGGTGTATGTTTGTGTGGCCACTTAACATGAACTCACAGAGAGATGCCAGTAGTTGCCCTGAATAGGCAGGCTTGTTAATTATTTGATGGCAACTATCACATTATACAACTTCTCTGATACAGATCCTTCAGTCAAAGCCTTAGCTGTTTGCCAGTTCACCTGAACATTGTGCAGAGATGAAGATGAAGAAAAAAAGAAATACTTTCTTTGGCTTCAGGGATAGTTTATTCTCTTCGCTTTAATGCACTGAAAAGAGTCCATTTAAGTAATTATGAGAGAGCTTGATTTGATTGCTTAGATGTTAGCAAAATGGAACCATAATAATGCTTGGAACTGGGGCAAAGCTGTGAGAAGGGCTCAGTTGCTGTGAATGACACAGTATAAATAAAGATGATCATTTTAATGTACTGAGCAAATAATATCTCTCTAAATCTTGGTAGTGGTGAACATGAAGGAAGTCGACGGATGAAAACAGAACTTCTGGTGCAGATGGATGGCTTGGCCAGATCTGATGATCTTGTGTTTGTTTTAGCAGCTTCCAATCTGCCATGGTAAGAGATCCAGAGAGTACATTTTGAATACATTTGCATGAGCTTCTAAGCACAGATAAAAGATTTGATTGAGATCTTTGCAGAAAAAGCTTTGATACTTGGTTAACGCATTTAAAGATTAATTTGGAGCTTTCACTTGTAAACTCTACAGTTCTTGCTATTTGTGTCACATGAGAATAATCCATAATAAATAATCCATAATAAAGTCAACATATGCTGGTCCTACCAGCTGCTAATATTTAAAATGGAGTATTTGACTTTATAGGCAAGTTATTTACTATGTTAAAGCTAAGAAGGGTTTCAGCCTGGAACTGTAAGGTGCTTAAAACATCAAGTGCTTAGAAGGATACTCCATAAATAGGAATGTTGGATTTTAGTGGTATCAAATGTGACTTTTAAAAAGTTGAGGGAGAAAATTCTTCAGATTCCTTAACATAATTTAGAATAGAAGAATTAGTGGTTTAAGATTGGTACTACAGCACTTCCTCATGTTGATCCTCCAAATGGGCAGGACATGTTATGGAGAGGAAGATAGACAGGAGAGGATGAGGTAGAAGAGGTAACATTTGTAGTCTAACAACTGTGGATGCCTGGGGAGTCCAGCAGAAAATGGCAAGGTCATGTGCTGTCCTTAAATCAACACCATTATAGAATCCCAGACTAGTCTGGGTTAGAAGGGACCTTAAAGATCATCCAGTTCCAACCCCCCTGCATGGTCAGGGACACCTCCCACCAGCCCAGGTTGCTCCAAGCCCCATCCAACCTGCCCTTCAACACTGCCAGGGATGGGGCAGCCACAGCTTCTCTGAGCAACCTGGGCCAGGGACCTGCCTTTCAGGTCCTTCTGCAGAGCCTCCCACCCTCAGGGAAATCAACACTCCTGCTCAGCTTGGTGTCATCTGCAGACTTACTGAGGGTGCCTTCATCCACATCACTGTTGCTGCAGATGTTATGTACAGGTCAGACTGGTTCCTCACTATTGTGTAGAGATTACTTGTACAAGCTGGTTCCTACCCTGGCCCAACTGTGTGAGTACAAACTCATCCCTGCCTTTTGTGGCCATAACAGTGGTGTCTGTGTGTAATTTTGGGGGTTTTTGTCTTGGACAAACTCATGAATTTCAAGCAGTGCAAAATTCACCCTTTCTTCCAGTATCTGCATGAAAGGAACTGAGCAGAATTTGATTGAAATATATTCTAGTTCTGTAAGAAAGTGTTGTAAAAATAAATAGCTGCTGTGTGTGTGAACAGTTACGTTTGAAAGAGAATTAATACATTAATCATCTGTTTGTCTTCTTATGGTTCCTTGCTAATATTCTAGAAAAGCTTGTTATTACCCTTTCAGAAACTCTGAGCAGAGCATTGGACCTTTCTGTGGTCTGTTAAGTTATGCTTTGAGTAGTGAAACTTCACATGCAGTGGGAGCATATTTAAAGGGTCAGGTGTCTTTAAAGGAGCCTGTTTCTCAACTCCTGCTCTCTGGTTTGAAAGGAAAAACTGGATATTTAAAACCCACTGAGTAAAAAGCTGAGAGATGGCACTTTCTCTGAAGGTCGCAGTGTGGCTGGTGCAAGATCTAGGGGTGCTGGAGATGTGTTAATGTGAGCACAAGGATGTCCTCTCTCTGTCCATTTCTGAGGACAGAGATTCCTGCATGTGACTTGTTAATGTGCATCTGCTCCTGCAACTGTTTAACTGTTTCTGGCAATGCAAAAATTACAGAATCATACAATTACTGAATGGGCTGGAAGAGACCATAAAGATCACTTAGTCCCACTCCCCTGCATGGGCAGGGACACCTCGCACCAGCCCAGGTTGCTCCAAGCCCCATCCAACCTGCCCTTCAACACTGCCAGGGATGGGGCAGCCACAGCTTCCCTGGGCAACCTGGGCCAGGGTCTCACCACCCTCACAGCAAAGAATTTCCTCCTCATGTCTCACCTAAATCTCCCCTCTTCCAGTTTTAATCCATCACCCCTTGTCTTCTCACTCCCTGCCCTTGTCCCAAGTCCCTCCCCAGCTTTCCTGGAGCCCCTTCAGGCAATTCCCAAACCCACCTGGACACGTTCCTGTGTGACCTGCCCTGGGCGTTCCTGCTCTGGCAGGGGGGTTGGACCTGATGATCTCCAGAGGTCCCTTCCAACCCTGACCATTCTGTCATTCTGTGATCTAGAAACAGCCTTTCCTACCAGTGCCACCAGTTCTGTCAAGCATCAGGAGCTCTGGTACACACACACACCAGCTCCTCTCACACACACATCCAAACAATTAATTTAATCAATTCTTTTCCCCAAGTGCTTTTCAGCTGTTTGCATCTAACAGTAACACAGCCAAGAAGCTGACAGCAAATTCCTACTCCATCCTTATGGGAAGGGAAGGGTCTCCATACCCCAGTCATCCATGCAGTTTTCAAGAAGAAATAGCTGCTACAATTTATTTACTCCCTCATAAGTCTCCAGTGCCTTCACAGAATGACAGAATGACAGAATCTAAGGGGTTGGAAGGGACCTGGAAAGACCATCCAGCCCAACCCCCCTGCCAGAGCAGGATCACCCAGAGCACATCACACAGGAATGTGTCCAGGTGGGTTGGAATGTCTCCAGCCAAGGAGACTCCACAGCCTCTCTGGGCAGCCTGTCCCAGGGCTCTGTCACCCTCAGAGCCAAGAAGTATTTTCTCATATTCAGGCTAAACCTCCAGTTTGCATCCATTGCCCCTTGTTCTGCCACTGGACACCACTGAGAACAATTTGGCCCCATCCTCCTGACAATCATTTGCTCATGGGCAGGTTGGATTTTGCCCTCTCAATGAGTGTAATGACTAGCTTGTCTAGCAGAAATGTGCCAACCTGAGAGAATATGCTCTAAAATGTGGCTGAGGGTGTCCTCAGAAAGGTGTTCCAGGGAGGTGGAAAGCTAGTGAAAATCATGGGCATCTTACACCCTCATTGAGGCTCACAGCCTCCAGGAACTTGGCTTTCAGAAAGGTTGGTGGGGTTTGAACCGCCCCCCTCTAAGATCTCAACTCTGTGTTCCAAGGTTATTTTAATGTGCATTAGGGGACATTCAGTCCTACTGGAAGACCCAGACTTCAGCTGCACATATATATATATATATATATATATATATATATATATACATATATATATATATATATATATATATACACATTGGAGAACCAACTTTGAAAATTCCTTGCACTACAGTCTGAGGTTGTGGCTTCACAAGCTTTGGTATTAAGCTGGATTTCAAGAGATTTGCTGAACTTGGATATTTATTGATAATAATGGGAAAAAAAAATCAGTACAAAGCTGCTTTTAGATAAGTGAAAAGAAGCCTAAACAAAGCTCTTTACCCTGCCCTAAGCTGCACTGCAGCTACTGATCATTGTCCTGGGCTTGCTGCTCAAACCTCTTCCTGAGACTCATCACCCAGGCACTTTCTGTTGCCAAACTGCATGTTGAAATAATTCAACCTAATTCAAGAAAATAAAGGCCTTGTTAGACAAGAAGTAAAATAACCCTCAACCACGTACTGAATGTTCCCTAATGTATTAGTGCATTTCATTGAGGTTCCTTCTCTCTCCCTGTTGCTTTGGGATGGGTGAAGCTTTGGTGCAGGCTGATCAACTCTTTCCTTCTGCCCAAGTCCTGTTGGAGCTGTGAGCCCATGGCCAAGCTGAGTTCCAGGTGAGGTGCAAAATCCAAGTCAGGTCTGGTATGTCCCTGTAGGGAGCCCTTTCCTTCCCTCTCAGCAGTGCACCGTGTGTACAGTGGAGGAGGATGAGGAACGAGAGTGTGGAGGTCTAAGAGGAGCAAAAGGGGAGGTGTTCAGCCTGGAGCAAAGCAGGCTGAGGGGAGACATTGTCACTCTAGATAACTGCCTGAGAGGAGGTTGGAGCCAGGGGGCTTGGCTCTGCTCCCCAGGAACAAGGGATGGGACAAGAGGAAATGGCCTCATGTTTGCCAGGGGAGGTTGAGACTGGAGAACATGGAGCTCCTGGAGAGAGTCCAGAGGAGGCCACAAAGATGGTGAGAGGGCTGGAGCAGCTCTGCTCTGGAGACAGGCTGGGAGAGTTGGGGTGTTCAGCCTGGAGAAGAGAAGGCTCCAGGGAGACCTTAGAGCACCTTCCAGTGCCTGAAGGGGCTCCAGGAAAGCTGGGGAGGGGCTTGGAACAAGGGCAGGGAGTGAGAAGACAAGGGGGAATGGATTAAAACTGGAAGATGGGAGATCTAGGTTGGACATGAGGAGGAAATTCTGTGCTGTGAGGGTGGTGAGACCTTGGCCCAGGTTGCCCAGGGAAGCTGTGGCTGCCCCATCCCTGGCAGTGTTGAAGGGCAGGTTGGATGGGGCTGAAAAACGGCTTTTGGAAAGAGAGCAGGGAATAACATGGCTCTTTGTACCAGGTTGGAGAGGTGTTGTCCTGAATGTTGGATGGCATCTTAAACAGTCTAAAAATATCAATAACCGTATGAATACACCGACAGCCATTGATTGGCTCATTGTGGTATTTAAATCTAAAGGCTTTATTAGAAGTACTGGAATGGAGCTGAGTGAATTCCTGTGGTCCTCTGAGTTCCTACTGATCAGGTTTTCTAATATTTGCTTTCCTTGTCCTTGGCTCACTGCATGTGGGACAAGCTCTCCCAAACGATGAGGTCCTCTGTGGGGTGAGAGACACTTCTGCTCCTGCTGAGACCAAGGCATGCTGAGGTCTGAGAAAAACCTAAGCAGGCACCTAGATGGGCAGTTGGGAGCCCATTTTTTTGTTTTCTTTATCATGTGCTACAACTGTAGAATCACAGAATCACAGCATGTCAGGGGTTGGAAGGAACCTCTGAAGATCATCAAGTTCAACCCCCTGCCAGAGCAGGACCAAAAACCTGGGGCAGGTCACTCAGAAAGGCATCCAGAGAGGTCTGGAAAGTCTCCAGAGAAGGAGACTCCACAGCCTCTCTGGGCAGCCTGTCCCAGGGCTCTGTCACCCTCACAGGAAAGAAGTTTCTCCTCATGTTGAGGTGGAACTTCCTGGGCTCCAGTTTGAATCCATTGCCCCTGGTCCTGTCACAGGTCACAAGTGACAAGAGCTTGTCCTGCCTTCTTGATGCCCTCATGTATTTATAGACATTAATTAGATCCCCCCTCAGACTTCTCCTCTCTAGACTGAAAAGCCCCAGGTCTCTCAGCCTTTCCTCATCAGACAGATGTCCCAGTCCTTTCACCATCCTTGTAGCCTCCCTTGGACTCTCTCCAGCAAATTCCTGTCCCTCTGGAACTGGGGAGTCCAGAACTGGACACAATCCTCCAGATGTGGCCTCACAAGGGCAGAGCAGAGGGGGAGGAGAACCTCCCTCAATCTGCTGGACACACTGTTCTTAATGCACCCCAAGATACCATCAGCCTTGGCCACCAGGGCACATTTGCTATTAAAACATAAGGACAAGTCACCAAAGGTGACAGAAATAAACTCTGCTGTTCTGCTACAGGTGCCTCTTGAGCTGGCTTTGAGCTTTGTACTGTACCAATTCAGGTTGGGGCTGACCTGCTGGAGAGCAGTGTAGGAGAAAGGGACCTGGGGGTCCTGGTGGACAGGAGTATGACCATGAGCCAGCAGTGTGCCCTTGTGGCCAAGAAGGCCAGTGCCATCCTGGGGGGCATTAGAAAGGGGGTGGTTAGTAGGTCAAGGGAGGTTCTCCTCCCCCTCTGTTCTGCCCTGGTGAGGCCACATCTGGAGTATTGTGTCCAGTTCTGGGGCCCTCAGTTCCAGAAGGGCAGAGAAGTGCTGGAAAGAGTCCAGGGCAGAGCCACAGAGATGATGGAGGGAGTGGAACATCTCCCTGATGAGGAAAGGCTGAGGGAGCTGGGTCTCTTGAGCTTGGAGCAGAGGAGACTGAGGGGCGACCTCATCCATGGTTACAGACACGTTCAGGGCAGTGTCAGGAGGACAGAGCCAGGCTTTGTTCAGTGGTGTCCAGTGACAGGACAAGGGGCAGTGGGTGCAAACTGGAGCACAGGAGGTTCCATGTGAATATCAGGAAGAACTTCTTTCCTGTGAGGGTGACAGAGCCCTGGGACAGGCTGCCCAGAGAGGCTGTGGAGTCTCCTTGGCTGGAGACATTCAAACCTGCCTGGACACGTTCCTGTGTGATGTGCTCTGGGTGACCCTGCTCTGGCAGGGGGGTTGGGCTGGATGGTCTTTCCAGGTCCCTTCCAACCCCTTAGATTCTGTCATTCTGTCATTCTGTGAAGGCACTGGAGACTTATGAGGGAGTAAATAAATTGTAGCAGCTATTTCTTCTTGAAAACTGCATGGATGACTGGGGTATGGAGACCTTTCCCTTCCCATAAGGATGGAGTAGGAATTTGCTGTCAGCTTCTTGGCTGTGTTACTGTTAGATGCAAACAGCTGAAAAGCACTTGGGGAAAAGAATTGATTAAATTAATTGTTTGGATGTGTGTGTGAGAGGAGCTGGTGTGTGTGTGTACCAGAGCTCCTGATGCTTGACAGAACTGGTGGAACTGGTAGGAAAAGCTGTTTCTAGATCACAGAATGACAGAATGGTCAGGATTGGAAGGGACCTCTGGAGATCATCAAGTCCAACCCTCCTGCCAGAGCAGGAACACCCAGGGCAGGTCACACAGGAACGTGTCCAGATGGGTCTGGAAAGTCTCCAGAGAAGGAGACTCCACAGCCTCTCTGGGCAGCCTGTCCCAGGGCTCTGTCACCCTCACAGGAAAGAAGTTTCTCCTTGTCTTGAGGTCTAACTTCCTGTGTTGTCACTTGGTTCCATTTCCCCTCGTCCTGTCACAGGCACCACTGAACAGAGACTGGCCCATTCTTGACACCCACCCTGCAGATATTGATAGACATTCATCAGGTCCCCTCTCAGCCTTCTCTTCTCCAGACTAAACAGCCCCAGGTCTCTCAGTCTGTCCTCATCAGGCAGATGTTCCAGTCCCTTCATCATCCTTGTAGCCTCCCTTGGACTCTTCCCAGCAAATCCCTGTCCCTCTGGAACTGGGGAGCCCAGAACTGGACACAATCCTCCAGCTGTGGTCTCACCAGGGCAGAGCAGAGGGGGAGGAGAACCTCCCTTGACCTGCTGGACACACTGTTCTTAATGCACCCCAGGATACTATTGGCTCTCTTGGCCACAAGGGCACCTTGCTGTCCCATGGACAACTTGTCCACCAGGACCCCAAGGTCCTTCTCCATGGGGCTGCTTTCTGGCAGGTCAACCTCTAATGTATACTGGTGCCTGGTGTTTCTTCTCCCCAGGTGCAGGACTCTACTGAGCCTCATGAGGTTCCTCTTTGCTCAGCTCTACAGTCTGTCTAGATCCTGCTGAATGTCTGCACAGCCTTCAGGTGGCTCAGCCACCCCTCCCAGCTTGGTATCATCAGCCAACTTGCTGAGAACACACTCTGTCCCCTCATCCAGGTTGCTGATAAAGATTTTGGACAGGACTGGACCCAGCAGTGACCCCTGGGGAACTCCAGTAGTTACAGGTCTCCAGCTGGAGTCAGCACATTGATCAGGATGGTGATGATGATAAAATGCATTGAGAAAGGAACAGAAAGAAACATTCATTTTTCTTTCAGGTCTCCTCTGTGCACCAGAAGCAAGTGAAAATGAAGAGTTGTCCCCCTCTGTTGTATTTGTATTGCAGGAGCAGTCTCAGATCCACATCTTGTTCTGCCATAAACGTGGCCCTCACATCCAAGACCTTCCCTCTGTATTTTATACCTACTAAGCATTCATTACAAAGTAGCAATTAATTAGTCCAGACAATGTCCAAGACAGGCAATTTGTAGTGTTTCCTTGACAGGAGAAAGGGAGAGGTTGTTGCTGATGAAACATGCTGCAAGAAAGCCAGGAAAGATAACCACCAACTTGTGATTGTTACTGTGAAGCCTCATTGTCACAAGCCAGCATGTCATGAGCATACAGACCAGGACTACACTGGATAATTAACCCTTTTTTTTTTTAGGTCAAAACTAGGCCGACACAGGTGGGATTCAAAAATGTCAGTCCCTGCAGCCAGGCTTGCTGTTGAGGCTTTGTCTCTGCTGAGGTGACTCCTCTCCTCCTTTGCTTGCAGGGAGTTGGACTCTGCCATGCTGAGGCGGTTGGAGAAGAGGATTTTGGTTGACCTCCCAAGTAAAGAGGCACGGCAGGTGATGATCCAGCACTGGCTGCCCCCTCTGAGCAACAGTGGAGGAGTGGAGCTGAGAACAGATCTGGACTACAGCTTGCTGGGCCAGGTGAGACAGCACTGCAGCAGGGACAGTGCCCACTGGGTGCTTGAGGTCTTTCAAGGTGGGAGCTGTAAGCAAGAGGGACAACTCTTGTCGTGGCAGAAGACGTCACACACATGGAGCCACAAAGAGTGGTTGGGGTTGGAAGGAACCTCTGAAGATCTTTTAGTCCAACCTCCCCTGCTAGAGTAGGTTCACCTACAGCAGATCACACAGGAACACGTGCAGATGGGTTTGGAATTACTCCAGGGAAGGAAATTCCACAGCCTCTCTGGGCAGCCTGTCCCAGGCTCTGTCACCCTCACAGGAAAGAAGTTTTTCCTTATGTTTAACTTGAACCTCCTGTGCTCCAGCTTGTGCCCATTGCCCCTTGTCCTGTCACTGGATACTATGGAAAAGAGACTGGTCCCATCTCCTCACACCCCCTGGAGATATTTTTAAGTGTTTATGAGATTCCCCCCTCAGTCCCACCTGCTCCAGGCTGAACAGCCCCAGCACTCTCAGCCTTTCCTCATGGGGCAGATGCTCCAGTCCCCTTTGTGGGCCTGAGCTGGACTCTATCCAGTAGTTCCTTATTCTTTATGAACTGGGGAGCCCAGAATTGGATGGAATATTCCAGATGTGACCTCACTAGGGCAGAGCAGAGGGGCAGGACAACCTCCCTCAACCTGCTCGCCACATTCTTCTTAATGCCCCCCAGGAGGCCATTGGCCTTCTTGGCCACAAGGACACATTGCTGGCTCATGTTCAGTCTCTTGTCCATCAGGACCCTGAGGTCTTTCTCCCCAGAGCTGCTTTCCAGCAGCTCCATGGGGCTCTTCCTCCCCAGGCACAGAACCCGCCACTTCCCCTTGTTGAGCCTCATGAGGTTCTTTTCTGCCCAGCTCTCCAGCCTGTCCAGGTCACCCTGGATGGCAGAACAGCCCTTTGGTGTGCCAGCCATCCCTCCTAGTTTGGCATCACCAGCAACCTTGCAGAAGCAGAGGTCTGAAGCAGAGGGACAGTACCTCACCAGTGACCTACAGAGCTGGGGGAAGGACCTCAGCCCCATTTGAGGCCGAGCACTTCACAGGCACATACCTGGCTCTGGAAGCAGCACAGCTCTGCTCACAAAGTGGTGTGTTCTGATCCTCCCTGTTGGGCCAACTTTTCAGCCTTAAATACAAGGAGACTTCCAGCAACACTGAATTTTATCCCTCTTCTCGCCAGGCTGGGAGAACTTCCAATTCATCGGGGTAATGAACAGTTAATTGTGTAGGGAAGGTTTGTCACAGCTCCACTGCTGGAGGAGAAAAGAGCATTTAGACAGTGAAGAGATTCACTAGGCACCCAGAATTACCTCATTTAGCCCTTGTCACATCCTAACATCTTTGAAAACATTTTATGCTTACTCAGTTGGCCGTTTTTTTTCACAGAGATGAGACTGCTCAGGTTTTGTTTCACAAAAGTTCATCAGGAAATAAAATTCTTTTATTAACAGGAACAGACACAGAAGGGCAGGTTTTATTTGACCTACAGAAAATTGCCCTTTAGAAAGAAAATGCCCAGTATTTTCCTTGCTCCTACAAGGTACTGTGGGCATTCCAAACAAGAACAAGGAACACACCCTTGAGATGACAATACACATAAAAATATGTATGTAATATATACACACACATATATATTTCAGGCAGCAGAAGACTCTACAAATACTTTATATAAATATAAATATGCTTGTAGATGCTGTTCCTGTCTGATTTGTCAGCTGTAAAATGTTGTAATTCTGATCCTGTCACAGGAAACAGACGGGTACTCCGGCTCAGACATAAAACTCGTGTGCAAGGAAGCAGCCATGAGACCAGTCAGGAAAATTTTCGATGCTCTTGAAAACCATCAGACAGGTACTACAGCTCTGAGTGGGAAATCCAGCCTGGGAAATGTGGATCCACAGCTGGAACTCCAGAGTGTGTAAAGTTAACCCCAGCAGGTGGAGCTGTTACCTGCTTAGGAAAGTTTGAAAGCGTACATTTCTAAAAGGTGTTCCTTAGCTACCATCGGTGATGAGCAGACCCTTTTAAAAGCTGTGCTCTGTGCACAAATATGTGCTTTTTATTTATCATAAAATCCCAGACTGGTTTGTGTTGGAAAGGACCTTAAAGATCATCTAGATCCAACTCCCCTGCCATGGGCAGGGACACTTCCCGCGTGGCAAATAGGGGAACCTCCCTCTTTAAGCAGGATGGGTCAGCCAGCAGTCTGCCCTCTTCATCCTTCTGCTGGAGTCTCACCGTTCAGAAGGGGAGAGAAGTGCAGGGCAAGGCGATCAGTTTTCTAAGCTTATTCCGGTGTTTTTGTCTACTGAGCACTGCGTGGAGGTAAAAGAATGTGTTTTAGTAATCATAATAGTGTTTATTCCATTCTCTTCAGGTAACAGCAACCTACCCGTGATCCGACTAGACACGATCACGACGGCGGATTTCCTGGATGTGATCGCCCACACCAAGCCCTCAGCAAAGAACCTAAGCCAGAAGTACACAGCTTGGCAGAGGGAGTTTGAGTCAGTTTGAAAAGGAAAACCCCCCCCAAAGAGTGAAAACTTCCCAGACTTTCCTAAACGGCATTGACGAGGAGCCAAAGGATTGAACGGTGCTGGGGAAGGAAGTGCATGTTGCTCCCAGGAAAGAGAAGGCAGTTGAGAAAGGTCAGGGGGGAATCTTCACTTTTTAAAACTTAATAGGGAGGATTTTGAATTATTTTTATTAGCTGTTTTCAGTTACCATTCTAGAAACACTCTTCGTGGAAATACTGGAATGGCAGTTGCTACGTTAACAAAGACTCCAGCCTTAATTTTATGGATAAAGATGTGAAAGATTGTTTGCTTCTCAGTCTTTATTCATGACAGTTGCTTCCAGGTCTGTGGAAGAACTGGGGCAGGAAGCTTGTTAAAAGGTCAGTAATTAGTTCAGGTCTCCTTTTCTGAAACTCACTAAAGCATCACCATCAGGGAGGCTCTACCAGCAGAGACCTGCACCCTTTTTAATGAAAAGTGACTGTTTTCAGTGAAATTCAAGAGTTTAGAAGTGCCTTGTAGTGGTTTGTCATCATTTTCACCCAAGGTGAAAGCCTTGATGTGCCCAATGTATTGCTTTGTAGTTGCTTGGGGATATTTCCAAGGTGGAAGAGGCAATGAATAGAACTTGGAGACATTGTAGAAAATCAGGAGACTTAGGCAATGTCACTAGAAATGGGTTACCCACTGAATTTGCAACCAGACATAAAATGCAAACAGCAAGTCTGTGCAGTGCAGTGAGAAAAGCCACCAAGTTTGAATGTTTTCTGTTCATCAACATGGTCGGGTAACCAGTCAGGGTTTCCATGTGTCCTTTAATCATAGAATCCCAGACTGGTTTGGGATGGAAGGACCTTAAAGATTATCCAGTTCCAACCCCCCTGCATGGGCAGGGACACCTCCCACCAGCCCAGGTTGCTCCAAGCCCCATCCAACCTGCCCTTCAACACTGCCAGGGATGGGGCAGCCACAGCTTCCCTGGGCAACCTGGGCCAGGCTCTCACCACCCTCACACCAAAGAATTTCCTCCTCATGTCTCACCTAAATATCCCCTCTTCCAGTTTTAATCCATTTCCCCTCTTTCCATCCCTCCCTGCCCTTGTCCCAAGTCCCTCCTCAGCTTTCCTGGAGCCCCTTCAGGCACTGGAAGGTGCTCTAAGGTCTCCCTGGAGCCTTCTCTTCTCCAGGCTGAACACCCCAACTCTCCCAGCCTGTCTCCAGAGCAGAGCTGCTCCAGCCCTCCCAGCATCTCCGTGGCTTCCTCTGGACTCTCTCCATATTCTCTTATGTTGGGGGCTCCAGAACTGGACACTGTACTCCAGGTGGGGTCTCAGGAGAGCAGAGCAGTGAAGGAGAATCACCTCCCTTGATCTGCTGCTTATAAATGTCTCACCTCCTTCCTGCCCTTCACTCTAAGGACCAAAGCCAGGCTCCAAGCAGAAACCAACACACGTTCAGAACTGTTTGACATGAACACCAGATGTGTGAATTTATTCAAAACTGTGGAGTACAATTTAGAAGGGCACACATGTGGTATCTAAAGACAACTTTTGTGCCCGGGGGAGGTTTATTGTTTATTTCCACTGCCAAGTCTGGTCCATCCACAGATTCTGTCTGGGACAGAGGTTAAATCTGAATGCAGGTAACCCCCCCCCCACCATGTCAGACTGCAGGTAAGACAATTTTTTACATAAGCAGAGCTTCCCAGTCATTTGTCATTATGCTTTTTTCTTAACAAGAACAAGCACAGTTCATTACCACAAAGCTGTATTTTCAATAAGGTTAATACTCCAGGAATGTATAATTACAATCTAACAATTTAAGACTCAGGAGCACTGTAAAACAACTGTAAAGGACTTGGATTATTACAGTTCACAAATGGACCAGAAAAGCTATTTACCATCATTACAAAGTTGGTTCATATTGGGGGGTTTAGTGCATATGAAAAGCACTGCCTGCTACAGAATTAAATTTAATTTTACTGCTCTACCAACCAACTGTATAAAAACTGGAATCTGTCCCAATGGCTTGTGGAGGATTTCTCCCATAGCATTAGAAAGAAACAAACAAAAAAATCCCCAACAATAGTGAAATTTTGCAACTGTAGCATTAATAGGACACCTGCTGAAGTCCAATTCCAAAAATTCACAGTCTCTAAGGCATCTAATACCAGATTTTTATATCTGTACCATTCTTTTTAATAACAACATCTAATTAAAACATCTGTAAAACACTGACAGTTTTAATTTGATGTAAGATTTGAAATACAAAATAACAGGGTCTGTTCTAATGAGAGGAAAGATACCAGCAGTAGATATTATTAAACAATGGTGTTGTTTTAATTTAAAAATCACTCCTAAATTTGCATAATCTCTAAATCAGAGCAGAATCACACTCAGTGAAATCACTACAGGCTGGCTAAGGCTCTGTTAGTCTTTCAGGTTTAGTTACTTGAGTATTTCCAGTGGGGTGTGTTGGTTTTTTGTTTCAGTTTAGCTTCTTCAGCAGAAGAACATGACACTTCCCAGGCAGGGCTTTTTATTTCTTGAAAACTGACAATAAGCAGAACTCTTTGCCATGCTCCCATTCAGGAAGTTTCTGTCTCACCTGCTGGTATCCATGATTCCTACTCACATCCTTGTGCAACTACTGGAGGAAAGGGGCTGTGACTGTCCCCATGCTGATCCTCTGCCCTTTCCCAGCTGGAGTGGAAGGAGCTCCTGGCCTGGTTTCTGATACAATGCGTGCACTGATCCTGTGACCTTGATTTCTGAAGCAAGAGTAAAGGAAATGATGTGAAATGGATGTTTCTTCAAACTGACCTGTTCCCTTTCTCATAGCAGACTCTCTAGGATATGTTCCACTGCCTCTGGGAAATTCCCACAAGTTAAGTAAGGAGCTGGATTGATTTTGCCTTCATCTGCTGGTCGGTATTTACCTGTAACAGATTAAGAAAAATACACATTTATTAAGTTCCTTTGGGCATTTTCCCTCCCCCTCGAAAAACACAGCTTCCTCAGATCAGTAACAAGCAGACACTGTAGGAGGAATGTCCATCTGAGCTTCTCCTGCAACCAACATCTCAAGTCTTCCCCAAACCAACACTGACCCTCACTAAAGATACCTCCAGGGGTGACTCTAGCTCAGAACTTTGGTTGCTGGTGCACTGGTTTCTCTCTGCTGTACTGGAACTATTCTCTCATGGAGTAGTCAGATATTTGTGTTGTAGGTTCCTGGAATAATATTGTTATCATCTTCCCTCTGCCTTTTATGATGAAGAGTAGGGTTACTGGCTTTTGAACATACTGGACTGTGTGGTGGAGCAGCTGCCACCTCAGAAAGACCTTGCCCAGGCCATGGCACCATCAGTAACGTCAATAATACCTGCCAGTTCCTCAAGGTTGCACTTTGGTCAGAAGCAACAATACGTTTATAATAACCAGTGTTAATTACTAGGGAATGTCACTGGAGTTCCTAAAGGATCAGAGGTTACATTGCTATGACTGATTCTGGTAATCTAAGATATCACATTAACAGTTCTGGTTTTTGATTAGAGCTTGGGATTTTAGAGGAAAAACATTCATACCTGTAAGATCAGTTGCCTTCACAGAATCATAGAATGGTTTGGGATGGAAGGGACCTTAAAGATCATCCAGTTCCAACTCCCCTGTATGGGCAGGGACACCTCCAACCAGCCCAGGCTGCTCCAAGCCCCATCCAACCTGCCCTTCAACACTGCCAGGGATGGGGCAGCCACAGCTTCTCTGGGCAGCCTGGGCCAGGGTCTCACCACCCTCACAACAAAGAATTTCCTCCTCATGTCTCACATAAATCTCCCCTATTCCAGTTCTAATCCATCCCCCTTGTCCTCTCACTCCCTGCCCTTGTCCCAAGCCCCTCCCCAGCTTTCCTGGAGACCCTTCAGGCACTGGAAGGTGCTCTAAGGTCTCCCTGGAGCCTTCTCTTCTCCAGGCTGAACACCCCAACTCTCCCAGCCTGTCTCCAGAGCAGAGCTGCTCATCTGTTACTTGATATCATCTGTCAGTCTGGGGGTTGTGCTCTAGCCCTGTAGTTGAAACATTAAATGTAATGGCCCGTCCTAACTTAAACACAATCTACTGCTCGACAGGCTACCACCACCACCCTTCAGCTAAGGAAATTCACCCCAAAATGCATGGGATGATGGACTGAGGTTGTCCCACCAGCCCTAACAAGCCTTAGAAATGGCAGGTCCTGTACCCCTGTATTCCGCTTTGATGAGGGGGCACCCGGAATCCTGGGGTCAGGTCTGGGCCCCTCAGGACAAGAAGGACCTGGAGGGGCTGGAGTGTGTCCAGAGAAGGGCAAGGGAGCTGGGGAAGGGGCTGGAGCACAAGTGTGAGGAGGAGCAGCTGAGGGAGCTGGGGGTGTCCAGCCTGGAGCAAAGGAGGCTGAGGGGAGACCTGCTGGCTCTGCAGCTGCCTGAGAGGAGGTTGGAGCCAGGGGGGTCGGGCTCTGCTCCCCAGGAACAAGGGATGGGACAAGAGGAGATGGGCTCCAGTGGTGCCAGGGGAGGCTGAGATGGGATCTTGGGCAGCATTTCTTGCTGGCAAGGGTTGTCAGGCCCTGGCCCAGGCTGCCCAGGGCAGGGCTGGAGTCCCCATCCCTGGAGGGGTTTCCAAGCCATGTAGATGTGGTGCTGAGGGACATGGGGCAGGGGTGGCCTTGGCAGGGCTGGGGGAACATTTGGACTGGATGATCGTAAAGGTCTTTTCCAGCCAAGGTAATTCTCTGGAATAACAGCTCCATGGAGTACTCACCAGTCCTTACCAAAATCCCACGCATGCCCGCATTCTGGGCGCCACCAACATCATCCCTGCAGTCCTGGGAGAGAAGAGGAGATCAGCAGGTTAGATGAGCACAGATGCAACTCATTAACAAGTCTTTCAGGACATTCTCTGCTTTGCACACCACTAACCAGCCACTTACAGAATCAATTCCTGTAGCTGCCTATCAGCCAAATTGTCATGGGAATTATTTACCAGGTGCTTTCTGCTGGATCAAATAGTGACTACAGTAAGAGAACTAACCCCACAGATGACACGTTACAGCCTGCAAGTTCTGATGGTTCAATTTTCACCCCTTGTTTAATCCCAGTGAGTTCAGACAGATCAGTCCATGGCATCTGGGAGGCACCACACAATGAGGAGGTTTTGGATCCCCACGTACATCACCAATCATGACAGCCTCTTCTGGGGTACAGTCCATCCCCCGTAAAGCTTCCAGGAAGAAGGTCTTCTCTGGCTTCCCCACCACCATTGCTTTGGTGTCCGTGGCATATTCCAGCCCAGTTACAAAAGGTCCAGGTCCCAGAGCCAAGCCATCTTTTTTCTTGAAATATCTGGCTTTATGTATAGCTATAAGAGGAGCACCATCCAAAATCAACCTAAGGAATCAATGAAGAAGAAAGTATAAAAATGATATCAAAAAGCCCTGATATCCTCTGGAGACAGGCTGGGAGAGTTGGGGTGTTCAGCCTGGAGAAGAGAAGGCTCCAGGGACACCTTAGAGCACCTTCCAGTGCCTGAAGGGGCTCCAGGAAAGCTGGAGAGGTGCTTGGGAAAAGGGCAGGGAGGGATGGGATGAGTGGGATGGATTTAACCTGGAAGAGAGGGATTTAGGTGAGACATGAGGAAGAAATTCTTTAGTATAAGGGTGGTGAGACCCTGGCCCAGGTTGCCCAGAGAAGCTGTGGCTGCCCCATCCCTGGCAGTGTTGAAGGGCAGGTTGGATGGGGCTTGGAGCAACCTGGTCTGGAGGGTGGTGTCCACATGGCAGGGAGTTGGAACTGGATGATCTTTAAGGTCCCTTCCAACCCAAACCCGTCTGTGGGTCTATGATTCTATGTTTTACAGCCAAAGGACTGAGCTGGCTTTCATGAAGCCCCAAACTATAATGCCAGCTGGTATTCCTTTTGAGAGTTAAAGAATGTTCCTTCCTTTCATTTCCCCAGATAGAGCTAATAAATCCCCAAATAAAGAATATATTGTCTTGAGGACTTTTAACATCTAACTATTTATAAATCCTGTCCATAGCTCTCATCCAATCAGCTCCATTACTCCAAGCAGCCTCACTTTTCACCAAGGCAAACATCCTAACATTAGAACCCATCAGCTTTCCTCACACAACTATTTTAAAATACCTGAACACACTGCAGTAGAAGGTAGCAGTTTGATGGCCACAGCCTTCATCTCCTTGCCTGGACTTGGAATACCTCAGTGCTTTTGGGCTGGTGCTGCCAGGAAACCTGCAGCCCAGCAGCTCTTGAGGCTCTTGGTATCATTTTACCTTAAACTTTATATTTGAACATTGGAGGAATTACAGTAAAAAGTTACAGGAAAAGGCATAAAGATACTTGGTGCATTCATGTCCCACCCAATTGCCCAGTTAACAGTGCTAGTACTGAGTCTTCTAGGAATAAAGTTGTATTTGGGTTCCTTGCTATTTGGAACCAAAAAAAATCCAAGTGGAACATAGTTCAAAGCCACAAGTCATCAGATTCCTAACACTTATGAGTACAATAAGAGAGTATGGTGGTGTTACAGGAGACTTGGCTGGGCGCAGCATCTGAGAGCCTCAGGAGCTGAGTACAAGGGTGACCTGAGACTGGGAACTCCTCCCTGCCCAACAGCAAAGATCTTCACACCTTCCATGGGCACATTTTTGCCCTGACACATCAGCATGCACCACCCTCAGGGTTCCACAGAAACCATCCCTGCTGCCAGGTGACATGCCTGGTGAACAGCTGCACAGAACATGGGATTGTGTGGAGTGGCCAAGAAGGCCACCAGCATCCTGGCTCGTGTCAGCCCTGGTGTGGGCAGCAGGAGCAGGGCAGGGATGGTCCCCCTGTGCTGGGCCCTGGGGAGGGGGCACCTGGAATCCTGGGGTCAGGTCTGGGCCTCTCAGGACAAGAAGGAGATGGAGGGGCTGGAGCGTGTCCAGAGAAGGGCAAGGGAGCTGGGGAAGGGGCTGGAGCACAAGTGTGAGGAGGAGCAGCTGAGGGAGCTGGGGGTGTCCAGCCTGGAGCAAAGGAGGCTGAAGGGAGACCTGCTGGCTCTGCAGCTGCCTGAGAGGAGGTTGGAGCCAGGGGGGTCGGGCTCTGCTCCCCAGGAACAAGGGATGGGACAAGAGGAGATGGGCTGCAGTGGTGCCAGGGGAGGCTGAGATGGGATCTTGGGCAGCATTTCTTGCTGGCAAGGGTTGTCAGGCCCTGGCCCAGGCTGCCCAGGGCAGGGCTGGAGTCCCCATCCCTGGAGGGATTCAAGAAACACGTAGAAGTGGCACTACAAGACATGCTCTAATGGGCATGGTGGGTATTGTGGTGTTGTTTGTTGGTGCTTTGGTGTGTGGGTTTTTGGGGTTGGTTTGTTTGTTTTTTCCCTCCTGGCTCCTGGTTGGAGTGGGTGATCTTACAGATCTTTTCCAGCTGCAACAGTTCTGTGCTCCTGTGCCAGTAGCTCTGCAAGGTGAGGTAACAACTGCCAGACACTTCCATTTGCCTCAGGTACTGCAGGAGCTTCAGTCTATCCCAACAGGTAGGCCTGTAACCAGCAAAGCTGGGCAGTATAGGGGCAACGTTGGCAGTCAGAAAGAATTTCTTTTCTCCTTAACCCTGCCTGATTTAAAATAAAAAAAGGCTTTAAGAAAACAAACAGAATCTTGCTCTGCCCCTTCACTGCTTTTCTGGAGCTCTGCTGCAGCTCTGCTCTAAGGGGCTGCCTGAGGTGGGTTGTATCCTCCTTGGAGGATGTTCGCTCCTTCCCAAATGCCTGCAGAGCAGCCTGGGTACTCTAAGCAGTACATAAATGATAATATTTCATTTCATTTCATTATCACCAAACACTTCTATTGAATCAATGCCTTCCAAAGCAAGCTCAACAAGGAGAGAGCTGGCATGTTTATCTGTGAGCAGCCAGATCTGATCTTGGTGGGAGGATGCCTCTAGGATACAGAAAAATTTAATTTGACAGCAGCACCACAACCACTTAGATTCAGCAGTTTGCAGGAAAGATCTCACCTGAGAGAATTCTTTTAAACGTGGCATGAAAACCCCATGTATACAGAAAGAGGAATTTAGTCTCAGTCATTTCAAATAGTGCCCAGAGAACGGCCTTACTCTGTGGATCTCGTTTTGAGACTCATACTGGGTTAGATTTTCCTAACCTAATGTTGGATGTCAACTGAGTAGTTGCCTACCAGTAATTAGTCAGGCTGGCTCTTCACAGTCAGAGGAAGGGAAAAAGCACTTCTAGGGCACAGTTCAACTGTCCTATTTTAAGCACAAATAGGGGAAAAATGAGTGATGCCTTACAAGTACCTCCTCTCTCCCACAGAAGCCCAGAACACCAGCTCAGATACAGGCATCAATACTGTAAATCATGGAATCATGGAATGGTTTGGGTGGGAAGGGACATGAAAGATCATGTAGATCCAACCCCCTGCCTGGGCAGGGACACCTCCCACCAGCCCAGGTTGCTCCAAGCCCCATCCAACCTGCCCTTCAACACTGCCAGGGATGGGGCAGCCACAGCTTCTCTGGGCAACCTGGGCCAGGGTCTCACCACCCTCACACCAAGTAATTTCTTCCTAACATCTAAACTAAATATCCCCTCTTCCAATTTAAACCATCACCCCTTGTCCTATCAATACAAACTCTTGCCCAAAGTCCAAAGCCCCAGCTTTCCTGGAGCCCCTTCAGGCACTGGAAGGTGCTCTAAGGTCTCCCTGGAGCCTTCTCTTCTCCAGGCTGAACACCCCAACTCTCCCAGCCTGTTTCCAGAGCAGAGCTGCTCCAGCTCTCTGATTCTCTTGATGGCCTCCTCTGGATTCTCTCCGTATCAGGGATGTTCCACTGACCCTTCTCTGCATTTCACAACAGACAAAAGGCACATCACTAGGACTAAACTCAGCAACAGGCTCATCTTTAAGTCTCTTCAAGTCTCTTCTTTAAGTCTCTTGAAGTTTTTTTTTCAAGTTCAAGTCAAGAGTGCTGTGCTGATCTAGAACTAGAAAGAAGGATGCCTGGCTACACACCTCTGCAAACATCTTTGCATCTTTGCTCATGGACAGTCACAGTTTTATCTGATTTACCCCTTCATCAACACACAAAACCACAAGCTTTAGAAATAAGACAAACCAGATCTGATCCATAGTTCCTATAACTCATCATATTATCCTGGCCACTCCTGAACACAAGATGCTTCAGAAGATACTGCTAGAAATTCCGCCTAGGTAGGTAAGGAATAATCTGCCATAAATACTGGATTTCCTTTCCTATCATTTTTTCATGTCCAAAGGCTGAAGTTTGAACATAGGAGGCATCTCCCAAATGCTTCCCAAACTCCTTGGTTTTGTCTATTCACTCTTGAAGCATTGCTAACTTTTTCACCTCAGTGACCACTGAGACTGAAAGCTATGAAAACCAGGACTGGAATTCCTGAGGTTTATGTTTAAGGCCCCATAGAGCAGAATCCCAGACTGGTTTGGGATTGGGTGGGAAGGGATGTAAAAGATCATCTAGTTCCAATCCCCTGCCACAGGAAGGGACACCTCCCACCAGACCAGGTTGCTCAAAGCCACCAAGGTTAGTGGCTCCCTCTCCCACACAGGGACACCGTCATCACGCTCCATAACGGTGATGTTGCTACCACCCTCTTCTCCCCAACCAAGAAGGATTTCCTCACCTAGGTGGAGGTACAGAGCCCAGCACCAACAGCCAACACCCAAAAAGCCATGAGGAGATGACTTACCGAAATGCTCTGTTCATCATCTCGTAGTGAAAGTGCTCAGGAGCCAGTCCAACCACCACCGCGTTGGGTTCCTCAGTGGCTATCCCTGGAAAACCAAAACATGACTCTGGGCAAAGGGAATTTTACTCATACTTAGCAGTACAAAGTCAACAAGTGCAACGAATCACTTTGCAGCAAAAAGGAGCATTTTCTGACACGAACATGTCACACAGACTAGTTTGATGTCTTTTAGAAATAAGGAACAGGTGTTGATCTACCCAGCTTGATGTCTTTAAGGCACAGGTGTTGACCTACCCAGACTCCTCCATCCTGCACAAAACACTGCAGCTGGACAGTCCTACCAGCAGCTGCTGACCACTGATCCTCTCACTGCCTCCACCAACATGCAGCAGACCTCAACCATAACTGTTTTCAGTGAATGACTCGTTGCTGGCTCAGAACCTCTTTCTCTGATTAATCTGCTTTGTAAGAGAGTGAAATGGGAAGACAAGTGAATTCCATCCAGTTTATGTTCATTGAATCTCAGACTGGTTTGGGCTGGAAGTTTTAATCCATTCCCCCTCATCCCGTCCCTCCCCAGCTTTCCTGGAGCCCCTTCAGGCACTGGAAGGTGCTCTAAGGTCTCCCTGGAGCCTTCTCTTCTCCAGGCTGAACACCCCAACTCTCCCAGCCTGTCTCCAGAGCAGAGCTGCTCCAGCCCTCCCAGCATCTCTGTGGCCTCCTCTGGACTCTCTCCAGGAGCTCCATGTCCTTCTTGTGTTGGGTGCTGCAGAACTGAACACAGTACTGACCATGGGGTCTCACAAGAGCAGAGGGAGTGGATTAAAGCTGGTAGAGGGGAGATTGAGATGAGACATGTGGAGGAAATTCTTTGCTGTGAGGGTGGTGAGACCCCAGCCCAGGCTGCCCAGGGAAGCTGTGGCTGCCCCATCCCTGGCAGTGTTGAAGGGCAGGTTGGATGGGGCTTGGAGCAGCCTGGGCTGGTGGGAGGTGTCCCTGCTCATGCAGGGGGGTTGAAGATGATCTTCAAGGTCCCTTCCTAGACCAGCCATTCTATGATTCCCAAGAACACAAATACAGGATATTCCTGGGGGTGTACTTCTCTGGATACAGATTAGGTAAAAGAGATAATCGGGTTTCATAGCCCTGGGAGCCCACAGAGGCTTTTCTCCTGAACACTTGACCTTTCTGAAGGTCACTGGCTACACTATGGCATTAAAATGTACCAGGAAATGTCTAACTCCTAGCAAGATTAAACCCTCTTTAAATTACATAGCCATGAGGGTTTCAGTTCACAAGGCAAGAGGCAGGGAGCAGTGACAAACCATCCACCTTTCTCCTGCCCTGCCGTTAAGTGGAAGACTGAATTTACAGTTTTCAGCTCTGAATATGTTAAAAAATACGGTTATCTTCAGTACTCTTGAAACAATGACGTGGTTGAGTCAACAACTTAACCTGTCCTAGGTTCAGACACCTGCCAGACATGTCCAGGTTAGCACAGATAATCTTCTACTCCCCTTAGTGTTGAGGGAGGGAAATGGGAACAGCTGAAAGTACAGCAAGTTTTAACCAGGTCTTTAGAGATGACAACCTAGAGAAGTTAGGGTGATGAACCTGTCACCAATTAAGCTACTAAAGTACAGAGAGTGAGACTTAGATGTTTGATATAAGGTAAGTAACAATAACTACCTGGAGATTTTACTTTTCATAGGAATCTATTAAGACAGGAGCCTCCTGCAGGTGCCTCCACATTGACTTTTCAGCTCTTTACAAGCAAAACCTCTGTACTGTAGCTGAGGGAAACCTGATTTCCAACTAATTGATACATCCTTGCTATAAAACAAACCAGCACTGGTAGGTGCAATACATCTCCAATGATCTAGTGATAAGTATTACTTTTTTTTTTACATTGGAAATTAATAAAATGTATGGAGTTTTATTCAAATTCCTGATTATCTGGAGGCTTTGGCTGTCACTTCCACTATTCCTCAAGAAGCTATGACATCAGACTGTTTCATGTTAATTTAAATAAAAAATAAAAAGGACCTTTCTGACTCTGGGAAGCTGCACATTTCAGGCTTCATCACATCTAATGGTACATATATATGATTGTCACTCTCAAAATGGAGAGCACTTTGTTTCCTTAGCTGTCCAGTAACTTCCCCCACCTCACCTGTGAAATCAGGCAGGGCCTTCTCATCCACCAGGAGTAGAGGCCTCATCTGCTTTTGCTCCAGAAGATTTCTGGCTGCTGTCAGAGAGGTGAAGATCTCATTCTCTGCAATGTCAAATCCCAGGCTGGTCAGCCTCTCCAGCAGGTCTCTCTTGCACTCCTTTGTTGTGTTTGTCACAAACCGAATGGTGACAGGAGCGCGGCGCAGCCTGGGGGAGGAGGAACAAAGGTCAACTGGCCACAGGGTCCTGCTGCTGCTGTCTCCTGGGAACTGAAAATGGACCATCTTGGTAAAGGCTGCAGATGAAAAGACTGTGTATGTCCCAGAGCACAGGTGCCACACAAAAAGCCACCAGGTTGGTAACTACTGTGGACAGGAGGGCAGTGTGTACCAGGAGATCGAGCTTCCCCTGCTCTGCATCTAACAGGAGAAGGCAGGAGGGAAATGGTGACTCCACACTCCATCTTCATACGAGTAACAAACAAATTTACAGAATTGTTTAGGCTGGAAAACACCTCTAAGATCATCCAGTCCAACCGTTCCCCCAGCCCTGCCAAGGCCACCCCTGCCCCATGTCCCTCAGCACCACATCTACACGGCTTGGAAACCCCTCCAGGGATGGGGACTCCAGCCCTGCCCTGGGCAGCCTGGGCCAGGGCCTGACAACCCTTGCCAGCAAGAAATGCTGCCCAAGATCCCATCTCAGCCGCCCCTGGCACCACTGCAGCCCATCTCCTCTTGTCCCATCCCTTGTTCCTGGGGAGCAGAGCCCGACCCCCCTGGCTCCAACCTCCTCTCAGGCAGCTGCAGAGCCAGCAGGTCTCCCCTCAGCCTCCTTTGCTCCAGGCTGGACACCCCCAGCTCCCTCAGCTGCTCCTCCTCACACTTGTGCTCCAGCCCCTTCCCCAGCTCCCTTGCCCTTCTCTGGACACGCTCCAGCCCCTCCAGGTCCTTCTTGTCCTGAGGGGCCCAGACCTGACCCCAGGATTCCAGCTGCCCCCTCCCCAGGGCCCAGCACAGGGGGACCATCCCTGCCCTGCTCCTGCTGGCCACACCAGTGCTGACACAAGCCAGGATGCTGGTGGCCTTCTGGGCCATCTGGGCACACAGTGGCTCATATTCAGCTGCTTTCAACCAGCTCCCCCAGGTCCTTTTCCTCTGGGCATTTTCCAGCCACTCTTCCCCAAGCCTGGAGCGTTGCCTGGGGTTGTTGTGACCCAAGGGCAGGACCCAGCACTTGGCCTTGGTGAACCTCACACAATCGTGTCCATGGATCAATGGATCCAGTCTTTCAGGTCCCTCTGCAGAGCTTCCCACCCTCAGGGAAATCAACACTCCTGCTCAACTTGGTGTCATCTGCAGACTTACTGAGGGTGCCCTCAGTCCCCTCCTCTAGATTGTTGATATGGATTGCTGATAATGATCAACAGTAACAAGTCTGAAAAGCCTTTTAATGCAACCAGGACAATAAAGAAACAAGCCCTGTATTTTGAATCAACAGCATTCTGAACTAAAGTAAATAAACAAAAGACCCTTGTTGCTAAATTACTACAGGGAACTCCACATGCTGGGTGAATTTCACAGCAGCTGTGGTTCACTCAGAGCTGCAGGATGTTCTAGGAGGCTCTGTTACCTGTGTGGTGATTTTATACTGGCTCTTGCAGCCATTCCTCCCTTTACTGAGGAACACCAGTATCACATAAAACCACATTATTGCCCTACACTGACAGTACATGCTACCAAACAATCAAATAATTTTCAATGACAATTTCAATTGCATCCTCTTTAATTATTCCCCCACCATCACTTTCTCTGTTTGTTGCTATAGAAACAACCACTGGCATGAGGACTGCATGGAGAACATCAAAATAAAGTTGGTCAGTGCTGGAGACTTGCCTGCACCTGCTGCTTCTTTCTCTTGTCAGATACACTGACCCTTCACAAGTATGAACTGGAAAAAAATATTCCCCTGGTTGCTAATAAAATAATCATTACTATTATTTTTTTTTCCTATGGACCTCAATACTGAGAAGTAACCCTAAAACTGGAATTTATCCCCTTGTTCCCTAAGCAAGCTGCATGCCAATCATTTCAGCTTCTTCTGAGGAAAGACAATGACAGGGATTAGCAAAAAAGAGCATGAATTATTTGTGAAGAGAAATGCAGTTTCCTAATCCTCCTTTGAACATTTCCTCTGAGCAACAGTCCAGCTTTATAAAAACCTCAGCAGCCAAGACAACTCCTGTAAAAACACCTCATCCTTAATTCAGCCCTATTCCTCTTCCCTGATTACTGTCCCAGCATCTTGAGGTGTCCTCCCTCACTCACCATGGTATTTTTTATCACTTTGTGTTTTTTTCATCCATTGCAAGATGTCTTCTCCAGGAAAACAGGTACAAAGATCCCTGGACTTGCCTACCCTATTTTGCCATTGACTCAGACAGATTAAACCACTCTGTGATGCCTCAATTTCTTTAGGCACCCTTCATCAGAAGAGAAAGTGGTGCTTAACTCTTCTGTTTCAATTCCTACAAAAGACGGGCAGTATTATCAAATGCTTCTCAAACTTAAAAAAACACTGAGGTTGTTTGCCAAGTAGAAACTTGAAAAATAAAAAACTTGGCTGAAAGACCAAATGGAAGGAGAACTCTGCAATAGGTGCCTTCCCCACTAGGTCAAGTTGTTCTCTCTGTGAGATCACTTTAGTGCACCATGAGCTTAAGGATTCAGACATAAAAATCAGGTTCCTGTAGTTAAAGCACTGAGGAACAGCTGAGATAAAATTACTGTGGAGTAGATGAGGTAATTCAGGTTAATTTCACTATTTTCCACTTTGGTTGAGGCTACAGTCCCACAAAGATTAGAAAAACTCTGAATACTGTCTTTTTTTTTTTTTTTTTACCTAGAAAAGGCCTAGTGAGCAACTTAGGAAAGCTGCTGGGGCTCAGGTGGCACATGGCAACTTTTCAATATCCAGGCCCTCTGCTGATTTCTCCTGGTATGAACACAGGTGAAAATAAAAGCAGAATTTCCTTACCCATAACAGCTTACAAAAGGAGAAGCTTCAGGCCTGTTGCCTTCAAGGAGTGTCTTTGTGCAAACCAGGCTGACAGAACCTATCAGAGGAGGGGGGGGAGGGAAAAAGGTCTCTTGCCTTTTAAGAGCTTCCTGGGCGCCTGGCACAGCTGAGTCTTCGATGTGAAGTGTGCCATTGAGATCCACCAAGACAGCTTTCAGAGCACGCCGAGCTGCCATCCTTCCCTTCCCCAGGGACAAGGGCAAAGAAATGAAACAACAAACAACTGGTTAGCAGACAATGGGTAATAAAAACCAGGGACTCAGCTAAACGCCTCGTTTGTGCCAAGCCCGGTACCACTCAGAACATTACTTGCAGTCTGAAATGGGCCCCGTCAGACAAGAGAAATAAAAGGCAGAGTGTTTAAAAAAAAATACATAATTGATGGGGTGGTATTTTCCCAAAGACTCTATATATGGAAATCAGGGGCTATTTGTTTTTTAAGTGCCTTTATTTGCGCGCGTCAAAAAAAATCTCCCTAAACAAGGAAGACGTTTGGGAAGAGGATCATTAGGTCTGGGATTGCTGGTTCAAGGCCTCAGGAAGCACATTTTGGCAAGTCCCATTGCCACCAAGTAAAAATAAATACAACAGGACTCAATGGAGACACAGGGCTCTGCCTATAAAGCTGCAAATGCTCTGCCAAAGTGGCTACTGTTGAGCTTATTTTTGTAAGCGAAGATCTGGGGTGATCCACCCCATGAGAGAATTCCAGGTGGCCCAGCTCTGAGGTTGTTCAGTGACTGACTCTGCCTGTGTGCCAGGGTGGATTTAGCCAAGAAGCTCTCAGGGATTAAGGATACTCAGCACCCCAAAGGGTTACTCCATCCTCTTGCACAGGGGACAGTCAGGGAGCTTTTCTACAGCAAGTTTGTCACACAAACAGGTGGAGGAGACTCAGCCCAAAAGAAATGCCAGCATCCAAAGGCACTGCAGAAGAACACAGTGAGGTTATATCACAGAATCATGGAATGGTTTGGAAGGGACCTTAAAGATCCTCTAGATCCAACCCCCTGCCATTCACAGGGACACCTCCCACCAGCCCAGGTTGCTCCAAGCCCCATCCAACCTGCCCTTCAACACTGCCAGGGATGGGGCAGCCACAGCTTCCCTGGGCAACCTGGGCCAGGGTCTCACCACCCTCACAACAAAGAATTTCCTCCTCATGTCTCACCTCAATCTCCCCTCTGCCAGTTTAAATCCATCCCCCTCATCCCATCCCTCCCTGCCCTTGTCCCAAGCCCCTCCCCAGCTTTCCTGGAGCCCCTTCAGGCACTGGAAGGTGCTCTAAGGTCTCCCTGGAGCCTTCTCTTCTCCAGGCTGAACACCCCAACTCTCCCAGCCCG
Organism: Apus apus; assembly: GCF_020740795.1. Classification (NCBI taxonomy): domain Eukaryota; kingdom Metazoa; phylum Chordata; class Aves; order Apodiformes; family Apodidae; genus Apus; species Apus apus. Next base: position 3,234,593 of record NC_067312.1, on the reverse strand, counting down.
TTCTCACAGGAGAGGTGCTTTTTGGGTCAGAAACAGCAGATAGCAGCTATTTCACAGAAGGTATTTCCATCAGTTGAATCTCCATGTATGTGGAATCCTTCCACCACCCTCACACTAAAGAACTTCCTCCTGATGTCTAAGCTAAATCTTCCTTCTTCCAGCTTCAGTCCATTCCCCCTTGTCCTCTCACTACTAGCTCTGTAAAATGTCCCTCCCCAGCTTTCCTGTAGCCCCTTCGGATGCTGGGAAAAAAAGTACTTCCCCTTTTGTGTGCTGCAAGTGCTGTACTGTGCTCCACAAGGAATTCTGATGAGCTATTTCTTCCCAAATATCTAACATGGAAGCTTTTCTCCTGTTTTGTTAGACAATGATGCCTATCTCAGCTATCAACACTAGGCAAGTCATCACAATTATATGTTGAGCTGTTCTGGTTACAGACAGAACACATAATTTTAAAAACCACCCAGAGCAGTCAATAATTAATAAATAATGCCTTAATAAATTTACTTTTCTATCAGGACAGTTTTGTCTTGGCAGATAGTTTTGTCAGTAATCAAGATATTGTAAACTTGATGTCTTGGTACAAGACACAGGTGAGATTGCACTTTCATTATTCCTTCTGATTGCCTGCAATAAAAACAACAACAACAACAATAATAATAGCTGACAGTATGTCTGTTGCTACACAGGTTAAATGTCTACAACACAAAACTGGTGACAGAACTCCTCAGGGAGCTCCATCAATTGCATGGGTAAAGAAGGCACAAGGTTTCTAAGACATCTCAGAAAAATATGTAGTGCAGACAAAGTGCCTGAACAGAACGGAATTTGCATGACTCCACATTATCTCCATGACAAAAAAAAAAACCCACAACCTCTCTTCCCTCAGGCATTTCCACTCTGGCACCGGGAATTTTGAGTGCTGAGATTAAAAAGAGGACTGAAGAAGGTGGTAGTATCTAAATTCTCTAGCAGAGCAACTGCACCGTGCGTGCACGGATAGCACAGCTAAGGACAGAGACAGAATACCCTAGCTTAGCAGAAATGGTGGTGGCTTCTAATGTATTTTACTCCTCTTTTGTCCTAGACCTCCGCTGGTTCTCCCATCGACAGTGCATTTATTCAGCCAGCATGGAAGTCTTCTGCAGAGCCCAGTTTTAAGTGTTAAGCTCACAGCCTAGCAGGGAAGTCCTAAATAAACTGCAGCAACAGGAAAACGAGTCAGACAGGCAGAATGAGGCGGCTGTTCTGTGCAAGGTGCACTCTGCACGCACACACAAGTTACAGCTGCAGTCAGAGAGGGGCTCGATTCGGCCACGAGCACCTGCCGGAGTAACGAGGCCTGGAGGAAGCAATTAAGGAGGCTGTTTCGGGGGTGTCCTGTGTGCATCACTGACCTGGCGAGAAGGCCTTGCTGGACCTCAGGATGCGATATAAACAAGAACTAAATCCAGGGAGAGACTGAGCGCTGACGCGGCCTGGGGCATCTGGGAGCTACAAAACCTGGGCTAGTGTCCTCTGGCTGAACTTAGGTCGTTCTAACCCTAAAAATCAGACACAAAATCACACACACACACACACACACACACACACACAGGTGAGGACCCTTCCCCTCAGCACGCACCGCGCCAGACCTCACCACACCACACGGAAATCCCTTACCAGGCACGACGGGGAGGCCGGGCCGGGGAAGCTCTCGCCGGTCTTCGTGGGTTAAACACGTCGTGGGGGGGGGGGGAAAAATAAAATAAAAAAAATCCCGGCCCCACGGAGAAGCCCCCTCGGCCCGGCCGTGCCCCCCTGAGCCGCAGGGGCTGCCCGTGCCTCCCCGCTGCTCCCCCCGGGCCTCCCGGGAGGGCTCGCTTGGCCCTCCGGAGCCAGCCGCCCCTTCCCGCCCCTTCCCGCCCTGCCGAGGCACAGGCCGAGCAGGCCGCGCTCCCCTCTGCCGCGGCGCGGATGGTTCCGCCCGCCCCGCCAGGCCTGAGGAAGGCGGGCGAGCCCACTTAGAGAGAGGGGGGGGACACACAGGATAGAGCGCGGCCGCCCTGCCTGCCCCCCGCCCTCCTCCCGCCGCACCAGCCGCCGCGGAGCCGCGCTCGGGCCCCCCTGGCTGCTGCTCCCCCGGGGGGCTGCGGCAGAGGCACAGAGTGATAGAATCCCAGGGGTTGGGAGGGACCTGGAAAGACCATCCAGCCCAACCCCCCTGCCAGAGCAGGGTCACCCAGAGCACATCACACAGGAACGTGTCCAGGTGGGTTTGAATGTCTCCAGCCAAGGAGACTCCACAGCCTCTCTGGGCAGCCTGTCCCAGGGCTCTGTCACTCTCACAGGAAAGAAGTTCTTCCTGATATTCACATGGAACCTCCTGTGCTCCAGTTGGCACCCACTGCCCCTTGTCCTGTCACTGGACACCACTGAACAAAGCCTGGCTCTGTCCTCCTGACACTGCCCTGAACGTGTCTGTAACCATGGATGAGGTCGCCCCTCAGTCTCCTCTGCTCCAAGCTCAAGAGACCCAGCTCCCTCAGCCTTTCCTCATCAGGGAGATGTTCCACTCCCTCCATCATCTCTGTGGCTCTGCCCTGGGCTCTTTCCAGCAGTTCCCTGTCCTTCTGGAACTGAGGGGCCCAGAACTGGACACAATACTCCAGATGTGACCTCACCAAGGCAGAACAGAGGGGAGGAGAACCTCCCTTGACCTACTAACCCCTTTCTAATGCCCCCAGGATGGCACTGGCCTTCTTGGCCACAAGGGCACATTGCTGGCTCATGGTCATCCTCCTGTCCACCAGGACCCCCAGGTCCCTTTCTCCTGCACTGCTCTCCAGCAGGTCACCCCAACCTGTACTGGTCCATGGGGTTGTTCTTCCCCAGATGCAAGACTCAAGCCACTCCCTTGCTGTCTCTCTATGCTCCTTCCTTCTCTGCCCATTTGCTGCCAACCCTTTTGCCCTCATCCCTGCTCATTACCTGGGAGACCTGATCTTCAGCTGCTGCCCCACTTTCAACCACTATTTTGCACCTACCAGGTAAAACACGTCCCAGTTTTGCCTCAGAAACAGGATTCCTGCTGCACAGAACCCTTCTCCTGCATGGTTCCTTATTAATTTTGAAATGATCTGCCCACGTGCTGGAAACTGTGCCTTGAACCTTCAGCCTTTCTGAAAGGACACGATGATGGGGAAAAGAATTTTATACCCATTTTTAAAGTTGCTGCTTTTTAACTTTAGTACTGGCTTCTATTTTAATAAGAACCAGGGTTTTAACAGTCAATAAATATGAAAAGGAAACGACATGCAAGCTGTGGTTGAAATAACCCAGTACTCCAACCCAATGCATGAGCAATGGAAACACCTACCACTGCTTTTTTAACAAACATTTTAACAAAAGTTCCCTGTTTAATTTGTTAAACATCCATCCTGTTCGGCTTTCCACAGATAGATGAAAATAACTGATCCACACTGTACCCCCCTCACCTCTGGATTGCACAAAGATTATTGGAAGGAATACTTTTGTAATAGATCTCCCTACTTTAGAATTTAAAGGCTAGGCAGGATCCTGTTCTCCCTCTGGCCAACATTCCCATGGGTCATTATTAGGTTTCCTACATTAACCCAGCTGCAGCTTCACAGCAGAGGGATGACACAAGTGCCACAGGGATGAGGGGAAAAAAGTAGGAACAGTTCTGGGATACTCCCACTATCCACAGAGAGAGCGAGTTAGGAAAGAGAGGTGCTTAACTTAGAAATTCCAAGTTTATTTACAAGTTTTCACTAAATAAAGAAAAAAAGAAACATAAAACTCTCCTCCTGGACACAGGTTACTCTGCTAAGCACTGCAACTGAAGGTCATTAAATTCATTTACACCTTTGACAGATTTATCTTTGAATGCTTCAGTCATCAAGATGGCAGAAGAGATGATGAGCTAAAGCTGTTCTCAACTGCCAGCTTCCCTTTGGCCTTCCTTGAAAAAGAAGCTAAAACACTTGAGGAACAGACATAAGACTTCTACATTTTGCTAAAAAGGTACCTGAGCTTCAACCTTCTTCAGTCCAGACTTGATAACATCAGACCTCACCCTCACGGACAAGACCAATTAGCAGTACTTCCTGTGACAGAACTGCAAGATCAAACCCGCCGTTTCCATTTCAGAAATTGTTCATTTAATGAAGGAAGATGGAGGGAGGGGAAGAAGCAGCAGGAACAGAAGAGGCTGCAGATTCACTGGTTTTTAACAAAGAATTCCCCTCCCACATTATCCCAAGCTCAGAATACAAATGGTTCCCCACTTCCAACACACTGATCACCATGCAGAAGTTTAACACACATTTTAAAAAGTATAATAATCCTTGACAGAACAGTAACAAATGCTAATTACTATTACCACCTGCTAGTCTAAATTAACAAGAGTGGCCTAGCTTTAGGTACAGCTTTTCCAGATTTTGCATAGCACTTGCACCTGTTTTCCATTTATTTCACCATTTGCATGAAACACTCTTTGATTTGAAAAGTCTATCAAAACGCCAAGAGAAATATCCTGGTCCAAATCAAATCAGGAACATTCGACTTCCAACGTGAACTTAACTTCACCCAGTTAAGTTTTATCTCCTCCAATATCACAACTCTACTTCAATAATTTACAACATGTTGGCAGAGTGTTTGCATTCCCTTAAATAGTAGTGTGGTGGTAATGGAAATGCTGTTTTCCTTAATTTTAGAAAGAAATTGGGAAGTGTGCTGAAGGAAAATTCATCCCTGAGTTAAGGAGACATTTAAAAACCACATCCCGTCGACAACCACGGCAACATGTCACGACACAGTCGGCGCTATGAACAGGCAGCAACAGCACTTGTCACAGTCCAGTACATCAGCAGCGTTGTTGCCTTGATCCCAGAATCTTGTTTAATGAAACTGCAAAGTGAACATTAGGAAATTGGGATAAGTAGAAATAAGTGTCTTTATTGTTTTGGAGCTGAACGTCAATTTGACAGCTAAACCGTGCTGGGTTCCCAGAAAACTCAAGAGCAGTGATGGGCAGCAACTTGCTTCTTTGGATGTCCACCAGATTTCCCAGCAGGTCTCTTCACCCAAACAACAACAACAGGAGGATTGTAACGGAGTTCACTGCTATTAATGGCACTGCAGAGAAAGAAGAGCAATTGTGAACGCTGTCGTTTCTGCCTCAGAGTGACAGAACTTTGGATTATCTTGGGAGACTGTCTTTTAAGGAGGAAAATCAATCCCAGTTTTAAAAAGATACTTCCTTTTCCTGTGTAAAAATCAGGATTAGTGGAAGGAGCCAGAATCAAATAAGTAGGAAGCAACAGTACTTTTATATGGCCCTTTTGACAAGGGAGGACACGAGGGAATGGATTAAAACTGGAAGAGGGGAGACTGAGGTGAGACACGAGGAGGAAATTCTTGGCTGTGAGGGTGGTGAGACCCTGGCCCAGGTTGCCCAGAGAAGCTGTGGCTGCCCCATCCCTGGCAGTGTTGAAGGGCAGGTTGGATGGGGCTTGGAGCAACCTGGGCTGGTGGGAGGTGTCCCTGCCCATGCAGGGGGGTTGGAACTGGATTATCTCTTCCAACCCAAACCAATCTGGGATTCTATGATCATGTTTTAACTCAAAGAATCCTTTCTCCAAATGAAACAAAACTGCCTCAAAGGCAGTTTCTATCTGGGTTTGCTGTGATTTTTAGAAGAAATGTACCAGTTTTTACTCTGTGGTGGGCAAGATGGGTTAGATTTGTTACTTCCTCTTTATCATCACCTATAAAAGCAATTTTTTTGTGCTTTATAGTGAAGAAAATGATCAGTAATTTATAAAGTCAAGTCTGATTTTTTCCCCAGTCCATTGAGGCACACAAGCCTGATGTACCTTTAAGAATCCCAGGAATTCCATTTCCCTCACCAGGTATATCCCATAAAACTGAGTTTAGCCAAGGTGAAGCTGACTGCACACTCCAGTTGACCACTGAGCTTTCCCCCCAGCTCTCAAACTCAGAGGAAAAAGAAGACACAGCAGTAGCAGCACAAGCCAGAGTCAGATAATGTTTTACACTCCATCAAACTCAGGACATCTTAGCTGGGACCTGCACCCTCCTCAGGAAGGAGAGACTGGAAATGACAAGTAGAAAGAGAAGCTGCTTGGTTAAAAACAGTAAGTCAAAATGCTGGTGTTACTTCATGACAGCACAGAACTTTACAGACAAGAATGTTTAAACATTCACTGTACCTCTCATAACGGTCCGGACAGATCGAATCAGGTTGGTTAGCTGTGCTTTAATTCCTGGTTCCTCTCCAAATCCTCCAATCCCTTGGTCACTTCCCCAGCCAACTGTGTCACATAAAAACAGCCAGACATGTCAGGAAACAAAACAGCCAACCAACCAACCCCCAAACCACACAACAAGTGCTGTCAGCAATATTATCGCTACCATTTGAACAACAAACTAACTCCAGACCAACTCAATTTACATCATGTTTTTTAATACCATATATAATAAAGCACGTGGTCCCAGGGATGGGACAAGAGACTTTTGAATCCTGCTGGTCACAGCCTTGACCTGTCTGGGGACGAGCAGAGCAGGGAAGGGAGTGGCTGTTGGTTTTCCAAGCTGCACAGCACAACCCAGTTTCTCTTCTCCAGGGACAAATTTAAAGGGATTTTTCCCCTTACTCCTCTCCCTCACTCTGCTGGGGGGTGGTGAGTCCTCTCTCTCCCCAGCTGCTTCCTGCTGGGATCAGTTTGGAGTTCCACCAGTCTCCTGATTCTCAAACGGCTTTAACCCACCCTGCTAGTCCCCAGGTCTCCTTTCTCCAAGAGCTGCTGCTCTTCCAAGGAAGCAAAAGAAAACGCCAAATCGAGGGAATCCCTCGTGGCGAATCCCACTGGGGAACGGGGAGAAAAGGGATCAGCATTCCTGCCAAAAATCCGAGCTCAGCCTGTCCAGGAGAAGCCAGGACTCTCTGGATGAGGAGACTGGGAAACCTAGGATGACTGGTAATTTTTTTTTTTTTTTCCTGGGGCTTTCCAGATCTTTGTGTCAGCATTTTTCCTGGATTCGTGGGTTGTTTGTTTTTTTTTTTCCCCCTTGCTTTAGAGGCCGGGGATGCCCCAGCCCGGGGATCTTTCTCCCGCCGCCGCCCGAACACGGAGCGGGCAAAGGCTGAGACGAGTCAGCAAAAATCCCGGGACGACGAAGAGGCAGGAAAACCCACCTCAGGGCCGTGACATAAACCCCCCCCTGCGGTGCGGCGCAAAAAGGCGGGGGAAACAGGAGGAAGACGAGGGGAAGAAACAGACACAAAGGGGGAGAGAAAGCGACGAGAGGAGGGCTCCGCCGGAAAAACCCCACTCCCAGAAGAGATAAAAACCACAAAAAAAAAAACCACGAGGCAGGAACGCAACAGCGAGGCAGCCCGGGGTCCCACCCAGCCCAGCAGCCGCTCCCCTCCCTCGGAGCATCCCGCTCCCCCAAAGGGGGGTCCCTCCCCGGGGCAGGCCCCGCCGGGCCGGCCCTGTGGGGGGGGGGGCGGCGGCGGCGGGCAGCACGGCCGCACCCGGGCGTGTCCCGGGGGGGTTGGGGGGAGTGCTTCCCGGGCCGGGCCGGGCCGGGCCGGGCCGGTCTCACCTTGCCGCAGGAAGCGCTCCTCGTGCAGCACGGCCACCGCGTTCACCACCAGCAGCGCGGCCTGCAGCAGCGCGTACAGCGTCAGCGCCATGGCCCGCCGGACGTGGCGCCGGGGGCGGGGCCGCCACTACCAGGCCACGCCCACCCCCTGCCAGGACACGCCCACCCCCTGCCCAGGACACGCCCACCCCCTGCCCAGGACACGCCCACCCCCTGCCCAGGACACGCCCACCCCCTGCCAGGACACGCCCACCCCCTGCCAGGACACGCCCACCCCTGCCCAGGACACGCCCACCCCCTGCCCAGGACACGCCCACCCCCTGCCCAGGACACGCCCACCCCCTGCCAGGACACGCCCACCCCCTGCCAGGACACGCCCACCCCCTGCCCAGGACACGCCCACCCCTGCCCAGGACACGCCCACCCCCTGCCCAGGACACGCCCACCCCCCCCGCCCGCCTTTTCTTCTCCGTCCCCTCCTGACGGCGCCATCTTGGCGGGGTTTGGCCGCCCTGGTGAGTGAGGCTGAGAGAGAGTTGGGGTGTTCAGCCTGGAGAAGAGAAGGCTCCAGGGAGACCTTAGAGCACCTTCCAGGGCCTGAAGGGGCTCCAGGAAAGCTGGGGAGGGACTTGGGACAAGGGCAGGGAGGGATGGGATGAGGGAATGGATTAAAACTGGAAGAGGGGAGATTGAGGTGAGACATGAGGAGGAAATTCTTTGCTGTGAGGGTGGTGAGACCCTGGCCCAGGTTGCCCAGAGAAGCTGTGGCTGCCCCATCCCTGGCAGTGTTGAAGGGCAGGTTGGATGGGGCTTGGAGCAGCCTGGGCTGGTGGGAGGTGTCCCTGCCCATGCAGGGGGTTGGGACTGGGTGATCCTTAAGGTCCCTTCCAACTCAAACCAGTCTCTGAGTCTATGACATTTTTTGTACAGGTAGGAAGTCAGCTCAGATCCCAGCTGTTGTTCATCCAAAATGGAATGACTGCAGAAGTCAGGATTCGTAGCAGAATCCAAAAGAAGAGAATTATATTTTATATCGGATTGGCTGGAGCCTCTGGGTACCTCTGCACTCAAATACCAAAAATAATAATAACTGAAGCTCAGGGATACTGTATAGGTATTGATGCATAAATATACACTTTTTTCCTATGTATATTTCAGTCTGATTGGCTGAAGGGGGTCATCTGCATAATCAGTCTGACTGATTTTATTTCTCAGTAATCATACAATACACAAACCCCTTCACTCTGGATGGTTGATAGCTTTTATTACTCGATGAGGATGCAGTGATTTGCATAATCAGTGCGCTTTGATGGTTATCAGGCTCATTCACCAGGAGAGAAATAACTGTGTGGTGGACTGGAGAGACCCAACCTCAGTTTTTTGCCCTGGCACAGATTTTTTATATGACCTGGGAAAACACCTTCTGATACATTCTGAGGGTAGGAGGCTCTGCAGAGGGACCTGAAAGGCTGGATCCATTGATCCATGGAGCCAGTTGTGTGAGGTTCACCAAGGCCAAGTGCTGGGTCCTGCCCTTGGGTCACAACAACCCCAGGCAATGCTCCAGGCTTGGGGAAGAGCGGCTGGAAAGTGCCCAGAGGAAAAGGACCTGGGGGTGTTGGTTGAGAGCAGATGAATGTGAGCCAGGGTGTGCCCAGGTGGCCAAGAGGGCCACCAGCACCCTGGCTTGTGTCAGCACTGGGGTGGCCAGCAGGAGCAGGGCAGGGATGGTCCCCCTGTGCTGGGCCCTGGGGAGGGGGCAGCTGGAATCCTGGGGTCAGGTCTGGGCCCCTCAGGACAAGAAGGAGATGGAGGGGCTGGAGCGTGTCCAGAGAAGGGCAAGGGAGCTGGGGAAGGGGCTGGAGCACAAGTGTGAGGAGGAGCAGCTGAGGGAGCTGGGGGTGTCCAGCCTGGAGCAAAGGAGGCTGAGGGGAGACCTGCTGGCTCTGCAGCTGCCTGAGAGGAGGTTGGAGCCAGGGGGGTCGGGCTCTGCTCCCCAGGAACAAGGGATGGGACAAGAGGAGATGGGCTCCAGTGGTGCCAGGGGAGGCTGAGATGGGATATTGGGCAGCATTTCTTGCTGGCAAGGGTTGTCAGGCCCTGGCCCAGGCTGCCCAGGGCGGGGGGGGAGTCCCCATCCCTGGAGGGGTTTCCAAGCCGTGTAGATGTGGTGCTGAGGGACATGGGGCAGGGGTGGCCTTGGCAGGGCTGGGGGAACGGTTGGACATGATGAAAGGTCTTCTCCAACCAAAAAGGTTCTGATTCTGTTATTCAGGGTTTATAATCTCCATGCTTCACCTCTGGGTTAAGATCCACTCACCAGCAAGCACGAGATGATCTGTTACTTCAGCAATTAATTAAGCATCTGGACTTTACAATTGATATTCAGACACCACGCAAAGTAGGCATGAAGAATCCAACACCTCAGCTGCTGCTTCTCTTCAGCTTTCCTTTCCAAAACACTTGGTTTAGTGCAGTCGAAGATGCAGGATTCTGCATCTAAAGATCTCACAAATGGAACTGCCTTTTCTTCTCAGACATAACTTAGGGCTTTATGGCAGTTGTTCTATAATTAAATATAGATAAATATGAAGGGGTCACTAACAGGCACATCTAATAACCACCAGCATCAAGTAGCACTTCCTGGGCTACCTCCTTACCTATCAATAAATAATAACCTCAGTAAAGAGCTCATGTTTAGAATTATGGCACTGGGGGGGGGAAAAAGAGGTTTTAAAAATAAATATACAAGTTAGGGGTTAGTGTTTTTACCCATAATTAAGATGTATTTCCTAGGAGTAGCTGCTATCAAAAGCTTACATCAATTTGACATGATTTTCCCCTCTGTAAAATCCATCCAACTTCACCACCACATGAGCCTGATCTCTCAGTCACCATGGCAGGTGGTTGAAGGGAAAAGCAGGAAAGGAAAGGCTGTTTTTTCTTCTTCCTGAAGACATGTTCCATTGAAGTAAATGCCTGAAGTGTCACCTGCAGAGTGACAGTCACCATCAGGGAGAGTTTGAAACCACCTTACAGATGTCAAAGGTTTCAATTTCAGGCTGGTGAAGTACTGGAGACACCTTAGTAGGTTTTTTATGCTCAGCTTATTGTTCAGTATCAAGCAGAGCACAGCTCCTTGGGTCTGACTGTCCATGACAACAGGCACATTTTCAGGATTATCCTGGTTTATTCCTGGTGAGCAAAGACCAGGTCAAAGGAAGTCTTCTCACGACTTCAGTCCCTACATCCTTTACCTCACTTCCCACCATCTTGTTTGCTCGACTTGCTTAGACAATTTCCTCCTTCAGATATTTTACACAGCCAGAGCAGGAAGGGTATTTTGGAGACACAGAAAAGGCTGGAAATTAGCCCAAACAAGTAAAGGAGGTAAAGGAATATATAGAAATATATAGAAAGTTACCAGTTTTCACCTACATTTATTGATGCCATTTCCTAGGTTTACCATGCCTGACTCTGTACCCATCACAGCCTTTAATGTCACCCGTTGTCTGGTGTTTGCACACACACTGCTCTTCATCTCGTCATCAACAGGACAATATCACATGATGTCACCTTGATTATACTGGGATTACTGGCATCTTCACCTCAGTCACCAATTGCCACACCAGTCCAGAACCCAAGCCCGTTATGCTCGGTACCATACAGATATTTCTCAGAGATGACAGGTGTGGGGATTTTCCATGTCTCAGCTGGAAAACCATGGATATCAAAAGCAGAGCAACACAGGGGAGTGTGAAAACAAAGAGATTCTGCCAGAGAACTGAAAGTTACTGCTGAAAGACAGTCAGGATTTGCAGGTGTTGAGGCAGCAGTGGGTCTTAAGGAGGGATTTACAGGGGGATGAGGAAACAGCTCCATGAATTTTGACAAGGGGGGGTTGGATTTTGTCTGTGTGTAGCAAACAGCATGGAGAAAAAGCAGGGGTATTAAGGAGAACGAAGAGAAGAGGTGCCTGAGGGTGCTGTTATGGGTGATGGGCAGGCAGAAACAGCTCCCTAAATACAGGTAAGGAATGATGGAGACCAAAGGGGCTGTTACAGGTGAGGAGTTGTTGTTTGCCACCATGGATGTGCAAATGTGCTTCCATGGGACCATGGAAAATTAGATCAGTAGCAATATTTTGAATGGTAATATGGTTAATGTAATCACAGAATCACAGACTGGTTTGGGTTGGAAGGGACCTTGAAGATCATCCAGTTCCAACTCCCCTGCATGGGCAGGGACACCTCCCACCAGCCCAGGTTGCTCCAAGCCCCATCCAACCTGCCCTTCAACACTGCCAGGGATGGGGCAGCCACAGCTTCTCTGGGCAACCTGGGCCAGGGTCTCACCAGCCTCACAGCAAAGAATTTCTTCCTAATGTCCAACCTAGATCTCCCCCCCTCACCCTCCCCTTCCCTGCCCTTGTCCCAAGCCCCTCCCCAGCTTTCCTGGAGCCCCTTCAGGCCCTGGAAGGTGCTCTAAGGTCTCCCTGGAGCCTTCTCTTCTCCAGGCTGAACACCCCAGCTCTCCCAGCCTGGCTCCAGAGCAGAGCTGCTCCAGCCCTCCCAGCATCTCTGGGGCCTCCTCTGGACTCTCTCCAGCAGCTCCATGTCCTTCCCGTGCTGGGGACCCCAGCCCTGGCCCCAGCCCTGCAGGGGGGTCTCAGCAGAGCAGAGCAGAGGGGACAATCCCCTCCCTGGCCCTGCTGGCCACGCTGCTGGGGATGCAGCCCAGGACACGGGGGGTTTCTGGGCTCCAGCGCACGGTGCCGGCTCATGGGGAGCTTCTCATCACCCAGCACCCCCAAGGCCTGCTCCTCAGGGCTGCTCCCAGCCCATTCTACTTGTAGGGAAAACATGCAGGAAGTAGTTCAAAAAAGTTGGTATGATAAATGGAAAACTAAATACCCTGAACTCTTGCAGGACTCCTAGCAGCAGGTAGCAAAGGGCACAAAGCTGGACTAGGCTGGCCAGCTCCAGGGAGCACATCCATCCATGCCAGATCTCAGACTAACCTGTGCCCTGTCACTGTCACCTGCATGGGGAGAAGAGCCAGGCTTGCTCCTTGGCCAGCTGGTGTCACACCAGAAGCAGAGGTCACGGGCTGGGAAAGCTGCACCGCTCAATTTAAAGATTAATAGATGGTACCTTCCTCCAGGCTGTAAAAGCGGGCAGGTAAGAGCAAAATCACAAAGCTGGTGACCTAAGAGATTGCAATCTGTCCAAGAATGTTGGTATAGCCCCAGGGTGGTACAGCTGGTAGGGACACCATGTGCAAAAGGTTAGGGATTCACGTGTGAGTCAGAGGAACTGGGAAATCTTTGTAAAAATTACCAGAAATCCCCCTTTACATATTTTCTTTTCCTCATGACTCATCCCACAGAAAAGAGATAATGTGGAAAGATGTGTCTCTACAGGCAATTTTTCACACCAGAGATGACAGAGAAGGTACAGGTATCTACAGCTTTTTCTCCGCTTCAAAAAAAAAATTAAATATTCAATTTTCCTGCATTTTCTAATACTGTTGAGGTTTGGGTTCACAGTCCAGAGCTACGGGGGAGGAAATGAAATGGGGCACGTCAGTCCATGCACCCCCCCAGTCCTTCATCCTTCTGTCTCTCTTCAGAAGAAGGTTGCAGGTGGAAGAAGCTGTGGGCCATCACTGCTCTGGTGCTGAATCAGAGGGGGTTCTCGAGACAGCCAAGGAGAAGAACAGCAACCCAAAAATGGGAATTGTCTTCTTCAGAGCTGGAAAAGTCTGGGGATCCGAGTTCCCTTGTTGTCAGAAACGTAACTTACACAGACGGGGCCACTCAAATCCACTGTTGCAATCTTCTCAGAGCTGGTGTTGGTCACTGCCATGTTTTCCACCACCACCACTGGTGGACTGAGGTCTTTGGAGGCATAATTTGATGTGCAGCGCCTGAGAAACGGAGCAAAACAAATCATTAGGTGTCAGATAAGCCCAAGGAGCTGTTTGGATTTTGAACCCGATCCAACTGAACCAAGAACAGGATATAACTCATGGCAGTACAGAACTGATAGCTGGGACACAGCTCATTTAATTAATTACGGAGGTGGCCTTTCCCCTAATTTTCAGCCCTTTCACATAAAACACATCTTATGACCCCCTGCATCTTTCAACTTTTCCCCACGGATACCTTCTCAGTTTGGCTACTTGCATTTAAACTAAAGCTGAGCAAAATGTTTGAAGGTTTCTCAAGACAGTTTATTTACTTTCTCATAATGAAAATAAACATCTCAAGGAATGTCCTTGTGACTTCAGGTGGTCCTTGAAAAAAAGGGAAATGTTGGCAAGAGTGAGAAATTTGGGGGCATGGGTCTCTTAATTTTCCTCAATAAAGTTTCAATACATAGAAATATGCATTTCTATGAGATCTGGGGATGGAGAGAAGAATTTGGTCCAGATATAAAACAAATCCAAGTATCATTGTCCTGAAGAGCAAGGGAGCTGAGGAAGGGGCTGGAGCACAAGTGTGAGGAGGAGCAGCTGAGGGAGCTGGGGGTGTCCAGCCTGGAGCAAAGGAGGCTGAGGGGAGACCTGCTGGCTCTGCAGCTGCCTGAGAGGAGGTTGGAGCCAGGGGGGTCAGGCTCTGCTCCCCAGGAACAAGGGATGGGACAAGAGGAGATGGGCTCCAGTGGTGCCAGGGGAGGCTGAGATGGGATCTTGGGCAGCATTTCTTGCTGGCAAGGGTTGTCAGGCCCTGGCCCAGGCTGCCCAGGGCAGGGCTGGAGTCCCCATCCCTGGAGGGGTTTCCAAGCCATGTAGATGTGGTGCTGAGGGACATGGGGCAGGGGTGGCCTTGGCAGGGCTGGGGGAATGGTTGGGCTGGATGATCCTAAAGGTCTTTCCAACCTAAATGATTCCATGTCTAAACTGCTATTACCCAAGCACCCACTCTACCAATTCTCCAAGCACCATTTACTGAACCCTGCTGTGGACTGATGGAAAACGAGCCTCATAGAACAGGACTCCAAGGAGCACTGGGCTTTGACATCCCCTGGACTCCCTGATCACACTTGGCTCCTGGAGGTTTTAATCCCTGGCAGCCCTGGGTCACTCACCTCCGGAGAACACTTATGGCTACAGTGATGGCAACCAACAGCAAGAGGCTTCCACTGAGAGACACCATGACAATCTCATAAGTAGATGGGTATGAACCTTGAAGAGAGAGTGGAAATCACAGGTGAGTTTTGCCAACAAACCGCTTTAAGAAATGCAGCCCTGGGTGAAAGGACCCCAGGTTGTTCCAGGCTGCAAATACTGATTTTCCTACTGCAAACCATGGATGGAGTGGGATGACCAGCTGAGTGTGCTCCTGGGAAACTACTTTTTTTCCCAAAAAATCTCACAGCTCACTTAATGAACTCATGGGGTTTTTATCTTCCAAAGCACAAAGCTTTGCAGGGCTGAAACCCAACCTTATGGAACTCAGGGTGGAACAGTCTGATGTTGGACCACAAAGTTCTCTCTCATTGTCCATCTATTCACAGCAAAGCCATGGCAGGATCCCAAACCTCTAGGCAGCACTTTCCATCCCCTTCCACCCCTCTCAATTTCAGTTTCCCTCCTTTTTGGTTTAATTCCAGACTTAACTGGAGTTAAATGTGGTTTATGTCCCATATCTACCCCTGCCTCCAAGCCTCCCACTCCTCTCATCTGCTGCACCAGCTCCTTTTGTTTCCACCATTCTTCCCTCCCTAAAGCCCCAAGAGAAATAGGTCTCTTCATTCCTACCTTTTGAGCTCATTCAACACTTTTAATCTGACACACTTAATGACACTGCTATTGCCTGGCACCTCTCAGCAGTAAATAAAAATGAATAAACACTAAGAAACAGATGGAAAATGCTACCAAACAGGAAAGTAGCGCACCTTCTTCCTCAGAAACCATCATGTTGTCGAAACCTCCTTCACCTCCTCCTGGGACCATCCTGAAAAACAAAGCCAAGAGACATTCAGATGGCAAGTTGAATCAAAATTGGCACATTCCTTTCAGATCAATTGGTGGGTCTGAGAATTCCACCATCTCATCCAGTTATCTTTACAACTTCCTCGTAAGACTTCTTTCTTGAGGATCTTCCTTGAGGTTCTGCTCTCGCTCTCTTTACAGACTGGGAGAGCAAAGCAAGATCAGACAGATACCAAATGCAGAATTTAATCTGACATCAACAGCCTGAAGGTTCTTCTTAAGGCAATGAACTTCCCCAGGCACCTCCAGTTTGACTTCATGTTTGTCTACAGCGTCTAATCTTGGCACCAACAAGGGCTGTGGCATCACACTCCAGCACCCACTTTTACCTCCTCTCAGCCAATCTGCCCCAGAGGGAGACTTTTAGCAGAAAAGGTAATGGAACCCCAGGTTCTTAAACCAGATTAAATCTGTTGTCTCCAGAAGTGAAGTGCTTATCTCCATGTAAAAAATCTCAGCCATCACTTCAGAAAGTAATAAGGAGTGACCAACAAATAGATGGAAAAATAATGGGGACTCAAAAGACAATTTCTTGCTTTCTGGCAAGTAACAACATGGCTTCAAGCCAGCAAGATTGTTTGTCCCCTCATTTGGGCACCATGTTTCTCAAAATGGTGAGTGAAGCTTTGTGGGGAACAGTCCATCTTCCTGCTGCAGCAGCAGAAGCCATGGGAACCTGGAGGAGACCCTGCTGCAGGACCAGAAGCCATGGGAACCTGGAGGAGACCCTGCTGCAGCAGCAGAAGCCATGGGAACCTGGAGGAGACCCTGCTGCAGGACCAGAAGCCAAGGGAACCTGGAGGAGACCCTGCTGCAGGACCAGAAGCCATGGGAACCTGGAGGAGACCCTGCTGCAGGACCAGAAGCCATGGGAACCTGGAGGAGACCCTTCTGCAGGACCAGAAGCCATGGGAACCTGGAGGAGACCCTGCTGCAGGACCAGAAGCCATGGGAACCTGGAGGAGACCCTGCTGCAGGACCAGAAGATGCCAGGGGAGTCGCCCCTGGTACGGGGATGTCCTCCCGACAGACCTGCTGCCTAGCCCTGCCAGGAAGGGTAAATGCAGACAGACACACAGACACAGACACACAGAGACAGACAAACACACACACAGACAGACACAAACACACACTCACTCTCTAACTTTCCTGCCGGGCTCAAACCCTTTTCCTCCACTAATCCCAACCTCTCCCTCAGAGCGTACAAGACCACAGCACCTCTGGATTATTTTCCTGACCTGTCCCTGGTCTACCTCTCCTGACCCTTGGTCCTTCAGTCTGTGTTAACCCTTAATAAACCGCTTGATCGCTAAACTAAACATCGGTCTCGGTGACAATGTGTGGGCGTGGTGAGGAGGGGTGTTCTAAAATAAACACGGTCCCGCAGCGGCCGTTCCTCTGTGAGAGGGAAACACGGCGTGTGAGCCCTCGGTTCCGCCCACAAAGCCCTCCAGATTTTTGGGGAAGAGTCCCAGAAATGTCCTGACAGCCGGGAGCCCCCTCCCGGCATCGGTCACAAGCAGCTTTCTTCACAACAAGCCCGTGATGGATCATGAACCTGCTGTCACCACAGGGAAACTGAGGCTCAGTTTGCCTGATCTCAGGGAGTCTGTGGCATGGCTGGGAATTTCAAGATCTGCATCTTGGTTTTGTACCTTCACCATCATCATATTCCTCTTGGAGAAGCTTGATGTCTTATGACTGGGATGTATAATGGATAAAAAGCAAGTGCTTGAGGTAGATTTGGGTGTCACCTCGTGCTAGTACTGCCACACAGACACACACATCTTTCCAGCTTGCATGGGTGATACATTTCCAATCATCATTTTATTCTCTCCTAGCTCCTTTCCCAGCATAAACATGAGATGTGGGATCACAGGATTTATCCTGCTGTCATCCAGTTACATACACCCAAGAATAAATGGTGTGCCAGCATGTTCTGAGGTATCCAAAGAGCTGTGTCTGAAGTCTGAGATATTTTCCTTTCATATTTCAGTCTCTCTGCATCAATAAGCTCAACATGGAATTATTGTGAAGAACCTGGGTTGCATAAGAAAAAAGTGAGTGACTGAAGAAAATACAACCCTCAAAAAAACCCAAAAAGCCAAGGCAAACCCAGACTCACCTTTCCATGAGGAATGATACTAGCTCTGAAATGCTGTGTATGACATAGAATCACAGAAGAATTTGGAAGAAACCTTTCAAAGCCAACCCCCCTGCAGTGAGCAGGGACATCTACTAGATCAGGTTGCTCAGAGCCCCAACCTGAGCTGGGATGTTTCCAGGGATGGGGCATCTCCCACCTCTCTGGGCAACCTGGGCCAGGGTCTCCCTACCCTTGCAGTAAAACGTTTCTTCCTCATATCCAGTCTGAATTTCCCCTCTTTCACTTTTAAGCCATCACCTTTCTCCAAAACATTTTTCCTACTGCTACAAACATTATCCCTCCTATCAACAGGAATCAACCTGCAACAGTTCCTACTTCTGAAGCTTGGGCACTAAAATAAAGCAGTGTCATTTTGTAGCTAATTGGACTGTCCAGGCTTTTCTTTTAACCCATTAACACACGTATCTGAATAAACTGAAATCTTGGCCCAGAAGCTGTTTCAGGACCCCATGTGAAATTCCCCCTGGTGCAAGAAGAGCTGGGTTCTTGCTGAAAATGGAAGATCACTTGCTTACTACAGAGTCCTCCAGTCCTCCGTGACACAACCTCTATTTCCTCCCAGCAGTAAAATATCTTAAGGAGAACCTCAGTCTCACCCTTCAGCTGGAAAGAAGTTAAGAAAATAAGCCATGGCTGTTTAAATCTGGAGCAAAAGAAGCTCACAAATTTCTGGATTACCTTGTGAGTGCTGGAGGTCCTTCTGTCTGCATCGTGCTGCTAACACCTTGCAGGGAAGGAAAGCTCCTCTGAAGGGTTTCAGACTAATTGCTCACTTCATTTGCCTCTGTTGACTTCTTTCTTCTCCCCGTGGTTTTTATCAGGGTGGAATAATCTCTTCCGTAAAGCCAATCAATAAAGTGTGGAGGTGGATCAAGGAGAGGCTTTACTCACCATCCTTTGGTTAAGCAATTCCTTTCATCATCACCTGGTGGAGCAGGAGACTCCACCTAGAAGCCTGCCAGGGCTTTTGCTGGGCACTGAAACCTTTCTGCATGAAGTCCTTCCAGCAGAACTGTCTCTGCAGCTCAGGGGTCACTGCAGAAACATGCCATGAAACACCCCGTGTCCCCAGAGTGCTGCCTCTGGGGCTTCTCCAGCAGGCTGGGTGGAGAGGGCAGGCAGCCCTGAGGTTTGGGTGCTCTCCAGGCAAGGGAGCCCCACCAGCTGAAGGCTCCTGGCCAAGGGGCAACTATGGGACCCCGGTAAGTCTGAGCCCCATCCTTGCTTTTTGGGTGTTAGGTGGACTGACCTGGTCTCCACACCGAAAGGAAGGAGGTAGGACTTTAGGGAGCTGCTGTTGAGCTGCTGATTGGTGATGACCAGTTCAGGGCTGGGTTTCAAACCTCCTCCATTTGGGTGTTTCTTGCAGCCTGGCTTAGCTGTTCTTCACTGCACCACGGGCAGGAGGAGACGGTCACTCGTGTTCTGCAGCACCCACCTCACACCACCACAGATCCAGACCTTGCTTTGCTCTGCAACAGCCACTGGTCCTCACAGCCAGGAGGCAGCTGAGCTGGCAACCACACCACGAGTTATCTGGTGAAAAGAAAGGGCTTTGTGGTCACAGAAGGAGTGGTGCCTTGGGTGGAGACTCCTTTCTCATTAATACCTTCCCACAGAAGACATTAATACACTCCACACTGGCAGGTGTTTCCAAACTCACAATAGACATTGACGCATTTTCCCCCCTGTGCCTTGATAAACATCTGCAAAACAAGCTCCTCTTGCCTCACTGCTAGCATAAAACAGGACCCAAGCACCTCTCCAGATCCCCAGGAGATTGTTTGGCAGGGTTTTCAGATGTCCACAGTCCAAATGACAGAGCACGTTTATGTAATGACCATGGCTGGGAGGTTTGAGTTTTTTCATGTTTTTTAATAACACTGGCCCAGGTTGCCCAGAGAAGCTGTGGCTGCCCCATCCCTGGCAGTGTTGAAGGGCAGGTTGGATGGGGCTTGGAGCAATCTGGGCTGGTGGGAGGTGTCCCTGCCCATGCAGGGGGGTTGGAACTAGATGATCTTTAAGGTGCCTTCCAACCCAAACCATTCTATGGTCTGTGGGAATGAGTTTCATTAAACAGATTTTACAGGGAGATGAACAGAGAAGAGCAGGCCCACAGACACATGCAGGTGTGGTTTTGGTTAAGCCACACCCAAATTATCCAGTCTCTACCATCCAAAGTGGAGGACTCTTGATAAGCTAAGATCCTCCTCTCCTTTCTCCAGGGCATCACTGGCCTTTTCTTTGGCTCTGAGCCAAAGCAAATGTGACGTTAAGAAACCTTCCCATGTTTATGCCTTCCTAAGGAGAGGACTTCATGCAGAGGTCTGTGCTTTCCTTCTTTATCCACGTGCTGGGTTGGTGTGGCACAGTTTTGGTTGGTAGGGAAGGGCCCCTGGGGTGGTTCCTGTGAGAAGCTGCTGGAAGCTTCCCTGGCTTAAAAAAAACCCACCCAGTCACACCTTCTGGCCAAGGCTGAGCTCATCAGTGACAATGGATGGGCCTCTGTGAGGAACATGTTCAAGAAGGGGAAACAAACTGATCTAAGACCTGAGGGCAGAGGAGAGGGGGAGGTGAGAGCAGTGCTGGAGCAGAGATGCCAAGGTTGGTGAGGAAAAAGGGGGAGGAGGTGCCCAAGCAGATGTTCCTCTGCAGCCCACGGTGAGATGGCAGCTGTGCCCCTGCAGCCCGTGGAGGAACATGATGGAGCAGTCTGTGAAGAACCAACAGCAGGGCAGACATGGATCTGCAGCCTGGGAAGGACCCCAGAGGGGCTAATGGGGGTCTGCAGCTCCCTGAAAGACCATGGTGGAGCAGGTGTGGACCTGCAGCCGTGGAGGACCCTGCACCAGGAGAGGTGACTGTTCTGAAGCAGTTGGTGACTGTGGGAGCTGGAGCAGCTCCTGAGGGACTGCAGCTCCTGGGAGGGACTCATGTTGGAGAGGTTCCTGGAGGACTCTCTCCCACGGGAGGAACCCCACCCTGGAGCAGGGGAGGAGAGTGAGGAATCCTCCTCCCTGAGGAGGAAGGAGCAGCAGAAAACGTGGGATAAACTGACTCTAAACCCCATCCCCTGCCCCCCTGCTGGGGGAAGGAGGTGGAGCCAACAGGAACATAGTCATTTGGGCTCAGAAGGAAGGGAGGGGTGGGGAGTAACGTGTGTAAGACCTGGTTTTTGGTGTCTCTTTGGCCTGCTTTGGTTTGATTAGTGATGAATTCAATTGTTTTTTTTCCCCAAGCTGAGTCTGTTTTGACCATAACTGGCGAGTGAACCCTCCCTGTCCTTGTCTCCACCCATGAGCTTCTAGTTGGATTTTCTCCTCCCCATCCCACACAGAGGGAGGGGTGAGAGAGCACCTGCCTGGTGCTTTGCTTCTGGCTGGGCCCAAGCCACCACAACCAACCAACAGAAAGCTCAAACCAAAACATGAAGTGCTTTGTAGCCCACTTGGGATTTTGAGTCTGATCCCAAGTCCACCAAAGTCAATGGGAGTCTCTTTACTGACTTCCCTGGAACTCAGGCCATGGCCCGAGGGGAAAAGAAGCTAAATACACAGCAGACCTCATCCTTGCAAGGAACTGAACATCTCCTGAATGGTACTTAAAGCCTTCCATCATGTCCAGTGTGAAGACATGATGTCTGGGACACGTTCTGCAAGTACCTCTTGTGAATGGACATTCCCTTTCATTGAACCCTCAGACACATAATGGAAAAACCAATGGGATGCTTTGAAGATTCCTGAATGGATAGTGTACCATCTTAATATTTTTTATTTCTTCTTTATCCCAGTATCCACCTGACTCCAAATTTTGTGGAGAAGCTTGAGCTCTTCCAGTGGACCAGGCAGCTTTCTCCTGAAGGAACACCTTATCTCAAGTGGGCTGGGTGCAGTCCAGCACTGCAAACTGCCAGCAGAGGTAAAACAAACCCAGTGAGAACAGGGCAACCAGTCAAGTGTGGACATGGCCACAGAGACACACAACACAGGGCAGAAGGATCTGAGCCATGTGCAGGGCCTGAGCTTCTGAGCATGGCTGTAGGTTATTTTGGGGAGGGACTTTTCACCAGGGTGTGTAGTGAGAGGATGAGAGGGAATGGATTAAAACTGGAAGAGGGGAGATTTAGATGAGACACGAGGAGGAAATTCTTTGCTGTGAGGGTGGTGAGACCCTGGCCCAGGTTGCCCAGGGAAGCTGTGGCTGCCCCATCCCTGGCAGTGTTGAAGGGCAGGTTGGATGGGGCTTGGAGCAGCCTGGGCTGGTGGGAGGTGTCCCTGCCCATGGCAGGTTGGGACTGAATGATCGTTTAGGTCCCTTCCAATCCAAACCATTCCATAATTCTATGATTTACCTGCTCTGGGATTTATTAGTGAATACTTGAGTAGTGGTTTGAAGATGATCTCCTTCCAACACAAACCATTCTGTGATTCTATACCAGTGTATGGATCAAGGATAATCTTACCATAGTGAGGAAAAAAACCCAACCCTTTCAAAAATGCTCTGAATAATCTAAACCAGTTGAGAAGAATTGTGTCAAAATACATTTAGAATCATAGAATGGTTTGTGTTGGAAGGTGCCTTAAAGATCATTTAGTTCCACAACCCCTGCCATGCTCACCTAGGCATAAGCTCCATGGACAAGCCCCTTTGAGGAAAAAGAGCTACAGGATCACAGAATCACAGCATGTCAGGGGTTGGAAGGGACCTCTGAAGATCATCAAGTCCAACCCCCTGCCAGAGCAGGACAAAAAAAGAAAAACAAAACAAAACTCACCAACTAGGATCACTCAGAAAGGCATCCAGATGGGTCTTGAAAGTCTCCAGAGAAGGAGACTCCACAACCTCTCTGGGCAGCCAGTCCCAGGGCTTTGTCACCCTCACAGGAAAGAAGTTTCTCCTCATGTTGAGGTGGAATTTCCTGGGCTCCAGTTTGAATCCATTGCCCCTCGTCCTGTCAGAGGGCACAAGTGACAAGAGCTTGTCCCTGCCTTCTTGATGCCCTCATGTATTTATACATAATGAGATCCCCCCTCAGTCTTCTCCTCTCTAGACTGAAAAGCCCCAGGTCTCTGAACCTTTCCTCACCAGGCAGATGTTCCAGTCCCTTCATCACCCTCATAGCCTCCCTTGAACTCTCTCCAGTAGATTCCTGTCCCTCTTGAACTGGGGAGCCCAGAACTGGACACAACACTCCAAGTTAGGTCTCACCAGGGCTGAGTAGAGGGGGAGGAGAATCTGCCTCGATCTGCTGGACACACTGTTCTTAATGCACCCCAAGACACCACTGGCCTTCTTGGCCACCAGGGCACATTGTTGTCCCACGGAGAACTTGTTGTCATAGAAGATGATAGAGAAATAGTGAGACACCCTACAGGACCACTCCCAACAGTTTTGCTTAGCAGAAGCATTCTGGATTGAAAGCCCAGAAGGTAGAAATAGAAATCATAGAATGGTTTTGGTTGGGAAAGACCTTTAAGATCATCGAGTCCAACCATTAACCCAGCACTGCCACGTCCACCACTAAACCATCTCCCCGGAAGGGGTTATTCAAGAGGGTCAGAGCAAATGCAAGGGTTTGGTTTGGGCAATTTCTTGTTGATATAGCCTGAAAAATAGAGCTTTGCTGAGAAGGTGCTATTTATTTTTTTTGTACACTGCAAAATTTCTAATAAAACTTTTGGCATCACCGCCTCAAAGTTCTACATCATTCTACATCTACATTCTACATCTACAATTATGAAAAAGGAGGAATAAATGTTAAAGAAATCTGAACCTTCATCCCTCACAGAAGACAAAAGACACAGGAACACATACCTTCATGGTTTTGCTTGGTGCACTTCTTCTCCACCAGAAATAACTGTGCTGAAGTATCTCAGAAGCAGGTGAGGCAAGTCTGAAGTCCTGGAGAAGGAGCACCACGTCTGAAGGACAGAGCTGAACTTGGAGATGTGGGCAGTTCATGGAAACCCAATTCTGGGAGGAAAATAAAAATAAAAAGGACTGTTAATTGTGAGGTTTTTGTAACTATTAATTGTCCAAGCATGCAGGAAAATTCAAATCACAGCTCAGGGCACAGCCTGTGCTGTGGCTCTTGCCATTCTCAGGAGACTCTGAGGAGAGAAAGGCTAAAACTAAAATATTTGATAGAGCCATTACCTTTTGCTTCTCTAACAGCTGTAGAAGTAGGATTTGGTGAATCATGCAGGTTCTTAAAGGTGTTGACAAACTCCTAGCCCATGTCTTTTTCCAATCAAACATGACATTAAGGACAGGAACAATAAGGGCTTGTCCTATACCAGTAAATTAACCATGGCTGGGACCATTCCCACGTGGCACCAAAGAGCAGCCACATCCAACCTGGCCTCCAACACTTCCAGGGATGGGGCAGCCACAGCTTCTCTGTTGCCTGTGTCTCAGCACCCTCAGAGTGAAGAATTTCTTCTTGATGATGCCAGCTGGGGGAAAGGTTGAGAGCTGAGTCTGTGAAAACACAAGTGTTTAATGGGATCCTCATCACTTGAACGTGTGCAGACCTAGCCACAAGAGGAAAGCAAACAAAGAGCAACCGGTGATAAGCTTTCTTGGATGTTTATCAAAGTTGATTTGTTTGGGTGGTGGCTGCTCTTTTGTTTGTTTTCCAGGATCACATTCTTGAGCTTTATCAGCAGGAGGGATGATTTTTTAATTCAAAACATTTAATTCATGCAGAATTCTGAGACATACATTCCATCCTAAGGTTGGCACTTGTGGTGTGTAGATCAAACCAGACAAGTGGTGTTTCCATTTCCTGCCTGGGGAGTTCAGCAGCACAACCAACCAAGTGCAAGTTGGACGTTTCAGGTTGGAATGTTCAGTT
Organism: Apus apus; assembly: GCF_020740795.1. Lineage (NCBI taxonomy): Eukaryota > Metazoa > Chordata > Aves > Apodiformes > Apodidae > Apus > Apus apus. Next base: position 3,209,937 of record NC_067312.1, on the reverse strand, counting down.
TGAAAACTAGTAGTGGTTTATTCATTCTGTCAGTTGTGTGAGCTACACCTTTCATGCAGTGTCCCAACTTCACCGACACGCGGACACGCTACTTACTTGCTGTGGAAAGTCAGCAGGGAACATGGTTGGGCTGAACGTGCCTGAGCAGGGAGTAGAAAACAAATACACCTGCTGTAGATCTGTCATCTCTGCTCCTGGGCATAACAGGCTGGTTCTCAAACAGGGAGGGAGACAACAGGTTACTCTGCATGCTTGACCACATCCAGCAGCTCCAGCAATTAAAAGTCGTTAGGGCAGTAATTTCTTCTGGCCCAGGTTGCCCAGAGAAGCTGTGGCTGCCCCATCCCTGGCAGTGTTGAAGGGCAGGTTGGATGGGGCTTGGAGCAACCTGGGCTGCTGGGAGGTGTCCCTGCCCATGCAGGGGGTTGGAACTGGATGGTCTTGAAGGTCCCTTCCAACCCAAACCATTCTTGAGCAATGGGATTACTTTATGTCTGGGCAAAAATTTTGATCTACAGCAGTAAGGCATTTTATCACCACACTACAGGTGTCTTGATTCACCACAGAAAATATCATGTCACTCTAACATATAGTCTATATAGTATCCTGAATACTCTAGACAAGTAGCTCTCCATCTGAAAAAGGATACAGCTGATCAGGAAAAGGAACATGAAGGCTACCAGGGATGCTTTTGTTGGAGGGATGACTACAACTCTTCAACCTTGAAAAAAACCAACCACCAAAAACACCTGAATGCCTAAGAAATCATGACTGACATGGAAAAGGTGGACAAGGACTGCCAGTAGTCAACTGGGAACTGGTCTCATCCAGTGGAAGTCCAGGGCATAAAATGAAGCAAACAGGTGGTAGCTCCAAACATCAGAAGCTCTGGGTTTTTCCTCACGACCTTTATTTAACCTGTGGAGCTCTGTTGCTTTAGGGTGCTGTAAGCTGCTAAATGTGTGCCTGGGCTTTCAAAAGTCACTGGATGAGTTCATGGAAGAAAGAAATCCATTGAAGGTTATTAGAAACAAGACACCACATCTAGACCAAAAAACCCATGAGCTGTAAATCCTTAGAAGCTAAAACAATATTCTGGGAACATCTCCCTAACTGCTTGTGTGCATGTGCAAAGGATCTGCTTTTATCCACTACTGGGAACAGGGCACTGGCACAGATGAACTTTTGGTCTGACCTGATCCAGCTGGTCTGGTGCTTTGATTGCGCTTTTTTTTTTTCCAGGCTATAAAAGGCATCAAGCTGAATGAGTCTTTTCATCTGGGCCTTGTCAGCCCATCTACTCCAGCAGCAAACTAGGCAGGGAAGGGCACGTCAACAGGTTGTGCCCTCCTCCCCTGCCTTGCAGATGTGTTGGGCTGCACCAAGGAACCGTGAAGCCAGCTGACTGCATCTCCCAGGGGTGTTCTGGGAATGAGGGGAATATTGAGAGAGCAACTCTGAGACACATCCAAATGCTGGAGGTGGCTGAAGCAGGTTTCAGATGCTGGTGGTGCCATGTTGGTGCAGATGATCTTCTACACAGCTCAGGGATGACACCGGGCTTGGAACCGAGACCTTCTCATGAAGACAAATTCCTCTCAGGAAACCCCTGGCCATCAGGGTGTTGCACATCATCAAGAACACACCTAGGAGACCACAGCTGAGGTCTCCAAAAGTCAACTGATTTTGGCCCAAGTCTCCCTTTATTTCTGTGGAAGTGGAGCTAAATCAAATCCACAAGGCACTTCCTGAAATTCCACCAATTCTACTTCCAAACAGTTTCTAAATTACCAGAGGCAGAGGATTCCTGCCATAAAATCCTTCAATGCATAATTTGTGAATGAAAATACTTCCAAGAAGGTATTATTTGAGCTAAATTGCCCAGTTCTTTTCTTTAGTGGAGCAAGCACAGCATGAAATTACAGGGAAGCTCAACTGTTATCTCATAGTTTTCTTTTTTTTATTATAGACTTTTTATCCACATGAATGATAAAGAAACTACAACAGAGTTAAATACCTTTTTTTTTTTTTTTTTGATAACAGTGATTATATTCTTAATTACACTCAATATTAAATTGTAAAATATTTCCAGAGGAGTACAATCTTAATTCATACAGCAGGCAAAATACCAGAGGAGGAAAGGGCCAAGGGGTTGTGAGAGTTTCCAGTCTGCTTTTAAAAAGCAATGTGTATGGCTAATGCTGCTCTATCCATCCGTCCAAATGTGGTTCTGGGCATTTCTTTCCATAAAACAATCACTATTTAAAAGCAAAAGATGAACTGGCAGATGTTGTCAAGTGTTTGTTGGTGTTGAAAGGAGCAGCAGGTTCCTTTCACAGCTTATCTGTAGGATTCATCAAAAGCATTTTCTCTATCAAGTTCCACGGTCCTTCTAAAAACACAAAGACTTCAACTTTGGTACCACCAAAAAAAAAAAAGATCCAGGACAGGCATTTTTTGATATTTTTGTTGTTCTTGTTGTTGTTTTTACTAATAAATGGCTGCTACCACCAAAAAAAAAAAGATCCAGGACAGGCATTTTTTGATATTTTTGTTGTTCTTGTTGTTTTGTTTTTACTAATAAATGGCTGCTACATTCTATTTTACATGGTTGTCCATGATGCTTTGAGGTCACTTGTCCTTGGGTTCAGAAGAACCTGATTTGTTTGTTCCTTAAATTCCCAAGCCCTTCCATTTTCTCAGTCTTTATACAAGTCAGGTTTCTGAGTGGTGGGTTATAACTTACAAGGTAACAGCTGCAAAAGATCCTGTGCTTCTGGGAATAAAAGGGGGAAAAAAAAGAAAGAGAAAATGTTACCAACAAGAAGCCCAAGTTTGAAATTTCTTTACTCACAGAATGAAAACATTTCTTTACCATCCTTGAAAATAGGGAGACACTTAAGTCACCTGCTCCAGAAGCATCTTCTGAGGCTTTTGCCAGGTAGTATCTTTAGAGCAAGGTGGGAATACATGAAAGATGAAGTGCAAATTACAACTGACTGAAGTCTGACTAAACACAAGGAGCCCTGCTGTGTGAAGGAACACAAAGCCCAACAAGGGTAGCAAAGGACTGGTGGAGAAACACAGGGCAGAGGGTCTTCTTCACCCCCTGGCTGTGTTGTGTGGGTCTGGGTGTGCACACACATTTCTTCCTGAGGCAGCTCTTTCCTGCTTGGCACGTGGAGAATCTGCAATTGCAGTTGGGATTCTCTGCCTGGCTGCTTTACCTTAGCACTGCAGTAACAACTCATCCTTCAAAAGCACTAGGGCCTACTTGGAGAAATCCCTGTTGTCTGCAGGGATGGTGTGTCACTGGGAAGAAAACCAGCCTGAGAAAGGCATCCATCCTTCACACTCTCAGCACAGAAGCAGGAGATGCTGGTGGCTGGTGATGCCAGCGCCTTCCTTGCAGTGTTTGTCAGCTGATGGAAACCTGATGCTGGGAACATCTCCGTTCAGCTGCTGCTGCCACCCTGAGGCTGCCTTGGATTGGAGAGAAGAGCTCTGGACAAGGAGCTCGGAGCAGGACCTGCTGCTTCTCATCTGGGGAGGCCGTCGTGGTTTTACTCAGGTGGTTAATACCACTGAAATTCTTTTACATCAGTGCTGAGATGAATGTGGACTGGGAAATGCTGGCAGTGGGTAAGGAAGTATGGACAAGAGGGCAAACCAGACCAATTTAGACTCATCTCCTTATCTCAGCAGGCAAAGCTCAAGGCCACAGATACTAGTTATTTAGTTACTCTGTATTTACTCCTCATGTTTTTCTTTTGAAGTATTTCCTTCTTTCACGGCACAAGCAAAACCCCATCACCCTATCAAACCCTTCTGAGATGCCCCAGACCTCCTCCTGAACATCTTTGCTTTGTGAGGTCTCAACAGAAGAATAAGCTCTTCTTTCCTCATCTACCTATTCCACCTCAGGGATTTTTTCCAGTGAATCCACAAGGCAAATATTGTGGCATAACACAGTAGCAGGGCTACCTGCTTTCTGGCTGTCTCCAAGCCCTAATCTTCTTGTTTTACCAGAATGAAAAAAAAAAAAAGAATGTCATTTAAATCTTAAAGCTTTAGCACTCAAAACTGGAGTCTCTCAGGTCACTGATGATGGAGACAGTTTTTTTTAATTCATGCTTCTAAAAAACACTCCTGGAAAAGACAGTGTTTGGTTTAGGAAGATCCTGCATGGGGGCAACAGGCTAATCAGGGACTGAACCACAAAAGTGCTGTAAAGCTGATATATATACACACATATATAAATAAATAAATAAATATATATAGTGCTCTTTCCTGGAGCTGCAGAAGCTCCATGAGCAGCAGAAAACACCATCCCTGCCTACCCGTGTGTGAAGTTCTACACGTGCCAAGTTCTTTCCCTACTTCCATGGAAGTGGGATGACCTTGATGGCACTTCCCAGTGCCAGCAGAAAGACATGCTCAGGTGATTAGGCCTGGATTCACCCAACTGTCAACTCTTCACCCCAGTGAAGCCTCCTAATTTGTTTGACATGTCAGTTATCAGCCTCAGGCTGTGGCACAACATCTTCACAGACAGAGCTTTTAGACCAGAATCAGTAACATCACACAACTGAATGATTCTCTTGAATTCCTGCAATCCCTGCAAAGCAAAACACAACAGATGGGCCAGGAAGAACAAGATCTCTTCTTTCACAAGCTCACCTTTAGCTTTTGCTGAGGTGTGCACCCAGCTTTTCTTTCCTGATCAAGCTTGCTGCATAGGGAATCTGCAATGACACAGAAACAAAGCCACTGCTTTAAGCCAAGGTTTGGCTAAGGAAATATCCAAGCTGGAATCCCTGCAAAGGAAAGATTTTGTTTGTCTCCCTGTGTCATTTTAGAAGACAGTGCTTTCAATTAAAGGATGGGACTCTGTAAAATTGCAGGAATGTTGAAGCAGAAATAAGCCAAAAAAAAAAAAGCCCAAATTAAACCAACAGATCATAGAATCACAGAGTGGTCAAGGCTGGAAGGGACCTCTGCAGATCATCTAGTCCAACACAGCAACACATCCATGTGGGTTTGGAAAGTCTCCAGAGAAGGAGACTCCACAGCCTCTTTGGGCAGCCTGTCCCAGGGCTCTGTCACCCTCACAGGAAAGAAGTTTTTCCTTATGTTTAACCTCCTGTGCTCCAGCTTCTGCCCACTGCCCCTTGTCCTGTCACTGCACACTATGGAAAAGAGACTGGTCCCATCTCCTGACACCCCCTGTAGATATTTGTGTTTGTGAAATCCCCCCTCAGTCTCCTCCAGGCTGAGCAGCCCCAGCTCTCTCAGCCTCTCCTCATGGGGCAGATGTTCCAGTCCTCTCATCATCTTAGTGGCCCTAGATCTTAAAACCCAATGTCAAAGATGTCTGCCCATGTTTTGTTTCTACCAGTTGCTGGCAGAAATAAAATCACCTGTGAAGTGACAAAGCTCAGCTGCTTGGAACAGAGCAAGCAACAAACACTCGTCCCCTCACAACCAAAACACAGCAGGTTGGGAGCATGAGGCTTCTATTTGTATCAGCATAATTAGGAAGTTCATCATAGTTCTCTCTGACTTGCACCAATCTGAGGGAAGCCACTGAAGTGGAACAAATAATTAAGGAAAAACAGAACATGGGCATATTAGGGAACATAGTTATATTTAGAAACAAAGTGGGATGGTGTATTCACTGGCTACTGGGAATAGAGCACGGGGCTGCTCTTTCCAATGCTGGGAGTTGAGAATGCAACAAAACTAAATTGCTCTGAGATTTCTCCGTAACTGGGAATCCAAGTGGCTACAAATTCACAGCTCTTCGATGCTGCCTTTTGGAAGGACTGTTGGAGGAATTCAGGTTGGGCTCAGAAAATCTACGTCCCTGCACTCCCCAGGTGCTGCTGTGCACTGAGGTGACCTGCTTCTGCTGTCAGGCACTCCAGAATATATTCCTAAATATCTTCCTAGAAGCTGAGAAACAGGCTGGGCTGAAGTAGGGAGCAGGGACTTCAGCTGCACAAACAGGAAAAGGAACAGGCAGGCAAATGAATCACAGACTCACAGACTGGTTTGGGTTGGAAGGGACCTTAAAGATCACCCAGTTCCAACCCCCCTGCATGGGCAGGGACACCTCCCACCAGCCCAGGTTGCTCCAAGCCCCATCCCACCTGCCCTTCAACACTGCCAGGGATGGGGCAGCCACAGCTTCTCTGGGCTGTTCCTGTGTCTCACCACCTTCTTAGTAAAGAATTTCCTCCTCCTGTCTAATCTAAATCTCTCCTCTTCCAGTTTTGAAGTTCTAAATGTACAGAGTTCCAGTGACCTGCCCCCCACACACAGAACAACACACGAGAAGCAGCATGGGAATGTACAGCCACATCCACTGACAACACGCCCAACATGAATTCTTGTGCATCCCTCTTCTGGTTCTAATCACATTGATGCCCCCAGCATGAGAGGACATTCATGTGAGCTGTGCTGTCTCTGGGCTGGTGAACTGGTATCCACAGTGTCATCTCCTTCATCCTTGCCTTCCTTAAGAAGGAAAAGAGCAGGGAAGGCTTAAGAGAAGAGAAAAGAAAGGGGCATCTGCAGCTCAGGAGCTAACCCTTTCATCTCTCAGGAAAGGAGATTAACCTGATGGAAAGCAGCAGGACCAGGAAGCAACAGTATCTGCGAAGATGAGCAGAAACCTCTTCCAAGGACCTGCTGCTTCCCCCACTACACAGCCCTGGGAGAAGGGAAATACCTGCACACAAACTGGGAGGATCAAAATACTTAGGACCTGAAAAGATCTCTGTGTTTTGGCTGATTAATCTACTGATTAATCTACTGAAGTAACTTCTGCTCTTCCTACCAGGAAACTTGCTGCCAGATCCCAGCAACTGTTTACCTGTTTACCTGGTTTAGATTCAAAAGGGAGCCACAAACTGCCTGAATAAGCCCATTTTAGCTGAGATCCATGAAGCTTCACCCGACTGCTTCCTTCCCTTCTCCCACTCACAGCAGCCAACAGGCACCACCAGTTTGCCTGGTCTCCAGTTATATAGGACATCTCCCAAGCTGTACTGACCTAGATAATACAACAGGGTCCATTCTGTCAGAAATTAACTCTTCTTAATCCACTTCTCTGCTATACTTGGCACAGCAGCATCTTTTTTGCTGTGTGTTGGTTCCTCCTGGTGATAAATGAAACTGGGAGAGATGGGTGTCCAACAGGGAAGTGACTACTTTCTTCATGAGTTAAGTCACCTACAGTGTCATCTTCTACTTTTGTCATTGGAAGAGCATTTCTAACTCTCGTGGAGTAAGTCTCTAGGGTTCTTCAGAACAATGAAGTCCCCTCTTCCACATGCATGGTGACTGTTGCAATGCAGGACAGGATCAGCACTCAAACAGGCATGAAGATCCAATCTGTGGCCTTTATCAAAGTGTCTACACCCCTACCAGCAATAAGAGAAGTGCAGATAGTTTGGGTTTAAGTAGTAAGCCATCTCTCTCTATATATAGAGAGATATATAGATATATACACACTTATAGCTCTAGATAAACTACAGTAGTGCCTAGAAACGTTGGACCAGAAGATCCTTGAGGTCCCTTCCAACCTGTCACTCTGATTCTATGATTCAATCTGTTTCTTATGACTAAATCCTACTTAAAAGGAAATACATCACCAAGAGAGCAGACCTGTAGGGTGCAGGAGGAAGACCCAGTGTCCATCCTGCATTTCTCTTGGGTTTTTTTTCCTCTCCATGCTTGACCTACTCTGGTCCTGGGTACTGATCACCCAGTAAGAACTAGAGCATGCTCCTATGTGCATTCCTGGAACACATCCTCCTCTCCTTCATCCAGAAGGAATTCAGTTTGCAAGCTCTGTGTCTGCTCCACAGCATGAACCAAAGCACAGGAAAGCAGGCAGGACTGGGGATTCATTTCTAAAGCACATGTCTGATCCCTGCTACACTTGGACAGCAAATCCTCTTCTGGAGGCTTCACCTTAGCATCCCTTCTCTAGGTGGGGTACACAATGATACATCATCCTGAGTTCTGGTGCTTGAGGAGAGATCTTCAGTATCCCACAGCACTATTACCTGATGTGTATCTACAGGTATTTAGTTAAACAGGTCTCGTTTCCAGAGAGTGCACTTGAAAACTCAGTCAGAACACTCTCCAGCCAAGACAGCCCTTCCAAATGCAAAGCTTATTTACGCAGCGAAGGAGACAGATGTGCAGTTGAACTTGCAGTCTCTACACACGTGGTGCTTCTGGATAGAAAGATGTGTGGGATTAAGGAGAAGAAACATCATAGAATCAGAGAATGGTTTGGGTTGGAAGGGACCTTAAAGATCATCCAGTCCCAACCCCCCTGCATGGGCAGGGACACCTCCCACCAGCCCAGGTTGCTCCAAGCCCCATCCAACCTGCCCTTCAACACTGCCAGGGATGGGGCAGCCACAGCTTCTCTGGGCAACCTGGGCCAGGGTCTCAACACCCTCACACCAAAGAATTTCCTCCTCATGTCTCACCTAAATCTCTCCTCTTCCAGTTTTAATCCTTTCCCCCTCATCCCATCCCTCCCTGCCCTTGTCCCAAGCCCCTCCCCAGCTTTCCTGGAGCCCCTTCAGGCACTGGAAGGTGCTCTAAGGTCTCCCTGGAGCCTTCTCTTCTCCAAGCTGAACAACCCCAACTCTCCCAGCCTGTCTCCAGAGCAGAGCGGCTCCAGCCCTCTCATTATCTCTGTGGCCTCTTCTTAACTCTCTCCAGGAGCTCCATGTCCTTCTTATGCAGGGGACTCCAGAACTGGACACAGTGCTCCATGTGGGATCTCACAAGAGCCAAGTAAAGGGGAAGAATCCCCTCCCTTGACCTATTGGAGCCTTTCACAAGCTGGAGGATGTATGGAAGTGTCAAAGGCTTGTCCTAGGGTGCCAGACTCCACTATTGCCCTCTGAAAGCATTTCTAACTGAATTCAGAGACTCTTCCCTCCTGGGTGGGTAGAGGCATGTCCTCAGGACAGCACTCCAGTCTGCACAGGATGCAAAGAAATAAGAATCCTGGCTGGATGATGCAGTCTCTCCCCTCTGTAATTTTACATACTGGAGCCCATTAATACCACAGGAAAAGGATTTTGCATCCAGGCAGAAGCAGAAGCCGGCTTGGGACTCTCTTGCTACAGAGACATCCATTTTTTATCAGAGTTTCAGCAGATTCTAAAGTAAAGAAAGCTCTTACTTCATTCTCCAAAGCATTCCTTGTCTCTAACATTTGAATTTCCTGGAGAGAAAGAAAGGCACAGCTCCAGATCCAGGATCAAGATACAAATTTCCCTCACCTGTCTTAAAACAGCAGAGAGTGGCAACCAAAATTCTGCTGAAGAGAGTACTTGTCAGCTCACTGTTTTGTACCCAGGCAGGGATGTGTGTGCCACCTTTGGCATCAGAAGGATTTATTCCTAATTTGTATCACTAAACCTGGAGAGGAACTCCACCAGAAATCAAACACAAGACATAAAGAAACAATCAGCATCATCTCAACTGCTAAAGCACAGAAGAAGAAATTAATGAGAAAAAATAGAGACATCTCTGTTTTTTGGGCGGGACAAGGTAATGAAATCTGCCTTGGAGTCTGCAAGATCCAGTAAAAACAGAGTCCAGAAGTGCTCTGTACCTGTTATTAGCTGGGTGTCAGTGGGCAGGCACTTCAACACAAGATGCAGCTCAAGAAATCCAAGAGCTGTTGGGTTCCTGAACCCATGTTCCCCTCTAACATTCTTGTCAAGGTCAATCAATCTGGCTGGACCACTTTAAGCAGAGAACCAAAACAGAAATCCCAGTAAAGCACTGCTCTTTCCTATTTCCACTTTTCAAATAGGGAGTGACAGGCACACAGTGACCAGCACCTCCAGACATTAAAAAAGTGGTTATTCCTTGTTTGTATAATGAATACATTAGTTGTACAAAGCACCTCTTTTTTTTATGTATCACTTAAAATAGGAATTAAACCAACTGGAGCTTTTCTTAATTACAGTAGGACCCAAAGGAGCATGATCTCATACCTCTGAAGATCTACCAACATTACCACAGGTAGATGTTTCCCCTCCTTTAAACACTCCTTGTGAATCTTTAAAGATCAGGATGAAAGATGATGCAGAGAGAGAAATCAATTTTGCAGGCAGATAGTTCCCGATTTATTTTATTGTTTGCCTCTGAAGAACAGAGTTGGTTCAAAGCAGCACTCAAAGTAGAGTGCCATCAAACATCAGAGGAGTTCCAGCTCTCAGCTCTGAACCTTATTGTCAGCCCCAAAGTTAGGCTAGTGAGGAATTCAGTTCATGGGAGGATAAACAAATTACTAAAAAAAACCCCTCTAAACCCAGCACTTTCCCCTTGAACTGGAAAGACAAGGGTCTACCTGAATAATTCACATTTCTAACATGTCTCAAAGACCTGCTTTTACCCCCATGTCAAATTAGTGGCATTGATCACTACCTGAGGTTAGTTACCTGAACCACAGCAGCAGGGTGACCCCCACCACCTCAGCTTTTCCTAAGGGATAGGTTTCCAGCTCTAGTTTGCACTTCCTGGGAACCTCCACACCACTTGGAAGGGACCCCTGAATGGCAACGAAGAAAAGCCAGCCTGGTTGCAAGATGTTCTGCTTCTCTCTGGCCATGTTTTAGAGGGGTTCACAAGAAGATAAAAGGATAAAAACTGTTCACACTGGAAATGCTGTTTCTGGTCTTCTTTCTCACATCAGGCAGCCAGGAAGAAAGTTCATGCTTTTTAAACTTGATCCACTCACATAGTTGCTCAGAAGACAATGGCTGACAAATACAGTCTCCAGGAGGAGCTGACTCAGGATTTTGTCAGGCTGAGCTGAGCTGTCCTGAGAGATGAATTCTGGGCACACTGGACAGACACCAACAACTCTAAAGACAGGTGAACTCTTCTGAGGCCACACCACATGTGGCATGTTAGAATTTACCCCAACCTGCTGGGTAGAAATTTCTTCTCTGTTTCCCTTTCTGTAAAGCTTAATAACAGAAGCCAGATGATCCATCCTGAATCCACATGTAAAAATCCCTATTTTATATATGACCTGCCAAGTATCCACACTGTACTTTGTCAATCTGGGAGACAGCCCTTTTGAAAGAGGAAGAAGAGAAAAATTGATTCAGTGATTTAAGATCCATTTTCTTGTTAAATGTGATGATCAGTTGCTTCCTGGCAATTGGCTCAGAGCTTGGCACAAACAGGTTGTGATATTTCCTGGTAGCTGCTCCAGACACTCTGACCAACTCCTTGGCCACACACCAGCTCCAGCTGCCTACTAAGCCAGGTTATGTCCAAAGAATCACAGAATAATTTGGGTGGGAAGAGACATTTCAAAGCCATCTAATCCAAACCCCTGCAGTGAGCAGGGACATCTGCACCTAGATCAGGTTGCTCAGAGCCTCATCCAACCTGCCCTGGAATGTTTCCAGGGATGGGGCATCTCCCAACTCTCTGAAAATGGTGCAATAGTGCCTGCATTTGGTCCAGAAAGTGAAGTAACAAAACATTCAAATTTAAATGCATAAACATCCAGATCTGAAGGACTCTGTCTCATAAAATAGGTCATAAAATATCAAAGAATCCCAGACTGTGATTGGAAGGGACTTTAAAGATCATCTAGATCCAACCATGGGCAGGGACACCCCCCACCAGACCAGGTTGCTCCAAGCCCCATCCAACCTGCCCTTCAACACTGCCAGGGATGGGGCAGCCACAGCTTCTCTGGGCAACCTGGGCCAGGGTCTCACCACCCTCCTTATAGAACATTTCCCACCATCCATGGCAGAGGATCTAAGAGAGCCCATTTTCCTAAGGATCAAAGCTCGAATCATGACATTCAGGAAGCAATAAAATAATCTTTTAGAAGGCCGGAGTGGACAGAGCATTAAAATAAAACCCCATTGATTAAACACTGTTTCAGCTGAGGATTTTAATGAAGATGATGAAGCTGACATCCCTCCCGGGTGCACTGACGGCCGGGGAGCAGCAGAGGGCACCCGGAGCCCAGGCCAGACCCCCCCACAGCAACCACCCCACTCAGGGCAGCAGCTCCACGCCTGGAGAGTCATCATCCCCTCCTGCATTGCAGTCCCACAGTGTCACCCGAGAAACAGGGGGGGAAAAAAAGCATTCCATGCAGCCTTCAGCAGCGGCTGAGGGCAAAGCACTGCCTACAAGCAGTCCTTTCCATGGAACAGTCAGGTTCCAGCAGGCTGTGCTGCCAGAAAGTTTTCCAATACAATTCTCTTTGCTTAATTAGTTCATGCTTTGCTTCAGCTTGCTGGATTTCCAGACATCTCTGACAAATCAAACACTCCGAGGCAGTGTATTTGAAGGTCTGACTTACCCCATTATGCAGCTTGAAACATTCCAGTTCTGGGTGAGTGAAACCACTATTAAGAGCAAAACTTGCCCTCTGGGACCCACTGATGACTTCATGACCATGCACAGGTCTTCAGGAAGGACTAATTTAAGTAGAATCCTTCAAAAGAAACTGAGTGTACATAGAAAACAACCTGCCCCTGTTAAAAACAAAACAACAAACTCCACCAAAAAGTCAAATGTAACCAGGCTTTTTGTGCAATCTGCAGCAAGAGCTTTAATTCATCCATGTCATAACCCAAGGAGCTCAACCTTTGCACGTTCAGCTCATTAATCTTAATTCTAGACATAACCATGCAAAATACATTCACATGAATCAGTTCAAATAACTGAAGGGATTATCACAACAAAAAGTGCTGACTCCATTTCAGTTATCAACTAAACCACCTCTGAATATTTAGGTGAGACATGAGGAGGAAATTCTTTGCTGTGAGGGTGGTGAGACCCTGGCCCAGGTTGCCCAGAGAAGCTGTGGCTGCCCCATCCCTGGCAGTGTTGAAGGGCAGGTTGGATGGGGCTTGGAGCAACCTGGTCTGGTGGGAGGTGTCCCTGCCCATGCAGGGGGGTTGGGACTAGATGATATTTAAGGTCCCTTCTAACCCAAACCATTCTATGATTCTATGATTTATTGGTCAGCCTAGGAGGGATACCCAAATGAGAGCATGAAGACTTACTGATGATTACACACCATTTCTATTCATGATGATTAGTCACAGTGAGGGAAGAGGTCCTGAATTGTTGGTGCAGTACATGAAATGTTGCAACTGTTCTCTGTTAAGTACATTCAGGCAGTTCTGTTTAATGATCAAATGACTCTTAAGTCTTCCTGCAGCACACCATCAGTAAGTGAAAAGGGTGTGAATTACATGATCATATTTCTTTCCCTGCCCATGAAAAAGCACTACAGTGAACCTTGTGATTTCTGCACTTCTTGTAAAGCAGGAAAACCACCACATCTCCCTCACTGGAGGTCTGGGATATCCTGTTTCAGTAACAACTTTGCAACTGGGCCACAAAGAGAATGGCAGAGATGATCCATTCTCCTTCTGGGGGGAGAATTAGCTCCAAGCTCAGCTGACCCAAGAGCTAAAGGCTGAAGTGGGCCCACAAACTTGGTGCTTCAATGTCCTTCACAGCAGGGATCAGACAGTTCACCTGCCTAGGGAAGTACTTCTGAGGATGGCACCCCAATGACCATCTTCTGTGACAATGCAATTGGCAGCTCAAACCAAATCCCTTGCCTGGCATTGAGAGACAAAGGGGAACACAATAATAACTGGACACATTAAAGAAAATGAGTGAAGATCAGCAGCAAACAAAAAAAAGTCTCCAAAGATGTTCTGGACTTCCACTTCCTCCCTGAAGAACCTCCTTCAAGCACCCTCCATCTCTCATTGAAATCTCCAAAATCAGCAGGAACAGGGAGCAGGAATGCTCAGCAGCTCTAAAAATAAGACCACTCCTAAATGCCTTTAAACACAGGTGCATGAGTCTGACAATCCTGGCCTTCAGCTTTATTTTTATGTCCTAACCCACCAGTTAGAAAATGACAGTACCAGAAGGCTGGACAAAGAATCCTCTGCACCAGGGTCTGTGACAAGCAGAAGGAAAATGCAGATGCTTGAGCACAGGGTTGATTTGGGTAAGTGGGGATATTTGTTAAGTCTGCCTCAAAAACACCCTGTTGAATAAATCAGACTGACCACAGAAAAAGCACTAATAAAACAAGCAATAGCTGAGGAGTCTCCCATTGGTTATGATGCCCTGCTCTTAAAACCACACTAAGCAGAATCTGAGTAAGAAACAGCTTAATGTACTCCATCCCATCTTTGTAGGGACATATTACAAGGGCTTGTAGCAAGAGCACAAGGGAGAATGGATTAAAACTGGAAGAGGGGAGACTGAGGTGAGACATGAGGAGGAAATTCTTTGCTGTGAGGGAGGTGAGACCCTGTCCCAGGATGCCCAGAAAAGCTGTGGCTGCCCCATCCCTGGCAGTGTTGAAGGGCAGGTTGGATGGGGCTTGGAGCAACCTGGGCTGCTGGGAGGTGTCCCTGCTCATGCAGGAGGTTTGGAACTTTAAAGTCCCTTCCAACCCAAATCATTCTATGATTCTAAGTATGTCAAGTTCTCAAATCAGCACCGCTCTATGCAATGATCTAGAGCTGCACTAACACATACATGCAAAATCCCTCTTTATTTTAAAATAACAAGCAAGAGACCAAAAAGCAACGTGTGCCTGCACTGAACTGTGTTTTGGCAACTTGATCCCTTACTGCTGAAAGAAGCTCTTCTTCTGGTGGCTGAAAATTGAAAAAGACACATCCTAAGGTGTAATTTGCCAGTGAGAAGCTGGCTCCACACTGATCCCCCACTGAGGGGCTGAAACACACCCCTTGGCAACTCTTCCAAGGTAGAAACATTTAACTGCCTGATGCAGTCCCCACATTTCTCTCTGAAGAAGCACCTCCTGGTCTTGAGTCAACACATTTTGTTCAGTTGAAACATGAAGACCCATCTGGTTACTGCATGAAAGTAAATCTCCAGGTAATTAGACTCTAAACCAGCAGAGAACTGTCTTGCTAAGCAGAAGGTAATATGAGCTTGGTAATAGTACATCTGCATGGCACACAAAGGCAAAGTTTGAGGAGTGCATTTAAAAAAACATCAAGTGACAGTTCATAACAGTTTTTAGCAGAGCAGGCAAACTTACAATTTGTAGCTGCTGAACCATTTCTTCTCTGTATGCCAGCTCCCTCTTCATCTGATCTTGAAAATTATCTGTAAGAGGGGGGAAAAACAGTAAGGCACAGTAATTAAAGCAGAGACCACACAGAACTAATAGAAATCAAATTAAATCAAACCCCATCACTACTGAGGAACTGAAGAGCTACCAAGCCCTTCAGCCAATTAAAACCCTAACACAAAACTTGTCTAGTAGGAGACACTGTAGACAACAGAAAAACTGTAAAAATCAGCTTCAGCTACTTCCCCAAATAGCAAATGTAGGCTGCTAAGTTTCTGCCACTAGCATTCATTCTCACAGGTATTTTCTCAACAGGCCAGACTCTGCAGTCATTAGTCAAACATTTATCAACACTGAAAAGAACAAAAACTGCTCTTCTATGCTTTGGCATAAATCTGTTGACATGGAAAGGGTTGTCCAATCTGTGAGAACGTTCAAGGATGCAGGGTTTGATTTGTAGTTTGTAACATTGTGCTGACAGCTCTGAACACAACTCAGACTAAAGCTCCATGTGAAAGTCAGAAGAGAAACAGTCTTTGAAAGATCCCAGATGGCTGGATTACAGCACAGGGCAGCCTTCCTGCTCCAGTAGCTCTTCCTTCCCTTATTTTCCTCCTCAATAACCATTTTAGTCAAAACTTTGTTTGGCAGAATATAAACTGCTGGTCTGTGGGCCATAACGTTGCTGTTGGAGGGTGGGGAAAAAGACAGGAAAATATAAACAAAATTTGACAAGAAGCAAATAGACTGCAACTGGAACTTGACAAGAAGCAAACAGACTCCAACCCAGGGAACTGGGTGCACTGATGGACTACTGAGGGTGGTGAAGCACTGAAACAGGTTGCCCAGGGAGATGGTGGAGGGCCCATCCCTTGGAACAGTGAAGGCTTGATAAGGCTGTGAGCAACCTGATCTAGTGAAGCAGGTCCTAAGCACTGCAGGGAGGCTGGACTAGATGGCCTTTAAAGGTCCTTTCCAAGCCCACACATTCCATGATTCTCAGTGGAAGAGGAAAGAAAGCCCACTGCAGCCAACTTCTTTTTGATCTGGGTAACTGAGGCCTGTCCTGGACCATGGGAACAGCAAGATGAATGCCAAGAGCAAACAGCATGGAGCACCTCAACACCCAGGGCTTGGAGAAGGGCACTAACAGGCCAAAGTGACTCAAATGGTTTATTTACAACTAATCAATTAGAAGAGTTAAATAGTCATGCTGGTCGCTGGGACACTAGACTCAGGAAGCCTGGGTTCAATACCTGCTCTACTGGACTCCAAATCTGTGGCTCTCCATGTCTCCTTTCATCACCACTAAAGCAGGAATAACAGCACTACTTCATCTGGCAAGTGCATTGGGAGGATTCCTGGATGAAATAACTGTGGGATACTTGGATAGCACAGGAATGGGAGTCACAGAAACACCTAAATTGCCATGGAAAGATTTGAGTCCAGGTGAGAACAAGCAGCTCCTACCAAAACTCTGGGTGCTGGGAGCTCCCCAACTCCCAAACCAGCTTTGCCATAATTCTCAAATTTCTCACCCCAAAAGCAGGAGCAGGAAGGCAGCGAGCAGCTGTGGCTCCATGCCCTAGAGGGGAAGGATGTACCTCACCTGTGGGGAAAAGGGACATGTCCCCATCGAGTGTGGGCATAGAAAGGGGCTAGGAGAAAGTACAAGGGGGCAGAGCTCTGTCCTCCTCTTCTTCACAAACATTTTGCCCTCTTTGAATGACTAGCTAGTGGTTTCAAAGGCAAGGAGGCACTTTAGGCCAAGAAGAAAAGAGCAACAAAACAAAGAAAGAGTGGGAAAACTTGTCAGGCTGAAAGCATCAGGATCCAGCACAGCCACACAGAAAAGGACATGATGACAAAGCTCTTAACAAAGCTCTTCAGTTTTCAAGTAAATGCCCACAGAATTTGTCAGCCCATTCCCTCTACTGCAGCTTGACCAGAAAAAGAAGCAGGTTTGCAATTCCTCTCTTCTTAGCCCCCAAAAAGCTGTGCAGTAGAAAAAGGTGACCACCTCCTTTCCAACCCAAACCCTATGATTCTATGATCCTGTCCTGGTGACTGAAGGCTGAGAAATCTGTGCCAGCTACTACTGAGGTCCTCCAGTTTCACTCTGAGGTGGAGGCTATATGGAGACATTTTCCTTCTCAACACTCTCCTCTTGACTGCCTCTTCCCAGGCTCATCACCTCTCAGAACAAATAGCTCAGAAATCTTGCTCAGTCCTGCACTGCAAATGCCCAAGCTCACAGTGGAAATGGAGTGTTAAGGGTAAGGACAGTGATTTTTCCAAGCAGCATTTATCTGAGTCTGACTGCTCACACAGACAAAGCCAGGAGCAATACCCAAGAGAAAATACATGAATATTTAAATAGTTTCCTTAACACAAAATTAAATACTTTCAACTATCCAGACTACATCTCTTGCCTTCTTATTACCACGTTAAATGAAGCTGGACAAAATGCAAGCCTGCCAACAACCACAGGTACCAACCAGTGGAGGGTTCTGGGTGAACATGCTGTGCACAGGTGCTCCTATTTCCATCAGGACAGCAAATTTATTTTCTTCAATTATCTTTTTTTTTTACTATTTTCTTCTAGCTATCTCTGCATTGAGAGATCTTGTAAGTCATGGAAAACCTCATCTGTTCAACACCAATATACAAAGAAAGGTGCAAACAGCAGAAGATAAGATCTGCTGTTTTCTAAATTAGCACATTTCAAGCAGGTACAAGAAGCCACTGAGCGCTGTGCAGAACAGGAGTGCTGAATGAGCTTGCAAATAACATCAGTTCTCATTTAACAGTGATTTCCACGAGGAGAACATGGCAACCAAAACCCATTTACCACTTCATAGCCCTGCTGTGGGTGGTGGCTTGATCCTATTAATGTGTAAGACCCCAAACGTGCTCAGGTCCAAGACTCAAAAGAAGGTGACTTTGAACTTAACTCCAGATCACCTGACAGGAGCATTTCCTAGACAGACAGGGCATTACCTTCCACATCTCACATGTTGCCTCCCTGCTGACACAGGGATCACTTCTTCTTAAAAAAGGTTGAGAAGACTTTTTACAAGGGTGTGTAGTGATAGGGAAAGGGGTAATGGTTTTAAGCTGGAAGAGCTGAGATTTAGGTTAGATACTAGGAAGAAATTCTTCACTCTCCTTCTGTCCCACCCCTCTGAGGGTGGTGAGACCCTGGCCCAGGTTCCCCAGAGAAGCTGTGGCTGCCCCATCCCTGGCAGTGTTGAAGGGCAGGTTGGATGGGGCTTGGAGCAACCTGGGCTGGTGGGAGGTGTCCCTGCCCATGCAGGGGGGTTGGAACTAGATGATCTTTAAGGCCCCTTCCAACCCAAACCTGTCTGTGATTCTGTGCTCTTTTGCTAGAACACATACTGCTCTGGAGCACAAATCACACTTATCTTAGATTTTACACTTACTTGTTTTACAGACTCTTTTTCCTGTTTTATTATATGCAGAGGAGGGGGTTTTTTTGGTAAATCTAAATCTGTAAATAGGTTTTACGGTCACTTGTATATATTGTTTATAGCACATTATCCCTTTTCTATTTTAATCCTGAAGAAAATTGACCACTACTTTGTGGTACATGGAAACCACATCTTTTTCAAAGCCAGCATACACAGTTGCCACTTCCTTGGTCAGCCATACATGTTCTTTTATTTTATTTGAATTGTATTTCATGGGGTTTAATTGCAGGGCTTATTTACACAGCAACAACAGAGCATTCATTTGACTGCAGAAGAACAAAAGGATAAATGAGTGACCTGACTGGCAAAACTCCAAGATGCCATTTTGCCAATACCACACATCAGGGTTTTGATCTCCACAAATGATTTGAAAATTACTTCACTCCCAAACCCAAGGAATGACTGAATTTCTCCTGAAGGATGAGGTTATCCTCCTTTCATTAATATTTGTGTCACCTCAGGCAGCTCTTCTCCTTCATTTATGAAGCTGTCTACATCTCTCAATACTTGGGCTAAAGATGGAGTCATTCCCAGAATTCTCACACTTCCTTGCTTCCCTGAACTTCCCTACCTGATGCTACAGAAAGGGGAAAAAACTGCATTTTCTTTAAATAATAGGAAAATGCTGTGTGTGTCCCCACCTCTTCCTGCAGTCCAGGAAGGTGCAACATTCCTCAGCTTGCTAGAGTGGGTGTTAGTTGACTGACTTACCTCAGGGGTAATACTGGGTTTTGCCCCTGGAATTTCTATGAAGGAACTTGGGGGATTAACAAAACAGAGGGTTTCTGAAGTCTTCAAGAAACTATGATACTTGGGGCCTACAAGAAAGCTGGGAAGGGACTGTTTACAAGAGTCCCCTAGTGACAGTACAATGAGCAAAAAACTAGAGAAGGGTTGATTTTGATGAGACATTAGAAGTTCTTTGCTCTGAGGCTGGTGAAGCACTGGAACAGGTTGCCCAGAGAGGTGGTGGAGGCCCCATCCCTGAGGACATTCAAGATCAGGCTTGATAGGACTCTGAGAAACCTGATCTAGGTGCAGATGTCCCTGCTCTCTGCAGGGGGGTTGGACTACTTGGCCTGGAAGGGTCCCTTCCAACCCAAAACATTCTGTGATTCTGAACCAGCACAAGAGCATTTTGCATTGAGTGCTGGTCAAATATTTCAGCCACACAGGGGTTGAGAGAAGTCAGAAACTGGCAGAAGAGCCTGACAATTAATCTGGGAAGGTTTTAACATGTCTATCTTGTGTTACTGTGAGTCAAGTAACTCCACAGTGCTCCATCCACATATAGATTCACAGGAAAACCAGGACAAAAATTGATTTTTAAAAAGTAAAGTTTAAAAAAACCTCTCATCATCAACATTAGGAAAATACTGAATGGAGATGTTGTCAAGACCTCTGTGGGACTTGGTGAAGAAGGAAAAGGTGAGTGCAAACATGCCATTTTCCTTTAGGTTGACCTTAATACTGGACTGGAGGCACTGTGTGGGCAAGCAGCTGCAGAGCTGTGACGAGATGGGGTGACCTGCATGATCTCTGCTTGGTGCTGTGCCAGATGGGCAGAGATCACTGGAGAGGCCCTGATGCCTCCAGCTCTGTAACACCACATGCATTGCATGTTGCAGAGCCCTCACTGTGTCTTCCAGTTTGTCCTCAGGTACATGGGATTTATCCTGGAAACATGCTTCCCTCTGTTGCTGCCCGTGTAATTCCAAAGGCCTCAATCAATAGGTCTTTTCCCATCCCCCTGTGAATGCAGTTCAACTTTCTGGCAGCTTTAAGAAACCCTAATTACCTGTTTGGTTTTATTTTAGCACCTTCCAGTGCCTGAAAGGGCTCCAGGAAAGCTGGGGAGGGGCGTGGGACAAGGGCATGGAATAACAGGACAAGGGGGAATGGATTAAAACTGGAAGAGGGTAGACTTAGGTGAGACATGAGGAGGAAATTCTTTGGTGTGAGGGTGGTGAGACCCTGGCCCAGGTTGCCCAGAGAAGCTGTGGCTGCCCCATCCCTGGCAGTGTTGAAGGGCAGGTTGGATGGGGCTTGGAGCAACCTGGGCTGGTGGGAGGTGTCCCTGCCCATGCAGGGGGGTTGGAACTGGATGATCTTTAAAGTCCCTTCCCACCCAAACCAGTCTGTGAGTCTATGACTTTAAACATGCCCTTCCATCACCCCTGGGTAGCACCCTGCTCACCAGCTGTGGTGAAAGGGCCATCTCAAATATTCCATCTCAAGAGGAAAAATCCAAACAGGTCCTTCTAATTCTGAAACACAGGCCAAATGAATTGTCCATCACCAATCAGAACCACCTAAAGAGGACTAGGAAGCACCCTATCTTCAAAAGCTTCAAAGAAGCTGTTTAAGACACCAACATTACTGTACCCCAAGAAGCCCCAGACATGCTTCTGTCTACTCACTGCATTCAATGTTACCAAAGCCAGTAGAATACACACAAAAATAGACATCCAACTTCAGACTTTCCCTACAAAAGACCTGCCTGGACAGCCTGAAAAGTCACTGCAGAAGTGCCATCAACCTCAGCAGAACTAAGACAAAGATCCTGGCAACTCGACTGAGAACAGTCCTGTCCTACTTTAACAATCTGACAACAACAACCCACCCACAAAAGACACCAAAAACCACAGTTATGTGTCTTACTGAAGACTGGGAAAGAAGCATTTCCTTTCAACACCTGGAATTCCTGTTCTAGTCTCCTCCGTAAGTCGATCTGTTCAAACAAAACCTTCTGGAGTTCCTCTAACAAAGAGAAAAGAAAAGTGGGTTTGCTAATCTGTATGAATAATTCTTGAAAGAACAGTTGCAAGAGCAATTCATTAATGTAAGACAAAATATTTTAGCAGTTAAAAAAAAAAAAGTGTTGCATAGACCTACAATAGATTTTGTGCAGAAAGCCATGAATATAAATCAATGCAATATATTATTTTAAAGTATTATATTACAGTGTCATGTATTGATTGATATATATGCATTAATCTCAATTATATCCACCCAAAGGTCCATATATTATTCATATGTTACTTGACAAGCTTAAAATATGGTGCAGAAGAAAAGTGCCCCCTATTATCCTCATATTCTATTAAAACAAAGAGCAATTTTATAACATAAGAGGCCCTTATTTATTTTACCTTTCCCCATGTTTTCTACATCCTTCTTCAGTGAATGAGGTGAATTGGTTTCTTGTGTGTGTTCACCTTAAAAAGGGAAAGAAAAACAGTTACTGATTTACTGATACTGCTTTTCATCAGTTTTGTCCTTTTTGTGCAACTGCTTCAGAGAACCTGGAGTATAAAGGGGGAAAAAAAAACCACAGAAAGAGTAAGATGGAGGTTTATCTACATAACTGTGTGTGTAGCACAAATATTTGGAGGACTTGTACTTGGATCTTGTTAGTAAAGTATCTACCCACACCATGGCCTTCTGCAGACAAGACCTTATGTCTCCTTGAGGAGAAGGACTGGAAAGGGCCAGAGCCTCCCTCCCCTGCAGCCTCATCTCTTCACAATGAGAAGTCCATGCTATCCAGCCAGGCAGAACCCTGTTCCCAAATCCACAGGCAAAATCCTTTTTGCACCAACCTCTTGGCCTTCATCAGCTCTTTAGCTTTGTCATCTTCTAGAGCTCTATGGGATGGGCTTGTCAGAACTGGATATAATTTATATCCAGCTGAGATAAAATTGACATTAATGGTATACGCATCTAAAGGATCCACCTCTGAGGTCAACCAATTCAGAGACTTAGGTTGCTCAAGTAACTTTTAACCATATAGTAGTGAAGAATTATCTAGGTAACATAATTTGACTGTTTCCAGGTCTATGCATGCTACTCCTTTCAGCCTTTTTTCTTTGCAAATAAAACAGAGGAAAACCAAAAACTTCACGAGGTGCTAAGTTCACCTGGATGACAGTTTGATTTAAACATGAACCTTCTGACGGGAGGTGTTATTTTCATTATCTTCTGGAATGGAGAAACTTTCCTCTGATCTCTGTGAACTGGGTATTGAAACAAAAAGCCATGGGAAAAATGTTTTTCAAAGCAAAACAAAACTCAAACATTTTGGCTGAAATGAATGGGTGATTTTCTATTATTTACAGCTGAAGTAGAATGGGACTCTCAAGAATTAATAATTAATAATAATAAATTATTTGGTAAATAACTAATTATTGAACTAATGGGAGTAATTTTTTGTTTAGTCCAGCCATTAAATACACATCATTAAGTCTATTAGATGAGTAATCACAAGAAAGACATACAGAGAACTATTTGAGTTGGAAGGGACCTTCAAAATCATCTAGTTCCAACCTCCCCGTATGGGCAGGGACATACGAAGCTACTCATGTATTTATGCATTTGGAAGAAGGAATCACAGAGGAAATACCTTGTGTTTTTTGAAAAATAAAAAGCCACAGCACTGAATAGGTCACCACCCAACAGGTAAGACTTAAAAAACTCACCCTGTCACAACAGTCAGGTCATCACGACCAGCTAATTTTAAAGTTGCATTGGAAGCCCTTGTTTTCTGTGCATCTTTTTGCAAAACATGCATATCTGTTTTTAAAAATCAATGCATTCTTATATCCAGTAAACCTTGAAGTCACAGCCTATGAGACATATCCAATAGCCATGCATTTTAGCATCTGCTTATCTCTTCATTCCTTAAAAAAAAATAATAAAAAGCAACCACTCATTCAGGCATTTACAGAACTGGGATCTGGTGCCAGCAATTCCATTTTAAAAATCTGTTGATGTGACACAATGATTAGAAAAAAACAAAAACCAACACATTTTTGTATGCATGATATTTGATATAAACAAAGTATTTTTTACAGGTAAATTCTTTCATCCCACTAAACAAACAAAAAAAAGAGCAAGCTTAACAATCTATCATTTTTTGGGCAATGGTTTGAGATGTTCCCATAATATAAAGTCATTTTTTTTCTTTTTTAGTTAACCTACTTCTTTTTTAAACAAGATTGCTAACAAAATAAGTATCTATTTTGATAAATGAGGGTACACAAAATCAAGAAGAAGGAACAGAAGTCTGAGAAGGGTATTTAAATTGAATTATAAATACGAGTATATTTTCCAAGTCCGTGTCTTTCACGGAGGCATTATTTTCTGAGCCTTTTTTTGAAGGATTCACAGACTCACAGACAGAAGGTAACTGGACTTTTCAAGGAGGAGGAAGAAAAAAGGGGAACACACTG
The DNA here is from genome assembly GCF_020740795.1 of Apus apus. Lineage (NCBI taxonomy): Eukaryota > Metazoa > Chordata > Aves > Apodiformes > Apodidae > Apus > Apus apus. The sequence continues at coordinate 3,186,052 of NC_067312.1, read as the reverse complement.
GATCCCAGCACAGAGCATGACAGCAACACAGCTCTTCCCCACCTGCTCAGCTGAGCTTTCAGGTATCTGTGGTTTCCTGCTGCCGACTCGCCGGGACTAAAAAAACTGCCTAAAAATGAAAATAAAAGGCACAGAGCATGAAGAAGAACTTCTCCAGCATCTGCAGCCTCCTAAATAAACTACTAAAAAATCTTGCTAGAAAATTCCTCCATCCTTGCCCCCCAAAATGAGTGAAGAACAGGATGGGAAAAGCGGAGCTATTTAAAGGCCAACCCCAGCATATATGGTTTTAAAGAACTACATTTTTTTAAATGGCTTTCTGATGTTCAAACAAACCCCTTGACGCTATTATTGTTAATAGTAATAATAATCAGATGGGTTTCACCTTTCCAGTCCCCCTGAAAATGATAATCAGGAGGCTGCTCTTCTCTGTTTTTCCATACTTCCCAGAGGCCTCATCATGCCTTGTGTACTGTTTTACCTTAATTGAAAGGGAGGAGGTATTGAATATTTAACCAGCTTCCTTTTTCTTAAATGTTAATTAAAAGCTAAATAGGTGTTTAAAAACAAACAAACAGAAAGCCCAAAGAATTTTAATCAGTCTAAGAAAAAATCACTTCCCCTTCTAATAGCTCCACCATAACTCTCATGGGCCTTGTCTTACACACAAAGTTGTAGCAGCATTTAAACCAGCAGCACTGAAAGCTCTGCAGCCCCCTGGTTTTATGTAAGAGGTGCTTTTTATTCAGGGAAAAAAAAAAAAAAAAGAAGTGTATTTTTATTCAGAAAAAATGAAATTCTACCTCAACCATCTGCTGGCTAGAGAAAAAAAAAAGGGGGGATGATGTATCCATAATCTGTTTTCAGTGCCTCAACTTTTGGTACCTCTGTTCTTCCTGATTAGTTCAGGTGCACAAGACATTATTTTGGAAGAAAGGCAGGTGGGATGTATTTTTGGGTTATAAAAATGGCCTTCTTACTTGGAACATAAATATCCATCCAGAGAGGAGAGGAGAAATTATGTCTTTAGGTAGACATGCCTCAGATTACCTCACCAGCTCTCTGAAAAGCAGAGGTCCCCATTTGTACCTTGACACAGCCACAGCTCTTCTGATGCCACCATTTAATTAGCTCTGCACCCGCTGGATTAGCTAAGATTTGAATTTCCAACAAAATAAAGGAACAGAAACATCTCTAAATCCACTCTCCCCCCAAAGAAATGCACGCTGCCCTCCTTGGACAAAACCAAACCAGCCATGGCCTGGTTACTTCTTCATGCTGTGGTAGCTGGAGCAACCTCCTGTAATCCTGCCTCAGGGAGCTCAAAGTGCTCTTCAAACAGCAGCTAAAAATTGCCACCCCAAACAACTGGGCTACTTGAGGTATTTGCAATTAATTAGACACTTTAAGATCTGCACAGTCCTGAAGAAATCATCCACCATGTGTATTCAGGCCACTTTTTGGGGAAATAATCAAAAGGTTCATCAGTATTTGGGAAAACGTGTCTATCTTAGCAACTCAATAAAAACCTCTTAAATGCTGATACAAATCTTACAAATGTTCATTTGCTCTGAAAATGGTTTAACTTCACAACAAACTAGTTCAAATTTTTCCAGAGATAAAGCCTCATTTGTAACCTCCATTTAAAGTTGAAAAAATTAATATTGTATTAAAAAAGAATCCAGGGTGAAGTACTAATGGGCAGAGGAGAAAAGAGCTCCAGGACTTCTAAACCCATGTTCAAAACCTGTGAGCAACTTAAAAACATGAAATGAGTCAGAGAGACAACAAATCAGCTGGGTTTTGGTCTGAACCTTCTGCATACATCTGGGAAATATTTCTTAACTTCATTCTAAAAGCTTCAGGATTAGAAAATTTCTAATTCTTGGTTTGTTTTAATGGGAAAGTGAGATTCTCACCAGATTCCCGGAAGATGGGGCTTTAAAGAAAAACACACCCAACATTGCAAAAAAAAAGAAAATAAATTCAACTATTATTCCTCTTTTAAAAATTCAAAAAAGAACTTTTAGTAATAACAGAAAAGAGACAGGAATAGTAAATAAGAAGCCAGTCCTGTCTGCAGTTTTGCCTGTCGTGCAGATCTAGGTATTTATATACAATCCCATCTATTAGCAGATGCAGTGCTGGGTCCAACGCTGGAAATTCTGCCTCATCTTCCCCCATTCCATTGAAAAATCAAATTTTATAACCTTTAGCTTATGGATCCAATGCTTTACCACTTATCCCAACTACATAATTGTACCGTCTGTTAGACACATAATCCTGGGGTGTTTTCAAACCCTCA